>NW_028250553.1:0-615664 GCF_964263255.1 Lissotriton vulgaris | reverse complement strand
TCCACCTACAAATGTGAACTGACGTTCAAAAATAAAACATTTGAAAACGGACCATTTTCCACATTTCTGAAGCATGACGTAATGGGGGGGTGTTATCTCTTTTGTCGAAAATCAGCCGTTTTTGCTCGAACATTAAATGCCTCCAAATGGTATTTAATTAACTTCCCGAGCCCCTGGAAGCATGAAAATCACTTAAACATGCTAATTTTAGCTCTAACACTGATGATCCACCTACAAATGTGAACTGACGTTCAAAAATAAAACATTTGAAAACGGACCATTTTCCACATTTCTGAAGCATGACGTAATGGGGGGGGTGTTATCTCTTTTGTCGAAAATCAGCCGTTTTTGCTCGAACATTAAATGCCTCCAAATGGTATTTAAATTAACTTCCCGAGCCCCTGGAAGCATGAAAATCACTTTAAACATGCTAATTTTAGCTCTAACACTGATGATCCACCTACAAATGTGAACTGACGTTCAAAAATAAAACATTTGAAAACGGACCATTTTCCACATTTCTGAAGCATGACGTAATGGGGGGGGTGTTATCTCTTTTGTCGAAAATCAGCCGTTTTTGCTCGAACATTAAATGCCTCCAAATGGTATTTAATTAACTTCCCGAGCCCCTGGAAGCATGAAAATCACTTTAAACATGCTAATTTTAGCTCTAACACTGATGATCCACCTACAAATGTGAACTGACGTTCAAAAATAAAACATTTGAAAACGGACCATTTTCCACATTTCTGAAGCATGACGTAATGGGGGGGTGTTATCTCTTTTGTCGAAAATCAGCCGTTTTTGCTCGAACATTAAATGCCTCCAAATGGTATTTAATTAACTTCCCGAGCCCTGGAAGCATGAAAATCACTTTAAACATGCTAATTTTAGCTCTAACACTGATGATCCACCTACAAATGTGAACTGACGTTCAAAAATAAAACATTTGAAAACGGACCATTTTCCACATTTCTGAAGCATGACGTAATGGGGGGGTGTTATCTCTTTTGTCGAAAATCAGCCGTTTTTGCTCGAACATTAAATGCCTCCAAATGGTATTTAATTAACTTCCCGGGGTGAAGAAACCCTTTTTGAGAACTCAGAGTGAGTAAATTGGCCATTTTCATGCACTTTTAACCCTTCCATAAATCTTGTGTTTTGGGCCCCTGGAAGCATGAAAATCACTTTAAACATGCTAATTTTAGCTCTAACACTGATGATCCACCTACAAATGTGAACTGACGTTCAAAAATAAAACATTTGAAAAACGGACCATTTTCCACATTTCTGAAGCATGACGTAATGGGGGGGTGTTATCTCTTTTGTCGAAAATCAGCCGTTTTTGCTCGAACATTAAATGCCTCCAAATGGTATTTATTTCAATTCCCGAGCCCCTGGAAGCATGAAAATCACTTTAAACATGCTAATTTTAGCTCTAACACTGATGATCCACCTACAAATGTGAACTGACGTTCAAAAATAAAACATTTGAAAACGGACCATTTTCCACATTTCTGAAGCATGACGTAATGGGGGGGTGTTATCTCTTTTGTCGAAAATCAGCCGTTTTTGCTCGAACATTAAATGCCTCCAAATGGTATTTAATTAACTTCCCGAGCCCCTGGAAGCATGAAAATCACTTTAAACATGCTAATTTTAGCTCTAACACTGATGATCCACCTACAAATGTGAACTGACGTTCAAAAATAAAACATTTGAAAACGGACCATTTTCCACATTTCTGAAGCATGACGTAATGGGGGGGTGTTATCTCTTTTGTCGAAAATCAGCCGTTTTGCTCGAACATTAAATGCCTCCAAATGGTATTTAATTAACTTCCCGAGCCCCTGGAAGCATGAAAATCACTTTAAACATGCTAATTTTAGCTCTAACACTGATGATCCACCTACAAATGTGAACTGACGTTCAAAAATAAATCATTTGAAAACGGACCATTTTCCACATTTCTGAAGCATGACGTAATGGGGGGGTGTTATCTCTTTTGTCGAAAATCAGCCGTTTTTGCTCGAACATTAAATGCCTCCAAATGGTATTTATTTCACTTCCCGAGCCCCTGGAAGCATGAAAATCACTTTAAACATGCTAATTTTAGCTCTAACACTGATGATCCACCTACAAATGTGAACTGACGTTCAAAATAAAACATTTGAAAACGGACCATTTTCCACATTTCTGAAGCATGACGTAATGGGGGGGTGTTATCTCTTTTGTCGAAAATCAGCCGTTTTTGCTCGAACATTAAATGCCTCCAAATGGTATTTAATTAACTTCCCGAGCCCCTGGAAGCATGAAAATCACTTTAAACATGCTAATTTTAGCTCTAACACTGATGATCCACCTACAAATGTGAACTGACGTTCAAAAATAAAACATTTGAAAACGGACCATTTTCCACATTTCTGAAGCATGACGTAATGGGGGGGTGTTATCTCTTTTGTCGAAAATCAACCGTTTTTGCTCGAACATTAAATGCCTCCAAATGGTATTTAATTAACTTCCCGGGGTGAAGAAACCCTTTTTGAGAACTCAGAGTGAGTAAATTGGCCATTCTCATGCACTTTTAACCATTCCATAAATCTTGTGTTTTGGGCCCCTGGAAGCATGAAAATCACTTTAAACATGCTAATTTTAGCTCTAACACTGATGATCCACCTACAAATGTGAACTGACGTTCAAAAATAAAACATTTGAAAACGGACCATTTTCCACATTTCTGAAGCATGACGTAATGGGGGGGTGTTATCTCTTTTGTCGAAAATCAGCCGTTTTTGCTCGAACATTAAATGCCTCCAAATGGTATTTAATTAACTTCCCGAGCCCCTGGAAGCATGAAAATCACTTTAAACATGCTAATTTTAGCTCTTACACTGATGATCCACCTACAAATGTGAACTGACGTTCAAAAATAAAACATTTGAAAACGGACCATTTTCCACATTTCTGAAGCATGACGTAATGGGGGGGTGTTATCTCTTTTGTCGAAAATCAGCCGTTTTTGCTCGAACATTAAATGCCTCCAAATGGTATTTATTTCACTTCCCAAGCCCCTGGAAGCATGAAAATCACTTTAAACATGCTAAATTTAGCTCTAACACTGATGATCCACCTACAAATGTGAACTGACGTTCAAAACTAAAACATTTGAAAACGGACCATTTTCCACATTTCTGAAGCATGACGTTATGGGGGGGTGTTATCTCTTTTGTCGAAAATCAGCCGTTTTTGCTCGAACATCAAATGCCTCCAAATGGTATTTAATTAACTTCCCGAGCCCCTGGAAGCATGAAAATCACTTTAAACATGCTAATTTTAGCTCTAACACTGATGATCCACCTACAAATGTGAACTGACGTTCAAAAATAAAACATTTGAAAACGGACCATTTTCCACATTTCTGAAGCATGATGTAATGGGGGGGTGTTATCTCTTTTGTCGAAAATCAGCCGTTTTTGCTTGAACATTAAATGCCTCCAAATGGTATTTAATTAACTTCCCGAGCCCCTGGAAGCATGAAAATCACTTTAAACATGCTAATTTCAGCTCTTACACTGATGATCCACCTACAAATGTGAACTGACGTTCAAAAATAAAACATTTGAAAACGGACCATTTTCCACATTTCTGAAGCATGACGTAATGGGGGGGTGTTATCTCTTTTGTCGAAAATCAGCCGTTTTGCTCGAACATTAAATGCCTCCAAATGGTATTTATTTCACTTCCCAAGCCCTGGAAGCATGAAAATCACTTTAAACATGCTAATTTTAGCTCTAACACTGATGATCCACCTACAAATGTGAACTGACGTTCAAAAATAAAACATTTGAAAACGGACCATTTTCCACATTTCTGAAGCATGACGTAATGGGGGGTGTTATCTCTTTTGTCGAAAATCAGCCGTTTTTGCTCGAACATTAAATGCCTCCAAATGGTATTTAATTAACTTCCCGAGCCCCTGGAAGCATGAAAATCACTTTAAACATGCTAATTTTAGCTCTAACACTGATGATCCACCTACAAATGTGAACTGACGTTCAAAAATAAAACATTTGAAAACGGACCATTTTCCACATTTCTGAAGCATGACGTAATGGGGGGGTGTTATCTCTTTTGTCGAAAATCAGCCGTTTTGCTCGAACATTAAATGCCTCCAAATGGTATTTAATTAACTTCCCGAGCCCCTGGAAGCATGAAAATCACTTTAAACATGCTAATTTTAGCTCTAACACTGATGATCCACCTACAAATGTGAACTGACGTTCAAAAATAAAACATTTGAAAACGGACCATTTTCCACATTTCTGAAGCATGACGTAATGGGGGGGTGTTATCTCTTTTGTCGAAAATCAGCCGTTTTTGCTCGAACATTAAATGCCTCCAAATGGTATTTATTTCACTTCCCGAGCCCCTGGAAGCATGAAAATCACTTTAAACATGCTAATTTTAGCTCTAACACTGATGATCCACCTACAAATGTGAACTGACGTTCAAAAATAAAACATTTGAAAACGGACCATTTTCCACATTTCTGAAGCATGACGTAATGGGGGGGTGTTATCTCTTTTGTCGAAAATCAGCCGTTTTTGCTCGAACATTAAATGCCTCCAAATGGTATTTAATTAACTTCCAGAGCCCCTGGAAGCATGAAAATCACTTTAAACATGCTAATTTTAGCTCTAACACTGATGATCCACCTACAAATGTGAACTGACGTTCAAAAATAAAACATTTGAAAACGGACCATTTTCCACATTTCTGAAGCATGACGTAATGGGGGGGGTGTTATCTCTTTTGTCGAAAATCAGCCGTTTTTGCTCGAACATTAAATGCCTCCAAATGGTATTTAATTAACTTCCCGAGCCCCTGGAAGCATGAAAATCACTTTAAACATGCTAATTTTAGCTCTAACACTGATGATCCACCTACAAATGTGAACTGACGTTCAAAAATAAAACATTTGAAAACGGACCATTTTCCACATTTCTGAAGCATGACGTAATGGGGGGGTGTTATCTCTTTTGTCGAAAATCAGCCGTTTTTGCTCGAACATTAAATGCCTCCAAATGGTATTTAATTAACTTCCCGAGCCCCTGGAAGCATGAAAATCACTTTAAACATGCTAATTTTAGCTCTAACACTGATGATCCACCTACAAATGTGAACTGACGTTCAAAAATAAAACATTTGAAAACGGACCATTTTCCACATTTCTGAAGCATGACGTAATGGGGGGGTGTTATCTCTTTTGTCGAAAATCAGCCGTTTTTGCTCGAACATTAAATGCCTCCAAATGGTATTTAATTAACTTCCCGAGCCCCTGGAAGCATGAAAATCACTTTAAACATGCTAATTTTAGCTCTAACACTGATGATCCACCTACAAATGTGAACTGACGTTCAAAAATAAAACATTTGAAAACGGACTATTTTCCACATTTCTGAAGCATGACGTAATGGGGGGGTGTTATCTCTTTTGTCGAAAATCAGCCGTTTTTGCTCGAACATTAAATGCCTCCAAATGGTATTTAATTAACTTCCCGGGGTGAAGAAACCCTTTTTGAGAACTCAGAGTGAGTAAATTGGCCATTTTCATGCACTTTTAACCATTCCATAAATCTTATGTTTTGGGCCCCTGGAAGCATGAAAATCACTTTAAACATGCTAATTTTAGCTCTAACACTGATGATCCACCTACAAATGTGAACTGACGTTCAAAAATAAAACATTTGAAAACGGACCATTTTCCACATTTCTGAAGCATGACGTAATGGGGGGGGTGTTATCTCTTTTGTCGAAAATCAGCCGTTTTTGCTCGAACATTAAATGCCTCCAAATGGTATTTAATTAACTTCCCGAGCCCCTGGAAGCATGAAAATCACTTTAAACATGCTAATTTTAGCTCTAACACTGATGATCCACCTACAAATGTGAACTGACGTTCAAAAATAAAACATTTGAAAACGGACCATTTTCCACATTTCTGAAGCATGACGTAATGGGGGGGTGTTATCTCTTTTTGTCGAAAATCAGCCGTTTTTGCTCGAACATTAAATGCCTCCAAATGGTATTTAATTAACTTCCCGAGCCCCTGGAAGCATGAAAATCACTTTAAACATGCTAATTTTAGCTCTAACACTGATGATCCACCTACAAATGTGAACTGACGTTCAAAAATAAAACATTTGAAAACGGACCATTTTCCACATTTCTGAAGCATGACGTAATGGGGGGGTGTTATCTCTTTTGTCGAAAATCAGCCGTTTTTGCTCGAACATTAAATGCCTCTAATGGTATTTAATTAACTTCCCGAGCCCCTGGAAGCATGAAAATCACTTTAAACATGCTAATTTTAGCTCTAACACTGATGATCCACCTACAAATGTGAACTGACGTTCAAAAATAAAACATTTGAAAACGGACTATTTTCCACATTTCTGAAGCATGACGTAATGGGGGGGTGTTATCTCTTTTGTCGAAAATCAGCCGTTTTTGCTCGAACATTAAATGCCTCCAAATGGTATTTACTTAACTTCCCGGGGTGAAGAAACCCTTTTTGAGAACTCAGAGTGAGTAAATTGGCCATTTTCATGCACTTTTAACCATTCCATAAATCTTATGTTTTGGGCCCCTGGAAGCATGAAAATCACTTTAAACATGCTAATTTAGCTCTAACACTGATGATCCACCTACAAATGTGAACTGACGTTCAAAAATAAAACATTTGAAAACGGACCATTTTCCACATTTCTGAAGCATGACGTAATGGGGGGGTGTTATCTCTTTTGTCGAAAATCAGCCGTTTTTGCTCGAACATTAAATGCCTCCAAATGGTATTTAATTAACTTCCCGAGCCCCTGGAAGCATGAAAATCACTTTAAACATGCTAATTTTAGCTCTAACACTGATGATCCACCTACAAATGTGAACTGACGTTCAAAAATAAAACATTTGAAAACGGACCATTTTCCACATTTCTGAAGCATGACGTAATGGGGGGGTGTTATCTCTTTTGTCGAAAATCAGCCGTTTTTGCTCGAACATTAAATGCCTCCAAATGGTATTTAATTAACTTCCCGAGCCCCTGGAAGCATGAAAATCACTTTAAACATGCTAATTTTAGCTCTAACACTGATGATCCACCTACAAATGTGAACTGACGTTCAAAAATAAAACATTTGAAAACGGACCATTTTCCACATTTCTGAAGCATGACGTAATGGGGGGGGTGTTATCTCTTTTGTCGAAAATCAGCCGTTTTTGCTCGAACATTAAATGCCTCCAAATGGTATTTAATTAACTTCCCGAGCCCCTGGAAGCATGAAAATCACTTTAAACATGCTAATTTTAGCTCTAACACTGATGATCCACCTACAAATGTGAACTGACGTTCAAAAATAAAACATTTGAAAACGGACCATTTTCCACATTTCTGAAGCATGACGTAATGGGGGGGGTGTTATCTCTTTTGTCGAAAATCAGCCGTTTTTGCTCGAACATTAAATGCCTCCAAATGGTATTTAATTAACTTCCCGAGCCCCTGGAAGCATGAAAATCACTTTAAACATGCTAATTTTAGCTCTAACACTGATGATCCACCTACAAATGTGAACTGACGTTCAAAAATAAAACATTTGAAAACGGACCATTTTCCACATTTCTGAAGCATGACGTAATGGGGGGGTGTTATCTCTTTTGTCGAAAATCAGCCGTTTTTGCTCGAACATTAAATGCCTCCAAATGGTATTTAATTAACTTCCCGAGCCCCTGGAAGCATGAAAATCACTTTAAACATGCTAATTTAGCTCTAACACTGATGATCCACCTACAAATGTGAACTGACGTTCAAAAATAAAACATTTGAAAACGGACCATTTTCCACATTTCTGAAGCATGACGTAATGGGGGGGTGTTATCTCTTTTGTCAAAAATCAGCCGTTTTTGCTCGAACATTAAATGCCTCCAAATGGTATTTAATTAACTTCCCGGGGTGAAGAAACCCTTTTTGAGAACTCAGAGTGAGTAAATTGGCCATTTTCATGCACTTTTAACCCTTCCATAAATCTTGTGTTTTGGGCCCCTGGAAGCATGAAAATCACTTTAAACATGCTAATTTTAGCTCTAACACTGATGATCCACCTACAAATGTGAACTGACGTTCAAAAATAAAACATTTGAAAACGGACCATTTTCCACATTTCTGAAGCATGACGTAATGGGGGGGTGTTATCTCTTTTGTCGAAAATCAGCCGTTTTTGCTCGAACATTAAATGCCTCCAAATGGTATTTAATTAACTTCCCGAGCCCCTGGAAGCATGAAAATCACTTTAAACATGCTAATTTTAGCTCTAACACTGATGATCCACCTACAAATGTGAACTGACGTTCAAAAATAAAACATTTGAAAACGGACCATTTTCCACATTTCTGAAGCATGACGTAATGGGGGGGTGTTATCTCTTTTGTCGAAAATCAGCCGTTTTTGCTCGAACATTAAATGCCTCCAAATGGTATTTAATTAACTTCCCGAGCCCCTGGAAGCATGAAAATCACTTTAAACATGCTAATTTTAGCTCTAACACTGATGATCCACCTACAAATGTGAACTGACGTTCAAAAATAAAACATTTGAAAACGGACCATTTTCCACATTTCTGAAGCATGACGTAATGGGGGGGTGTTATCTCTTTTGTCGAAAATCAGCCGTTTTTGCTCGAACATTAAATGCCTCTAATGGTATTTAATTAACTTCCCGAGCCCCTGGAAGCATGAAAATCACTTTAAACATGCTAATTTTAGCTCTAACACTGATGATCCACCTACAAATGTGAACTGACGTTCAAAAATAAAACATTTGAAAACGGACTATTTTCCACATTTCTGAAGCATGACGTAATGGGGGGGTGTTATCTCTTTTGTCGAAAATCAGCCGTTTTTGCTCGAACATTAAATGCCTCCAAATGGTATTTAATTAACTTCCCGGGGTGAAGAAACCCTTTTGAGAACTCAGAGTGAGTAAATTGGCCATTTTCATGCACTTTTAACCATTCCATAAATCTTATGTTTTGGGCCCCTGGAAGCATGAAAATCACTTTAAACATGCTAATTTTAGCTCTAACACTGATGATCCACCTACAAATGTGAACTGACGTTCAAAAATAAAACATTTGAAAACGGACCATTTTCCACATTTCTGAAGCATGACGTAATGGGGGGGTGTTATCTCTTTTGTCGAAAATCAGCCGTTTTTGCTCGAACATTAAATGCCTCCAAATGGTATTTAATTAACTTCCCGAGCCCCTGGAAGCATGAAAATCACTTTAAACATGCTAATTTTAGCTCTAACACTGATGATCCACCTACAAATGTGAACTGACGTTCAAAAATAAAACATTTGAAAACGGACCATTTTCCACATTTCTGAAGCATGACGTAATGGGGGGGTGTTATCTCTTTTGTCGAAAATCAGCCGTTTTTGCTCGAACATTAAATGCCTCCAAATGGTATTTAATTAACTTCCCGAGCCCCTGGAAGCATGAAAATCACTTTAAACATGCTAATTTTAGCTCTAACACTGATGATCCACCTACAAATGTGAACTGACGTTCAAAAATAAAACATTTGAAAACGGACCATTTTCCACATTTCTGAAGCATGACGTAATGGGGGGGGTGTTATCTCTTTTGTCGAAAATCAGCCGTTTTTGCTCGAACATTAAATGCCTCCAAATGGTATTTAATTAACTTCCCGAGCCCCTGGAAGCATGAAAATCACTTTAAACATGCTAATTTTAGCTCTAACACTGATGATCCACCTACAAATGTGAACTGACGTTCAAAAATAAAACATTTGAAAACGGACCATTTTCCACATTTCTGAAGCATGACGTAATGGGGGGGGTGTTATCTCTTTTGTCGAAAATCAGCCGTTTTTGCTCGAACATTAAATGCCTCCAAATGGTATTTAATTAACTTCCCGAGCCCCTGGAAGCATGAAAATCACTTTAAACATGCTAATTTTAGCTCTAACACTGATGATCCACCTACAAATGTGAACTGACGTTCAAAAATAAAACATTTGAAAACGGACCATTTTCCACATTTCTGAAGCATGACGTAATGGGGGGGTGTTATCTCTTTTGTCGAAAATCAGCCGTTTTTGCTCGAACATTAAATGCCTCCAAATGGTATTTAATTAACTTCCCGAGCCCCTGGAAGCATGAAAATCACTTTAAACATGCTAATTTTAGCTCTAACACTGATGATCCACCTACAAATGTGAACTGACGTTCAAAAATAAAACATTTGAAAACGGACCATTTTCCACATTTCTGAAGCATGACGTAATGGGGGGGTGTTATCTCTTTTGTCGAAAATCAGCCGTTTTTGCTCGAACATTAAATGCCTCCAAATGGTATTTAATTAACTTCCCGGGGTGAAGAAACCCTTTTTGAGAACTCAGAGTGAGTAAATTGGCCATTTTCATGCACTTTTAACCCTTCCATAAATCTTGTGTTTTGGGCCCCTGGAAGCATGAAAATCACTTTAAACATGCTAATTTTAGCTCTAACACTGATGATCCACCTACAAATGTGAACTGACGTTCAAAAATAAAACATTTGAAAACGGACCATTTTCCACATTTCTGAAGCATGACGTAATGGGGGGGTGTTATCTCTTTTGTCGAAAATCAGCCGTTTTTGCTCGAACATTAAATGCCTCCAAATGGTATTTAATTAACTTCCCGAGCCCCTGGAAGCATGAAAATCACTTTAAACATGCTAATTTTAGCTCTAACACTGATGATCCACCTACAAATGTGAACTGACGTTCAAAAATAAAACATTTGAAAACGGACCATTTTCCACATTTCTGAAGCATGACGTAATGGGGGGGGTGTTATCTCTTTTGTCGAAAATCAGCCGTTTTTGCTCGAACATTAAATGCCTCCAAATGGTATTTATTTCACTTCCCGAGCCCCTGGAAGCATGAAAATCACTTTAAACATGCTAATTTTTAGCTCTAACACTGATGATCCACCTACAAATGTGAACTGACGTTCAAAAATAAAACATTTGAAAACGGACCATTTTCCACATTTCTGAAGCATGACGTAATGGGGGGGTGTTATCTCTTTTGTCGAAAATCAGCCGTTTTTGCTCGAACATTAAATGCCTCCAAATGGTATTTAATTAACTTCCCGGGGTGAAGAAACCCTTTTTGAGAACTCAGAGTGAGTAAATTGGCCATTTTCATGCACTTTTAACCATTCCATAAATCTTGTGTTTTGGGCCCCTGGAAGCATGAAAATCACTTTAAACACGCTAATTTTAGCTCTAACACTGATGATCCACCTACAAATGTGAACTGACGTTCAAAAATAAAACATTTGAAAACGGACCATTTTCCACATTTCTGAAGCATGACGTAATGGGGGGGTGTTATCTCTTTTGTCGAAAATCAGCCGTTTTTGCTCGAACATTAAATGCCTCCAAATGGTATTTAATTAACTTCCCGAGCCCCTGGAAGCATGAAAATCACTTTAAACATGCTAATTTAAGCTCTAACACTGAAGATCCACCTACAAATGTGAACTGACGTTCAAAAATAAAACATTTGAAAACGGACCATTTTCCACATTTCTGAAGCATGACGTAATGGGGGGGTGTTATCTCTTTTGTCGAAAATCAGCCGTTTTTGCTCGAACATTAAATGCCTCCAAATGGTATTTATTTCACTTCCCGAGCCCCTAGAAGCATGAAAATCACTTTAAACATGCTAATTTTAGCTCTAACACTGATGATCCACCTACAAATGTGAACTGACGTTCAAAAATAAAACATTTGAAAACGGACCATTTTCCACATTTCTGAAGCATGACGTAATGGGGGGGTGTTATCTCTTTTGTCGAAAATCAGCCGTTTTTGCTCGAACATTAAATGCCTCCAAATGGTATTTAATTAACTTCCCGGGGTGAAGAAACCCTTTTTGAGAACTCAGAGTGAGTAAATTGGCCATTTTCATGCACTTTTAACCATTCCATAAATCTTGTGTTTTGGGCCCCTGGAAGCATGAAAATCACTTTAAACATGCTAATTTTAGCTCTAACACTGATGATCCACCTACAAATGTGAACTGACGTTCAAAAATAAAACATTTGAAAACGGACCATTTTCCACATTTCTGAAGCATGACGTAATGGGGGGGTGTTATCTCTTTTGTCGAAAATCAGCCGTTTTTGCTCGAACATTAAATGCCTCCAAATGGTATTTATTTCACTTCCCGAGCCCCTGGAAGCATGAAAATCACTTTAAACATGCTAATTTTAACTCTAACACTGATGATCCACCTACAAATGTGAACTGACGTTCAAAAATAAAACATTTGAAAACGGACCATTTTCCACATTTCTGAAGCATGACGTAATGGGGGGGTGTTATCTCTTTTGTCGAAAATCAGCCGTTTTTGCTCGAACATTAAATGCCTCCAAATGGTATTTAATTAACTTCCCGGGGTGAAGAAACCCTTTTTGAGAACTCAGAGTGAGTAAATTGGCCATTTTCATGCACTTTTAACCATTCCATAAATCTTGTGTTTTGGGCCCCTGGAAGCATGAAAATCACTTTAAACATGCTAATTTTAGCTCTAACACTGATGATCCACCTACAAATGTGAACTGACGTTCAAAAATAAAACATTTGAAAACGGACCATTTTCCACATTTCTGAAGCATGACGTAATGGGGGGGTGTTATCTCTTTTGTCGAAAATCAGCCGTTTTTGCTCGAACATTAAATGCCTCCAAATGGTATTTATTTCAATTCCCGAGCCCCTGGAAGCATGAAAATCACTTTAAACATGCTAATTTTAGCTCTAACACTGATGATCCACCTACAAATGTGAACTGACGTTCAAAAATAAAACATTTGAAAACGGACCATTTTCCACATTTCTGAAGCATGACGTAATGGGGGGGTGTTATCTCTTTTGTCGAAAATCAGCCGTTTTTGCTCGAACATTAAATGCCTCCAAATGGTATTTATTTCACTTCCCGAGCCCCTGGAAGCATGAAAATCACTTTAAACATGCTAATTTTAGCTCTAACACTGATGATCCACCTACAAATGTGAACTGACGTTCAAAAATAAAACATTTGAAAACGGACCATTTTCCACATTTCTGAAGCATGACGTAATGGGGGGGTGTTATCTCTTTTGTCGAAAATCAGCCGTTTTTGCTCGAACATTAAAAGCCTCCAAATGGTATTTAATTAATCTCCCGAGCCCCTGGAAGCATGAAAATCACTTTAAACATGCTAATTTTAGCTCTAACACTGATGATCCACCTACAAATGTGAACTGACGTTCAAAAATAAAACATTTGAAAACGGACCATTTTCCACATTTCTGAAGCATGACGTAATGGGGGGGTGTTATCTCTTTTGTCGAAAATCAGCCGTTTTTGCTCGAACATTAAATGCCTCCAAATGGTATTTAATTAACTTCCCGGGGTGAAGAAACCCTTTTTGAGAACTCAGAGTGAGTAAATTGGCCATTTTCATGCACTTTTAACGATTCCATAAATCTTGTGTTTTGGGCCCCTGGAAGCATGAAAATCACTTTAAACATGCTAATTTTAGCTCTAACACTGATGATCCACCTACAAATGTGAACTGACGTTCAAAAATAAAACATTTGAAAACGGACCATTTTCCACATTTCTGAAGCATGACGTAATGGGGGGGTGTTATCTCTTTTGTCGAAAATCAGCCGTTTTTGCTCGAACATTAAATGCCTCCAAATGGTATTTAATTAACTTCCCGGGGTGAAGAAACCCTTTTTGAGAACTCAGAGTGAGTAAATTGGCCATTTTCATGCACTTTTAACCATTCCATAAATCTTGTGTTTTGGGCCCCTGGAAGCATGAAAATCACTTCAAACATGCTAATTTTAGCTCTAACACTGATGATCCACCTACAAATGTGAACTGACTTTCAAAAATAAAACATTTGAAAACGGACCATTTTCCACATTTCTGAAGCATGACGTAATGGGGGGGTGTTATCTCTTTTGTCGAAAATCAGCCGTTTTTGCTCGAACATTAAATGCCTCCAAATGGTATTTATTTCAATTCCCGAGCCCCTGGAAGCATGAAAATCACTTTAAACATGCTAATTTTAGCTCTAACACTGATGATCCACCTACAAATGTGAACTGACGTTCAAAAATAAAACATTTGAAAACGGACCATTTTCCACATTTCTGAAGCATGACGTAATGGGGGGGTGTTATCTCTTTTGTCGAAAATCAGCCGTTTTTGCTCGAACATTAAATGCCTCCAAATGGTATTTAATTAACTTCCCGAGCCCCTGGAAGCATGAAAATCACTTTAAACATGCTAATTTTAGCTCTAACACTGATGATCCACCTACAAATGTGAACTGACGTTCAAAAATAAAACATTTGAAAACGGACCATTTTCCACATTTCTGAAGCATGACGTAATGGGGGGGTGTTATCTCTTTTGTCGAAAATCAGCCGTTTTTGCTCGAACATTAAATGCCTCCAAATGGTATTTAATTAACTTCCCGAGCCCCTGGAAGCATGAAAATCACTTTAAACATGCTAATTTTAGCTCTAACACTGATGATCCACCTACAAATGTGAACTGACGTTCAAAAATAAAACATTTGAAAACGGACCATTTTCCACATTTCTGAAGCATGACGTAATGGGGGGGTGTTATCTCTTTTGTCGAAAATCAGCCGTTTTTGCTCGAACATTAAATGCCTCCAAATGGTATTTAATTAACTTCCCGAGCCCCTGGAAGCATGAAAATCACTTTAAACATGCTAATTTTAGCTCTAACACTGATGATCCACCTACAAATGTGAACTGACGTTCAAAAATAAAACATTTGAAAACGGACCATTTTCCACATTTCTGAAGCATGACGTAATGGGGGGGTGTTATCTCTTTTGTCGAAAATCAGCCGTTTTTGCTCGAACATTAAATGCCTCCAAATGGTATTTATTTCACTTCCCGAGCCCCTGGAAGCATGAAAATCACTTTAAACATGCTAATTTTAGCTCTAACACTGATGATCCACCTACAAATGTGAACTGACGTTCAAAAATAAAACATTTGAAAACGGACCATTTTCCACATTTCTGAAGCATGACGTAATGGGGGGGTGTTATCTCTTTTGTCGAAAATCAGCCGTTTTTGCTCGAACATTAAATGCCTCCAAATGGTATTTAATTAACTTCCCGAGCCCCTGGAAGCATGAAAATCACTTTAAACATGCTAATTTTAGCTCTAACACTGATGATCCACCTACAAATGTGAACTGACGTTCAAAAATAAAACATTTGAAAACGGACCATTTTCCACATTTCTGAAGCATGACGTAATGGGGGGGTGTTATCTCTTTTGTCGAAAATCAACCGTTTTTGCTCGAACATTAAATGCCTCCAAATGGTATTTAATTAACTTCCCGGGGTGAAGAAACCCTTTTTGAGAACTCAGAGTGAGTAAATTGGCCATTCTCATGCACTTTTAACCATTCCATAAATCTTGTGTTTTGGGCCCCTGGAAGCATGAAAATCACTTTAAACATGCTAATTTTAGCTCTAACACTGATGATCCACCTACAAATGTGAACTGACGTTCAAAAATAAAACATTTGAAAACGGACCATTTTCCACATTTCTGAAGCATGACGTAATGGGGGGGTGTTATCTCTTTTGTCGAAAATCAGCCGTTTTTGCTCGAACATTAAATGCCTCCAAATGGTATTTAATTAACTTCCCGAGCCCCTGGAAGCATGAAAATCACTTTAAACATGCTAATTTTAGCTCTTACACTGATGATCCACCTACAAATGTGAACTGACGTTCAAAAATAAAACATTTGAAAACGGACCATTTTCCACATTTCTGAAGCATGACGTAATGGGGGGGTGTTATCTCTTTTGTCGAAAATCAGCCGTTTTTGCTCGAACATTAAATGCCTCCAAATGGTATTTATTTCACTTCCCAAGCCCCTGGAAGCATGAAAATCACTTTAAACATGCTAATTTTAGCTCTAACACTGATGATCCACCTACAAATGTGAACTGACGTTCAAAACTAAAACATTTGAAAACGGACCATTTTCCACATTTCTGAAGCATGACGTAATGGGGGGGTGTTATCTCTTTTGTCGAAAATCAGCCGTTTTTGCTCGAACATCAAATGCCTCCAAATGGTATTTAATTAACTTCCCGAGCCCCTGGAAGCATGAAAATCACTTTAAACATGCTAATTTTAGCTCTAACACTGATGATCCACCTACAAATGTGAACTGACGTTCAAAAATAAAACATTTGAAAACGGACCATTTTCCACATTTCTGAAGCATGATGTAATGGGGGGGTGTTATCTCTTTTGTCGAAAATCAGCCGTTTTTGCTTGAACATTAAATGCCTCCAAATGGTATTTAATTAACTTCCCGAGCCCCTGGAAGCATGAAAATCACTTTAAACATGCTAATTTCAGCTCTTACACTGATGATCCACCTACAAATGTGAACTGACGTTCAAAAATAAAACATTTGAAAACGGACCATTTTCCACATTTCTGAAGCATGACGTAATGGGGGGGTGTTATCTCTTTTGTCGAAAATCAGCCGTTTTTGCTCGAACATTAAATGCCTCCAAATGGTATTTAATTAACTTCCCGGGGTGAAGAAACCCTTTTTGAGAACTCAGAGTGAGTAAATTGGCCATTTTCATGCACTTTTAACGATTCCATAAATCTTGTGTTTTGGGCCCCTGGAAGCATGAAAATCACTTTAAACATGCTAATTTTAGCTCTAACACTGATGATCCACCTACAAATGTGAACTGACGTTCAAAAATAAAACATTTGAAAACGGACCATTTTCCACATTTCTGAAGCATGACGTAATGGGGGGGTGTTATCTCTTTTGTCGAAAATCAGCCGTTTTTGCTCGAACATTAAATGCCTCCAAATGGTATTTAATTAACTTCCCGGGGTGAAGAAACCCTTTTTGAGAACTCAGAGTGAGTAAATTGGCCATTTTCATGCACTTTTAACCATTCCATAAATCTTGTGTTTTGGGCCCCTGGAAGCATGAAAATCACTTCAAACATGCTAATTTTAGCTCTAACACTGATGATCCACCTACAAATGTGAACTGACTTTCAAAAATAAAACATTTGAAAACGGACCATTTTCCACATTTCTGAAGCATGACGTAATGGGGGGGTGTTATCTCTTTTGTCGAAAATCAGCCGTTTTTGCTCGAACATTAAATGCCTCCAAATGGTATTTATTTCAATTCCCGAGCCCCTGGAAGCATGAAAATCACTTTAAACATGCTAATTTTAGCTCTAACACTGATGATCCACCTACAAATGTGAACTGACGTTCAAAAATAAAACATTTGAAAACGGACCATTTTCCACATTTCTGAAGCATGACGTAATGGGGGGGTGTTATCTCTTTTGTCGAAAATCAGCCGTTTTTGCTCGAACATTAAATGCCTCCAAATGGTATTTAATTAACTTCCCGAGCCCCTGGAAGCATGAAAATCACTTTAAACATGCTAATTTTAGCTCTAACACTGATGATCCACCTACAAATGTGAACTGACGTTCAAAAATAAAACATTTGAAAACGGACCATTTTCCACATTTCTGAAGCATGACGTAATGGGGGGGTGTTATCTCTTTTGTCGAAAATCAGCCGTTTTTGCTCGAACATTAAATGCCTCCAAATGGTATTTAATTAACTTCCCGAGCCCCTGGAAGCATGAAAATCACTTTAAACATGCTAATTTTAGCTCTAACACTGATGATCCACCTACAAATGTGAACTGACGTTCAAAAATAAAACATTTGAAAACGGACCATTTTCCACATTTCTGAAGCATGACGTAATGGGGGGGTGTTATCTCTTTTGTCGAAAATCAGCCGTTTTTGCTCGAACATTAAATGCCTCCAAATGGTATTTAATTAACTTCCCGAGCCCCTGGAAGCATGAAAATCACTTTAAACATGCTAATTTTAGCTCTAACACTGATGATCCACCTACAAATGTGAACTGACGTTCAAAAATAAAACATTTGAAAACGGACCATTTTCCACATTTCTGAAGCATGACGTAATGGGGGGGTGTTATCTCTTTTGTCGAAAATCAGCCGTTTTTGCTCGAACATTAAATGCCTCCAAATGGTATTTATTTCACTTCCCGAGCCCCTGGAAGCATGAAAATCACTTTAAACATGCTAATTTTAGCTCTAACACTGATGATCCACCTACAAATGTGAACTGACGTTCAAAAATAAAACATTTGAAAACGGACCATTTTCCACATTTCTGAAGCATGACGTAATGGGGGGGTGTTATCTCTTTTGTCGAAAATCAGCCGTTTTTGCTCGAACATTAAATGCCTCCAAATGGTATTTAATTAACTTCCCGAGCCCCTGGAAGCATGAAAATCACTTTAAACATGCTAATTTTAGCTCTAACACTGATGATCCACCTACAAATGTGAACTGACGTTCAAAAATAAAACATTTGAAAACGGACCATTTTCCACATTTCTGAAGCATGACGTAATGGGGGGGTGTTATCTCTTTTGTCGAAAATCAACCGTTTTTGCTCGAACATTAAATGCCTCCAAATGGTATTTAATTAACTTCCCGGGGTGAAGAAACCCTTTTTGAGAACTCAGAGTGAGTAAATTGGCCATTCTCATGCACTTTTAACCATTCCATAAATCTTGTGTTTTGGGCCCCTGGAAGCATGAAAATCACTTTAAACATGCTAATTTTAGCTCTAACACTGATGATCCACCTACAAATGTGAACTGACGTTCAAAAATAAAACATTTGAAAACGGACCATTTTCCACATTTCTGAAGCATGACGTAATGGGGGGGTGTTATCTCTTTTGTCGAAAATCAGCCGTTTTTGCTCGAACATTAAATGCCTCCAAATGGTATTTAATTAACTTCCCGAGCCCCTGGAAGCATGAAAATCACTTTAAACATGCTAATTTTAGCTCTTACACTGATGATCCACCTACAAATGTGAACTGACGTTCAAAAATAAAACATTTGAAAACGGACCATTTTCCACATTTCTGAAGCATGACGTAATGGGGGGGTGTTATCTCTTTTGTCGAAAATCAGCCGTTTTTGCTCGAACATTAAATGCCTCCAAATGGTATTTATTTCACTTCCCAAGCCCCTGGAAGCATGAAAATCACTTTAAACATGCTAATTTTAGCTCTAACACTGATGATCCACCTACAAATGTGAACTGACGTTCAAAACTAAAACATTTGAAAACGGACCATTTTCCACATTTCTGAAGCATGACGTAATGGGGGGGTGTTATCTCTTTTGTCGAAAATCAGCCGTTTTTGCTCGAACATCAAATGCCTCCAAATGGTATTTAATTAACTTCCCGAGCCCCTGGAAGCATGAAAATCACTTTAAACATGCTAATTTTAGCTCTAACACTGATGATCCACCTACAAATGTGAACTGACGTTCAAAAATAAAACATTTGAAAACGGACCATTTTCCACATTTCTGAAGCATGATGTAATGGGGGGGTGTTATCTCTTTTGTCGAAAATCAGCCGTTTTTGCTTGAACATTAAATGCCTCCAAATGGTATTTAATTAACTTCCCGAGCCCCTGGAAGCATGAAAATCACTTTAAACATGCTAATTTCAGCTCTTACACTGATGATCCACCTACAAATGTGAACTGATGTTCAAAAATAAAACATTTGAAAACGGACCATTTTCCACATTTCTGAAGCATGACGTAATGGGGGGGTGTTATCTCTTTTGTCGAAAATCAGCCGTTTTTGCTCGAACATTAAATGCCTCCAAATGGTATTTATTTCACTTCCCAAGCCCCTGGAAGCATGAAAATCACTTTAAACATGCTAATTTTAGCTCTAACACTGATGATCCACCTACAAATGTGAACTGACGTTCAAAAATAAAACATTTGAAAACGGACCATTTTCCACATTTCTGAAGCATGACGTAATGGGGGGTGTTATCTCTTTTGTCGAAAATCAGCCGTTTTTGCTCGAACATTAAATGCCTCCAAATGGTATTTAATTAACTTCCCGAGCCCCTGGAAGCATGAAAATCACTTTAAACATGCTAATTTTAGCTCTAACACTGATGATCCACCTACAAATGTGAACTGACGTTCAAAAATAAAACATTTGAAAACGGACCATTTTCCACATTTCTGAAGCATGACGTAATGGGGGGGTGTTATCTCTTTTGTCGAAAATCAGCCGTTTTTGCTCGAACATTAAATGCCTCCAAATGGTATTTAATTAACTTCCCGAGCCCCTGGAAGCATGAAAATCACTTTAAACATGCTAATTTTAGCTCTAACACTGATGATCCACCTACAAATGTGAACTGACGTTCAAAAATAAAACATTTGAAAACGGACCATTTTCCACATTTCTGAAGCATGACGTAATGGGGGGGTGTTATCTCTTTTGTCGAAAATCAGCCGTTTTTGCTCGAACATTAAATGCCTCCAAATGGTATTTATTTCACTTCCCGAGCCCCTGGAAGCATGAAAATCACTTTAAACATGCTAATTTTAGCTCTAACACTGATGATCCACCTACAAATGTGAACTGACGTTCAAAAATAAAACATTTGAAAACGGACCATTTTCCACATTTCTGAAGCATGACGTAATGGGGGGGTGTTATCTCTTTTGTCGAAAATCAGCCGTTTTTGCTCGAACATTAAATGCCTCCAAATGGTATTTAATTAACTTCCCGAGCCCCTGGAAGCATGAAAATCACTTTAAACATGCTAATTTTAGCTCTAACACTGATGATCCACCTACAAATGTGAACTGACGTTCAAAAATAAAACATTTGAAAACGGACCATTTTCCACATTTCTGAAGCATGACGTAATGGGGGGGGTGTTATCTCTTTTGTCGAAAATCAGCCGTTTTTGCTCGAACATTAAATGCCTCCAAATGGTATTTAATTAACTTCCCGAGCCCCTGGAAGCATGAAAATCACTTTAAACATGCTAATTTTAGCTCTAACACTGATGATCCACCTACAAATGTGAACTGACGTTCAAAAATAAAACATTTGAAAACGGACCATTTTCCACATTTCTGAAGCATGACGTAATGGGGGGGTGTTATCTCTTTTGTCGAAAATCAGCCGTTTTTGCTCGAACATTAAATGCCTCCAAATGGTATTTAATTAACTTCCCGAGCCCCTGGAAGCATGAAAATCACTTTAAACATGCTAATTTTAGCTCTAACACTGATGATCCACCTACAAATGTGAACTGACGTTCAAAAATAAAACATTTGAAAACGGACCATTTTCCACATTTCTGAAGCATGACGTAATGGGGGGGTGTTATCTCTTTTGTCGAAAATCAGCCGTTTTTGCTCGAACATTAAATGCCTCCAAATGGTATTTAATTAACTTCCCGAGCCCCTGGAAGCATGAAAATCACTTTAAACATGCTAATTTTAGCTCTAACACTGATGATCCACCTACAAATGTGAACTGACGTTCAAAAATAAAACATTTGAAAACGGACTATTTTCCACATTTCTGAAGCATGACGTAATGGGGGGGTGTTATCTCTTTTGTCGAAAATCAGCCGTTTTTGCTCGAACATTAAATGCCTCCAAATGGTATTTAATTAACTTCCCGGGGTGAAGAAACCCTTTTTGAGAACTCAGAGTGAGTAAATTGGCCATTTTCATGCACTTTTAACCATTCCATAAATCTTATGTTTTGGGCCCCTGGAAGCATGAAAATCACTTTAAACATGCTAATTTTAGCTCTAACACTGATGATCCACCTACAAATGTGAACTGACGTTCAAAAATAAAACATTTGAAAACGGACCATTTTCCACATTTCTGAAGCATGACGTAATGGGGGGGTGTTATCTCTTTTGTCGAAAATCAGCCGTTTTTGCTCGAACATTAAATGCCTCCAAATGGTATTTAATTAACTTCCCGAGCCCCTGGAAGCATGAAAATCACTTTAAACATGCTAATTTTAGCTCTAACACTGATGATCCACCTACAAATGTGAACTGACGTTCAAAAATAAAACATTTGAAAACGGACCATTTTCCACATTTCTGAAGCATGACGTAATGGGGGGGTGTTATCTCTTTTGTCGAAAATCAGCCGTTTTTGCTCGAACATTAAATGCCTCCAAATGGTATTTAATTAACTTCCCGAGCCCCTGGAAGCATGAAAATCACTTTAAACATGCTAATTTTAGCTCTAACACTGATGATCCACCTACAAATGTGAACTGACGTTCAAAAATAAAACATTTGAAAACGGACCATTTTCCACATTTCTGAAGCATGACGTAATGGGGGGGTGTTATCTCTTTTGTCGAAAATCAGCCGTTTTTGCTCGAACATTAAATGCCTCTAATGGTATTTAATTAACTTCCCGAGCCCCTGGAAGCATGAAAATCACTTTAAACATGCTAATTTTAGCTCTAACACTGATGATCCACCTACAAATGTGAACTGACGTTCAAAAATAAAACATTTGAAAACGGACTATTTTCCACATTTCTGAAGCATGACGTAATGGGGGGGTGTTATCTCTTTTGTCGAAAATCAGCCGTTTTTGCTCGAACATTAAATGCCTCCAAATGGTATTTAATTAACTTCCCGGGGTGAAGAAACCCTTTTTGAGAACTCAGAGTGAGTAAATTGGCCATTTTCATGCACTTTTAACCATTCCATAAATCTTATGTTTTGGGCCCCTGGAAGCATGAAAATCACTTTAAACATGCTAATTTTAGCTCTAACACTGATGATCCACCTACAAATGTGAACTGACGTTCAAAAATAAAACATTTGAAAACGGACCATTTTCCACATTTCTGAAGCATGACGTAATGGGGGGGTGTTATCTCTTTTGTCGAAAATCAGCCGTTTTTGCTCGAACATTAAATGCCTCCAAATGGTATTTAATTAACTTCCCGAGCCCCTGGAAGCATGAAAATCACTTTAAACATGCTAATTTTAGCTCTAACACTGATGATCCACCTACAAATGTGAACTGACGTTCAAAAATAAAACATTTGAAAACGGACCATTTTCCACATTTCTGAAGCATGACGTAATGGGGGGGTGTTATCTCTTTTGTCGAAAATCAGCCGTTTTTGCTCGAACATTAAATGCCTCCAAATGGTATTTAATTAACTTCCCGAGCCCCTGGAAGCATGAAAATCACTTTAAACATGCTAATTTTAGCTCTAACACTGATGATCCACCTACAAATGTGAACTGACGTTCAAAAATAAAACATTTGAAAACGGACCATTTTCCACATTTCTGAAGCATGACGTAATGGGGGGGGTGTTATCTCTTTTGTCGAAAATCAGCCGTTTTTGCTCGAACATTAAATGCCTCCAAATGGTATTTAATTAACTTCCCGAGCCCCTGGAAGCATGAAAATCACTTTAAACATGCTAATTTTAGCTCTAACACTGATGATCCACCTACAAATGTGAACTGACGTTCAAAAATAAAACATTTGAAAACGGACCATTTTCCACATTTCTGAAGCATGACGTAATGGGGGGGGTGTTATCTCTTTTGTCGAAAATCAGCCGTTTTTGCTCGAACATTAAATGCCTCCAAATGGTATTTAATTAACTTCCCGAGCCCCTGGAAGCATGAAAATCACTTTAAACATGCTAATTTTAGCTCTAACACTGATGATCCACCTACAAATGTGAACTGACGTTCAAAAATAAAACATTTGAAAACGGACCATTTTCCACATTTCTGAAGCATGACGTAATGGGGGGGTGTTATCTCTTTTGTCGAAAATCAGCCGTTTTTGCTCGAACATTAAATGCCTCCAAATGGTATTTAATTAACTTCCCGAGCCCCTGGAAGCATGAAAATCACTTTAAACATGCTAATTTTAGCTCTAACACTGATGATCCACCTACAAATGTGAACTGACGTTCAAAAATAAAACATTTGAAAACGGACCATTTTCCACATTTCTGAAGCATGACGTAATGGGGGGGTGTTATCTCTTTTGTCGAAAATCAGCCGTTTTTGCTCGAACATTGAATGCCTCCAAATGGTATTTAATTAACTTCCCGAGCCCCTGGAAGCATGAAAATCACTTTAAACATGCTAATTTTAGCTCTAACACTGATGATCCACCTACAAATGTGAACTGACGTTCAAAAATAAAACATTTGAAAACGGACTATTTTCCACATTTCTGAAGCATGACGTAATGGGGGGGTGTTATCTCTTTTGTCGAAAATCAGCCGTTTTTGCTCGAACATTAAATGCCTCCAAATGGTATTTAATTAACTTCCCGGGGTGAAGAAACCCTTTTTGAGAACTCAGAGTGAGTAAATTGGCCATTTTCATGCACTTTTAACCATTCCATAAATCTTATGTTTTGGGCCCCTGGAAGCATGAAAATCACTTTAAACATGCTAATTTTAGCTCTAACACTGATGATCCACCTACAAATGTGAACTGACGTTCAAAAATAAAACATTTGAAAACGGACCATTTTCCACATTTCTGAAGCATGACGTAATGGGGGGGTGTTATCTCTTTTGTCGAAAATCAGCCGTTTTTGCTTGAACATTAAATGCCTCCAAATGGTATTTAATTAACTTCCCGAGCCCCTGGAAGCATGAAAATCACTTTAAACATGCTAATTTTAGCTCTAACGCTGATGATCCACCTACAAATGTGAACTGACGTTCAAAAATAAAACATTTGAAAACGGACCATTTTCCACATTTCTGAAGCATGACGTAATGGGGGGGTGTTATCTCTTTTGTCGAAAATCAGCCGTTTTTGCTCGAACATTAAGTGCCTCCAAATGGTATTTAATTAACTTCCCGTGCCCCTGGAAGCATGAAAATCACTTTAAACATGCTAATTTTAGCTCTAACACTGATGATCCACCTACAAATGTGAACTGACGTTCAAAAATAAAACATTTGAAAACGGACCATTTTCCACATTTCTGAAGCATGACGTAATGGGGGGGTGTTATCTCTTTTGTCGAAAATCAGCCGTTTTTGCTCGAACATTAAATGCCTCCAAATGGTATTTAATTAACTTCCCGAGCCCCTGGAAGCATGAAAATCACTTTAAACATGCTAATTTTAGCTCTTACACTGATGATCCACCTACAAATGTGAACTGACGTTCAAAAATAAAACATTTGAAAACGGACCATTTTCCACATTTCTGAAGCATGACGTAATGGGGGGGTGTTATCTCTTTTGTCGAAAATCAGCCGTTTTTGCTCGAACATTAAATGCCTCCAAATGGTATTTATTTCACTTCCCAAGCCCCTGGAAGCATGAAAATCACTTTAAACATGCTAATTTTAGCTCTAACACTGATGATCCACCTACAAATGTGAACTGACGTTCAAAACTAAAACATTTGAAAACGGACCATTTTCCACATTTCTGAAGCATGACGTAATGGGGGGGTGTTATCTCTTTTGTCGAAAATCAGCCGTTTTTGCTCGAACATCAAATGCCTCCAAATGGTATTTAATTAACTTCCCGAGCCCCTGGAAGCATGAAAATCACTTTAAACATGCTAATTTTAGCTCTAACACTGATGATCCACCTACAAATGTGAACTGACGTTCAAAAATAAAACATTTGAAAACGGACCATTTTCCACATTTCTGAAGCATGATGTAATGGGGGGGTGTTATCTCTTTTGTCGAAAATCAGCCGTTTTTGCTTGAACATTAAATGCCTCCAAATGGTATTTAATTAACTTCCCGAGCCCCTGGAAGCATGAAAATCACTTTAAACATGCTAATTTCAGCTCTTACACTGATGATCCACCTACAAATGTGAACTGACGTTCAAAAATAAAACATTTGAAAACGGACCATTTTCCACATTTCTGAAGCATGACGTAATGGGGGGGTGTTATCTCTTTTGTCGAAAATCAGCCGTTTTTGCTCGAACATTAAATGCCTCCAAATGGTATTTATTTCACTTCCCAAGCCCCTGGAAGCATGAAAATCACTTTAAACATGCTAATTTTAGCTCTAACACTGATGATCCACCTACAAATGTGAACTGACGTTCAAAAATAAAACATTTGAAAACGGACCATTTTCCACATTTCTGAAGCATGACGTAATGGGGGGTGTTATCTCTTTTGTCGAAAATCAGCCGTTTTTGCTCGAACATTAAATGCCTCCAAATGGTATTTAATTAACTTCCCGAGCCCCTGGAAGCATGAAAATCACTTTAAACATGCTAATTTTAGCTCTAACACTGATGATCCACCTACAAATGTGAACTGACGTTCAAAAATAAAACATTTGAAAACGGACCATTTTCCACATTTCTGAAGCATGACGTAATGGGGGGGTGTTATCTCTTTTGTCGAAAATCAGCCGTTTTTGCTCGAACATTAAATGCCTCCAAATGGTATTTAATTAACTTCCCGAGCCCCTGGAAGCATGAAAATCACTTTAAACATGCTAATTTTAGCTCTAACACTGATGATCCACCTACAAATGTGAACTGACGTTCAAAAATAAAACATTTGAAAACGGACCATTTTCCACATTTCTGAAGCATGACGTAATGGGGGGGTGTTATCTCTTTTGTCGAAAATCAGCCGTTTTTGCTCGAACATTAAATGCCTCCAAATGGTATTTATTTCACTTCCCGAGCCCCTGGAAGCATGAAAATCACTTTAAACATGCTAATTTTAGCTCTAACACTGATGATCCACCTACAAATGTGAACTGACGTTCAAAAATAAAACATTTGAAAACGGACCATTTTCCACATTTCTGAAGCATGACGTAATGGGGGGGTGTTATCTCTTTTGTCGAAAATCAGCCGTTTTTGCTCGAACATTAAATGCCTCCAAATGGTATTTAATTAACTTCCCGAGCCCCTGGAAGCATGAAAATCACTTTAAACATGCTAATTTTAGCTCTAACACTGATGATCCACCTACAAATGTGAACTGACGTTCAAAAATAAAACATTTGAAAACGGACCATTTTCCACATTTCTGAAGCATGACGTAATGGGGGGGGTGTTATCTCTTTTGTCGAAAATCAGCCGTTTTTGCTCGAACATTAAATGCCTCCAAATGGTATTTAATTAACTTCCCGAGCCCCTGGAAGCATGAAAATCACTTTAAACATGCTAATTTTAGCTCTAACACTGATGATCCACCTACAAATGTGAACTGACGTTCAAAAATAAAACATTTGAAAACGGACCATTTTCCACATTTCTGAAGCATGACGTAATGGGGGGGTGTTATCTCTTTTGTCGAAAATCAGCCGTTTTTGCTCGAACATTAAATGCCTCCAAATGGTATTTAATTAACTTCCCGAGCCCCTGGAAGCATGAAAATCACTTTAAACATGCTAATTTTAGCTCTAACACTGATGATCCACCTACAAATGTGAACTGACGTTCAAAAATAAAACATTTGAAAACGGACCATTTTCCACATTTCTGAAGCATGACGTAATGGGGGGGTGTTATCTCTTTTGTCGAAAATCAGCCGTTTTTGCTCGAACATTAAATGCCTCCAAATGGTATTTAATTAACTTCCCGAGCCCCTGGAAGCATGAAAATCACTTTAAACATGCTAATTTTAGCTCTAACACTGATGATCCACCTACAAATGTGAACTGACGTTCAAAAATAAAACATTTGAAAACGGACTATTTTCCACATTTCTGAAGCATGACGTAATGGGGGGGTGTTATCTCTTTTGTCGAAAATCAGCCGTTTTTGCTCGAACATTAAATGCCTCCAAATGGTATTTAATTAACTTCCCGGGGTGAAGAAACCCTTTTTGAGAACTCAGAGTGAGTAAATTGGCCATTTTCATGCACTTTTAACCATTCCATAAATCTTATGTTTTGGGCCCCTGGAAGCATGAAAATCACTTTAAACATGCTAATTTTAGCTCTAACACTGATGATCCACCTACAAATGTGAACTGACGTTCAAAAATAAAACATTTGAAAACGGACCATTTTCCACATTTCTGAAGCATGACGTAATGGGGGGGTGTTATCTCTTTTGTCGAAAATCAGCCGTTTTTGCTCGAACATTAAATGCCTCCAAATGGTATTTAATTAACTTCCCGAGCCCCTGGAAGCATGAAAATCACTTTAAACATGCTAATTTTAGCTCTAACACTGATGATCCACCTACAAATGTGAACTGACGTTCAAAAATAAAACATTTGAAAACGGACCATTTTCCACATTTCTGAAGCATGACGTAATGGGGGGGTGTTATCTCTTTTGTCGAAAATCAGCCGTTTTTGCTCGAACATTAAATGCCTCCAAATGGTATTTAATTAACTTCCAGAGCCCCTGGAAGCATGAAAATCACTTTAAACATGCTAATTTTAGCTCTAACACTGATGATCCACCTACAAATGTGAACTGACGTTCAAAAATAAAACATTTGAAAACGGACCATTTTCCACATTTCTGAAGCATGACGTAATGGGGGGGTGTTATCTCTTTTGTCGAAAATCAGCCGTTTTTGCTCGAACATTAAATGCCTCTAATGGTATTTAATTAACTTCCCGAGCCCCTGGAAGTATGAAAATCACTTTAAACATGCTAATTTTAGCTCTAACACTGATGATCCACCTACAAATGTGAACTGACGTTCAAAAATAAAACATTTGAAAACGGACTATTTTCCACATTTCTGAAGCATGACGTAATGGGGGGGTGTTATCTCTTTTGTCGAAAATCAGCCGTTTTTGCTCGAACATTAAATGCCTCCAAATGGTATTTAATTAACTTCCCGGGGTGAAGAAACCCTTTTTGAGAACTCAGAGTGAGTAAATTGGCCATTTTCATGCACTTTTAACCATTCCATAAATCTTATGTTTTGGGCCCCTGGAAGCATGAAAATCACTTTAAACATGCTAATTTTAGCTCTAACACTGATGATCCACCTACAAATGTGAACTGACGTTCAAAAATAAAACATTTGAAAACGGACCATTTTCCACATTTCTGAAGCATGACGTAATGGGGGGGTGTTATCTCTTTTGTCGAAAATCAGCCGTTTTTGCTCGAACATTAAATGCCTCCAAATGGTATTTAATTAACTTCCCGAGCCCCTGGAAGCATGAAAATCACTTTAAACATGCTAATTTTAGCTCTAACACTGATGATCCACCTACAAATGTGAACTGACGTTCAAAAATAAAACATTTGAAAACGGACCATTTTCCACATTTCTGAAGCATGACGTAATGGGGGGGGTGTTATCTCTTTTGTCGAAAATCAGCCGTTTTTGCTCGAACATTAAATGCCTCCAAATGGTATTTAATTAACTTCCCGAGCCCCTGGAAGCATGAAAATCACTTTAAACATGCTAATTTTAGCTCTAACACTGATGATCCACCTACAAATGTGAACTGACGTTCAAAAATAAAACATTTGAAAACGGACCATTTTCCACATTTCTGAAGCATGACGTAATGGGGGGGGGTGTTATCTCTTTTGTCGAAAATCAGCCGTTTTTGCTCGAACATTAAATGCCTCCAAATGGTATTTAATTAACTTCCCGAGCCCCTGGAAGCATGAAAATCACTTTAAACATGCTAATTTTAGCTCTAACACTGATGATCCACCTACAAATGTGAACTGACGTTCAAAAATAAAACATTTGAAAACGGACCATTTTCCACATTTCTGAAGCATGACGTAATGGGGGGGTGTTATCTCTTTTGTCGAAAATCAGTCGTTTTTGCTCGAATATTAAATGCCTCCAAATGGTATTTAATTAACTTCCCGGGGTGAAGAAACCCTTTTTGAGAACTCAGAGTGAGTAAATTGGCCATTTTCATGCACTTTTAACCCTTCCATAAATCTTGTGTTTTGGGCCCCTGGAAGCATGAAAATCACTTTAAACATGCTAATTTTAGCTCTAACACTGATGATCCACCTACAAATGTGAACTGACGTTCAAAAATAAAACATTTGAAAACGGACCATTTTCCACATTTCTGAAGCATGACGTAATGGGGGGGTGTTATCTCTTTTGTCGAAAATCAGCCATTTTTGCTCGAACATTAAATGCCTCCAAATGGTATTTAATTAACTTCCCGAGCCCCTGGAAGCATGAAAATCACTTTAAACATGCTAATTTTAGCTCTAACACTGATGATCCACCTACAAATGTGAACTGACGTTCAAAAATAAAACATTTGAAAACGGACCATTTTCCACATTTCTGAAGCATGACGTAATGGGGGGGGTGTTATCTCTTTTGTCGAAAATCAGCCGTTTTTGCTCGAACATTAAATGCCTCCAAATGGTATTTATTTCACTTCCCGAGCCCCTGGAAGCATGAAAATCACTTTAAACATGCTAATTTTTAGCTCTAACACTGATGATCCACCTACAAATGTGAACTGACGTTCAAAAATAAAACATTTGAAAACGGACCATTTTCCACATTTCTGAAGCATGACGTAATGGGGGGGTGTTATCTCTTTTGTCGAAAATCAGCCGTTTTTGCTCGAACATTAAATGCCTCCAAATGGTATTTAATTAACTTCCCGGGGTGAAGAAACCCTTTTTGAGAACTCAGAGTGAGTAAATTGGCCATTTTCATGCACTTTTAACCATTCCATAAATCTTGTGTTTTGGGCCCCTGGAAGCATGAAAATCACTTTAAACACGCTAATTTTAGCTCTAACACTGATGATCCACCTACAAATGTGAACTGACGTTCAAAAATAAAACATTTGAAAACGGACCATTTTCCACATTTCTGAAGCATGACGTAATGGGGGGGGTGTTATCTCTTTTGTCGAAAATCAGCCGTTTTTGCTCGAACATTAAATGCCTCCAAATGGTATTTATTTCACTTCCCGAGCCCCTAGAAGCATGAAAATCACTTTAAACATGCTAATTTTAGCTCTAACACTGATGATCCACCTACAAATGTGAACTGACGTTCAAAAATAAAACATTTGAAAACGGACCATTTTCCAAATTTCTGAAGCATGACGTAATGGGGGGGTGTTATCTCTTTTGTCGAAAATCAGCCGTTTTTGCTCGAACATTAAATGCCTCCAAATGGTATTTAATTAACTTCCCGGGGTGAAGAAACCCTTTTTGAGAACTCAGAGTGAGTAAATTGGCCATTTTCATGCACTTTTAACCATTCCATAAATCTTGTGTTTTGGGCCCCTGGAAGCATGAAAATCACTTTAAACATGCTAATTTTAGCTCTAACACTGATGATCCACCTACAAATGTGAACTGACGTTCAAAAATAAAACATTTGAAAACGGACCATTTTCCACATTTCTGAAGCATGACGTAATGGGGGGGTGTTATCTCTTTTGTCGAAAATCAGCCGTTTTTGCTCGAACATTAAATGCCTCCAAATGGTATTTATTTCACTTCCCGAGCCCCTGGAAGCATGAAAATCACTTTAAACATGCTAATTTTAACTCTAACACTGATGATCCACCTACAAATGTGAACTGACGTTCAAAAATAAAACATTTGAAAACGGACCATTTTCCACATTTCTGAAGCATGACGTAATGGGGGGGTGTTATCTCTTTTGTCGAAAATCAGCCGTTTTTGCTCGAACATTAAATGCCTCCAAATGGTATTTATTTCACTTCCCGAGCCCCTGGAAGCATGAAAATCACTTTAAACATGCTAATTTTAGCTCGAACACTGATGATCCACCTACAAATGTGAACTGACGTTCAAAAATAAAACATTTGAAAACGGACCATTTTCCACATTTCTGAAGCATGACGTAATGGGGGGGTGTTATCTCTTTTGTCGAAAATCAGCCGTTTTTGCTCGAACATTAAATGCCTCCAAATGGTATTTATTTCACTTCCCGAGCCCCTGGAAGCATGAAAATCACTTTAAACATGCTAATTTTAGCTCTAACACTGATGATCCACCTACAAATGTGAACTGACGTTCAAAAATAAAACATTTGAAAACGGACCATTTTCCACATTTCTGAAGCATGACGTAATGGGGGGGTGTTATCTCTTTTGTCGAAAATCAGCCGTTTTTGCTCGAACATTAAATGCCTCCAAATGGTATTTAATTAACTTCCCGGGGTGAAGAAACCCTTTTTGAGAACTCAGAGTGAGTAAATTGGCCATTTTCATGCACTTTTAACCATTCCATAAATCTTGTGTTTTGGGCCCCTGGAAGCATGAAAATCACTTTAAACATGCTAATTTTAGCTCTAACACTGATGATCCACCTACAAATGTGAACTGACGTTCAAAAATAAAACATTTGAAAACGGACCATTTTCCACATTTCTGAAGCATGACGTAATGGGGGGGTGTTATCTCTTTTGTCGAAAATCAGCCGTTTTTGCTCGAACATTAAATGCCTCCAAATGGTATTTATTTCAATTCCCGAGCCCCTGGAAGCATGAAAATCACTTTAAACATGCTAATTTTAGCTCTAACACTGATGATCCACCTACAAATGTGAACTGACGTTCAAAAATAAAACATTTGAAAACGGACCATTTTCCACATTTCTGAAGCATGACGTAATGGGGGGGTGTTATCTCTTTTGTCGAAAATCAGCCGTTTTTGCTCGAACATTAAATGCCTCCAAATGGTATTTATTTCACTTCCCGAGCCCCTGGAAGCATGAAAATCACTTTAAACATGCTAATTTTAGCTCTAACACTGATGATCCACCTACAAATGTGAACTGACGTTCAAAAATAAAACATTTGAAAACGGACCATTTTCCACATTTCTGAAGCATGACGTAATGGGGGGGTGTTATCTCTTTTGTCGAAAATCAGCCGTTTTTGCTCGAACATTAAAAGCCTCCAAATGGTATTTAATTAATCTCCCGAGCCCCTGGAAGCATGAAAATCACTTTAAACATGCTAATTTTAGCTCTAACACTGATGATCCACCTACAAATGTGAACTGACGTTCAAAAATAAAACATTTGAAAACGGACCATTTTCCACATTTCTGAAGCATGACGTAATGGGGGGGTGTTATCTCTTTTGTCGAAAATCAGCCGTTTTTGCTCGAACATTAAATGCCTCCAAATGGTATTTATTTCACTTCCCGAGCCCCTGGAAGCATGAAAATCACTTTAAACATGCTAATTTTAGCTCGAACACTGATGATCCACCTACAAATGTGAACTGACGTTCAAAAATAAAACATTTGAAAACGGACCATTTTCCACATTTCTGAAGCATGACGTAATGGGGGGGTGTTATCTCTTTTGTCGAAAATCAGCCGTTTTTGCTCGAACATTAAATGCCTCCAAATGGTATTTAATTAACTTCCCGGGGTGAAGAAACCCTTTTTGAGAACTCAGAGTGAGTAAATTGGCCATTTTCATGCACTTTTAACGATTCCATAAATCTTGTGTTTTGGGCCCCTGGAAGCATGAAAATCACTTTAAACATGCTAATTTTAGCTCTAACACTGATGATCCACCTACAAATGTGAACTGACGTTCAAAAATAAAACATTTGAAAACGGACCATTTTCCACATTTCTGAAGCATGACGTAATGGGGGGGTGTTATCTCTTTTGTCGAAAATCAGCCGTTTTTGCTCGAACATTAAATGCCTCCAAATGGTATTTAATTAACTTCCCGGGGTGAAGAAACCCTTTTTGAGAACTCAGAGTGAGTAAATTGGCCATTTTCATGCACTTTTAACCATTCCATAAATCTTGTGTTTTGGGCCCCTGGAAGCATGAAAATCACTTCAAACATGCTAATTTTAGCTCTAACACTGATGATCCACCTACAAATGTGAACTGACTTTCAAAAATAAAACATTTGAAAACGGACCATTTTCCACATTTCTGAAGCATGACGTAATGGGGGGGTGTTATCTCTTTTGTCGAAAATCAGCCGTTTTTGCTCGAACATTAAATGCCTCCAAATGGTATTTATTTCAATTCCCGAGCCCCTGGAAGCATGAAAATCACTTTAAACATGCTAATTTTAGCTCTAACACTGATGATCCACCTACAAATGTGAACTGACGTTCAAAAATAAAACATTTGAAAACGGACCATTTTCCACATTTCTGAAGCATGACGTAATGGGGGGGTGTTATCTCTTTTGTCGAAAATCAGCCGTTTTTGCTCGAACATTAAATGCCTCCAAATGGTATTTAATTAACTTCCCGAGCCCCTGGAAGCATGAAAATCACTTTAAACATGCTAATTTTAGCTCTAACACTGATGATCCACCTACAAATGTGAACTGACGTTCAAAAATAAAACATTTGAAAACGGACCATTTTCCACATTTCTGAAGCATGACGTAATGGGGGGGTGTTATCTCTTTTGTCGAAAATCAGCCGTTTTTGCTCGAACATTAAATGCCTCCAAATGGTATTTAATTAACTTCCCGAGCCCCTGGAAGCATGAAAATCACTTTAAACATGCTAATTTTAGCTCTAACACTGATGATCCACCTACAAATGTGAACTGACGTTCAAAAATAAAACATTTGAAAACGGACCATTTTCCACATTTCTGAAGCATGACGTAATGGGGGGGTGTTATCTCTTTTGTCGAAAATCAGCCGTTTTTGCTCGAACATTAAATGCCTCCAAATGGTATTTATTTCACTTCCCGAGCCCCTGGAAGCATGAAAATCACTTTAAACATGCTAATTTTAGCTCTAACACTGATGATCCACCTACAAATGTGAACTGACGTTCAAAAATAAAACATTTGAAAACGGACCATTTTCCACATTTCTGAAGCATGACGTAATGGGGGGGTGTTATCTCTTTTGTCGAAAATCAGCCGTTTTTGCTCGAACATTAAATGCCTCCAAATGGTATTTAATTAACTTCCCGAGCCCCTGGAAGCATGAAAATCACTTTAAACATGCTAATTTTAGCTCTAACACTGATGATCCACCTACAAATGTGAACTGACGTTCAAAAATAAAACATTTGAAAACGGACCATTTTCCACATTTCTGAAGCATGACGTAATGGGGGGGTGTTATCTCTTTTGTCGAAAATCAACCGTTTTTGCTCGAACATTAAATGCCTCCAAATGGTATTTAATTAACTTCCCGGGGTGAAGAAACCCTTTTTGAGAACTCAGAGTGAGTAAATTGGCCATTCTCATGCACTTTTAACCATTCCATAAATCTTGTGTTTTGGGCCCCTGGAAGCATGAAAATCACTTTAAACATGCTAATTTTAGCTCTAACACTGATGATCCACCTACAAATGTGAACTGACGTTCAAAAATAAAACATTTGAAAACGGACCATTTTCCACATTTCTGAAGCATGACGTAATGGGGGGGTGTTATCTCTTTTGTCGAAAATCAGCCGTTTTTGCTCGAACATTAAATGCCTCCAAATGGTATTTAATTAACTTCCCGAGCCCCTGGAAGCATGAAAATCACTTTAAACATGCTAATTTTAGCTCTTACACTGATGATCCACCTACAAATGTGAACTGACGTTCAAAAATAAAACATTTGAAAACGGACCATTTTACACATTTCTGAAGCATGACGTAATGGGGGGGTGTTATCTCTTTTGTCGAAAATCAGCCGTTTTTGCTCGAACATTAAATGCCTCCAAATGGTATTTATTTCACTTCCCAAGCCCCTGGAAGCATGAAAATCACTTTAAACATGCTAATTTTAGCTCTAACACTGATGATCCACCTACAAATGTGAACTGACGTTCAAAACTAAAACATTTGAAAACGGACCATTTTCCACATTTCTGAAGCATGACGTAATGGGGGGGTGTTATCTCTTTTGTCGAAAATCAGCCGTTTTTGCTCGAACATCAAATGCCTCCAAATGGTATTTAATTAACTTCCCGAGCCCCTGGAAGCATGAAAATCACTTTAAACATGCTAATTTTAGCTCTAACACTGATGATCCACCTACAAATGTGAACTGACGTTCAAAAATAAAACATTTGAAAACGGACCATTTTCCACATTTCTGAAGCATGACGTAATGGGGGGGTGTTATCTCTTTTGTCGAAAATCAGCCGTTTTTGCTCGAACATTAAATGCCTCCAAATGGTATTTAATTAACTTCCCGAGCCCCTGGAAGCATGAAAATCACTTTAAACATGCTAATTTTAGCTCTAACACTGATGATCCACCTACAAATGTGAACTGACGTTCAAAAATAAAACATTTGAAAACGGACCATTTTCCACATTTCTGAAGCATGACGTAATGGGGGGGTGTTATCTCTTTTGTCGAAAATCAGCCGTTTTTGCTCGAACATTAAATGCCTCCAAATGGTATTTAATTAACTTCCTGAGCCCCTGGAAGCATGAAAATCACTTTAAACATGCTAATTTTAGCTCTAACACTGATGATCCACCTACAAATGTGAACTGACGTTCAAAAATAAAACATTTGAAAACGGACTATTTTCCACATTTCTGAAGCATGACGTAATGGGGGGGTGTTATCTCTTTTGTCGAAAATCAGCCGTTTTTGCTCGAACATTAAATGCCTCCAAATGGTATTTAATTAACTTCCCGGGGTGAAGAAACCCTTTTTGAGAACTCAGAGTGAGTAAATTGGCCATTTTCATGCACTTTTAACCATTCCATAAATCTTATGTTTTGGGCCCCTGGAAGCATGAAAATCACTTTAAACATGCTAATTTTAGCTCTAACACTGATGATCCACCTACAAATGTGAACTGACGTTCAAAAATAAAACATTTGAAAACGGACCATTTTCCACATTTCTGAAGCATGACGTAATGGGGGGGTGTTATCTCTTTTGTCGAAAATCAGCCGTTTTTGCTCGAACATTAAATGCCTCCAAATGGTATTTAATTAACTTCCCGAGCCCCTGGAAGCATGAAAATCACTTTAAACATGCTAATTTTAGCTCTAACACTGATGATCCACCTACAAATGTGAACTGACGTTCAAAAATAAAACATTTGAAAACGGACCATTTTCCACATTTCTGAAGCATGACGTAATGGGGGGGTGTTATCTCTTTTGTCGAAAATCAGCCGTTTTTGCTCGAACATTAAATGCCTCCAAATGGTATTTAATTAACTTCCCGAGCCCCTGGAAGCATGAAAATCACTTTAAACATGCTAATTTTAGCTCTAACACTGATGATCCACCTACAAATGTGAACTGACGTTCAAAAATAAAACATTTGAAAACGGACCATTTTCCACATTTCTGAAGCATGACGTAATGGGGGGGGTGTTATCTCTTTTGTCGAAAATCAGCCGTTTTTGCTCGAACATTAAATGCCTCCAAATGGTATTTAATTAACTTCCCGAGCCCCTGGAAGCATGAAAATCACTTTAAACATGCTAATTTTAGCTCTAACACTGATGATCCACCTACAAATGTGAACTGACGTTCAAAAATAAAACATTTGAAAACGGACCATTTTCCACATTTCTGAAGCATGACGTAATGGGGGGGGTGTTATCTCTTTTGTCGAAAATCAGCCGTTTTTGCTCGAACATTAAATGCCTCCAAATGGTATTTAATTAACTTCCCGAGCCCCTGGAAGCATGAAAATCACTTTAAACATGCTAATTTTAGCTCTAACACTGATGATCCACCTACAAATGTGAACTGACGTTCAAAAATAAAACATTTGAAAACGGACCATTTTCCACATTTCTGAAGCATGACGTAATGGGGGGGTGTTATCTCTTTTGTCGAAAATCAGCCGTTTTTGCTCGAACATTAAATGCCTCCAAATGGTATTTAATTAACTTCCCGAGCCCCTGGAAGCATGAAAATCACTTTAAACATGCTAATTTTAGCTCTAACACTGATGATCCACCTACAAATGTGAACTGACGTTCAAAAATAAAACATTTGAAAACGGACCATTTTCCACATTTCTGAAGCATGACGTAATGGGGGGGTGTTATCTCTTTTGTCGAAAATCAGCCGTTTTTGCTCGAACATTAAATGCCTCCAAATGGTATTTAATTAACTTCCCGAGCCCCTGGAAGCATGAAAATCACTTTAAACATGCTAATTTTAGCTCTAACACTGATGATCCACCTACAAATGTGAACTGACGTTCAAAAATAAAACATTTGAAAACGGACTATTTTCCACATTTCTGAAGCATGACGTAATGGGGGGGTGTTATCTCTTTTGTCGAAAATCAGCCGTTTTTGCTCGAACATTAAATGCCTCCAAATGGTATTTAATTAACTTCCCGGGGTGAAGAAACCCTTTTTGAGAACTCAGAGTGAGTAAATTGGCCATTTTCATGCACTTTTAACCATTCCATAAATCTTATGTTTTGGGCCCCTGGAAGCATGAAAATCACTTTAAACATGCTAATTTTAGCTCTAACACTGATGATCCACCTACAAATGTGAACTGACGTTCAAAAATAAAACATTTGAAAACGGACCATTTTCCACATTTCTGAAGCATGACGTAATGGGGGGGTGTTATCTCTTTTGTCGAAAATCAGCCGTTTTTGCTCGAACATTAAATGCCTCCAAATGGTATTTAATTAACTTCCCGAGCCCCTGGAAGCATGAAAATCACTTTAAACATGCTAATTTTAGCTCTAACACTGATGATCCACCTACAAATGTGAACTGACGTTCAAAAATAAAACATTTGAAAACGGACCATTTTCCACATTTCTGAAGCATGACGTAATGGGGGGGTGTTATCTCTTTTGTCGAAAATCAGCCGTTTTTGCTCGAACATTAAATGCCTCCAAATGGTATTTAATTAACTTCCCGAGCCCCTGGAAGCATGAAAATCACTTTAAACATGCTAATTTTAGCTCTAACACTGATGATCCACCTACAAATGTGAACTGACGTTCAAAAATAAAACATTTGAAAACGGACCATTTTCCACATTTCTGAAGCATGACGTAATGGGGGGGTGTTATCTCTTTTGTCGAAAATCAGCCGTTTTTGCTCGAACATTAAATGCCTCCAAATGGTATTTAATTAACTTCCCGAGCCCCTGGAAGCATGAAAATCACTTTAAACATGCTAATTTTAGCTCTAACACTGATGATCCACCTACAAATGTGAACTGACGTTCAAAAATAAAACATTTGAAAACGGACCATTTTCCACATTTCTGAAGCATGACGTAATGGGGGGGTGTTATCTCTTTTGTCGAAAATCAGCCGTTTTTGCTCGAACATTAAATGCCTCTAATGGTATTTAATTAACTTCCCGAGCCCCTGGAAGCATGAAAATCCCTTTAAACATGCTAATTTTAGCTCTAACACTGATGATCCACCTACAAATGTGAACTGACGTTCAAAAATAAAACATTTGAAAACGGACTATTTTCCACATTTCTGAAGCATGACGTAATGGGGGGGTGTTATCTCTTTTGTCGAAAATCAGCCGTTTTTGCTCGAACATTAAATGCCTCCAAATGGTATTTAATTAACTTCCCGGGGTGAAGAAACCCTTTTTGAGAACTCAGAGTGAGTAAATTGGCCATTTTCATGCACTTTTAACCATTCCATAAATCTTATGTTTTGGGCCCCTGGAAGCATGAAAATCACTTTAAACATGCTAATTTTAGCTCTAACACTGATGATCCACCTACAAATGTGAACTGACGTTCAAAAATAAAACATTTGAAAACGGACCATTTTCCACATTTCTGAAGCATGACGTAATGGGGGGGTGTTATCTCTTTTGTCGAAAATCAGCCGTTTTTGCTCGAACATTAAATGCCTCCAAATGGTATTTAATTAACTTCCCGAGCCCCTGGAAGCATGAAAATCACTTTAAACATGCTAATTTTAGCTCTAACACTGATGATCCACCTACAAATGTGAACTGACGTTCAAAAATAAAACATTTGAAAACGGACCATTTTCCACATTTCTGAAGCATAACGTAATGGGGGGGTGTTATCTCTTTTGTCGAAAATCAGCCGTTTTTGCCCGAACATTAAATGCCTCCAAATGGTATTTAATTAACTTCCCGAGCCCCTGGAAGCATGAAAATCACTTTAAACATGCTAATTTTAGCTCTAACACTGATGATCCACCTACAAATGTGAACTGACGTTCAAAAATAAAACATTTGAAAACGGACCATTTTCCACATTTCTGAAGCATGACGTAATGGGGGGGGTGTTATCTCTTTTGTCGAAAATCAGCCGTTTTTGCTCGAACATTAAATGCCTCCAAATGGTATTTAATTAACTTCCCGAGCCCCTGGAAGCATGAAAATCACTTTAAACATGCTAATTTTAGCTCTAACACTGATGATCCACCTACAAATGTGAACTGACGTTCAAAAATAAAACATTTGAAAACGGACCATTTTCCACATTTCTGAAGCATGACGTAATGGGGGGGTGTTATCTCTTTTGTCGAAAATCAGCCGTTTTTGCTCGAACATTAAATGCCTCCAAATGGTATTTAATTAACTTCCCGAGCCCCTGGAAGCATGAAAATCACTTTAAACATGCTAATTTTAGCTCTAACACTGATGATCCACCTACAAATGTGAACTGACGTTCAAAAATAAAACATTTGAAAACGGACCATTTTCCACATTTCTGAAGCATGACGTAATGGGGGGGTGTTATCTCTTTTGTCGAAAATCTGCCGTTTTTGCTCGAACATTAAATGCCTCCAAATGGTATTTAATTAACTTCCCGAGCCCCTGGAAGCATGAAAATCACTTTAAACATGCTAATTTTAGCTCTAACACTGATGATCCACCTACAAATGTGAACTGACGTTCAAAAATAAAACATTTGAAAACGGACCATTTTCCACATTTCTGAAGCATGACGTAATGGGGGGGTGTTATCTCTTTTGTCGAAAATCAGCCGTTTTTGCTCGAACATTAAATGCCTCCAAATGGTATTTAATTAACTTCCCGAGCCCCTGGAAGCATGAAAATCACTTTAAACATGCTAATTTTAGCTCTAACACTGATGATCCACCTACAAATGTGAACTGACGTTCAAAAATAAAACATTTGAAAACGGACTATTTTCCACATTTCTGAAGCATGACGTAATGGGGGGGTGTTATCTCTTTTGTCGAAAATCAGCCGTTTTTGCTCGAACATTAAATGCCTCCAAATGGTATTTAATTAACTTCCCGGGGTGAAGAAACCCTTTTTGAGAACTCAGAGTGAGTAAATTGGCCATTTTCATGCACTTTTAACCATTCCATAAATCTTATGTTTTGGGCCCCTGGAAGCATGAAAATCACTTTAAACATGCTAATTTTAGCTCTAACACTGATGATCCACCTACAAATGTGAACTGACGTTCAAAAATAAAACATTTGAAAACGGACCATTTTCCACATTTCTGAAGCATGACGTAATGGGGGGGTGTTATCTCTTTTGTCGAAAATCAGCCGTTTTTGCTCGAACATTAAATGCCTCCAAATGGTATTTAATTAACTTCCCGAGCCCCTGGAAGCATGAAAATCACTTTAAACATGCTAATTTTAGCTCTAACACTGATGATCCACCTACAAATGTGAACTGACGTTCAAAAATAAAACATTTGAAAACGGACCATTTTCCACATTTCTGAAGCATGACGTAATGGGGGGGTGTTATCTCTTTTGTCGAAAATCAGCCGTTTTTGCTCAAACATTAAATGCCTCCAAATGGTATTTAATTAACTTCCCGTGCCCCTGGAAGCATGAAAATCACTTTAAACATGCTAATTTTAGCTCTAACACTGATGATCCACCTACAAATGTGAACTGACGTTCAAAAATAAAACATTTGAAAACGGACCATTTTCCACATTTCTGAAGCATGACGTAATGGGGGGGTGTTATCTCTTTTGTCGAAAATCAGCCGTTTTTGCTCGAACATTAAATGCCTCCAAATGGTATTTAATTAACTTCCCGAGCCCCTGGAAGCATGAAAATCACTTTAAACATGCTAATTTTAGCTCTAACACTGATGATCCACCTACAAATGTGAACTGACGTTCAAAAATAAAACATTTGAAAACGGACTATTTTCCACATTTCTGAAGCATGACGTAATGGGGGGGTGTTATCTCTTTTGTCGAAAATCAGCCGTTTTTGCTCGAACATTAAATGCCTCCAAATGGTATTTAATTAACTTCCCGGGGTGAAGAAACCCTTTTTGAGAACTCAGAGTGAGTAAATTGGCCATTTTCATGCACTTTTAACCATTCCATAAATCTTATGTTTTGGGCCCCTGGAAGCATGAAAATCACTTTAAACATGCTAATTTTAGCTCTAACACTGATGATCCACCTACAAATGTGAACTGACGTTCAAAAATAAAACATTTGAAAACGGACCATTTTCCACATTTCTGAAGCATGACGTAATGGGGGGGTGTTATCTCTTTTGTCGAAAATCAGCCGTTTTTGCTCGAACATTAAATGCCTCCAAATGGTATTTAATTAACTTCCCGAGCCCCTGGAAGCATGAAAATCACTTTAAACATGCTAATTTTAGCTCTAACACTGATGATCCACCTACAAATGTGAACTGACGTTCAAAAATAAAACATTTGAAAACGGACCATTTTCCACATTTCTGAAGCATGACGTAATGGGGGGGTGTTATCTCTTTTGTCGAAAATCAGCCGTCTTTGCTCGAACATTAAATGCCTCCAAATGGTATTTATTTCACTTCCCGAGCCCCTGGAAGCATGAAAATCACTTTAAACATGCTAATTTTAGCTCTAACACTGATGATCCACCTACAAATGTGAACTGACGTTCAAAAACAAAACATTTGAAAACGGACCATTTTCCACATTTCTGAAGCATGACGTAATGGGGGGGTGTTATCTCTTTTGTCGAAAATCAGCCGTTTTTGCTCGAACATTAAATGCCTCCAAATGGTATTTAATTAACTTCCCGAGCCCCTGGAAGCATGAAAATCACTTTAAACATGCTAATTTCAGCTCTTACACTCATGATCCACCTACAAATGTGAACTGACGTTCAAAAATAAAACATTTGAAAACGGACCATTTTCCACATTTCTGAAGCATGACGTAATGGGGGGGTGTTATCTCTTTTGTCGAAAATCAGCCTTTTTTGCTCGAACATTAAATGCCTCCAAATGGTATTTATTTCACTTCCCAAGCCCCTGGAAGCATGAAAATCACTTTAAACATGCTAATTTTAGCTCTAACACTGATGATCCACCTACAAATGTGAACTGATGTTCAAAAATAAAACATTTGAAAACGGACCATTTTCCACATTTCTGAAGCATGACGTAATGGGGGGGTGTTATCTCTTTTGTCGAAAATCAGCCGTTTTTGCTCGAACATTAAATGCCTCCAAATGGTATTTAATTAACTTCCCGAGCCCCTGGAAGCATGAAAATCACTTTAAACATGCTAATTTTAGCTCTAACACTGATGATCCACCTACAAATGTGAACTGACGTTCAAAAATAAAACATTTGAAAACGGACCATTTTCCACATTTCTGAAGCATGACGTAATGGGGGGGTGTTATCTCTTTTGTCGAAAATCAGCCGTTTTTGCTCGAACATTAAATGCCTCCAAATGGTATTTAATTAACTTCCCGGGGTGAAGAAACCCTTTTTGAGAACTCAGAGTGAGTAAATTGGCCATTTTCATGCACTTTTAACCCTTCCATAAATCTTGTGTTTTGGGCCCCTGGAAGCATGAAAATCACTTTAAACATGCTAATTTTAGCTCTAACACTGATGATCCACCTACAAATGTGAACTGACGTTCAAAAATAAAACATTTGAAAACGGACCATTTTCCACATTTCTGAAGCATGACGTAATGGGGGGGTGTTATCTCTTTTGTCGAAAATCAGCCGTTTTTGCTCGAACATTAAATGCCTCCAAATGGTATTTAATTAACTTCCCGAGCCCCTGGAAGCATGAAAATCACTTTAAACATGCTAATTTTAGCTCTAACACTGATGATCCACCTACAAATGTGAACTGACGTTCAAAAATAAAACATTTGAAAACGGACCATTTTCCACATTTCTGAAGCATGACGTAATGGGGGGGGGTGTTATCTCTTTTGTCGAAAATCAGCCGTTTTTGCTCGAACATTAAATGCCTCCAAATGGTATTTATTTCACTTCCCGAGCCCCTGGAAGCATGAAAATCACTTTAAACATGCTAATTTTTAGCTCTAACACTGATGATCCACCTACAAATGTGAACTGACGTTCAAAAATAAAACATTTGAAAACGGACCATTTTCCACATTTCTGAAGCATGACGTAATGGGGGGGTGTTATCTCTTTTGTCGAAAATCAGCCGTTTTTGCTCGAACATTAAATGCCTCCAAATGGTATTTAATTAACTTCCCGGGGTGAAGAAACCCTTTTTGAGAACTCAGAGTGAGTAAATTGGCCATTTTCATGCACTTTTAACCATTCCATAAATCTTGTGTTTTGGGCCCCTGGAAGCATGAAAATCACTTTAAACACGCTAATTTTAGCTCTAACACTGATGATCCACCTACAAATGTGAACTGACGTTCAAAAATAAAACATTTGAAAACGGACCATTTTCCACATTTCTGAAGCATGACGTAATGGGGGGGTGTTATCTCTTTTGTCGAAAATCAGCCGTTTTTGCTCGAACATTAAATGCCTCCAAATGGTATTTAATTAACTTCCCGAGCCCCTGGAAGCATGAAAATCACTTTAAACATGCTAATTTAAGCTCTAACACTGAAGATCCACCTACAAATGTGAACTGACGTTCAAAAATAAAACATTTGAAAACGGACCATTTTCCACATTTCTGAAGCATGACGTAATGGGGGGGTGTTATCTCTTTTGTCGAAAATCAGCCGTTTTTGCTCGAACATTAAATGCCTCCAAATGGTATTTATTTCACTTCCCGAGCCCCTAGAAGCATGAAAATCACTTTAAACATGCTAATTTTAGCTCTAACACTGATGATCCACCTACAAATGTGAACTGACGTTCAAAAATAAAACATTTGAAAACGGACCATTTTCCACATTTCTGAAGCATGACGTAATGGGGGGGTGTTATCTCTTTTGTCGAAAATCAGCCGTTTTTGCTCGAACATTAAATGCCTCCAAATGGTATTTAATTAACTTCCCGGGGTGAAGAAACCCTTTTTGAGAACTCAGAGTGAGTAAATTGGCCATTTTCATGCACTTTTAACCATTCCATAAATCTTGTGTTTTGGGCCCCTGGAAGCATGAAAATCACTTTAAACATGCTAATTTTAGCTCTAACACTGATGATCCACCTACAAATGTGACCTGACGTTCAAAAATAAAACATTTGAAAACGGACCATTTTCCACATTTCTGAAGCATGACGTAATGGGGGGGTGTTATCTCTTTTGTCGAAAATCAGCCGTTTTTGCTCGAACATTAAATGCCTCCAAATGGTATTTATTTCACTTCCCGAGCCCCTGGAAGCATGAAAATCACTTTAAACATGCTAATTTTAACTCTAACACTGATGATCCACCTACAAATGTGAACTGACGTTCAAAAATAAAACATTTGAAAACGGACCATTTTCCACATTTCTGAAGCATGACGTAATGGGGGGGTGTTATCTCTTTTGTCGAAAATCAGCCGTTTTTGCTCGAACATTAAATGCCTCCAAATGGTATTTAATTAACTTCCCGGGGTGAAGAAACCCTTTTTGAGAACTCAGAGTGAGTAAATTGGCCATTTTCATGCACTTTTAACCATTCCATAAATCTTGTGTTTTGGGCCCCTGGAAGCATGAAAATCACTTTAAACATGCTAATTTTAGCTCTAACACTGATGATCCACCTACAAATGTGAACTGACGTTCAAAAATAAAACATTTGAAAACGGACCATTTTCCACATTTCTGAAGCATGACGTAATGGGGGGGTGTTATCTCTTTTGTCGAAAATCAGCCGTTTTTGCTCGAACATTAAATGCCTCCAAATGGTATTTATTTCACTTCCCGAGCCCCTGGAAGCATGAAAATCACTTTAAACATGCTAATTTTAGCTCTAACACTGATGATCCACCTACAAATGTGAACTGACGTTCAAAAATAAAACATTTGAAAACGGACCATTTTCCACATTTCTGAAGCATGACGTAATGGGGGGGTGTTATCTCTTTTGTCGAAAATCAGCCGTTTTTGCTCGAACATTAAAAGCCTCCAAATGGTATTTAATTAATCTCCCGAGCCCCTGGAAGCATGAAAATCACTTTAAACATGCTAATTTTAGCTCTAACACTGATGATCCACCTACAAATGTGAACTGACGTTCAAAAATAAAACATTTGAAAACGGACCATTTTCCACATTTCTGAAGCATGACGTAATGGGGGGGTGTTATCTCTTTTGTCGAAAATCAGCCGTTTTTGCTCGAACATTAAATGCCTCCAAATGGTATTTATTTCACTTCCCGAGCCCCTGGAAGCATGAAAATCACTTTAAACATGCTAATTTTAGCTCGAACACTGATGATCCACCTACAAATGTGAACTGACGTTCAAAAATAAAACATTTGAAAACGGACCATTTTCCACATTTCTGAAGCATGACGTAATGGGGGGGTGTTATCTCTTTTGTCGAAAATCAGCCGTTTTTGCTCGAACATTAAATGCCTCCAAATGGTATTTAATTAACTTCCCGGGGTGAAGAAACCCTTTTTGAGAACTCAGAGTGAGTAAATTGGCCATTTTCATGCACTTTTAACGATTCCATAAATCTTGTGTTTTGGGCCCCTGGAAGCATGAAAATCACTTTAAACATGCTAATTTTAGCTCTAACACTGATGATCCACCTACAAATGTGAACTGACGTTCAAAAATAAAACATTTGAAAACGGACCATTTTCCACATTTCTGAAGCATGACGTAATGGGGGGGTGTTATCTCTTTTGTCGAAAATCAGCCGTTTTTGCTCGAACATTAAATGCCTCCAAATGGTATTTAATTAACTTCCCGGGGTGAAGAAACCCTTTTTGAGAACTCAGAGTGAGTAAATTGGCCATTTTCATGCACTTTTAACGATTCCATAAATCTTGTGTTTTGGGCCCCTGGAAGCATGAAAATCACTTTAAACACGCTAATTTTAGCTCTAACACTGATGATCCACCTACAAATGTGAACTGACGTTCAAAAATAAAACATTTGAAAACGGACCATTTTCCACATTTCTGAAGCATGACGTAATGGGGGGGTGTTATCTCTTTTGTCGAAAATCAGCCGTTTTTGCTCGAACATTAAATGCCTCCAAATGGTATTTAATTAACTTCCCGAGCCCCTGGAAGCATGAAAATCACTTTAAACATGCTAATTTAAGCTCTAACACTGAAGATCCACCTACAAATGTGAACTGACGTTCAAAAATAAAACATTTGAAAACGGACCATTTTCCACATTTCTGAAGCATGACGTAATGGGGGGGGTGTTATCTCTTTTGTCGAAAATCAGCCGTTTTTGCTCGAACATTAAATGCCTCCAAATGGTATTTATTTCACTTCCCGAGCCCCTAGAAGCATGAAAATCACTTTAAACATGCTAATTTTAGCTCTAACACTGATGATCCACCTACAAATGTGAACTGACGTTCAAAAATAAAACATTTGAAAACGGACCATTTTCCACATTTCTGAAGCATGACGTAATGGGGGGTGTTATCTCTTTTGTCGAAAATCAGCCGTTTTTGCTCGAACATTAAATGCCTCCAAATGGTATTTATTTCACTTCCCGAGCCCCTGGAAGCATGAAAATCACTTTAAACATGCTAATTTTAACTCTAACACTGATGATCCACCTACAAATGTGAACTGACGTTCAAAAATAAAACATTTGAAAACGGACCATTTTCCACATTTCTGAAGCATGACGTAATGGGGGAGTGTTATCTCTTTTGTCGAAAATCAGCCGTTTTTGCTCGAACATTAAATGCCTCCAAATGGTATTTAATTAACTTCCCGGGGTGAAGAAACCCTTTTTGAGAACTCAGAGTGAGTAAATTGGCCATTTTCATGCACTTTTAACCATTCCATAAATCTTGTGTTTTGGGCCCCTGGAAGCATGAAAATCACTTTAAACATGCTAATTTTAGCTCTAACACTGATGATCCACCTACAAATGTGAACTGACGTTCAAAAATAAAACATTTGAAAACGGACCATTTTCCACATTTCTGAAGCATGACGTAATGGGGGGGTGTTATCTCTTTTGTCGAAAATCAGCCGTTTTTGCTCGAACATTAAATGCCTCCAAATGGTATTTATTTCAATTCCCGAGCCCCTGGAAGCATGAAAATCACTTTAAACATGCTAATTTTAGCTCTAACACTGATGATCCACCTACAAATGTGAACTGACGTTCAAAAATAAAACATTTGAAAACGGACCATTTTCCACATTTCTGAAGCATGACGTAATGGGGGGGTGTTATCTCTTTTGTCGAAAATCAGCCGTTTTTGCTCGAACATTAAATGCCTCCAAATGGTATTTATTTCACTTCCCGAGCCCCTGGAAGCATGAAAATCACTTTAAACATGCTAATTTTAGCTCTAACACTGATGATCCACCTACAAATGTGAACTGACGTTCAAAAATAAAACATTTGAAAACGGACCATTTTCCACATTTCTGAAGCATGACGTAATGGGGGGGTGTTATCTCTTTTGTCGAAAATCAGCCGTTTTTGCTCGAACATTAAAAGCCTCCAAATGGTATTTAATTAATCTCCCGAGCCCCTGGAAGCATGAAAATCACTTTAAACATGCTAATTTTAGCTCTAACACTGATGATCCACCTACAAATGTGAACTGACGTTCAAAAATAAAACATTTGAAAACGGACCATTTTCCACATTTCTGAAGCATGACGTAATGGGGGGGTGTTATCTCTTTTGTCGAAAATCAGCCGTTTTTGCTCGAACATTAAATGCCTCCAAATGGTATTTATTTCACTTCCCGAGCCCCTGGAAGCATGAAAATCACTTTAAACATGCTAATTTTAGCTCGAACACTGATGATCCACCTACAAATGTGAACTGACGTTCAAAAATAAAACATTTGAAAACGGACCATTTTCCACATTTCTGAAGCATGACGTAATGGGGGGGTGTTATCTCTTTTGTCGAAAATCAGCCGTTTTTGCTCGAACATTAAATGCCTCCAAATGGTATTTATTTAACTTCCCGGGGTGAAGAAACCCTTTTTGAGAACCCAGAGTGAGTAAATTGGCCATTTTCATGCACTTTTAACCATTCCATAAATCTTGTGTTTTGGGCCCCTGGAAGCATGAAAATCACTTCAAACATGCTAATTTTAGCTCTAACACTGATGATCCACCTACAAATGTGAACTGACTTTCAAAAATAAAACATTTGAAAACGGACCATTTTCCACATTTCTGAAGCATGACGTAATGGGGGGGTGTTATCTCTTTTGTCGAAAATCAGCCGTTTTTGCTCGAACATTAAATGCCTCCAAATGGTATTTATTTCAATTCCCGAGCCCCTGGAAGCATGAAAATCACTTTAAACATGCTAATTTTAGCTCTAACACTGATGATCCACCTACAAATGTGAACTGACGTTCAAAAATAAAACATTTGAAAACGGACCATTTTCCACATTTCTGAAGCATGACGTAATGGGGGGGTGTTATCTCTTTTGTCGAAAATCAGCCGTTTTTGCTCGAACATTAAATGCCTCCAAATGGTATTTAATTAACTTCCCGAGCCCCTGGAAGCATGAAAATCACTTTAAACATGCTAATTTTAGCTCTAACACTGATGATCCACCTACAAATGTGAACTGACGTTCAAAAATAAAACATTTGAAAACGGACCATTTTCCACATTTCTGAAGCATGACGTAATGGGGGGGTGTTATCTCTTTTGTCGAAAATCAGCCGTTTTTGCTCGAACATTAAATGCCTCCAAATGGTATTTAATTAACTTCCCGAGCCCCTGGAAGCATGAAAATCACTTTAAACATGCTAATTTTAGCTCTAACACTGATGATCCACCTACAAATGTGAACTGACGTTCAAAAATAAAACATTTGAAAACGGACCATTTTCCACATTTCTGAAGCATGACGTAATGGGGGGGTGTTATCTCTTTTGTCGAAAATCAGCCGTTTTTGCTCGAACATTAAATGCCTCCAAATGGTATTTATTTCACTTCCCGAGCCCCTGGAAGCATGAAAATCACTTTAAACATGCTAATTTTAGCTCTAACACTGATGATCCACCTACAAATGTGAACTGACGTTCAAAAATAAAACATTTGAAAACGGACCATTTTCCACATTTCTGAAGCATGACGTAATGGGGGGTGTTATCTCTTTTGTCGAAAATCAGCCGTTTTTGCTCGAACATTAAATGCCTCCAAATGGTATTTAATTAACTTCCCGAGCCCCTGGAAGCATGAAAATCACTTTAAACATGCTAATTTTAGCTCTAACACTGATGATCCACCTACAAATGTGAACTGACGTTCAAAAATAAAACATTTGAAAACGGACCATTTTCCACATTTCTGAAGCATGACGTAATGGGGGGGTGTTATCTCTTTTGTCGAAAATCAGCCGTTTTTGCTCGAACATTAAATGCCTCCAAATGGTATTTAATTAACTTCCCGGGGTGAAGAAACCCTTTTTGAGAACTCAGAGTGAGTAAATTGGCCATTCTCATGCACTTTTAACCATTCCATAAATCTTATGTTTTGGGCCCCTGGAAGCATGAAAATCACTTTAAACATGCTAATTTTAGCTCTAACACTGATGATCCACCTACAAATGTGAACTGACGTTCAAAAATAAAACATTTGAAAACGGACCATTTTCCACATTTCTGAAGCATGACGTAATGGGGGGGTGTTATCTCTTTTGTCGAAAATCAGCCGTTTTTGCTCGAACATTAAATGCCTCCAAATGGTATTTAATTAACTTCCCGGGGTGAAGAAACCCTTTTTGAGAACTCAGAGTGAGTAAATTGGCCATTTTCATGCACTTTTAACCATTCCATAAATCTTATGTTTTGGGCCCCTGGAAGCATGAAAATCACTTTAAACATGCTAATTTTAGCTCTAACACTGATGATCCACCTACAAATGTGAACTGACGTTCAAAAATAAAACATTTGAAAACGGACCATTTTCCACATTTCTGAAGCATGACGTAATGGGGGGGTGTTATCTCTTTTGTCGAAAATCAGCCGTTTTTGCTCGAACATTAAATGCCTCCAAATGGTATTTAATTAACTTCCCGAGCCCCTGGAAGCATGAAAATCACTTTAAACATGCTAATTTTAGCTCTAACACTGATGATCCACCTACAAATGTGAACTGACGTTCAAAAATAAAACATTTGAAAACGGACCATTTTCCACATTTCTGAAGCATGACGTAATGGGGGGGTGTTATCTCTTTTGTCGAAAATCAGCCGTTTTTGCTCGAACATTAAATGCCTCCAAATGGTATTTAATTAACTTCCCGTGCCCCTGGAAGCATGAAAATCACTTTAAACATGCTCATTTTAGCTCTAACACTGATGATCCACCTACAAATGTGAACTGACGTTCAAAAATAAAACATTTGAAAACGGACCATTTTCCACATTTCTGAAGCATGACGTAATGGGGGGGTGTTATCTCTTTTGTCGAAAATCAGCCGTTTTTGCTCGAACATTAAATGCCTCCAAATGGTATTTAATTAACTTCCCGAGCCCCTGGAAGCATGAAAATCACTTTAAACATGCTAATTTTAGCTCTAACACTGATGATCCACCTACAAATGTGAACTGACGTTCAAAAATAAAACATTTGAAAACGGACTATTTTCCACATTTCTGAAGCATGACGTAATGGGGGGGTGTTATCTCTTTTGTCGAAAATCAGCCGTTTTTGCTCGAACATTAAATGCCTCCAAATGGTATTTAATTAACTTCCCGGGGTGAAGAAACCCTTTTTGAGAACTCAGAGTGAGTAAATTGGCCATTTTCATGCACTTTTAACCATTCCATAAATCTTATGTTTTGGGCCCCTGGAAGCATGAAAATCACTTTAAACATGCTAATTTTAGCTCTAACACTGATGATCCACCTACAAATGTGAACTGACGTTCAAAAATAAAACATTTGAAAACGGACCATTTTCCACATTTCTGAAGCATGACGTAATGGGGGGGTGTTATCTCTTTTGTCGAAAATCAGCCGTTTTTGCTCGAACATTAAATGCCTCCAAATGGTATTTAATTAACTTCCCGAGCCCCTGGAAGCATGAAAATCACTTTAAACATGCTAATTTTAGCTCTAACACTGATGATCCACCTACAAATGTGAACTGACGTTCAAAAATAAAACATTTGAAAACGGACCATTTTCCACATTTCTGAAGCATGACGTAATGGGGGGGTGTTATCTCTTTTGTCGAAAATCAGCCGTTTTTGCTCGAACATTAAATGCCTCCAAATGGTATTTATTTCACTTCCCGAGCCCCTGGAAGCATGAAAATCACTTTAAACATGCTAATTTTAGCTCTAACACTGATGATCCACCTACAAATGTGAACTGATGTTCAAAAATAAAACATTTGAAAACGGACCATTTTCCACATTTCTGAAGCATGACGTAATGGGGGGGGTGTTATCTCTTTTGTCGAAAATCAGCCGTTTTTGCTCGAACATTAAATGCCTCCAAATGGTATTTAATTAACTTCCCGGGGTGAAGAAACCCTTTTTGAGAACTCAGAGTGAGTAAATTGGCCATTTTCATGCACTTTTAACCATTCCATAAATCTTGTGTTTTGGGCCCCTGGAAGCATGAAAATCACTTTAAACATGCTAATTTTAGCTCTAACACTGATGATCCACCTACAAATGTGAACTGACGTTCAAAAATAAAACATTTGAAAACGGACCATTTTCCACATTTCTGAAGCATGACGTAATGGGGGGGTGTTATCTCTTTTGTCGAAAATCAGCCGTTTTTGTTAGAACATTAAATGCCTCCAAATGGTATTTAATTAACTTCCCGGGGTGAAGAAACCCTTTTTGAGAACTCAGAGTGAGTAAATTGGCCATTTTCATGCACTTTTAACCATTCCATAAATCTTGTGTTTTGGGCCCCTGGAAGCATGAAAATCACTTTAAACATGCTAATTTTAGCTCTAACACTGATGATCCACCTACAAATGTGAACTGACGTTCAAAAATAAAACATTTGAAAACGGACCATTTTCCACATTTCTGAAGCATGACGTAATCAGGGGGGGTGTTATCTCTTTTGTCGAAAATCAGCCGTTTTTGCTCGAACATTAAATGCCTCCAAATGGTATTTAATTAACTTCCCGAGCCCCTGGAAGCATGAAAATCACTTTAAACATGCTAATTTTAGCTCTAACACTGATGATCCACCTACAAATGTGAACTGACGTTCAAAAATAAAACATTTGAATACGGACCATTTTCCACATTTCTGAAGCATGACGTAATGGGGGGGTGTTATCTCTTTTGTCGAAAATCAGCCGTTTTTGCTCGAACATTATATGCCTCCAAATGTTATTTAATTAACTTCCCGAGCCCCTGGAAGCATGAAAATCACTTTAAACATGCTAATTTTAGCTCTATCACTGATGATCCACCTACAAATGTGAACTGACGTTCAAAAATAAAACATTTGAAAACGGACCATTTTCCACATTTCTGAAGCATGACGTAATGGGGGGGGTGTTATCTCTTTTGTCGAAAATCAGCCGTTTTTGCTCAAACATTAAATGCCTCCAAATGGTATTTAATTAACTTCCCGAGCCCCTGGAAGCATGAAAATCACTTTAAACATGCTAATTTTAGCTCTAACACTGATGATCCACCTAGAAATGTGAACTGACGTTCAAAAATAAAACATTTGAAAACGGACCATTTTCCACATTTCTGAAGCATGACGTAATGGGGGGGTGTTATCTCTTTTGTCGAAAATCAGCCGTTTTTGCTCGAACATTAAAGGCCTCCAAATGGTATTTAATTAACTTCCCGAGCCCCTGGAAGCATGAAAATCACTTTAAACATGCTAATTTTAGCTCTAACACTGATGATCCACCTACAAATGTGAACTGACGTTCAAAAATAAAACATTTGAAAACGGACCATTTTCCACATTTCTGAAGCATGACGTAATGGGGGGGTGTTATCTCTTTTGTCGAAAATCAGCCGTTTTTGATCGAACATTAAATGCCTCCAAATGGTATTTAATTAACTTCTCGGGGTGAAGAACCCCTATTTGAGAACTCAGAGTGAGTAAATTGGCCATTTTCATGCACTTTTAACCATTCCATAAATCTTGTGTTTTTTGCCCCTGGAAGCATGAAAATCACTTTAAACATGCTAATTTTAGCTCTAACACTGATGATCCACCTACAAATGTGAACTGACGTTCAAAAATAAAACATTTGAAAACGGACCATTTTCCACATTTCTGAAGCATGACGTAATGGGGGGGTGTTATCTCTTTTGTCAAAAATCAGCCGTTTTTGCTCGAACATTAAATGCCTCCAAATGGTATTTAATTAACTTCCCAGGGTGAAGAAACCCTTTTTGAGAACTCAGAGTGAGTAAATTGGCCATTTTCATGCACTTTTAACCATTCCATAAATCTTGTGTTTTGGGCCCCTGGAAGCATGAAAATCACTTTAAACATGCAAATTTTAGCTCTAACACTGATGATCCACCTACAAATGTGAACTGACGTTCAAAAATAAAACATTTGAAAACGGACCATTTTCCACATTTCTGAAGCATGACGTAATGGGGGGGTGTTATCTCTTTTGTCGAAAATCAGCCGTTTTTGCTCGAACATTAAATGCCTCCAAATGGTATTTAATTAACTTCCCGTGCCCCTGGAAGCATGAAAATCACTTTAAACATGCTAATTTTAGCTCTAACACTGATGATCCACCTACAAATGTGAACTGATGTTCAAAAATAAAACATTTGAAAACGGACCATTTTCCACATTTCTGAAGCATGACGTAATGGGGGGGTGTTATCTCTTTTGTCGAAAATCAGCCGTTTTTGCTCGAACATTAAATGCCTCCAAATGGTATTTAATTAACTTCCCGAGCCCCTGGAAGCATGAAAATCACTTTAAACATGCTAATTTTAGCTCTAACACTGATGATCCACCTACAAATGTGAACTGACGTTCAAAAATAAAACATTTGAAAACGGACTATTTTCCACATTTCTGAAGCATGACGTAATGGGGGGGTGTTATCTCTTTTGTCGAAAATCAGCCGTTTTTGCTCGAACATTAAATGCCTCCAAATGGTATTTAATTAACTTCCCGGGGTGAAGAAACCCTTTTTGAGAACTCAGAGTGAGTAAATTGGCCATTTTCATGCACTTTTAACCATTCCATAAATCTTATGTTTTGGGCCCCTGGAAGCATGAAAATCACTTTAAACATGCTAATTTTAGCTCTAACACTGATGATCCACCTACAAATGTGAACTGACGTTCAAAAATAAAACATTTGAAAACGGACCATTTTCCACATTTCTGAAGCATGACGTAATGGGGGGGTGTTATCTCTTTTGTCGAAAATCAGCCGTTTTTGCTCGAACATTAAATGCCTCCAAATGGTATTTAATTAACTTCCCGAGCCCCTGGAAGCATGAAAATCAGTTTAAACATGCTAATTTTAGCTCTAACACTGATGATCCACCTACAAATGTGAACTGACGTTCAAAAATAAAACATTTGAAAACGGACCATTTTCCACATTTCTGAAGCATGACGTAATGGGGGGGTGTTATCTCTTTTGTCGAAAATCAGCCGTTTTTGCTCGAACATTAAATGCCTCCAAATGGTATTTATTTCACTTCCCGAGCCCCTGGAAGCATGAAAATCACTTTAAACATGCTAATTTTAGCTCTAACACTGATGATCCACCTACAAATGTGAACTGATGTTCAAAAATAAAACATTTGAAAACGGACCATTTTCCACATTTCTGAAGCATGACGTAATGGGGGGGGTGTTATCTCTTTTGTCGAAAATCAGCCGTTTTTGCTCGAACATTAAATGCCTCCAAATGGTATTTAATTAACTTCCCGTGCCCCTGGAAGCATGAAAATCACTTTAAACATGCTAATTTTAGCTCTAACACTGATGATCCACCTACAAATGTGAACTGATGTTCAAAAATAAAACATTTGAAAACGGACCATTTTCCACATTTCTGAAGCATGACGTAATGGGGGGGTGTTATCTCTTTTGTCGAAAATCAGCCGTTTTTGCTCGAACATTAAATGCCTCCAAATGGTATTTAATTAACTTCCCGAGCCCCTGGAAGCATGAAAATCACTTTAAACATGCTAATTTTAGCTCTAACACTGATGATCCACCTACAAATGTGAACTGACGTTCAAAAATAAAACATTTGAAAACGGACTATTTTCCACATTTCTGAAGCATGACGTAATGGGGGGGTGTTATCTCTTTTGTCGAAAATCAGCCGTTTTTGCTCGAACATTAAATGCCTCCAAATGGTATTTAATTAACTTCCCGGGGTGAAGAAACCCTTTTTGAGAACTCAGAGTGAGTAAATTGGCCATTTTCATGCACTTTTAACCATTCCATAAATCTTATGTTTTGGGCCCCTGGAAGCATGAAAATCACTTTAAACATGCTAATTTTAGCTCTAACACTGATGATCCACCTACAAATGTGAACTGACGTTCAAAAATAAAACATTTGAAAACGGACCATTTTCCACATTTCTGAAGCATGACGTAATGGGGGGGTGTTATCTCTTTTGTCGAAAATCAGCCGTTTTTGCTCGAACATTAAATGCCTCCAAATGGTATTTAATTAACTTCCCGAGCCCCTGGAAGCATGAAAATCAGTTTAAACATGCTAATTTTAGCTCTAACACTGATGATCCACCTACAAATGTGAACTGACGTTCAAAAATAAAACATTTGAAAACGGACCATTTTCCACATTTCTGAAGCATGACGTAATGGGGGGGTGTTATCTCTTTTGTCGAAAATCAGCCGTTTTTGCTCGAACATTAAATGCCTCCAAATGGTATTTATTTCACTTCCCGAGCCCCTGGAAGCATGAAAATCACTTTAAACATGCTAATTTTAGCTCTAACACTGATGATCCACCTACAAATGTGAACTGATGTTCAAAAATAAAACATTTGAAAACGGACCATTTTCCACATTTCTGAAGCATGACGTAATGGGGGGGGTGTTATCTCTTTTGTCGAAAATCAGCCGTTTTTGCTCGAACATTAAATGCCTCCAAATGGTATTTAATTAACTTCCCGGGGTGAAGAAACCCTTTTTGAGAACTCAGAGTGAGTAAATTGGCCATTTTCATGCACTTTTAACCATTCCATAAATCTTGTGTTTTGGGCCCCTGGAAGCATGAAAATCACTTTAAACATGCTAATTTTAGCTCTAACACTGATGATCCACCTACAAATGTGAACTGACGTTCAAAAATAAAACATTTGAAAACGGACCATTTTCCACATTTCTGAAGCATGACGTAATGGGGGGGTGTTATCTCTTTTGTCGAAAATCAGCCGTTTTTGCTCGAACATTAAATGCCTCCAAATGGTATTTATTTCACTTCCCGAGCCCCTGGAAGCATGAAAATCACTTTAAACATGCTAATTTTAACTCTAACACTGATGATCCACCTACAAATGTGAACTGACGTTCAAAAATAAAACATTTGAAAACGGACCATTTTCCACATTTCTGAAGCATGACGTAATGGGGGAGTGTTATCTCTTTTGTCGAAAATCAGCCGTTTTTGCTCGAACATTAAATGCCTCCAAATGGTATTTAATTAACTTCCCGGGGTGAAGAAACCCTTTTTGAGAACTCAGAGTGAGTAAATTGGCCATTTTCATGCACTTTTAACCATTCCATAAATCTTGTGTTTTGGGCCCCTGGAAGCATGAAAATCACTTTAAACATGCTAATTTTAGCTCTAACACTGATGATCCACCTACAAATGTGAACTGACGTTCAAAAATAAAACATTTGAAAACGGACCATTTTCCACATTTCTGAAGCATGACGTAATGGGGGGGTGTTATCTCTTTTGTCGAAAATCAGCCGTTTTTGCTCGAACATTAAATGCCTCCAAATGGTATTTATTTCAATTCCCGAGCCCCTGGAAGCATGAAAATCACTTTAAACATGCTAATTTTAGCTCTAACACTGATGATCCACCTACAAATGTGAACTGACGTTCAAAAATAAAACATTTGAAAACGGACCATTTTCCACATTTCTGAAGCATGACGTAATGGGGGGGTGTTATCTCTTTTGTCGAAAATCAGCCGTTTTTGCTCGAACATTAAATGCCTCCAAATGGTATTTATTTCACTTCCCGAGCCCCTGGAAGCATGAAAATCACTTTAAACATGCTAATTTTAGCTCTAACACTGATGATCCACCTACAAATGTGAACTGACGTTCAAAAATAAAACATTTGAAAACGGACCATTTTCCACATTTCTGAAGCATGACGTAATGGGGGGGTGTTATCTCTTTTGTCGAAAATCAGCCGTTTTTGCTCGAACATTAAAAGCCTCCAAATGGTATTTAATTAATCTCCCGAGCCCCTGGAAGCATGAAAATCACTTTAAACATGCTAATTTTAGCTCTAACACTGATGATCCACCTACAAATGTGAACTGACGTTCAAAAATAAAACATTTGAAAACGGACCATTTTCCACATTTCTGAAGCATGACGTAATGGGGGGGTGTTATCTCTTTTGTCGAAAATCAGCCGTTTTTGCTCGAACATTAAATGCCTCCAAATGGTATTTATTTCACTTCCCGAGCCCCTGGAAGCATGAAAATCACTTTAAACATGCTAATTTTAGCTCGAACACTGATGATCCACCTACAAATGTGAACTGACGTTCAAAAATAAAACATTTGAAAACGGACCATTTTCCACATTTCTGAAGCATGACGTAATGGGGGGGTGTTATCTCTTTTGTCGAAAATCAGCCGTTTTTGCTCGAACATTAAATGCCTCCAAATGGTATTTATTTAACTTCCCGGGGTGAAGAAACCCTTTTTGAGAACCCAGAGTGAGTAAATTGGCCATTTTCATGCACTTTTAACCATTCCATAAATCTTGTGTTTTGGGCCCCTGGAAGCATGAAAATCACTTCAAACATGCTAATTTTAGCTCTAACACTGATGATCCACCTACAAATGTGAACTGACTTTCAAAAATAAAACATTTGAAAACGGACCATTTTCCACATTTCTGAAGCATGACGTAATGGGGGGGTGTTATCTCTTTTGTCGAAAATCAGCCGTTTTTGCTCGAACATTAAATGCCTCCAAATGGTATTTATTTCAATTCCCGAGCCCCTGGAAGCATGAAAATCACTTTAAACATGCTAATTTTAGCTCTAACACTGATGATCCACCTACAAATGTGAACTGACGTTCAAAAATAAAACATTTGAAAACGGACCATTTTCCACATTTCTGAAGCATGACGTAATGGGGGGGTGTTATCTCTTTTGTCGAAAATCAGCCGTTTTTGCTCGAACATTAAATGCCTCCAAATGGTATTTAATTAACTTCCCGGGGTGAAGAAACCCTTTTTGAGAACTCAGAGTGAGTAAATTGGCCATTTTCATGCACTTTTAACCATTCCATAAATCTTGTGTTTTGGGCCCCTGGAAGCATGAAAATCACTTTAAACATGCTAATTTTAGCTCTAACACTGATGATCCACCTACAAATGTGAACTGACGTTCAAAAATAAAACATTTGAAAACGGACCATTTTCCACATTTCTGAAGCATGACGTAATGGGGGGGTGTTATCTCTTTTGTCGAAAATCAGCCGTTTTTGCTCGAACATTAAATGCCTCCAAATGGTATTTAATTAACTTCCCGAGCCCCTGGAAGCATGAAAATCACTTTAAACATGCTAATTTAAGCTCTAACACTGAAGATCCACCTACAAATGTGAACTGACGTTCAAAAATAAAACATTTGAAAACGGACCATTTTCCACATTTCTGAAGCATGACGTAATGGGGGGGTGTTATCTCTTTTGTCGAAAATCAGCCGTTTTTGCTCGAACATTAAATGCCTCCAAATGGTATTTAATTAACTTCCCGAGCCCCTGGAAGCATGAAAATCACTTTAAACATGCTAATTTTAGCTCTAACACTGATGATCCACCTACAAATGTGAACTGACGTTCAAAAATAAAACATTTGAAAACGGACCATTTTCCACATTTCTGAAGCATGACGTAATGGGGGGGTGTTATCTCTTTTGTCGAAAATCAGCCGTTTTTGCTCGAACATTAAATGCCTCCAAATGGTATTTAATTAACTTCCCGAGCCCCTGGAAGCATGAAAATCACTTTAAACATGCTAATTTTAGCTCTAACACTGATGATCCACCTACAAATGTGAACTGACGTTCAAAAATAAAACATTTGAAAACGGACCATTTTCCACATTTCTGAAGCATGACGTAATGGGGGGGTGTTATCTCTTTTGTCGAAAATCAGCCGTTTTTGCTCGAACATTAAATGCCTCCAAATGGTATTTATTTCACTTCCCGAGCCCCTGGAAGCATGAAAATCACTTTAAACATGCTAATTTTAGCTCTAACACTGATGATCCACCTACAAATGTGAACTGACGTTCAAAAATAAAACATTTGAAAACGGACCATTTTCCACATTTCTGAAGCATGACGTAATGGGGGGTGTTATCTCTTTTGTCGAAAATCAGCCGTTTTTGCTCGAACATTAAATGCCTCCAAATGGTATTTAATTAACTTCCCGAGCCCCTGGAAGCATGAAAATCACTTTAAACATGCTAATTTTAGCTCTAACACTGATGATCCACCTACAAATGTGAACTGACGTTCAAAAATAAAACATTTGAAAACGGACTATTTTCCACATTTCTGAAGCATGACGTAATGGGGGGGTGTTATCTCTTTTGTCGAAAATCAGCCGTTTTTGCTCGAACATTAAATGCCTCCAAATGGTATTTAATTAACTTCCCGGGGTGAAGAAACCCTTTTTGAGAACTCAGAGTGAGTAAATTGGCCATTTTCATGCACTTTTAACCATTCCATAAATCTTATGTTTTGGGCCCCTGGAAGCATGAAAATCACTTTAAACATGCTAATTTTAGCTCTAACACTGATGATCCACCTACAAATGTGAACTGACGTTCAAAAATAAAACATTTGAAAACGGACCATTTTCCACATTTCTGAAGCATGACGTAATGGGGGGGTGTTATCTCTTTTGTCGAAAATCAGCCGTTTTTGCTCGAACATTAAATGCCTCCAAATGGTATTTAATTAACTTCCCGAGCCCCTGGAAGCATGAAAATCACTTTAAACATGCTAATTTTAGCTCTAACACTGATGATCCACCTACAAATGTGAACTGACGTTCAAAAATAAAACATTTGAAAACGGACCATTTTCCACATTTCTGAAGCATGACGTAATGGGGGGGTGTTATCTCTTTTGTCGAAAATCAGCCGTTTTTGCTCGAACATTAAATGCCTCCAAATGGTATTTATTTCACTTCCCGAGCCCCTGGAAGCATGAAAATCACTTTAAACATGCTAATTTTAGCTCTAACACTGATGATCCACCTACAAATGTGAACTGATGTTCAAAAATAAAACATTTGAAAACGGACCATTTTCCACATTTCTGAAGCATGACGTAATGGGGGGGGTGTTATCTCTTTTGTCGAAAATCAGCCGTTTTTGCTCGAACATTAAATGCCTCCAAATGGTATTTAATTAACTTCCCGGGGTGAAGAAACCCTTTTTGAGAACTCAGAGTGAGTAAATTGGCCATTTTCATGCACTTTTAACCATTCCATAAATCTTGTGTTTTGGGCCCCTGGAAGCATGAAAATCACTTTAAACATGCTAATTTTAGCTCTAACACTGATGATCCACCTACAAATGTGAACTGACGTTCAAAAATAAAACATTTGAAAACGGACCATTTTCCACATTTCTGAAGCATGACGTAATGGGGGGGTGTTATCTCTTTTGTCGAAAATCAGCCGTTTTTGTTAGAACATTAAATGCCTCCAAATGGTATTTAATTAACTTCCCGGGGTGAAGAAACCCTTTTTGAGAACTCAGAGTGAGTAAATTGGCCATTTTCATGCACTTTTAACCATTCCATAAATCTTGTGTTTTGGGCCCCTGGAAGCATGAAAATCACTTTAAACATGCTAATTTTAGCTCTAACACTGATGATCCACCTACAAATGTGAACTGACGTTCAAAAATAAAACATTTGAAAACGGACCATTTTCCACATTTCTGAAGCATGACGTAATCAGGGGGGGTGTTATCTCTTTTGTCGAAAATCAGCCGTTTTTGCTCGAACATTAAATGCCTCCAAATGGTATTTAATTAACTTCCCGAGCCCCTGGAAGCATGAAAATCACTTTAAACATGCTAATTTTAGCTCTAACACTGATGATCCACCTACAAATGTGAACTGACGTTCAAAAATAAAACATTTGAATACGGACCATTTTCCACATTTCTGAAGCATGACGTAATGGGGGGGTGTTATCTCTTTTGTCGAAAATCAGCCGTTTTTGCTCGAACATTATATGCCTCCAAATGTTATTTAATTAACTTCCCGAGCCCCTGGAAGCATGAAAATCACTTTAAACATGCTAATTTTAGCTCTATCACTGATGATCCACCTACAAATGTGAACTGACGTTCAAAAATAAAACATTTGAAAACGGACCATTTTCCACATTTCTGAAGCATGACGTAATGGGGGGGGTGTTATCTCTTTTGTCGAAAATCAGCCGTTTTTGCTCAAACATTAAATGCCTCCAAATGGTATTTAATTAACTTCCCGAGCCCCTGGAAGCATGAAAATCACTTTAAACATGCTAATTTTAGCTCTAACACTGATGATCCACCTAGAAATGTGAACTGACGTTCAAAAATAAAACATTTGAAAACGGACCATTTTCCACATTTCTGAAGCATGACGTAATGGGGGGGTGTTATCTCTTTTGTCGAAAATCAGCCGTTTTTGCTCGAACATTAAAGGCCTCCAAATGGTATTTAATTAACTTCCCGAGCCCCTGGAAGCATGAAAATCACTTTAAACATGCTAATTTTAGCTCTAACACTGATGATCCACCTACAAATGTGAACTGACGTTCAAAAATAAAACATTTGAAAACGGACCATTTTCCACATTTCTGAAGCATGACGTAATGGGGGGGTGTTATCTCTTTTGTCGAAAATCAGCCGTTTTTGATCGAACATTAAATGCCTCCAAATGGTATTTAATTAACTTCTCGGGGTGAAGAACCCCTATTTGAGAACTCAGAGTGAGTAAATTGGCCATTTTCATGCACTTTTAACCATTCCATAAATCTTGTGTTTTTTGCCCCTGGAAGCATGAAAATCACTTTAAACATGCTAATTTTAGCTCTAACACTGATGATCCACCTACAAATGTGAACTGACGTTCAAAAATAAAACATTTGAAAACGGACCATTTTCCACATTTCTGAAGCATGACGTAATGGGGGGGTGTTATCTCTTTTGTCAAAAATCAGCCGTTTTTGCTCGAACATTAAATGCCTCCAAATGGTATTTAATTAACTTCCCAGGGTGAAGAAACCCTTTTTGAGAACTCAGAGTGAGTAAATTGGCCATTTTCATGCACTTTTAACCATTCCATAAATCTTGTGTTTTGGGCCCCTGGAAGCATGAAAATCACTTTAAACATGCAAATTTTAGCTCTAACACTGATGATCCACCTACAAATGTGAACTGACGTTCAAAAATAAAACATTTGAAAACGGACCATTTTCCACATTTCTGAAGCATGACGTAATGGGGGGGTGTTATCTCTTTTGTCGAAAATCAGCCGTTTTTGCTCGAACATTAAATGCCTCCAAATGGTATTTAATTAACTTCCCGTGCCCCTGGAAGCATGAAAATCACTTTAAACATGCTAATTTTAGCTCTAACACTGATGATCCACCTACAAATGTGAACTGATGTTCAAAAATAAAACATTTGAAAACGGACCATTTTCCACATTTCTGAAGCATGACGTAATGGGGGGGTGTTATCTCTTTTGTCGAAAATCAGCCGTTTTTGCTCGAACATTAAATGCCTCCAAATGGTATTTAATTAACTTCCCGAGCCCCTGGAAGCATGAAAATCACTTTAAACATGCTAATTTTAGCTCTAACACTGATGATCCACCTACAAATGTGAACTGACGTTCAAAAATAAAACATTTGAAAACGGACTATTTTCCACATTTCTGAAGCATGACGTAATGGGGGGGTGTTATCTCTTTTGTCGAAAATCAGCCGTTTTTGCTCGAACATTAAATGCCTCCAAATGGTATTTAATTAACTTCCCGGGGTGAAGAAACCCTTTTTGAGAACTCAGAGTGAGTAAATTGGCCATTTTCATGCACTTTTAACCATTCCATAAATCTTATGTTTTGGGCCCCTGGAAGCATGAAAATCACTTTAAACATGCTAATTTTAGCTCTAACACTGATGATCCACCTACAAATGTGAACTGACGTTCAAAAATAAAACATTTGAAAACGGACCATTTTCCACATTTCTGAAGCATGACGTAATGGGGGGGTGTTATCTCTTTTGTCGAAAATCAGCCGTTTTTGCTCGAACATTAAATGCCTCCAAATGGTATTTAATTAACTTCCCGAGCCCCTGGAAGCATGAAAATCAGTTTAAACATGCTAATTTTAGCTCTAACACTGATGATCCACCTACAAATGTGAACTGACGTTCAAAAATAAAACATTTGAAAACGGACCATTTTCCACATTTCTGAAGCATGACGTAATGGGGGGGTGTTATCTCTTTTGTCGAAAATCAGCCGTTTTTGCTCGAACATTAAATGCCTCCAAATGGTATTTATTTCACTTCCCGAGCCCCTGGAAGCATGAAAATCACTTTAAACATGCTAATTTTAGCTCTAACACTGATGATCCACCTACAAATGTGAACTGATGTTCAAAAATAAAACATTTGAAAACGGACCATTTTCCACATTTCTGAAGCATGACGTAATGGGGGGGGTGTTATCTCTTTTGTCGAAAATCAGCCGTTTTTGCTCGAACATTAAATGCCTCCAAATGGTATTTAATTAACTTCCCGTGCCCCTGGAAGCATGAAAATCACTTTAAACATGCTAATTTTAGCTCTAACACTGATGATCCACCTACAAATGTGAACTGATGTTCAAAAATAAAACATTTGAAAACGGACCATTTTCCACATTTCTGAAGCATGACGTAATGGGGGGGTGTTATCTCTTTTGTCGAAAATCAGCCGTTTTTGCTCGAACATTAAATGCCTCCAAATGGTATTTAATTAACTTCCCGAGCCCCTGGAAGCATGAAAATCACTTTAAACATGCTAATTTTAGCTCTTACACTGATGATCCACCTACAAATGTGAACTGACGTTCAAAAATAAAACATTTGAAAACGGACCATTTTCCACATTTCTGAAGCATGACGTAATGGGGGGGTGTTATCTCTTTTGTCGAAAATCAGCCGTTTTTGCTCGAACATTAAATGCCTCCAAATGGTATTTATTTCACTTCCCAAGCCCCTGGAAGCATGAAAATCACTTTAAACATGCTAATTTTAGCTCTAACACTGATGATCCACCTACAAATGTGAACTGACGTTCAAAACTAAAACATTTGAAAACGGACCATTTTCCACATTTCTGAAGCATGACGTAATGGGGGGGTGTTATCTCTTTTGTCGAAAATCAGCCGTTTTTGCTCGAACATCAAATGCCTCCAAATGGTATTTAATTAACTTCCCGAGCCCCTGGAAGCATGAAAATCACTTTAAACATGCTAATTTTAGCTCTAACACTGATGATCCACCTACAAATGTGAACTGACGTTCAAAAATAAAACATTTGAAAACGGACCATTTTCCACATTTCTGAAGCATGATGTAATGGGGGGGTGTTATCTCTTTTGTCGAAAATCAGCCGTTTTTGCTTGAACATTAAATGCCTCCAAATGGTATTTAATTAACTTCCCGAGCCCCTGGAAGCATGAAAATCACTTTAAACATGCTAATTTCAGCTCTTACACTGATGATCCACCTACAAATGTGAACTGACGTTAAAAAATAAAACATTTGAAAACGGACCATTTTCCACATTTCTGAAGCATGACGTAATGGGGGGGTGTTATCTCTTTTGTCGAAAATCAGCCGTTTTTGCTCGAACATTAAATGCCTCCAAATGGTATTTATTTCACTTCCCAAGCCCCTGGAAGCATGAAAATCACTTTAAACATGCTAATTTTAGCTTTAACACTGATGATCCACCTACAAATGTGAACTGACGTTCAAAAATAAAACATTTGAAAACGGACCATTTTCCACATTTCTGAAGCATGACGTAATGGGGGGGTGTTATCTCTTTTGTCGAAAATCAGCCGTTTTTGCTCGAACATTAAATGCCTCCAAATGGTATTTAATTAACTTCCCGAGCCCCTGGAAGCATGAAAATCACTTTAAACATGCTAATTTTAGCTCTAACACTGATGATCCACCTACAAATGTGAACTGACGTTCAAAAATAAAACATTTGAAAACGGACCATTTTCCACATTTCTGAAGCATGACGTAATGGGGGGGTGTTATCTCTTTTGTCGAAAATCAGCCGTTTTTGCTCGAACATTAAATGCCTCCAAATGGTATTTAATTAACTTCCCGAGCCCCTGGAAGCATGAAAATCACTTTAAACATGCTAATTTTAGCTCTAACACTGATGATCCACCTACAAATGTGAACTGACGTTCAAAAATAAAACATTTGAAAACGGACCATTTTCCACATTTCTGAAGCATGACGTAATGGGGGGGTGTTATCTCTTTTGTCGAAAATCAGCCGTTTTTGCTCGAACATTAAATGCCTCCAAATGGTATTTATTTCACTTCCCGAGCCCCTGGAAGCATGAAAATCACTTTAAACATGCTAATTTTAGCTCTAACACTGATGATCCACCTACAAATGTGAACTGACGTTCAAAAATAAAACATTTGAAAACGGACCATTTTCCACATTTCTGAAGCATGACGTAATGGGGGGGTGTTATCTCTTTTGTCGAAAATCAGCCGTTTTTGCTCGAACATTAAATGCCTCCAAATGGTATTTAATTAACTTCCCGAGCCCCTGGAAGCATGAAAATCACTTTAAACATGCTAATTTTAGCTCTAACACTGATGATCCACCTACAAATGTGAACTGACGTTCAAAAATAAAACATTTGAAAACGGACCATTTTCCACATTTCTGAAGCATGACGTAATGGGGGGGGTGTTATCTCTTTTGTCGAAAATCAGCCGTTTTTGCTCGAACATTAAATGCCTCCAAATGGTATTTAATTAACTTCCCGAGCCCCTGGAAGCATGAAAATCACTTTAAACATGCTAATTTTAGCTCTAACACTGATGATCCACCTACAAATGTGAACTGACGTTCAAAAATAAAACATTTGAAAACGGACCATTTTCCACATTTCTGAAGCATGACGTAATGGGGGGGTGTTATCTCTTTTGTCGAAAATCAGCCGTTTTTGCTCGAACATTAAATGCCTCCAAATGGTATTTAATTAACTTCCCGAGCCCTTGGAAGCATGAAAATCACTTTAAACATGCTAATTTTAGCTCTAACACTGATGATCCACCTACAAATGTGAACTGACGTTCAAAAATAAAACATTTGAAAACGGACCATTTTCCACATTTCTGAAGCATGACGTAATGGGGGGGTGTTATCTCTTTTGTCGAAAATCAGCCGTTTTTGCTCGAACATTAAATGCCTCCAAATGGTATTTAATTAACTTCCCGAGCCCCTGGAAGCATGAAAATCACTTTAAACATGCTAATTTTAGCTCTAACACTGATGATCCACCTACAAATGTGAACTGACGTTCAAAAATAAAACATTTGAAAACGGACTATTTTCCACATTTCTGAAGCATGACGTAATGGGGGGGTGTTATCTCTTTTGTCGAAAATCAGCCGTTTTTGCTCGAACATTAAATGCCTCCAAATGGTATTTAATTATTTTCCCGGGGTGAAGAAACCCTTTTTGAGAACTCAGAGTGAGTAAATTGGCCATTTTCATGCACTTTTAACCATTCCATAAATCTTATGTTTTGGGCCCCTGGAAGCATGAAAATCACTTTAAACATGCTAATTTTAGCTCTAACACTGATGATCCACCTACAAATGTGAACTGACGTTCAAAAATAAAACATTTGAAAACGGACCATTTTCCACATTTCTGAAGCATGACGTAATGGGGGGGTGTTATCTCTTTTGTCGAAAATCAGCCGTTTTTGCTCGAACATTAAATGCCTCCAAATGGTATTTAATTAACTTCCCGAGCCCCTGGAAGCATGAAAATCACTTTAAACATGCTAATTTTAGCTCTAACACTGATGATCCACCTACAAATGTGAACTGACGTTCAAAAATAAAACATTTGAAAACGGACCATTTTCCACATTTCTGAAGCATGACGTAATGGGGGGGTGTTATCTCTTTTGTCGAAAATCAGCCGTTTTTGCTCGAACATTAAATGCCTCCAAATGGTATTTAATTAACTTCCCGTGCCCCTGGAAGCATGAAAATCACTTTAAACATGCTAATTTTAGCTCTAACACTGATGATCCACCTACAAATGTGAACTGACGTTCAAAAATAAAACATTTGAAAACGGACCATTTTCCACATTTCTGAAGCATGACGTAATGGGGGGTGTTATCTCTTTTGTCGAAAATCAGCCGTTTTTGCTCGAACATTAAATGCCTCCAAATGGTATTTAATTAACTTCCCGAGCCCCTGGAAGCATGAAAATCACTTTAAACATGCTAATTTTAGCTCCAACACTGATGATCCACCTACAAATGTGAACTGACGTTCAAAAATAAAACATTTGAAAACGGACTATTTTCCACATTTCTGAAGCATGACGTAATGGGGGGGTGTTATCTCTTTTGTCGAAAATCAGCCGTTTTTGCTCGAACATTAAATGCCTCCAAATGGTATTTAATTAACTTCCCGGGGTGAAGAAACCCTTTTTGAGAACTCAGAGTGAGTAAATTGGCCATTTTCATGCACTTTTAACCATTCCATAAATCTTATGTTTTGGGCCCCTGGAAGCATGAAAATCACTTTAAACATGCTAATTTTAGCTCTAACACTGATGATCCACCTACAAATGTGAACTGACGTTCAAAAATAAAACATTTGAAAACGGACCATTTTCCACATTTCTGAAGCATGACGTAATGGGGGGGTGTTATCTCTTTTGTCGAAAATCAGCCGTTTTTGCTCGAACATTAAATGCCTCCAAATGGTATTTAATTAACTTCCCGAGCCCCTGGAAGCATGAAAATCACTTTAAACATGCTAATTTTAGCTCTAACACTGATGATCCACCTACAAATGTGAACTGACGTTCAAAAATAAAACATTTGAAAACGGACCATTTTCCACATTTCTGAAGCATGACGTAATGGGGGGGTGTTATCTCTTTTGTCGAAAATCAGCCGTTTTTGCTCGAACATTAAATGCCTCCAAATGGTATTTATTTCACTTCCCGAGCCCCTGGAAGCATGAAAATCACTTTAAACATGCTAATTTTAGCTCTAACACTGATGATCCACCTACAAATGTGAACTGATGTTCAAAAATAAAACATTTGAAAACGGACCATTTTCCACATTTCTGAAGCATGACGTAATGGGGGGGGTGTTATCTCTTTTGTCGAAAATCAGCCGTTTTTGCTCGAACATTAAATGCCTCCAAATGGTATTTAATTAACTTCCCGGGGTGAAGAAACCCTTTTTGAGAACTCAGAGTGAGTAAATTGGCCATTTTCATGCACTTTTAACCATTCCATAAATCTTGTGTTTTGGGCCCCTGGAAGCATGAAAATCACTTTAAACATGCTAATTTTAGCTCTAACACTGATGATCCACCTACAAATGTGAACTGACGTTCAAAAATAAAACATTTGAAAACGGACCATTTTCCACATTTCTGAAGCATGACGTAATGGGGGGGTGTTATCTCTTTTGTCGAAAATCAGCCGTTTTTGTTAGAACATTAAATGCCTCCAAATGGTATTTAATTAACTTCCCGGGGTGAAGAAACCCTTTTTGAGAACTCAGAGTGAGTAAATTGGCCATTTTCATGCACTTTTAACCATTCCATAAATCTTGTGTTTTGGGCCCCTGGAAGCATGAAAATCACTTTAAACATGCTAATTTTAGCTCTAACACTGATGATCCACCTACAAATGTGAACTGACGTTCAAAAATAAAACATTTGAAAACGGACAATTTTCCACATTTCTGAAGCATGACGTAATCAGGGGGGGTGTTATCTCTTTTGTCGAAAATCAGCCGTTTTTGCTCGAACATTAAATGCCTCCAAATGGTATTTAATTAACTTCCCGAGCCCCTGGAAGCATGAAAATCACTTTAAACATGCTAATTTTAGCTCTAACACTGATGATCCACCTACAAATGTGAACTGACGTTCAAAAATAAAACATTTGAATACGGACCATTTTCCACATTTCTGAAGCATGACGTAATGGGGGGGTGTTATCTCTTTTGTCGAAAATCAGCCGTTTTTGCTCGAACATTATATGCCTCCAAATGTTATTTAATTAACTTCCCGAGCCCCTGGAAGCATGAAAATCACTTTAAACATGCTAATTTTAGCTCTATCACTGATGATCCACCTACAAATGTGAACTGACGTTCAAAAATAAAACATTTGAAAACGGACCATTTTCCACATTTCTGAAGCATGACGTAATGGGGGGGGTGTTATCTCTTTTGTCGAAAATCAGCCGTTTTTGCTCAAACATTAAATGCCTCCAAATGGTATTTAATTAACTTCCCGAGCCCCTGGAAGCATGAAAATCACTTTAAACATGCTAATTTTAGCTCTAACACTGATGATCCACCTACAAATGTGAACTGACGTTCAAAAATAAAACATTTGAAAACGGACCATTTTCCACATTTCTGAAGCATGACGTAATGGGGGGGTGTTATCTCTTTTGTCGAAAATCAGCCGTTTTTGCTCGAACATTAAATGCCTCCAAATGGTATTTAATTAACTTCCCGAGCCCCTGGAAGCATGAAAATCACTTTAAACATGCTAATTTTAGCTCTAACACTGATGATCCACCTACAAATGTGAACTGACGTTCAAAAATAAAACATTTGAAAACGGACCATTTTCCACATTTCTGAAGCATGACGTAATGGGGGGGTGTTATCTCTTTTGTCGAAAATCAGCCGTTTTTGCTCGAACATTAAATGCCTCCAAATGGTATTTAATTAACTTCCCGAGCCCCTGGAAGCATGAAAATCACTTTAAACATGCTAATTTTAGCTCTAACACTGATGATCCACCTACAAATGTGAACTGACGTTCAAAAATAAAACATTTGAAAACGGACTATTTTCCACATTTCTGAAGCATGACGTAATGGGGGGGTGTTATCTCTTTTGTCGAAAATCATCCGTTTTTGCTCGAACATTAAATGCCTCCAAATGGTATTTAATTAACTTCCCGGGGTGAAGAAACCCTTTTTGAGAACTCAGAGTGAGTAAATTGGCCATTTTCATGCACTTTTAACCATTCCATAAATCTTATGTTTTGGGCCCCTGGAAGCATGAAAATCACTTTAAACATGCTAATTTTAGCTCTAACACTGATGATCCACCTACAAATGTGAACTGACGTTCAAAAATAAAACATTTGAAAACGGACCATTTTCCACATTTCTGAAGCATGACGTAATGGGGGGGTGTTATCTCTTTTGTCGAAAATCAGCCGTTTTTGCTCGAACATTAAATGCCTCCAAATGGTATTTAATTAACTTCCCGAGCCCCTGGAAGCATGAAAATCACTTTAAACATGCTAATTTTAGCTCTAACACTGATGATCCACCTACAAATGTGAACTGACGTTCAAAAATAAAACATTTGAAAACGGACCATTTTCCACATTTCTGAAGCATGACGTAATGGGGGGGTGTTATCTCTTTTGTCGAAAATCAGCCGTTTTTGCTCGAACATTAAATGCCTCCAAATGGTATTTAATTAACTTCCCGAGCCCCTGGAAGCATGAAAATCACTTTAAACATGCTAATTTTAGCTCTAACACTGATGATCCACCTACAAATGTGAACTGACGTTCAAAAATAAAACATTTGAAAACGGACCATTTTCCACATTTCTGAAGCATGACGTAATGGGGGGGTGTTATCTCTTTTGTCGAAAATCAGCCGTTTTTGCTCGAACATTAAATGCCTCTAATGGTATTTAATTAACTTCCCGAGCCCCTGGAAGCATGAAAATCACTTTAAACATGCTAATTTTAGCTCTAACACTGATGATCCACCTACAAATGTGAACTGACGTTCAAAAATAAAACATTTGAAAACGGACTATTTTCCACATTTCTGAAGCATGACGTAATGGGGGGGTGTTATCTCTTTTGTCGAAAATCAGCCGTTTTTGCTCGAACATTAAATGCCTCCAAATGGTATTTAATTAACTTCCCGGGGTGAAGAAACCCCTTTTGAGAACTCAGAGTGAGTAAATTGGCCATTTTCATGCACTTTTAACCATTCCATAAATCTTATGTTTTGGGCCCCTGGAAGCATGAAAATCACTTTAAACATGCTAATTTTAGCTCTAACACTGATGATCCACCTACAAATGTGAACTGACGTTCAAAAATAAAACATTTGAAAACGGACCATTTTCCACATTTCTGAAGCATGACGTAATGGGGGGGTGTTATCTCTTTTGTCGAAAATCAGCCGTTTTTGCTCGAACATTAAATGCCTCCAAATGGTATTTAATTAACTTCCCGGGGTGAAGAAACCCTTTTTGAGAACTCAGAGTGAGTAAATTGGCCATTTTCATGCACTTTTAACCATTCCATAAATCTTATGTTTTGGGCCCCTGGAAGCATGAAAATCACTTTAAACATGCTAATTTTAGCTCTAACACTGATGATCCACCTACAAATGTGAACTGACGTTCAAAAATAAAACATTTGAAAACGGACCATTTTCCACATTTCTGAAGCATGACGTAATGGGGGGGTGTTATCTCTTTTGTCGAAAATCAGCCGTTTTTGCTCGAACATTAAATGCCTCCAAATGGTATTTAATTAACTTCCCGAGCCCCTGGAAGCATGAAAATCACTTTAAACATGCTAATTTTAGCTCTAACACTGATGATCCACCTACAAATGTGAACTGACGTTCAAAAATAAAACATTTGAAAACGGACCATTTTCCACATTTCTGAAGCATGACGTAATGGGGGGGTGTTATCTCTTTTGTCGAAAATCAGCCGTTTTTGCTCGAACATTAAATGCCTCCAAATGGTATTTAATTAACTTCCCGTGCCCCTGGAAGCATGAAAATCACTTTAAACATGCTCATTTTAGCTCTAACACTGATGATCCACCTACAAATGTGAACTGACGTTCAAAAATAAAACATTTGAAAACGGACCATTTTCCACATTTCTGAAGCATGACGTAATGGGGGGGTGTTATCTCTTTTGTCGAAAATCAGCCGTTTTTGCTCGAACATTAAATGCCTCCAAATGGTATTTAATTAACTTCCCGAGCCCCTGGAAGCATGAAAATCACTTTAAACATGCTAATTTTAGCTCTAACACTGATGATCCACCTACAAATGTGAACTGACGTTCAAAAATAAAACATTTGAAAACGGACTATTTTCCACATTTCTGAAGCATGACGTAATGGGGGGGTGTTATCTCTTTTGTCGAAAATCAGCCGTTTTTGCTCGAACATTAAATGCCTCCAAATGGTATTTAATTAACTTCCCGGGGTGAAGAAACCCTTTTTGAGAACTCAGAGTGAGTAAATTGGCCATTTTCATGCACTTTTAACCATTCCATAAATCTTATGTTTTGGGCCCCTAGAAGCATGAAAATCACTTTAAACATGCTAATTTTAGCTCTAACACTGATGATCCACCTACAAATGTGAACTGACGTTCAAAAATAAAACATTTGAAAACGGACCATTTTCCACATTTCTGAAGCATGACGTAATGGGGGGGTGTTATCTCTTTTGTCGAAAATCAGCCGTTTTTGCTCGAACATTAAATGCCTCCAAATGGTATTTAATTAACTTCCCGAGCCCCTGGAAGCATGAAAATCACTTTAAACATGCTAATTTTAGCTCTAACACTGATGATCCACCTACAAATGTGAACTGACGTTCAAAAATAAAACATTTGAAAACGGACCATTTTCCACATTTCTGAAGCATGACGTAATGGGGGGGTGTTATCTCTTTTGTCGAAAATCAGCCGTTTTTGCTCGAACATTAAATGCCTCCAAATGGTATTTATTTCACTTCCCGAGCCCCTGGAAGCATGAAAATCACTTTAAACATGCTAATTTTAGCTCTAACACTGATGATCCACCTACAAATGTGAACTGATGTTCAAAAATAAAACATTTGAAAACGGACCATTTTCCACATTTCTGAAGCATGACGTAATGGGGGGGGTGTTATCTCTTTTGTCGAAAATCAGCCGTTTTTGCTCGAACATTAAATGCCTCCAAATGGTATTTAATTAACTTCCCGGGGTGAAGAAACCCTTTTTGAGAACTCAGAGTGAGTAAATTGGCCATTTTCATGCACTTTTAACCATTCCATAAATCTTGTGTTTTGGGCCCCTGGAAGCATGAAAATCACTTTAAACATGCTAATTTTAGCTCTAACACTGATGATCCACCTACAAATGTGAACTGACGTTCAAAAATAAAACATTTGAAAACGGACCATTTTCCACATTTCTGAAGCATGACGTAATGGGGGGGTGTTATCTCTTTTGTCGAAAATCAGCCGTTTTTGTTAGAACATTAAATGCCTCCAAATGGTATTTAATTAACTTCCCGGGGTGAAGAAACCCTTTTTGAGAACTCAGAGTGAGTAAATTGGCCATTTTCATGCACTTTTAACCATTCCATAAATCTTGTGTTTTGGGCCCCTGGAAGCATGAAAATCACTTTAAACATGCTAATTTTAGCTCTAACACTGATGATCCACCTACAAATGTGAACTGACGTTCAAAAATAAAACATTTGAAAACGGACCATTTTCCACATTTCTGAAGCATGACGTAATCAGGGGGGGTGTTATCTCTTTTGTCGAAAATCAGCCGTTTTTGCTCGAACATTAAATGCCTCCAAATGGTATTTAATTAACTTCCCGAGCCCCTGGAAGCATGAAAATCACTTTAAACATGCTAATTTTAGCTCTAACACTGATGATCCACCTACAAATGTGAACTGACGTTCAAAAATAAAACATTTGAATACGGACCATTTTCCACATTTCTGAAGCATGACGTAATGGGGGGGTGTTATCTCTTTTGTCGAAAATCAGCCGTTTTTGCTCGAACATTATATGCCTCCAAATGTTATTTAATTAACTTCCCGAGCCCCTGGAAGCATGAAAATCACTTTAAACATGCTAATTTTAGCTCTATCACTGATGATCCACCTACAAATGTGAACTGACGTTCAAAAATAAAACATTTGAAAACGGACCATTTTCCACATTTCTGAAGCATGACGTAATGGGGGGGGTGTTATCTCTTTTGTCGAAAATCAGCCGTTTTTGCTCAAACATTAAATGCCTCCAAATGGTATTTAATTAACTTCCCGAGCCCCTGGAAGCATGAAAATCACTTTAAACATGCTAATTTTAGCTCTAACACTGATGATCCACCTACAAATGTGAACTGACGTTCAAAAATAAAACATTTGAATACGGACCATTTTCCACATTTCTGAAGCATGACGTAATGGGGGGGTGTTATCTCTTTTGTCGAAAATCAGCCGTTTTTGCTCGAACATTATATGCCTCCAAATGTTATTTAATTAACTTCCCGAGCCCCTGGAAGCATGAAAATCACTTTAAACATGCTAATTTTAGCTCTATCACTGATGATCCACCTACAAATGTGAACTGACGTTCAAAAATAAAACATTTGAAAACGGACCATTTTCCACATTTCTGAAGCATGACGTAATGGGGGGGGTGTTATCTCTTTTGTCGAAAATCAGCCGTTTTTGCTCAAACATTAAATGCCTCCAAATGGTATTTAATTAACTTCCCGAGCCCCTGGAAGCATGAAAATCACTTTAAACATGCTAATTTTAGCTCTAACACTGATGATCCACCTACAAATGTGAACTGACGTTCAAAAATAAAACATTTGAAAACGGACCATTTTCCACATTTCTGAAGCATGACGTAATGGGGGGGTGTTATCTCTTTTGTCGAAAATCAGCCGTTTTTGCTCGAACATTAAATGCCTCCAAATGGTATTTAATTAACTTCCCGAGCCCCTGGAAGCATGAAAATCACTTTAAACATGCTAATTTTAGCTCTAACACTGATGATCCACCTACAAATGTGAACTGACGTTCAAAAATAAAACATTTGAAAACGGACCATTTTCCACATTTCTGAAGCATGACGTAATGGGGGGGTGTTATCTCTTTTGTCGAAAATCAGCCGTTTTTGCTCGAACATTAAATGCCTCCAAATGGTATTTAATTAACTTCCCGAGCCCCTGGAAGCATGAAAATCACTTTAAACATGCTAATTTTAGCTCTAACACTGATGATCCACCTACAAATGTGAACTGACGTTCAAAAATAAAACATTTGAAAACGGACTATTTTCCACATTTCTGAAGCATGACGTAATGGGGGGGTGTTATCTCTTTTGTCGAAAATCATCCGTTTTTGCTCGAACATTAAATGCCTCCAAATGGTATTTAATTAACTTCCCGGGGTGAAGAAACCCTTTTTGAGAACTCAGAGTGAGTAAATTGGCCATTTTCATGCACTTTTAACCATTCCATAAATCTTATGTTTTGGGCCCCTGGAAGCATGAAAATCACTTTAAACATGCTAATTTTAGCTCTAACACTGATGATCCACCTACAAATGTGAACTGACGTTCAAAAATAAAACATTTGAAAACGGACCATTTTCCACATTTCTGAAGCATGACGTAATGGGGGGGTGTTATCTCTTTTGTCGAAAATCAGCCGTTTTTGCTCGAACATTAAATGCCTCCAAATGGTATTTAATTAACTTCCCGAGCCCCTGGAAGCATGAAAATCACTTTAAACATGCTAATTTTAGCTCTAACACTGATGATCCACCTACAAATGTGAACTGACGTTCAAAAATAAAACATTTGAAAACGGACCATTTTCCACATTTCTGAAGCATGACGTAATGGGGGGGTGTTATCTCTTTTGTCGAAAATCAGCCGTTTTTGCTCGAACATTAAATGCCTCCAAATGGTATTTAATTAACTTCCCGAGCCCCTGGAAGCATGAAAATCACTTTAAACATGCTAATTTTAGCTCTAACACTGATGATCCACCTACAAATGTGAACTGACGTTCAAAAATAAAACATTTGAAAACGGACCATTTTCCACATTTCTGAAGCATGACGTAATGGGGGGGTGTTATCTCTTTTGTCGAAAATCAGCCGTTTTTGCTCGAACATTAAATGCCTCTAATGGTATTTAATTAACTTCCCGAGCCCCTGGAAGCATGAAAATCACTTTAAACATGCTAATTTTAGCTCTAACACTGATGATCCACCTACAAATGTGAACTGACGTTCAAAAATAAAACATTTGAAAACGGACTATTTTCCACATTTCTGAAGCATGACGTAATGGGGGGGTGTTATCTCTTTTGTCGAAAATCAGCCGTTTTTGCTCGAACATTAAATGCCTCCAAATGGTATTTAATTAACTTCCCGGGGTGAAGAAACCCCTTTTGAGAACTCAGAGTGAGTAAATTGGCCATTTTCATGCACTTTTAACCATTCCATAAATCTTGTGTTTTGGGCCCCTGGAAGCATGAAAATCACTTTAAACATGCTAATTTTAGCTCTAACACTGATGATCCACCTACAAATGTGAACTGACGTTCAAAAATAAAACATTTGAAAACGGACCATTTTCCACATTTCTGAAGCATGACGTAATGGGGGGGTGTTATCTCTTTTGTCGAAAATCAGCCGTTTTTGTTAGAACATTAAATGCCTCCAAATGGTATTTAATTAACTTCCCGGGGTGAAGAAACCCTTTTTGAGAACTCAGAGTGAGTAAATTGGCCATTTTCATGCACTTTTAACCATTCCATAAATCTTGTGTTTTGGGCCCCTGGAAGCATGAAAATCACTTTAAACATGCTAATTTTAGCTCTAACACTGATGATCCACCTACAAATGTGAACTGACGTTCAAAAATAAAACATTTGAAAACGGACCATTTTCCACATTTCTGAAGCATGACGTAATCAGGGGGGGTGTTATCTCTTTTGTCGAAAATCAGCCGTTTTTGCTCGAACATTAAATGCCTCCAAATGGTATTTAATTAACTTCCCGAGCCCCTGGAAGCATGAAAATCACTTTAAACATGCTAATTTTAGCTCTAACACTGATGATCCACCTACAAATGTGAACTGACGTTCAAAAATAAAACATTTGAATACGGACCATTTTCCACATTTCTGAAGCATGACGTAATGGGGGGGTGTTATCTCTTTTGTCGAAAATCAGCCGTTTTTGCTCGAACATTATATGCCTCCAAATGTTATTTAATTAACTTCCCGAGCCCCTGGAAGCATGAAAATCACTTTAAACATGCTAATTTTAGCTCTATCACTGATGATCCACCTACAAATGTGAACTGACGTTCAAAAATAAAACATTTGAAAACGGACCATTTTCCACATTTCTGAAGCATGACGTAATGGGGGGGGTGTTATCTCTTTTGTCGAAAATCAGCCGTTTTTGCTCAAACATTAAATGCCTCCAAATGGTATTTAATTAACTTCCCGAGCCCCTGGAAGCATGAAAATCACTTTAAACATGCTAATTTTAGCTCTAACACTGATGATCCACCTACAAATGTGAACTGACGTTCAAAAATAAAACATTTGAATACGGACCATTTTCCACATTTCTGAAGCATGACGTAATGGGGGGGTGTTATCTCTTTTGTCGAAAATCAGCCGTTTTTGCTCGAACATTATATGCCTCCAAATGTTATTTAATTAACTTCCCGAGCCCCTGGAAGCATGAAAATCACTTTAAACATGCTAATTTTAGCTCTATCACTGATGATCCACCTACAAATGTGAACTGACGTTCAAAAATAAAACATTTGAAAACGGACCATTTTCCACATTTCTGAAGCATGACGTAATGGGGGGGTGTTATCTCTTTTGTCGAAAATCAGCCGTTTTTGCTCGAACATTAAATGCCTCCAAATGGTATTTAATTAACTTCCCGAGCCCCTGGAAGCATGAAAATCACTTTAAACATGCTAATTTTAGCTCTAACACTGATGATCCACCTACAAATGTGAACTGACGTTCAAAAATAAAACATTTGAAAACGGACCATTTTCCACATTTCTGAAGCATGACGTAATGGGGGGGTGTTATCTCTTTTGTCGAAAATCAGCCGTTTTTGCTCGAACATTAAATGCCTCCAAATGGTATTTATTTCACTTCCCGAGCCCCTGGAAGCATGAAAATCACTTTAAACATGCTAATTTTAGCTCTAACACTGATGATCCACCTACAAATGTGAACTGATGTTCAAAAATAAAACATTTGAAAACGGACCATTTTCCACATTTCTGAAGCATGACGTAATGGGGGGGGTGTTATCTCTTTTGTCGAAAATCAGCCGTTTTTGCTCGAACATTAAATGCCTCCAAATGGTATTTAATTAACTTCCCGGGGTGAAGAAACCCTTTTTGAGAACTCAGAGTGAGTAAATTGGCCATTTTCATGCACTTTTAACCATTCCATAAATCTTGTGTTTTGGGCCCCTGGAAGCATGAAAATCACTTTAAACATGCTAATTTTAGCTCTAACACTGATGATCCACCTACAAATGTGAACTGACGTTCAAAAATAAAACATTTGAAAACGGACCATTTTCCACATTTCTGAAGCATGACGTAATGGGGGGGTGTTATCTCTTTTGTCGAAAATCAGCCGTTTTTGTTAGAACATTAAATGCCTCCAAATGGTATTTAATTAACTTCCCGGGGTGAAGAAACCCTTTTTGAGAACTCAGAGTGAGTAAATTGGCCATTTTCATGCACTTTTAACCATTCCATAAATCTTGTGTTTTGGGCCCCTGGAAGCATGAAAATCACTTTAAACATGCTAATTTTAGCTCTAACACTGATGATCCACCTACAAATGTGAACTGACGTTCAAAAATAAAACATTTGAAAACGGACCATTTTCCACATTTCTGAAGCATGACGTAATCAGGGGGGGTGTTATCTCTTTTGTCGAAAATCAGCCGTTTTTGCTCGAACATTAAATGCCTCCAAATGGTATTTAATTAACTTCCCGAGCCCCTGGAAGCATGAAAATCACTTTAAACATGCTAATTTTAGCTCTAACACTGATGATCCACCTACAAATGTGAACTGACGTTCAAAAATAAAACATTTGAATACGGACCATTTTCCACATTTCTGAAGCATGACGTAATGGGGGGGTGTTATCTCTTTTGTCGAAAATCAGCCGTTTTTGCTCGAACATTATATGCCTCCAAATGTTATTTAATTAACTTCCCGAGCCCCTGGAAGCATGAAAATCACTTTAAACATGCTAATTTTAGCTCTATCACTGATGATCCACCTACAAATGTGAACTGACGTTCAAAAATAAAACATTTGAAAACGGACCATTTTCCACATTTCTGAAGCATGACGTAATGGGGGGGGTGTTATCTCTTTTGTCGAAAATCAGCCGTTTTTGCTCAAACATTAAATGCCTCCAAATGGTATTTAATTAACTTCCCGAGCCCCTGGAAGCATGAAAATCACTTTAAACATGCTAATTTTAGCTCTAACACTGATGATCCACCTACAAATGTGAACTGACGTTCAAAAATAAAACATTTGAATACGGACCATTTTCCACATTTCTGAAGCATGACGTAATGGGGGGGTGTTATCTCTTTTGTCGAAAATCAGCCGTTTTTGCTCGAACATTATATGCCTCCAAATGTTATTTAATTAACTTCCCGAGCCCCTGGAAGCATGAAAATCACTTTAAACATGCTAATTTTAGCTCTATCACTGATGATCCACCTACAAATGTGAACTGACGTTCAAAAATAAAACATTTGAAAACGGACCATTTTCCACATTTCTGAAGCATGACGTAATGGGGGGGGTGTTATCTCTTTTGTCGAAAATCAGCCGTTTTTGCTCAAACATTAAATGCCTCCAAATGGTATTTAATTAACTTCCCGAGCCCCTGGAAGCATGAAAATCACTTTAAACATGCTAATTTTAGCTCTAACACTGATGATCCACCTACAAATGTGAACTGACGTTCAAAAATAAAACATTTGAAAACGGACCATTTTCCACATTTCTGAAGCATGACGTAATGGGGGGGTGTTATCTCTTTTGTCGAAAATCAGCCGTTTTTGCTCGAACATTAAATGCCTCCAAATGGTATTTAATTAACTTCCCGAGCCCCTGGAAGCATGAAAATCACTTTAAACATGCTAATTTTAGCTCTAACACTGATGATCCACCTACAAATGTGAACTGACGTTCAAAAATAAAACATTTGAAAACGGACCATTTTCCACATTTCTGAAGCATGACGTAATGGGGGGGGTGTTATCTCTTTTGTCGAAAATCAGCCGTTTTTGCTCGAACATTAAATGCCTCCAAATGGTATTTAATTAACTTCCCGAGCCCCTGGAAGCATGAAAATCACTTTAAACATGCTAATTTTAGCTCTAACACTGATGATCCACCTACAAATGTGAACTGACGTTCAAAAATAAAACATTTGAAAACGGACTATTTTCCACATTTCTGAAGCATGACGTAATGGGGGGGTGTTATCTCTTTTGTCGAAAATCATCCGTTTTTGCTCGAACATTAAATGCCTCCAAATGGTATTTAATTAACTTCCCGGGGTGAAGAAACCCTTTTTGAGAACTCAGAGTGAGTAAATTGGCCATTTTCATGCACTTTTAACCATTCCATAAATCTTATGTTTTGGGCCCCTGGAAGCATGAAAATCACTTTAAACATGCTAATTTTAGCTCTAACACTGATGATCCACCTACAAATGTGAACTGACGTTCAAAAATAAAACATTTGAAAACGGACCATTTTCCACATTTCTGAAGCATGACGTAATGGGGGGGTGTTATCTCTTTTGTCGAAAATCAGCCGTTTTTGCTCGAACATTAAATGCCTCCAAATGGTATTTAATTAACTTCCCGAGCCCCTGGAAGCATGAAAATCACTTTAAACATGCTAATTTTAGCTCTAACACTGATGATCCACCTACAAATGTGAACTGACGTTCAAAAATAAAACATTTGAAAACGGACCATTTTCCACATTTCTGAAGCATGACGTAATGGGGGGGTGTTATCTCTTTTGTCGAAAATCAGCCGTTTTTGCTCGAACATTAAATGCCTCCAAATGGTATTTAATTAACTTCCCGAGCCCCTGGAAGCATGAAAATCACTTTAAACATGCTAATTTTAGCTCTAACACTGATGATCCACCTACAAATGTGAACTGACGTTCAAAAATAAAACATTTGAAAACGGACCATTTTCCACATTTCTGAAGCATGACGTAATGGGGGGGTGTTATCTCTTTTGTCGAAAATCAGCCGTTTTTGCTCGAACATTAAATGCCTCTAATGGTATTTAATTAACTTCCCGAGCCCCTGGAAGCATGAAAATCACTTTAAACATGCTAATTTTAGCTCTAACACTGATGATCCACCTACAAATGTGAACTGACGTTCAAAAATAAAACATTTGAAAACGGACTATTTTCCACATTTCTGAAGCATGACGTAATGGGGGGGTGTTATCTCTTTTGTCGAAAATCAGCCGTTTTTGCTCGAACATTAAATGCCTCCAAATGGTATTTAATTAACTTCCCGGGGTGAAGAAACCCCTTTTGAGAACTCAGAGTGAGTAAATTGGCCATTTTCATGCACTTTTAACCATTCCATAAATCTTGTGTTTTGGGCCCCTGGAAGCATGAAAATCACTTTAAACATGCTAATTTTAGCTCTAACACTGATGATCCACCTACAAATGTGAACTGACGTTCAAAAATAAAACATTTGAAAACGGACCATTTTCCACATTTCTGAAGCATGACGTAATGGGGGGGTGTTATCTCTTTTGTCGAAAATCAGCCGTTTTTGTTAGAACATTAAATGCCTCCAAATGGTATTTAATTAACTTCCCGGGGTGAAGAAACCCTTTTTGAGAACTCAGAGTGAGTAAATTGGCCATTTTCATGCACTTTTAACCATTCCATAAATCTTGTGTTTTGGGCCCCTGGAAGCATGAAAATCACTTTAAACATGCTAATTTTAGCTCTAACACTGATGATCCACCTACAAATGTGAACTGACGTTCAAAAATAAAACATTTGAAAACGGACCATTTTCCACATTTCTGAAGCATGACGTAATCAGGGGGGGTGTTATCTCTTTTGTCGAAAATCAGCCGTTTTTGCTCGAACATTAAATGCCTCCAAATGGTATTTAATTAACTTCCCGAGCCCCTGGAAGCATGAAAATCACTTTAAACATGCTAATTTTAGCTCTAACACTGATGATCCACCTACAAATGTGAACTGACGTTCAAAAATAAAACATTTGAATACGGACCATTTTCCACATTTCTGAAGCATGACGTAATGGGGGGGTGTTATCTCTTTTGTCGAAAATCAGCCGTTTTTGCTCGAACATTATATGCCTCCAAATGTTATTTAATTAACTTCCCGAGCCCCTGGAAGCATGAAAATCACTTTAAACATGCTAATTTTAGCTCTATCACTGATGATCCACCTACAAATGTGAACTGACGTTCAAAAATAAAACATTTGAAAACGGACCATTTTCCACATTTCTGAAGCATGACGTAATGGGGGGGGTGTTATCTCTTTTGTCGAAAATCAGCCGTTTTTGCTCAAACATTAAATGCCTCCAAATGGTATTTAATTAACTTCCCGAGCCCCTGGAAGCATGAAAATCACTTTAAACATGCTAATTTTAGCTCTAACACTGATGATCCACCTACAAATGTGAACTGACGTTCAAAAATAAAACATTTGAATACGGACCATTTTCCACATTTCTGAAGCATGACGTAATGGGGGGGTGTTATCTCTTTTGTCGAAAATCAGCCGTTTTTGCTCGAACATTATATGCCTCCAAATGTTATTTAATTAACTTCCCGAGCCCCTGGAAGCATGAAAATCACTTTAAACATGCTAATTTTAGCTCTATCACTGATGATCCACCTACAAATGTGAACTGACGTTCAAAAATAAAACATTTGAAAACGGACCATTTTCCACATTTCTGAAGCATGACGTAATGGGGGGGGTGTTATCTCTTTTGTCGAAAATCAGCCGTTTTTGCTCAAACATTAAATGCCTCCAAATGGTATTTAATTAACTTCCCGAGCCCCTGGAAGCATGAAAATCACTTTAAACATGCTAATTTTAGCTCTAACACTGATGATCCACCTACAAATGTGAACTGACGTTCAAAAATAAAACATTTGAAAACGGACCATTTTCCACATTTCTGAAGCATGACGTAATGGGGGGGTGTTATCTCTTTTGTCGAAAATCAGCCGTTTTTGCTCGAACATTAAATGCCTCCAAATGGTATTTAATTAACTTCCCGAGCCCCTGGAAGCATGAAAATCACTTTAAACATGCTAATTTTAGCTCTAACACTGATGATCCACCTACAAATGTGAACTGACGTTCAAAAATAAAACATTTGAAAACGGACCATTTTCCACATTTCTGAAGCATGACGTAATGGGGGGGTGTTATCTCTTTTGTCGAAAATCAGCCGTTTTTGCTCGAACATTAAATGCCTCCAAATGGTATTTAATTAACTTCCCGAGCCCCTGGAAGCATGAAAATCACTTTAAACATGCTAATTTTAGCTCTAACACTGATGATCCACCTACAAATGTGAACTGACGTTCAAAAATAAAACATTTGAAAACGGACTATTTTCCACATTTCTGAAGCATGACGTAATGGGGGGGTGTTATCTCTTTTGTCGAAAATCATCCGTTTTTGCTCGAACATTAAATGCCTCCAAATGGTATTTAATTAACTTCCCGGGGTGAAGAAACCCTTTTTGAGAACTCAGAGTGAGTAAATTGGCCATTTTCATGCACTTTTAACCATTCCATAAATCTTATGTTTTGGGCCCCTGGAAGCATGAAAATCACTTTAAACATGCTAATTTTAGCTCTAACACTGATGATCCACCTACAAATGTGAACTGACGTTCAAAAATAAAACATTTGAAAACGGACCATTTTCCACATTTCTGAAGCATGACGTAATGGGGGGGTGTTATCTCTTTTGTCGAAAATCAGCCGTTTTTGCTCGAACATTAAATGCCTCCAAATGGTATTTAATTAACTTCCCGAGCCCCTGGAAGCATGAAAATCACTTTAAACATGCTAATTTTAGCTCTAACACTGATGATCCACCTACAAATGTGAACTGACGTTCAAAAATAAAACATTTGAAAACGGACCATTTTCCACATTTCTGAAGCATGACGTAATGGGGGGGTGTTATCTCTTTTGTCGAAAATCAGCCGTTTTTGCTCGAACATTAAATGCCTCCAAATGGTATTTAATTAACTTCCCGAGCCCCTGGAAGCATGAAAATCACTTTAAACATGCTAATTTTAGCTCTAACACTGATGATCCACCTACAAATGTGAACTGACGTTCAAAAATAAAACATTTGAAAACGGACCATTTTCCACATTTCTGAAGCATGACGTAATGGGGGGGTGTTATCTCTTTTGTCGAAAATCAGCCGTTTTTGCTCGAACATTAAATGCCTCTAATGGTATTTAATTAACTTCCCGAGCCCCTGGAAGCATGAAAATCACTTTAAACATGCTAATTTTAGCTCTAACACTGATGATCCACCTACAAATGTGAACTGACGTTCAAAAATAAAACATTTGAAAACGGACTATTTTCCACATTTCTGAAGCATGACGTAATGGGGGGGTGTTATCTCTTTTGTCGAAAATCAGCCGTTTTTGCTCGAACATTAAATGCCTCCAAATGGTATTTAATTAACTTCCCGGGGTGAAGAAACCCCTTTTGAGAACTCAGAGTGAGTAAATTGGCCATTTTCATGCACTTTTAACCATTCCATAAATCTTATGTTTTGGGCCCCTGGAAGCATGAAAATCACTTTAAACATGCTAATTTTAGCTCTAACACTGATGATCCACCTACAAATGTGAACTGACGTTCAAAAATAAAACATTTGAAAACGGACCATTTTCCACATTTCTGAAGCATGACGTAATGGGGGGGTGTTATCTCTTTTGTCGAAAATCAGCCGTTTTTGCTCGAACATTAAATGCCTCCAAATGGTATTTAATTAACTTCCCGGGGTGAAGAAACCCTTTTTGAGAACTCAGAGTGAGTAAATTGGCCATTTTCATGCACTTTTAACCATTCCATAAATCTTATGTTTTGGGCCCCTGGAAGCATGAAAATCACTTTAAACATGCTAATTTTAGCTCTAACACTGATGATCCACCTACAAATGTGAACTGACGTTCAAAAATAAAACATTTGAAAACGGACCATTTTCCACATTTCTGAAGCATGACGTAATGGGGGGGTGTTATCTCTTTTGTCGAAAATCAGCCGTTTTTGCTCGAACATTAAATGCCTCCAAATGGTATTTAATTAACTTCCCGAGCCCCTGGAAGCATGAAAATCACTTTAAACATGCTAATTTTAGCTCTAACACTGATGATCCACCTACAAATGTGAACTGACGTTCAAAAATAAAACATTTGAAAACGGACCATTTTCCACATTTCTGAAGCATGACGTAATGGGGGGGTGTTATCTCTTTTGTCGAAAATCAGCCGTTTTTGCTCGAACATTAAATGCCTCCAAATGGTATTTAATTAACTTCCCGTGCCCCTGGAAGCATGAAAATCACTTTAAACATGCTCATTTTAGCTCTAACACTGATGATCCACCTACAAATGTGAACTGACGTTCAAAAATAAAACATTTGAAAACGGACCATTTTCCACATTTCTGAAGCATGACGTAATGGGGGGGTGTTATCTCTTTTGTCGAAAATCAGCCGTTTTTGCTCGAACATTAAATGCCTCCAAATGGTATTTAATTAACTTCCCGAGCCCCTGGAAGCATGAAAATCACTTTAAACATGCTAATTTTAGCTCTAACACTGATGATCCACCTACAAATGTGAACTGACGTTCAAAAATAAAACATTTGAAAACGGACTATTTTCCACATTTCTGAAGCATGACGTAATGGGGGGGTGTTATCTCTTTTGTCGAAAATCAGCCGTTTTTGCTCGAACATTAAATGCCTCCAAATGGTATTTAATTAACTTCCCGGGGTGAAGAAACCCTTTTTGAGAACTCAGAGTGAGTAAATTGGCCATTTTCATGCACTTTTAACCATTCCATAAATCTTATGTTTTGGGCCCCTAGAAGCATGAAAATCACTTTAAACATGCTAATTTTAGCTCTAACACTGATGATCCACCTACAAATGTGAACTGACGTTCAAAAATAAAACATTTGAAAACGGACCATTTTCCACATTTCTGAAGCATGACGTAATGGGGGGGTGTTATCTCTTTTGTCGAAAATCAGCCGTTTTTGCTCGAACATTAAATGCCTCCAAATGGTATTTAATTAACTTCCCGAGCCCCTGGAAGCATGAAAATCACTTTAAACATGCTAATTTTAGCTCTAACACTGATGATCCACCTACAAATGTGAACTGACGTTCAAAAATAAAACATTTGAAAACGGACCATTTTCCACATTTCTGAAGCATGACGTAATGGGGGGGTGTTATCTCTTTTGTCGAAAATCAGCCGTTTTTGCTCGAACATTAAATGCCTCCAAATGGTATTTATTTCACTTCCCGAGCCCCTGGAAGCATGAAAATCACTTTAAACATGCTAATTTTAGCTCTAACACTGATGATCCACCTACAAATGTGAACTGATGTTCAAAAATAAAACATTTGAAAACGGACCATTTTCCACATTTCTGAAGCATGACGTAATGGGGGGGGTGTTATCTCTTTTGTCGAAAATCAGCCGTTTTTGCTCGAACATTAAATGCCTCCAAATGGTATTTAATTAACTTCCCGGGGTGAAGAAACCCTTTTTGAGAACTCAGAGTGAGTAAATTGGCCATTTTCATGCACTTTTAACCATTCCATAAATCTTGTGTTTTGGGCCCCTGGAAGCATGAAAATCACTTTAAACATGCTAATTTTAGCTCTAACACTGATGATCCACCTACAAATGTGAACTGACGTTCAAAAATAAAACATTTGAAAACGGACCATTTTCCACATTTCTGAAGCATGACGTAATGGGGGGGTGTTATCTCTTTTGTCGAAAATCAGCCGTTTTTGTTAGAACATTAAATGCCTCCAAATGGTATTTAATTAACTTCCCGGGGTGAAGAAACCCTTTTTGAGAACTCAGAGTGAGTAAATTGGCCATTTTCATGCACTTTTAACCATTCCATAAATCTTGTGTTTTGGGCCCCTGGAAGCATGAAAATCACTTTAAACATGCTAATTTTAGCTCTAACACTGATGATCCACCTACAAATGTGAACTGACGTTCAAAAATAAAACATTTGAAAACGGACCATTTTCCACATTTCTGAAGCATGACGTAATCAGGGGGGGTGTTATCTCTTTTGTCGAAAATCAGCCGTTTTTGCTCGAACATTAAATGCCTCCAAATGGTATTTAATTAACTTCCCGAGCCCCTGGAAGCATGAAAATCACTTTAAACATGCTAATTTTAGCTCTAACACTGATGATCCACCTACAAATGTGAACTGACGTTCAAAAATAAAACATTTGAATACGGACCATTTTCCACATTTCTGAAGCATGACGTAATGGGGGGGTGTTATCTCTTTTGTCGAAAATCAGCCGTTTTTGCTCGAACATTATATGCCTCCAAATGTTATTTAATTAACTTCCCGAGCCCCTGGAAGCATGAAAATCACTTTAAACATGCTAATTTTAGCTCTATCACTGATGATCCACCTACAAATGTGAACTGACGTTCAAAAATAAAACATTTGAAAACGGACCATTTTCCACATTTCTGAAGCATGACGTAATGGGGGGGGTGTTATCTCTTTTGTCGAAAATCAGCCGTTTTTGCTCAAACATTAAATGCCTCCAAATGGTATTTAATTAACTTCCCGAGCCCCTGGAAGCATGAAAATCACTTTAAACATGCTAATTTTAGCTCTAACACTGATGATCCACCTAGAAATGTGAACTGACGTTCAAAAATAAAACATTTGAAAACGGACCATTTTCCACATTTCTGAAGCATGACGTAATGGGGGGGTGTTATCTCTTTTGTCGAAAATCAGCCGTTTTTGCTCGAACATTAAAGGCCTCCAAATGGTATTTAATTAACTTCCCGAGCCCCTGGAAGCATGAAAATCACTTTAAACATGCTAATTTTAGCTCTAACACTGATGATCCACCTACAAATGTGAACTGACGTTCAAAAATAAAACATTTGAAAACGGACCATTTTCCACATTTCTGAAGCATGACGTAATGGGGGGGTGTTATCTCTTTTGTCGAAAATCAGCCGTTTTTGATCGAACATTAAATGCCTCCAAATGGTATTTAATTAACTTCTCGGGGTGAAGAAACCCTATTTGAGAACTCAGAGTGAGTAAATTGGCCATTTTCATGCACTTTTAACCATTCCATAAATCTTGTGTTTTTTGCCCCTGGAAGCATGAAAATCACTTTAAACATGCTAATTTTAGCTCTAACACTGATGATCCACCTACAAATGTGAACTGACGTTCAAAAATAAAACATTTGAAAACGGACCATTTTCCACATTTCTGAAGCATGACGTAATGGGGGGGGTGTTATCTCTTTTGTCAAAAATCAGCCGTTTTTGCTCGAACATTAAATGCCTCCAAATGGTATTTAATTAACTTCCCAGGGTGAAGAAACCCTTTTTGAGAACTCAGAGTGAGTAAATTGGCCATTTTCATGCACTTTTAACCATTCCATAAATCTTGTGTTTTGGGCCCCTGGAAGCATGAAAATCACTTCAAACATGCTAATTTTAGCTCTAACACTGATGATCCACCTACAAATGTGAACTGACTTTCAAAAATAAAACATTTGAAAACGGACCATTTTCCACATTTCTGAAGCATGACGTAATGGGGGGGTGTTATTTCTTTTGTCGAAAATCAGCCGTTTTTGCTCGAACATTAAATGCCTCCAAATGGTATTTATTTCAATTCCCGAGCCCCTGGAAGCATGAAAATCACTTTAAACATGCAAATTTTAGCTCTAACACTGATGATCCACCTACAAATGTGAACTGACGTTCAAAAATAAAACATTTGAAAACGGACCATTTTCCACATTTCTGAAGCATGACGTAATGGGGGGGTGTTATCTCTTTTGTCGAAAATCAGCCGTTTTTGCTCGAACATTAAATGCCTCCAAATGGTATTTAATTAACTTCCCGTGCCCCTGGAAGCATGAAAATCACTTTAAACATGCTAATTTTAGCTCTAACACTGATGATCCACCTACAAATGTGAACTGACGTTCAAAAATAAAACATTTGAAAACGGACCATTTTCCACATTTCTGAAGCATGACGTAATGGGGGGGTGTTATCTCTTTTGTCGAAAATCAGCCGTTTTTGCTCGAACATTAAATGCCTCCAAATGGTATTTAATTAACTTCCCGAGCCCCTGGAAGCATGAAAATCACTTTAAACATGCTAATTTTAGCTCTAACACTGATGATCCACCTACAAATGTGAACTGACGTTCAAAAATAAAACATTTGAAAACGGACTATTTTCCACATTTCTGAAGCATGACGTAATGGGGGGGTGTTATCTCTTTTGTCGAAAATCAGCCGTTTTTGCTCGAACATTAAATGCCTCCAAATGGTATTTAATTAACTTCCCGGGGTGAAGAAACCCTTTTTGAGAACTCAGAGTGAGTAAATTGGCCATTTTCATGCACTTTTAACCATTCCATAAATCTTATGTTTTGGGCCCCTGGAAGCATGAAAATCACTTTAAACATGCTAATTTTAGCTCTAACACTGATGATCCACCTACAAATGTGAACTGACGTTCAAAAATAAAACATTTGAAAACGGACCATTTTCCACATTTCTGAAGCATGACATAATGGGGGGGTGTTATCTCTTTTGTCGAAAATCAGCCGTTTTTGCTCGAACATTAAATGCCTCCAAATGGTATTTAATTAACTTCCCGAGCCCCTGGAAGCATGAAAATCACTTTAAACATGCTAATTTTAGCTCTAACACTGATGATCCACCTACAAATGTGAACTGACGTTCAAAAATAAAACATTTGAAAACGGACCATTTTCCACATTTCTGAAGCATGACGTAATGGGGGGGTGTTATCTCTTTTGTCGAAAATCAGCCGTTTTTGCTCGAACATTAAATGCCTCCAAATGGTATTTATTTCACTTCCCGAGCCCCTGGAAGCATGAAAATCACTTTAAACATGCTAATTTTAGCTCTAACACTGATGATCCACCTACAAATGTGAACTGATGTTCAAAAATAAAACATTTGAAAACGGACCATTTTCCACATTTCTGAAGCATGACGTAATGGGGGGGGGGGGTTATCTCTTTTGTCGAAAATCAGCCGTTTTTGCTCGAACATTAAATGCCTCCAAATGGTATTTAATTAACTTCCCGGGGTGAAGAAACCCTTTTTGAGAACTCAGAGTGAGTAAATTGGCCATTTTCATGCACTTTTAACCATTCCATAAATCTTGTGTTTTGGGCCCCTGGAAGCATGAAAATCACTTTAAACATGCTAATTTTAGCTCTAACACTGATGATCCACCTACAAATGTGAACTGACGTTCAAAAATAAAACATTTGAAAACGGACCATTTTCCACATTTCTGAAGCATGACGTAATGGGGGGGTGTTATCTCTTTTGTCGAAAATCAGCCGTTTTTGTTAGAACATTAAATGCCTCCAAATGGTATTTAATTAACTTCCCGGGGTGAAGAAACCCTTTTTGAGAACTCAGAGTGAGTAAATTGGCCATTTTCATGCACTTTTAACCATTCCATAAATCTTGTGTTTTGGGCCCCTGGAAGCATGAAAATCACTTTAAACATGCTAATTTTAGCTCTAACACTGATGATCCACCTACAAATGTGAACTGACGTTCAAAAATAAAACATTTGAAAACGGACCATTTTCCACATTTCTGAAGCATGACGTAATCAGGGGGGGTGTTATCTCTTTTGTCGAAAATCAGCCGTTTTTGCTCGAACATTAAATGCCTCCAAATGGTATTTAATTAACTTCCCGAGCCCCTGGAAGCATGAAAATCACTTTAAACATGCTAATTTTAGCTCTAACACTGATGATCCACCTACAAATGTGAACTGACGTTCAAAAATAAAACATTTGAATACGGACCATTTTCCACATTTCTGAAGCATGACGTAATGGGGGGTGTTATCTCTTTTGTCGAAAATCAGCCGTTTTTGCTCGAACATTATATGCCTCCAAATGTTATTTAATTAACTTCCCGAGCCCCTGGAAGCATGAAAATCACTTTAAACATGCTAATTTTAGCTCTATCACTGATGATCCACCTACAAATGTGAACTGACGTTCAAAAATAAAACATTTGAAAACGGACCATTTTCCACATTTCTGAAGCATGACGTAATGGGGGGGTGTTATCTCTTTTGTCGAAAATCAGCCGTTTTTGCTCGAACATTAAAGGCCTCCAAATGGTATCTAATTAACTTCCCGAGCCCCTGGAAGCATGAAAATCACTTTAAACATGCTAATTTTAGCTCTAACACTGATGATCCACCTACAAATGTGAACTGACGTTCAAAAATAAAACATTTGAAAACGGACCATTTTCCACATTTCTGAAGCATGACGTAATGGGGGGGTGTTATCTCTTTTGTCGAAAATCAGCCGTTTTTGATCGAACATTAAATGCCTCCAAATGGTATTTAATTAACTTCTCGGGGTGAAGAAACCCTATTTGAGAACTCAGAGTGAGTAAATTGGCCATTTTCATGCACTTTTAACCATTCCATAAATCTTGTGTTTTTTGCCCCTGGAAGCATGAAAATCACTTTAAACATGCTAATTTTAGCTCTAACACTGATGATCCACCTACAAATGTGAACTGACGTTCAAAAATAAAACATTTGAAAACGGACCATTTTCCACATTTCTGAAGCATGACGTAATGGGGGGGTGTTATCTCTTTTGTCAAAAATCAGCCGTTTTTGCTCGAACATTAAATGCCTCCAAATGGTATTTAATTAACTTCCCAGGGTGAAGAAACCCTTTTTGAGAACTCAGAGTGAGTAAATTGGCCATTTTCATGCACTTTTAACCATTCCATAAATCTTGTGTTTTGGGCCCCTGGAAGCATGAAAATCACTTCAAACATGCTAATTTTAGCTCTAACACTGATGATCCACCTACAAATGTGAACTGACTTTCAAAAATAAAACATTTGAAAACGGACCATTTTCCACATTTCTGAAGCATGACGTAATGGGGGGGTGTTATTTCTTTTGTCGAAAATCAGCCGTTTTTGCTCGAACATTAAATGCCTCCAAATGGTATTTATTTCAATTCCCGAGCCCCTGGAAGCATGAAAATCACTTTAAACATGCAAATTTTAGCTCTAACACTGATGATCCACCTACAAATGTGAACTGACGTTCAAAAATAAAACATTTGAAAACGGACCATTTTCCACATTTCTGAAGCATGACATAATGGGGGGGTGTTATCTCTTTTGTCGAAAATCAGCCGTTTTTGCTCGAACATTAAATGCCTCCAAATGGTATTTAATTAACTTCCCGGGGTGAAGAAACCCTTTTTGAGAACTCAGAGTGAGTAAATTGGCCATTTTCATGCACTTTTAACCATTCCATAAATCTTGTGTTTTTGCCACTGGAAGCATGAAAATCACTTTAAACGTGCTAATTTTAGCTCTAACACTGATGATCCACCTACAAATGTGAACTGACGTTCAAAAACTAAAACATTTGAAAACGGACCATTTTCCACATTTCTGAAGCATGACGAAATGGGGGGGTGTTATCTCTTTTGTCGAAAATCAGCCGTTTTTGCTCGAACATTAAATGCCTCCAAATGGTATTTAATTAACTTCCCGAGCCCCTGGAAGCATGAAAATCACTTTAAACATGCTAATTTTAGCTCTAACACTGATGATCCACCTACAAATGTGAACTGACGTTCAAAAATAAAACATTTGAAAACGGACCATTTTCCACATTTCTGAAGCATGACGTAATCAGGGGGGGTGTTATCTCTTTTGTCGAAAATCAGCCGTTTTTGCTCGAACATTAAATGCCTCCAAATGGTATTTAATTAACTTCCCGAGCCCCTGGAAGCATGAAAATCACTTTAAACATGCTAATTTTAGCTCTAACACTGATGATCCACCTACAAATGTGAACTGACGTTCAAAAATAAAACATTTGAAAACGGACCATTTTCCACATTTCTGAAGCATGACGTAATGGGGGGGTGTTATCTCTTTTGTCGAAAAGCAGCCGTTTTTGCTCGAACATTAAATGCCTCCAAATGGTATTTAATTAACTTCCCGAGCCCCTGGAAGCATGAAAATCACTTTAAACATGCTAATTTTAGCTCTAACACTGATGATCCACCTACAAATGTGAACTGACATTCAAAAATAAAACATTTGAAAACGGACCATTTTCCACATTTCTGAAGCATGACGTAATGGGGGGGTGTTATCTCTTTTGTCGAAAATCAGCCGTTTTTGCTCGAACATTAAATGCCTCCAAATGGTATTTAATTAACTTCCCGAGCCCCTGGAAGCATGAAAATCACTTTAAACATGCTAATTTTAGCTCTAACACTGATGATCCACCTACAAATGTGAACTGACGTTAAAAAATAAAACATTTGAAAACGGACCATTTTCCACATTTCTGAAGCATGACGTAATGGGGGGGTGTTATCTCTTTTGTCGAAAATCAGCCGTTTTTGCTCGAACATTAAATGCCTCCAAATGGTATTTAATTAACTTCCCGAGCCCCTGGAAGCATGAAAATCACTTTAAACATGCTAATTTTAGCTCTAACACTGATGATCCACCTACAAATGTGAACTGACATTCAAAAATAAAACATTTGAAAACGGACCATTTTCCACATTTCTGAAGCATGACGTAATGGGGGGGTGTTATCTCTTTTGTCGAAAATCAGCCGTTTTTGCTCAAACATTAAATGCCTCCAAATGGTATTTAATTAACTTCCCGAGCCCCTGGAAGCATGAAAATCACTTTAAACATGCTAATTTTAGCTCTAACACTGATGATCCACCTACAAATGTGAACTGACGTTCAAAAATAAAACATTTGAAAACGGACCATTTTCCACATTTCTGAAGCATGACGTAATGGGGGGGTGTTATCTCTTTTGTCGAAAATCAGCCGTTTTTGCTCGAACATTAAATGCCTCCAAATGGTATTTAATTAACTTCCCGAGCCCCTGGAAGCATGAAAATCACTTTAAACATGCTAATTTTAGCTCTAACACTGATGATCCACCTACAAATGTGAACTGACGTTCAAAAATAAAACATTTGAAAACGGACCATTTTCCACATTTCTGAAGCATGACGTAATGGGGGGGGTGTTATCTGTTTTGTCGAAAATCAGCCGTTTTTGCTCGAACATTAAATGCCTCCAAATGGTATTTAATTAACTTCCCGAGCCCCTGGAAGCATGAAAATCACTTTAAACATGCTAATTTTAGCTCTAACACTGATGATCCACCTACAAATGTGAACTGACGTTCAAAAATAAAACATTTGAAAACGGACCATTTTCCACATTTCTGAAGCATGACGTAATGGGGGGGTGTTATCTCTTTTGTCGAAAATCAGCCGTTTTTGCTCGAACATTAAATGCCTCCAAATGGTATTTAATTAACTTCCCGAGCCCCTGGAAGCATGAAAATCACTTTAAACATGCTAATTTTAGCTCTAACACTGATGATCCACCTACAAATGTGAACTGACGTTCAAAAATAAAACATTTGAAAACGGACCATTTTCCACATTTCTGAAGCATGACGTAATGGGGGGGTGTTATCTCTTTTGTCGAAAATCAGCCGTTTTTGCTCGAACATTAAATGCCTCCAAATGGTATTTAATTAACTTCCCGAGCCCCTGGAAGCATGAAAATCACTTTAAACATGCTAATTTTAGCTCTAACACTGATGATCCACCTACAAATGTGAACTGACATTCAAAAATAAAACATTTGAAAACGGACCATTTTCCACATTTCTGAAGCATGACGTAATGGGGGGGTGTTATCTCTTTTGTCGAAAATCAGCCGTTTTTGCTCGAACATTAAATGCCTCCAAATGGTATTTAATTAACTTCCCGAGCCCCTGGAAGCATGAAAATCACTTTAAACATGCTAATTTTAGCTCTAACACTGATGATCCACCTACAAATGTGAACTGACGTTCAAAAATAAAACATTTGAAAACGGACCATTTTCCACATTTCTGAAGCATGACGTAATGGGGGGGGTGTTATCTCTTTTGTCGAAAATCAGCCGTTTTTGCTCGAACATTAAATGCCTCCAAATGGTATTTAATTAACTTCCCGAGCCCCTGGAAGCATGAAAATCACTTTAAACATGCTAATTTTAGCTCTAACACTGATGATCCACCTACAAATGTGAACTGACGTTCAAAAATAAAACATTTGAAAACGGACCATTTACCACATTTCTGAAGCATGACGTAATGGGGGGGTGTTATCTCTTTTGTCGAAAATCAGCCGTTTTTGCTCGAACATTAAATGCCTCCAAATGGTATTTAATTAACTTCCCGAGCCCCTGGAAGCATGAAAATCACTTTAAACATGCTAATTTTAGCTCTAACACTGATGATCCACCTACAAATGTGAACTGACGTTCAAAAATAAAACATTTGAAAACGGACCATTTTCCACATTTCTGAAGCATGACGTAATGGGGGGGTGTTATCTCTTTTGTCGAAAATCAGCCGTTTTTGCTCGAACATTAAATGCCTCCAAATGGTATTTAATTAACTTCCCGAGCCCCTGGAAGCATGAAAATCACTTTAAACATGCTAATTTTAGCTCTAACACTGATGATCCACCTACAAATGTGAACTGACGTTCAAAAATAAAACATTTGAAAACGGACCATTTTCCACATTTCTGAAGCATGACGTAATGGGGGGGTGTTTTCTCTTTTGTCGAAAATCAGCCGTTTTTGCTCGAACATTAAATGCCTCCAAATGGTATTTAATTAACTTCCCGAGCCCCTGGAAGCATGAAAATCACTTTAAATATGCTAATTTTAGCTCTAACACTGATGATCCACCTACAAATGTGAACTGACGTTCAAAAATAAAACATTTGAAAACGGACTATTTTCCACATTTCTGAAGCATGACGTAATGGGGGGGTGTTATCTCTTTTGTCGAAAATCAGCCGTTTTTGCTCGAACATTAAATGCCTCCAAATGGTATTTAATTAACTTCCCGGGGTGAAGAAACCCTTTTTGAGAACTCAGAGTGAGTAAATTGGCCATTTTCATGCACTTTTAACCATTCCATAAATCTTATGTTTTGGGCCCCTGGAAGCATGAAAATCACTTTAAACATGCTAATTTTAGCTCTAACACTGATGATCCACCTACAAATGTGAACTGACGTTCAAAAATAAAACATTTGAAAACGGACCATTTTCCACATTTCTGAAGCATGACGTAATGGGGGGGTGTTATCTCTTTTGTCGAAAATCAGCCGTTTTTGCTCGAACATTAAATGCCTCCAAATGGTATTTAATTAACTTCCCGAGCCCCTGGAAGCATGAAAATCACTTTAAACATGCTAGTTTTAGCTCTAACACTGATGATCCACCTACAAATGTGAACTGACGTTCAAAAATAAAACATTTGAAAACGGACCATTTTCCACATTTCTGAAGCATGACGTAATGGGGGGGTGTTATCTCTTTTGTCGAAAATCAGCCGTTTTTGCTTGAACATTAAATGCCTCCAAATGGTATTTAATTAACTTCCCGAGCCCCTGGAAGCATGAAAATCACTTTAAACATGCTAATTTTAGCTCTAACACTGATGATCCACCTACAAATGTGAACTGACGTTCAAAAATAAAACATTTGAAAACGGACCATTTTCCACATTTCTGAAGCATGACGTAATGGGGGGGTGTTATCTCTTTTGTCGAAAATCAGCCGTTTTTGCTCGAACATTAAATGCCTCCAAATGGTATTTATTTCACTTCCCGAGCCCCTGGAAGCATGAAAATCACTTTAAACATGCTAATTTTAGCTCTAACACTGATGATCCACCTACAAATGTGAACTGATGTTCAAAAATAAAACATTTGAAAACGGACCATTTTCCACATTTCTGAAGCATGACGTAATGGGGGGGGTGTTATCTCTTTTGTCGAAAATCAGCCGTTTTTGCTCGAACATTAAATGCCTCCAAATGGTATTTAATTAACTTCCCGGGGTGAAGAAACCCTTTTTGAGAACTCAGAGTGAGTAAATTGGCCATTTTCATGCACTTTTAACCATTCCATAAATCTTATGTTTTGGGCCCCTGGAAGCATGAAAATCACTTTAAACATGCTAATTTTAGCTCTAACACTGATGATCCACCTACAAATGTGAACTGACGTTCAAAAATAAAACATTTGAAAACGGACCAATTTCCACATTTCTGAAGCATGACGTAATGGGGGGGTGTTATCTCTTTTGACGAAAATCAGCCGTTTTTGCTCGAACATTAAATGCCTCCAATTGGTATTTAATTAACTTCCCGAGCCCCTGGAAGCATGAAAATCACTTTAAACATGCTAATTTTAGCTCTAACACTGATGATCCACCTACAAATGTGAACTGACGTTCAAAAATAAAACATTTGAAAACGGACCATTTTCCACATTTCTGAAGCATGACGTAATGGGGGGGTGTTATCTCTTTTGTCGAAAATCAGCCGTTTTTGCTCGAACATTAAATGCCTCCAAATGGTATTTAATTAACTTCCCGAGCCCCTGGAAGCATGAAAATCACTTTAAACATGCTAATTTTAGCTCTAACACTGATGATCCACCTACAAATGTGAACTGACGTTCAAAAATAAAACATTTGAAAACGGACCATTTTCCACATTTCTGAAGCATGACGTAATGGGGGGGGTGTTATCTCTTTTGTCGAAAATCAGCCGTTTTTGCTCGAACATTAAATGCCTCCAAATGGTATTTAATTAACTTCCCGAGCCCCTGGAAGCATGAAAATCACTTTAAACATGCTAATTTTAGCTCTAACACTGATGATCCACCTACAAATGTGAACTGACATTCAAAAATAAAACATTTGAAAACGGACCATTTTCCACATTTCTGAAGCATGACGTAATGGGGGGGTGTTATCTCTTTTGTCGAAAATCAGCCGTTTTTGCTCGAACATTAAATGCCTCCAAATGGTATTTAATTAACTTCCCGAGCCCCTGGAAGCATGAAAATCACTTTAAACATGCTAATTTTAGCTCTAACACTGATGATCCACCTACAAATGTGAACTGACGTTCAAAAATAAAACATTTGAAAACGGACCATTTTCCACATTTCTGAAGCATGACGTAATGGGGGGGGTGTTATCTCTTTTGTCGAAAATCAGCCGTTTTTGCTCGAACATTAAATGCCTCCAAATGGTATTTAATTAACTTCCCGAGCCCCTGGAAGCATGAAAATCACTTTAAACATGCTAATTTTAGCTCTAACACTGATGATCCACCTACAAATGTGAACTGACGTTCAAAAATAAAACATTTGAAAACGGACCATTTACCACATTTCTGAAGCATGACGTAATGGGGGGGTGTTATCTCTTTTGTCGAAAATCAGCCGTTTTTGCTCGAACATTAAATGCCTCCAAATGGTATTTAATTAACTTCCCGAGCCCCTGGAAGCATGAAAATCACTTTAAACATGCTAATTTTAGCTCTAACACTGATGATCCACCTACAAATGTGAACTGACGTTCAAAAATAAAACATTTGAAAACGGACTATTTTCCACATTTCTGAAGCATGACGTAATGGGGGGGTGTTATCTCTTTTGTCGAAAAGCAGCCGTTTTTGCTCGAACATTAAATGCCTCCAAATGGTATTTAATTAACTTCCCGAGCCCCTGGAAGCATGAAAATCACTTTAAACATGCTAATTTTAGCTCTAACACTGATGATCCACCTACAAATGTGAACTGACATTCAAAAATAAAACATTTGAAAACGGACCATTTTCCACATTTCTGAAGCATGACGTAATGGGGGGGTGTTATCTCTTTTGTCGAAAATCAGCCGTTTTTGCTCGAACATTAAATGCCTCCAAATGGTATTTAATTAACTTCCCGAGCCCCTGGAAGCATGAAAATCACTTTAAACATGCTAATTTTAGCTCTAACACTGATGATCCACCTACAAATGTGAACTGACGTTAAAAAATAAAACATTTGAAAACGGACCATTTTCCACATTTCTGAAGCATGACGTAATGGGGGGGTGTTATCTCTTTTGTCGAAAATCAGCCGTTTTTGCTCGAACATTAAATGCCTCCAAATGGTATTTAATTAACTTCCCGAGCCCCTGGAAGCATGAAAATCACTTTAAACATGCTAATTTTAGCTCTAACACTGATGATCCACCTACAAATGTGAACTGACATTCAAAAATAAAACATTTGAAAACGGACCATTTTCCACATTTCTGAAGCATGACGTAATGGGGGGGTGTTATCTCTTTTGTCGAAAATCAGCCGTTTTTGCTCAAACATTAAATGCCTCCAAATGGTATTTAATTAACTTCCCGAGCCCCTGGAAGCATGAAAATCACTTTAAACATGCTAATTTTAGCTCTAACACTGATGATCCACCTACAAATGTGAACTGACGTTCAAAAATAAAACATTTGAAAACGGACCATTTTCCACATTTCTGAAGCATGACGTAATGGGGGGGTGTTATCTCTTTTGTCGAAAATCAGCCGTTTTTGCTCGAACATTAAATGCCTCCAAATGGTATTTAATTAACTTCCCGAGCCCCTGGAAGCATGAAAATCACTTTAAACATGCTAATTTTAGCTCTAACACTGATGATCCACCTACAAATGTGAACTGACGTTCAAAAATAAAACATTTGAAAACGGACCATTTTCCACATTTCTGAAGCATGACGTAATGGGGGGGGTGTTATCTGTTTTGTCGAAAATCAGCCGTTTTTGCTCGAACATTAAATGCCTCCAAATGGTATTTAATTAACTTCCCGAGCCCCTGGAAGCATGAAAATCACTTTAAACATGCTAATTTTAGCTCTAACACTGATGATCCACCTACAAATGTGAACTGACGTTCAAAAATAAAACATTTGAAAACGGACCATTTTCCACATTTCTGAAGCATGACGTAATGGGGGGGTGTTATCTCTTTTGTCGAAAATCAGCCGTTTTTGCTCGAACATTAAATGCCTCCAAATGGTATTTAATTAACTTCCTGAGCCCCTGGAAGCATGAAAATCACTTTAAACATGCTAATTTTAGCTCTAACACTGATGATCCACCTACAAATGTGAACTGACGTTCAAAAATAAAACATTTGAAAACGGACCATTTTCCACATTTCTGAAGCATGACGTAATGGGGGGGTGTTATCTCTTTTGTCGAAAATCAGCCGTTTTTGCTCGAACATTAAATGCCTCCAAATGGTATTTAATTAACTTCCCGAGCCCCTGGAAGCATGAAAATCACTTTAAACATGCTAATTTTAGCTCTAACACTGATGATCCACCTACAAATGTGAACTGACATTCAAAAATAAAACATTTGAAAACGGACCATTTTCCACATTTCTGAAGCATGACGTAATGGGGGGGTGTTATCTCTTTTGTCGAAAATCAGCCGTTTTTGCTCGAACATTAAATGCCTCCAAATGGTATTTAATTAACTTCCCGAGCCCCTGGAAGCATGAAAATCACTTTAAACATGCTAATTTTAGCTCTAACACTGATGATCCACCTACAAATGTGAACTGACGTTCAAAAATAAAACATTTGAAAACGGACCATTTTCCACATTTCTGAAGCATGACGTAATGGGGGGGGTGTTATCTCTTTTGTCGAAAATCAGCCGTTTTTGCTCGAACATTAAATGCCTCCAAATGGTATTTAATTAACTTCCCGAGCCCCTGGAAGCATGAAAATCACTTTAAACATGCTAATTTTAGCTCTAACACTGATGATCCACCTACAAATGTGAACTGACGTTCAAAAATAAAACATTTGAAAACGGACCATTTACCACATTTCTGAAGCATGACGTAATGGGGGGGTGTTATCTCTTTTGTCGAAAATCAGCCGTTTTTGCTCGAACATTAAATGCCTCCAAATGGTATTTAATTAACTTCCCGAGCCCCTGGAAGCATGAAAATCACTTTAAACATGCTAATTTTAGCTCTAACACTGATGATCCACCTACAAATGTGAACTGACGTTCAAAAATAAAACATTTGAAAACGGACCATTTTCCACATTTCTGAAGCATGACGTAATGGGGGGGTGTTATCTCTTTTGTCGAAAATCAGCCGTTTTTGCTCGAACATTAAATGCCTCCAAATGGTATTTAATTAACTTCCCGAGCCCCTGGAAGCATGAAAATCACTTTAAACATGCTAATTTTAGCTCTAACACTGATGATCCACCTACAAATGTGAACTGACGTTCAAAAATAAAACATTTGAAAACGGACCATTTTCCACATTTCTGAAGCATGACGTAATGGGGGGGTGTTTTCTCTTTTGTCGAAAATCAGCCGTTTTTGCTCGAACATTAAATGCCTCCAAATGGTATTTAATTAACTTCCCGAGCCCCTGGAAGCATGAAAATCACTTTAAATATGCTAATTTTAGCTCTAACACTGATGATCCACCTACAAATGTGAACTGACGTTCAAAAATAAAACATTTGAAAACGGACTATTTTCCACATTTCTGAAGCATGACGTAATGGGGGGGTGTTATCTCTTTTGTCGAAAATCAGCCGTTTTTGCTCGAACATTAAATGCCTCCAAATGGTATTTAATTAACTTCCCGGGGTGAAGAAACCCTTTTTGAGAACTCAGAGTGAGTAAATTGGCCATTTTCATGCACTTTTAACCATTCCATAAATCTTATGTTTTGGGCCCCTGGAAGCATGAAAATCACTTTAAACATGCTAATTTTAGCTCTAACACTGATGATCCACCTACAAATGTGAACTGACGTTCAAAAATAAAACATTTGAAAACGGACCATTTTCCACATTTCTGAAGCATGACGTAATGGGGGGGTGTTATCTCTTTTGTCGAAAATCAGCCGTTTTTGCTCGAACATTAAATGCCTCCAAATGGTATTTAATTAACTTCCCGAGCCCCTGGAAGCATGAAAATCACTTTAAACATGCTAGTTTTAGCTCTAACACTGATGATCCACCTACAAATGTGAACTGACGTTCAAAAATAAAACATTTGAAAACGGACCATTTTCCACATTTCTGAAGCATGACGTAATGGGGGGGTGTTATCTCTTTTGTCGAAAATCAGCCGTTTTTGCTTGAACATTAAATGCCTCCAAATGGTATTTAATTAACTTCCCGAGCCCCTGGAAGCATGAAAATCACTTTAAACATGCTAATTTTAGCTCTAACACTGATGATCCACCTACAAATGTGAACTGACGTTCAAAAATAAAACATTTGAAAACGGACCATTTTCCACATTTCTGAAGCATGACGTAATGGGGGGGTGTTATCTCTTTTGTCGAAAATCAGCCGTTTTTGCTCGAACATTAAATGCCTCCAAATGGTATTTATTTCACTTCCCGAGCCCCTGGAAGCATGAAAATCACTTTAAACATGCTAATTTTAGCTCTAACACTGATGATCCACCTACAAATGTGAACTGATGTTCAAAAATAAAACATTTGAAAACGGACCATTTTCCACATTTCTGAAGCATGACGTAATGGGGGGGGTGTTATCTCTTTTGTCGAAAATCAGCCGTTTTTGCTCGAACATTAAATGCCTCCAAATGGTATTTAATTAACTTCCCGGGGTGAAGAAACCCTTTTTGAGAACTCAGAGTGAGTAAATTGGCCATTTTCATGCACTTTTAACCATTCCATAAATCTTATGTTTTGGGCCCCTGGAAGCATGAAAATCACTTTAAACATGCTAATTTTAGCTCTAACACTGATGATCCACCTACAAATGTGAACTGACGTTCAAAAATAAAACATTTGAAAACGGACCAATTTCCACATTTCTGAAGCATGACGTAATGGGGGGGTGTTATCTCTTTTGACGAAAATCAGCCGTTTTTGCTCGAACATTAAATGCCTCCAATTGGTATTTAATTAACTTCCCGAGCCCCTGGAAGCATGAAAATCACTTTAAACATGCTAATTTTAGCTCTAACACTGATGATCCACCTACAAATGTGAACTGACGTTCAAAAATAAAACATTTGAAAACGGACCATTTTCCACATTTCTGAAGCATGACGTAATGGGGGGGTGTTATCTCTTTTGTCGAAAATCAGCCGTTTTTGCTCGAACATTAAATGCCTCCAAATGGTATTTAATTAACTTCCCGAGCCCCTGGAAGCATGAAAATCACTTTAAACATGCTAATTTTAGCTCTAACACTGATGATCCACCTACAAATGTGAACTGACGTTCAAAAATAAAACATTTGAAAACGGACCATTTTCCACATTTCTGAAGCATGACGTAATGGGGGGGGTGTTATCTCTTTTGTCATAAATCAGCCGTTTTTGCTCGAACATTAAATGCCTCCAAATGGTATTTAATTAACTTCCCGAGCCCCTGGAAGCATGAAAATCACTTTAAACATGCTAATTTTAGCTCTAACACTGATGATCCACCTACAAATGTGAACTGACATTCAAAAATAAAACATTTGAAAACGGACCATTTTCCACATTTCTGAAGCATGACGTAATGGGGGGGTGTTATCTCTTTTGTCGAAAATCAGCCGTTTTTGCTCGAACATTAAATGCCTCCAAATGGTATTTAATTAACTTCCCGAGCCCCTGGAAGCATGAAAATCACTTTAAACATGCTAATTTTAGCTCTAACACTGATGATCCACCTACAAATGTGAACTGACGTTCAAAAATAAAACATTTGAAAACGGACCATTTTCCACATTTCTGAAGCATGACGTAATGGGGGGGGTGTTATCTCTTTTGTCGAAAATCAGCCGTTTTTGCTCGAACATTAAATGCCTCCAAATGGTATTTAATTAACTTCCCGAGCCCCTGGAAGCATGAAAATCACTTTAAACATGCTAATTTTAGCTCTAACACTGATGATCCACCTACAAATGTGAACTGACGTTCAAAAATAAAACATTTGAAAACGGACCATTTACCACATTTCTGAAGCATGACGTAATGGGGGGGTGTTATCTCTTTTGTCGAAAATCAGCCGTTTTTGCTCGAACATTAAATGCCTCCAAATGGTATTTAATTAACTTCCCGAGCCCCTGGAAGCATGAAAATCACTTTAAACATGCTAATTTTAGCTCTAACACTGATGATCCACCTACAAATGTGAACTGACGTTCAAAAATAAAACATTTGAAAACGGACCATTTTCCACATTTCTGAAGCATGACGTAATGGGGGGGTGTTATCTCTTTTGTCGAAAATCAGCCGTTTTTGCTCGAACATTAAATGCCTCCAAATGGTATTTAATTAACTTCCCGAGCCCCTGGAAGCATGAAAATCACTTTAAACATGCTAATTTTAGCTCTAACACTGATGATCCACCTACAAATGTGAACTGACGTTCAAAAATAAAACATTTGAAAACGGACCATTTTCCACATTTCTGAAGCATGACGTAATGGGGGGGTGTTTTCTCTTTTGTCGAAAATCAGCCGTTTTTGCTCGAACATTAAATGCCTCCAAATGGTATTTAATTAACTTCCCGAGCCCCTGGAAGCATGAAAATCACTTTAAATATGCTAATTTTAGCTCTAACACTGATGATCCACCTACAAATGTGAACTGACGTTCAAAAATAAAACATTTGAAAACGGACTATTTTCCACATTTCTGAAGCATGACGTAATGGGGGGGTGTTATCTCTTTTGTCGAAAATCAGCCGTTTTTGCTCGAACATTAAATGCCTCCAAATGGTATTTAATTAACTTCCCGGGGTGAAGAAACCCTTTTTGAGAACTCAGAGTGAGTAAATTGGCCATTTTCATGCACTTTTAACCATTCCATAAATCTTATGTTTTGGGCCCCTGGAAGCATGAAAATCACTTTAAACATGCTAATTTTAGCTCTAACACTGATGATCCACCTACAAATGTGAACTGACGTTCAAAAATAAAACATTTGAAAACGGACCATTTTCCACATTTCTGAAGCATGACGTAATGGGGGGGTGTTATCTCTTTTGTCAAAAATCAGCCGTTTTTGCTCGAACATTAAATGCCTCCAAATGGTATTTAATTAACTTCCCGAGCCCCTGGAAGCATGAAAATCACTTTAAACATGCTAGTTTTAGCTCTAACACTGATGATCCACCTACAAATGTGAACTGACGTTCAAAAATAAAACATTTGAAAACGGACCATTTTCCACATTTCTGAAGCATGACGTAATGGGGGGGTGTTATCTCTTTTGTCGAAAATCAGCCGTTTTTGCTTGAACATTAAATGCCTCCAAATGGTATTTAATTAACTTCCCGAGCCCCTGGAAGCATGAAAATCACTTTAAACATGCTAATTTTAGCTCTAACACTGATGATCCACCTACAAATGTGAACTGACGTTCAAAAATAAAACATTTGAAAACGGACCATTTTCCACATTTCTGAAGCATGACGTAATGGGGGGGTGTTATCTCTTTTGTCGAAAATCAGCCGTTTTTGCTCGAACATTAAATGCCTCCAAATGGTATTTATTTCACTTCCCGAGCCCCTGGAAGCATGAAAATCACTTTAAACATGCTAATTTTAGCTCTAACACTGATGATCCACCTACAAATGTGAACTGATGTTCAAAAATAAAACATTTGAAAACGGACCATTTTCCACATTTCTGAAGCATGACGTAATGGGGGGGGGTGTTATCTCTTTTGTCGAAAATCAGCCGTTTTTGCTCGAACATTAAATGCCTCCAAATGGTATTTAATTAACTTCCCGGGGTGAAGAAACCCTTTTTGAGAACTCAGAGTGAGTAAATTGGCCATTTTCATGCACTTTTAACCATTCCATAAATCTTGTGTTTTGGGCCCCTGGAAGCATGAAAATCACTTTAAACATGCTAATTTTAGCTCTAACACTGATGATCCACCTACAAATGTGAACTGACGTTCAAAAATAAAACATTTGAAAACGGACCATTTTCCACATTTCTGAAGCATGACGTAATGGGGGGGTGTTATCTCTTTTGTCGAAAATCAGCCGTTTTTGCTCGAACATTAAATGCCTCCAAATGGTATTTAATTAACTTCCCGGGGTGAAGAAACCCTTTTTGAGAACTCAGAGTGAGTAAATTGGCCATTTTCATGCACTTTTAACCATTCCATAAATCTTGTGTTTTGGGCCCCTGGAAGCATGAAAATCACTTTAAACATGCTAATTTTAGCTCTAACACTGATGATCCACCTACAAATGTGAACTGACGTTCAAAAATAAAACATTTGAAAACGGACCATTTTCCACATTTCTGAAGCATGACGTAATGGGGGGGGGGGGTGTTATCTCTTTTGTCGAAAATCAGCCGTTTTTGCTCGAACATTAAATGCCTCCAAATGGTATTTAATTAACTTCCCGAGCCCCTGGAAGCATGAAAATCACTTTAAACATGCTAATTTTAGCTCTAACACTGATGATCCACCTACAAATGTGAACTGACGTTCAAAAATAAAACATTTGAAAACGGACCATTTTCCACATTTCTGAAGCATGACGTAATGGGGGGGTGTTATCTCTTTTGTCGAAAATCAGCCGTTTTTGCTCGAACATTAAATGCCTCCAAATGGTATTTAATTAACTTCCCGAGCCCCTGGAAGCATGAAAATCACTTTAAACATGCTCATTTTAGCTCTAACACTGATGATCCACCTACAAATGTGAACTGACGTTCAAAAATAAAACATTTGAAAACGGACCATTTACCACATTTCTGAAGCATGACGTAATGGGGGGGGTGTTATCTCTTTTGTCGAAAATCAGCCGTTTTTGCTCGAACATTAAATGCCTCCAAATGGTATTTAATTAACTTCCCGAGCCCCTGGAAGCATGAAAATCACTTTAAACATGCTAATTTTAGCTCTAACACTGATGATCCACCTACAAATGTGAACTGACGTTCAAAAATAAAACATTTGAAAACGGACCATTTTCCACATTTCTGAAGCATGACGTAATGGGGGGGTGTTATCTCTTTTGTCGAAAATCAGCCGTTTTTGCTCGAACATTAAATGCCTCCAAATGGTATTTAATTAACTTCCCGAGCCCCTGGAAGCATGAAAATCACTTTAAACATGCTAATTTTAGCTCTAACACTGATGATCCACCTACAAATGTGAACTGACGTTCAAAAATAAAACATTTGAAAACGGACCATTTTCCACATTTCTGAAGCATGACGTAATGGGGGGGTGTTATCTCTTTTGTCGAAAATCAGCCGTTTTTGCTCGAACATTAAATGCCTCCAAATGGTATTTATTTCACTTCCCGAGCCCCTGGAAGCATGAAAATCACTTTAAACATGCTAATTTTAGCTCTAACGCTGATGATCCACCTACAAATGTGAACTGACGTTCAAAAATAAAACATTTGAAAACGGACCATTTTCCACATTTCTGAAGCATGACGTAATGGGGGGGTGTTATCTCTTTTGTCGAAAATCAGCCGTTTTTGCTCGAACATTAAATGCCTCCAAATGGTATTTAATTAACTTCCCGGGGTGAAGAAACCCTTTTTGAGAACTCAGAGTGAGTATATTGGCCATTTTCATGCACTTTTAACCATTCCATAAATCTTGTGTTTTGGGCCCCTGGAAGCATGAAAATCACTTTAAACATGCTAATTTTAGCTCTAACACTGATGATCCACCTACAAATGTGAACTGACGTTCAAAAATAAAACATTTGAAAACGGACCATTTTCCACATTTCTGAAGCATGACGTAATGGGGGGGGTGTTATCTCTTTTGTCGAAAATCAGCCGTTTTTGCTCGAACATTAAATGCCTCCAAATGGTATTTAATTAACTTCCCGAGCCCCTGGAAGCATGAAAATCACTTTAAACATGCTAATTTTAGCTCTAACACTGATGATCCACCTACAAATGTGAACTGACGTTCAAAAATAAAACATTTGAAAACGGACCATTTTCCACATTTCTGAAGCATGACGTAATGGGGGGGTGTTATCTCTTTTGTCGAAAATCAGCCGTTTTTGCTCGAACATTATATGCCTCCAAATGGTATTTAATTAACTTCCCGAGCCCCTGGAAGCATGAAAATCACTTTAAACATGCTAATTTTAGCTCTAACACTGATGATCCACCTACAAATGTGAACTGACGTTCAAAAATAAAACATTTGAAAACGGACCATTTTCCACATTTCTGAAGCATGACGTAATGGGGGGGTGTTATCTCTTTTGTCGAAAATCAGCCGTTTTTGCTCGAACATTAAATGCCTCCAAATGGTATTTAATTAACTTCCCGAGCCCCTGGAAGCATGAAAATCACTTTAAACATGCTAATTTTAGCTCTAACACTGATGATCCACCTACAAATGTGAACTGACGTTCAAAAATAAAACATTTGAAAACGGACCATTTTCCACATTTCTGAAGCATGACGTAATGGGGGGGTGTTATCTCTTTTGTCGAAAATCAGCCGTTTTTGCTCGAACATTAAATGCCTCCAAATGGTATTTAATTAACTTCTCGGGGTGAAGAAACCCTATTTGAGAACTCAGAGTGAGTAAATTGGCCATTTTCATGCACTTTTAACCATTCCATAAATCTTGTGTTTTTTGCCCCTGGAAGCATGAAAATCACTTTAAACATGCTAATTTTAGCTCTAACACTGATGATCCACCTACAAATGTGAACTGACGTTCAAAAATAAAACATTTGAAAACGGACCATTTTCCACATTTCTGAAGCATGACGTAATGGGGGGGTGTTATCTCTTTTGTCAAAAATCAGCCGTTTTTGCTCGAACATTAAATGCCTCCAAATGGTATTTAATTAACTTCCCAGGGTGAAGAAACCCTTTTTGAGAACTCAGAGTGAGTAAATTGGCTATTTTCATGCACTTTTAACCATTCCATAAATCTTGTGTTTTGGGCCCCTGGAAGCATGAAAATCACTTCAAACATGCTAATTTTAGCTCTAACACTGATGATCCACCTACAAATGTGAACTGACTTTCAAAAATAAAACATTTGAAAACGGACCATTTTCCACATTTCTGAAGCATGACGTAATGGGGGGGTGTTATCTCTTTTGTCGAAAATCAGCCGTTTTTGCTCGAACATTAAATGCCTCCAAATGGTATTTATTTCAATTCCCGAGCCCCTGGAAGCATGAAAATCACTTTAAACATGCAAATTTTAGCTCTAACACTGATGATCCACCTACAAATGTGAACTGACGTTCAAATATAAAACATTTGAAAACGGACCATTTTCCACATTTCTGAAGCATGACGTAATGGGGGGGTGTTATCTCTTTTGTCGAAAATCAGCCGTTTTTGCTCGAACATTAAATGCCTCCAAATGGTATTTAATTAACTTCCCGGGGTGAAGAAACCCTTTTTGAGAACTCAGAGTGAGTAAATTGGCCATTTTCATGCACTTTTAACCATTCCATAAATCTTGTGTTTTGGCCCCTGGAAGCATGAAAATCACTTTAAACGTGCTAATTTTAGCTCTAACACTGATGATCCACCTACAAATGTGAACTGACGTTCAAAAATAAAACATTTGAAAACGGACCATTTTCCACATTTCTGAAGCATGACGAAATGGGGGGGGTGTTATCTCTTTTGTCGAAAATCAGCCATTTTTGCTCGAACATTAAATGCCTCCAAATGGTATTTAATTAACTTCCCGAGCCCCTGGAAGCATGAAAATCACTTTAAACATGCTAATTTTAGCTCTAACACTGATGATCCACCTACAAATGTGAACTGACGTTCAAAAATAAAACATTTGAAAACGGACCATATTCCACATTTCTGAAGCATGACGTAATGGGGGGGTGTTATCTCTTTTGTCGAAAATCAGCCGTTTTTGCTCGAACATTAAATGCCTCCAAATGGTATTTAATTACCTTCCCGAGCCCCTGGAAGCATGAAAATCACTTTAAACATGCTAATTTTAGCTCTAACACTGATGATCCACCTACAAATGTGAACTGACGTTCAAAAATAAAACATTTGAAAACGGACCATTTTCCACATTTCTGAAGCATGACGTAATGGGGGGGTGTTATCTCTTTTGTCGAAAATCAGCCGTTTTTGCTCGAACATTAAATGCCTCCAAATGGTATTTAATTAACTTCCCGAGCACCTGGAAGCATGAAAATCACTTTAAACATGCTAATTTTAGCTCTAACACTGATGATCCACCTACAAATGTGAACTGACGTTCAAAAATAAAACATTTGAAAACGGACCATTTTCCACATTTCTGAAGCATGACGTAATGGGGGGGTGTTATCTCTTTTGTCGAAAATCAGCCGTTTTTGCTCGAACATTAAATGCCTCCAAATGGTATTTAATTAACTTCCCGAGCCCCTGGAAGCATGAAAATCACTTTAAACATGCTAATTTTAGCTCTAACACTGATGATCCACCTACAAATGTGAACTGACGTTCAAAAATAAAACATTTGAAAACGGACCATTTTCCACATTTCTGAAGCATGACGTAATGGGGGGGTGTTATCTCTTTTGTCGAAAATCAGCCGTTTTTGCTCGAACATTAAATGCCTCCAAATGGTATTTAATTAACTTCCCGAGCCCCTGGAAGCATGAAAATCACTTTAAACATGCTAATTTTAGCTCTAACACTGATGATCCACCTACAAATGTGAACTGACGTTCAAAAATAAAACATTTGAAAACGGACCATTTTCCACATTTCTGAAGCATGACGTAATGGGGGGGTGTTATCTCTTTTGTCGAAAATCAGCCGTTTTTGCTCGAACATTAAATGCCTCCAAATGGTATTTAATTAACTTCCCGAGCCCCTGGAAGCATGAAAATCACTTTAAACATGCTAATTTTAGCTCTAACACTGATGATCCACCTACAAATGTGAACTGACGTTCAAAAATAAAACATTTGAAAACGGACCATTTTCCACATTTCTGAAGCATGACGTAATGGGGGGGGTGTTATCTCTTTTGTCGAAAATCAGCCGTTTTTGCTCGAACATTAAATGCCTCCAAATGGTATTTAATTAACTTCCCGAGCCCCTGGAAGCATGAAAATCACTTTAAACATGCTAATTTTAGCTCTAACACTGATGATCCACCTACAAATGTGAACTGACGTTCAAAAATAAAACATTTGAAAACGGACCATTTACCACATTTCTGAAGCATGACGTAATGGGGGGGTGTTATCTCTTTTGTCGAAAATCAGCCGTTTTTGCTCGAACATTAAATGCCTCCAAATGGTATTTAATTAACTTCCCGAGCCCCTGGAAGCATGAAAATCACTTTAAACATGCTAATTTTAGCTCTAACACTGATGATCCACCTACAAATGTGAACTGACGTTCAAAAATAAAACATTTGAAAACGGACCATTTTCCACATTTCTGAAGCATGACGTAATGGGGGGGTGTTATCTCTTTTGTCGAAAATCAGCCGTTTTTGCTCGAACATTAAATGCCTCCAAATGGTATTTAATTAACTTCCCGAGCCCCTGGAAGCATGAAAATCACTTTAAACATGCTAATTTTAGCTCTAACACTGATGATCCACCTACAAATGTGAACTGACGTTCAAAAATAAAACATTTGAAAACGGACCATTTTCCACATTTCTGAAGCATGACGTAATGGGGGGGTGTTATCTCTTTTGTCGAAAATCAGCCGTTTTTGCTCGAACATTAAATGCCTCCAAATGGTATTTAATTAACTTCCCGAGCCCCTGGAAGCATGAAAATCACTTTAAACATGCTAATTTTAGCTCTAACACTGATGATCCACCTACAAATGTGAACTGACGTTCAAAAATAAAACATTTGAAAACGGACTATTTTCCACATTTCTGAAGCATGACGTAATGGGGGGGTGTTATCTCTTTTGTCGAAAATCAGCCGTTTTTGCTCGAACATTAAATGCCTCCAAATGGTATTTAATTAACTTCCCGGGGTGAAGAAACCCTTTTTGAGAACTCAGAGTGAGTAAATTGGCCATTTTCATGCACTTTTAACCATTCCATAAATCTTATGTTTTGGGCCCCTGGAAGCATGAAAATCACTTTAAACATGCTAATTTTAGCTCTAACACTGATGATCCACCTACAAATGTGAACTGACGTTCAAAAATAAAACATTTGAAAACGGACCATTTTCCACATTTCTGAAGCATGACGTAATGGGGGGGTGTTATCTCTTTTGTCGAAAATCAGCCGTTTTTGCTCGAACATTAAATGCCTCCAAATGGTATTTAATTAACTTCCCGAGCCCCTGGAAGCATGAAAATCACTTTAAACATGCTAATTTTAGCTCTAACACTGATGATCCACCTACAAATGTGAACTGACGTTCAAAAATAAAACATTTGAAAACGGACCATTTTCCACATTTCTGAAGCATGACGTAATGGGGGGGTGTTATCTCTTTTGTCGAAAATCAGCCGTTTTTGCTCGAACATTAAATGCCTCCAAATGGTATTTATTTCACTTCCCGAGCCCCTGGAAGCATGAAAATCACTTTAAACATGCTAATTTTAGCTCTAACACTGATGATCCACCTACAAATGTGAACTGATGTTCAAAAATAAAACATTTGAAAACGGACCATTTTCCACATTTCTGAAGCATGACGTAATGGGGGGGGTGTTATCTCTTTTGTCGAAAATCAGCCGTTTTTGCTCGAACATTAAATGCCTCCAAATGGTATTTAATTAACTTCCCGGGGTGAAGAAACCCTTTTTGAGAACTCAGAGTGAGTAAATTGGCCATTTTCATGCACTTTTAACCATTCCATAAATCTTGTGTTTTGGGCCCCTGGAAGCATGAACATCACTTTAAACATGCTAATTTTAGCTCTAACACTGATGATCCACCTACAAATGTGAACTGACGTTCAAAAATAAAACATTTGAAAACGGACCATTTTCCACATTTCTGAAGCATGACGTAATGGGGGGGTGTTATCTCTTTTGTCGAAAATCAGCCGTTTTTGCTCGAACATTAAATGCCTCCAAATGGTATTTAATTAACTTCCCGAGCCCCTGGAAGCATGAAAATCACTTTAAACATGCTAATTTTAGCTCTAACACTGATGATCCACCTACAAATGTGAACTGACGTTCAAAAATAAAACATTTGAAAACGGACCATTTACCACATTTCTGAAGCATGACGTAATGGGGGGGTGTTATCTCTTTTGTCGAAAATCAGCCGTTTTTGCTCGAACATTAAATGCCTCCAAATGGTATTTAATTAACTTCCCGAGCCCCTGGAAGCATGAAAATCACTTTAAACATGCTAATTTTAGCTCTAACACTGATGATCCACCTACAAATGTGAACTGACGTTCAAAAATAAAACATTTGAAAACGGACCATTTTCCACATTTCTGAAGCATGACGTAATGGGGGGGTGTTATCTCTTTTGTCGAAAATCAGCCGTTTTTGCTCGAGCATTAAATGCATCCAAATGGTATTTAATTAACTTCCCGAGCCCCTGGAAGCATGAAAATCACTTTAAACATGCTAATTTTAGCTCTAACACTGATGATCCACCTACAAATGTGAACTGACGTTCAAAAATAAAACATTTGAAAACTGACCATTTTCCACATTTCTGAAGCATGACGTAATGGGGGGGTGTTATCTCTTTTGTCGAAAATCAGCCGTTTTTGATCGAACATTAAATGCCTCCAAATGGTATTTAATTAACTTCCCGGGGTGAAGAAACCCTATTTGAGAACTCAGAGTGAGTAAATTGGCCATTTTCATGCACTTTTAACCATTCCATAAATCTTGTGTTTTTTGCCCCTGGAAGCATGAAAATCACTTTAAACATGCTAATTTTAGCTCTAACACTGATGATCCACCTACAAATGTGAACTGACGTTCAAAAATAAAACATTTGAAAACGGACCATTTTCCACATTTCTGAAGCATGACGTAATGGGGGGGGTGTTATCTCTTTTGTCGAAAATCAGCCGTTTTTGCTCGAACATTAAATGCCTCCAAATGGTATTTATTTCAATTCCCGAGCCCCTGGAAGCATGAAAATCACTTTAAACATGCAAATTTTAGCTCTAACACTGATGATCCACCTACAAATGTGAACTGACGTTCAAAAATAAAACATTTGAAAACGGACCATTTTCCACATTTCTGAAGCATGACGTAATGGGGGGGTGTTATCTCTTTTGTCGAAAATCAGCCGTTTTTGCTCGAACATTAAATGCCTCCAAATGGTATTCATTTCAATTCCCGAGCCCCTGGAAGCATGAAAATCACTTTAAACATGCAAATTTTAGCTCTAACACTGATGATCCACCTACAAATGTGAACTGACGTTCAAAAATAAAACATTTGAAAACGGACCATTTTCCACATTTCTGAAGCATGACGTAATGGGGGGGTGTTATCTCTTTTGTCGAAAATCAGCCGTTTTTGCTCGAACATTAAATGCCTCCAAATGGTATTTAATTAACTTCCCGGGGTGAAGAAACCCTTTTTGAGAACTCAGAGTGAGTAAATTGGCCATTTTCATGCACTTTTAACCATTCCATAAATCTTGTGTTTTGGCCCCTGGAAGCATGAAAATCACTTTAAACGTGCTAATTTTAGCTCTAACACTGATGATCCACCTACAAATGTGAACTGACGTTCAAAAATAAAACATTTGAAAACGGACCATTTACCACATTTCTGAAGCATGACGTAATGGGGGGGTGTTATCTCTTTTGTCGAAAATCAGCCGTTTTTGCTCGAACATTAAATGCCTCCAAATGGTATTTAATTAACTTCCCGAGCCCCTGGAAGCATGAAAATCACTTTAAACATGCTAATTTTAGCTCTAACACTGATGATCCACCTACAAATGTGAACTGACGTTCAAAAATAAAACATTTGAAAACGGACCATTTTCCACATTTCTGAAGCATGACGTAATGGGGGGGTGTTATCTCTTTTGTCGAAAATCAGCCGTTTTTGCTCGAACATTAAATGCCTCCAAATGGTATTTAATTAACTTCCCGAGCCCCTGGAAGCATGAAAATCACTTTAAACATGCTAATTTTAGCTCTAACACTGATGATCCACCTACAAATGTGAACTGACGTTCAAAAATAAAACATTTGAAAACGGACCATTTTCCACATTTCTGAAGCATGACGTAATGGGGGGGTGTTTTCTCTTTTGTCGAAAATCATCCGTTTTTGCTCGAACATTAAATGCCTCCAAATGGTATTTAATTAACTTCCCGAGCCCCTGGAAGCATGAAAATCACTTTAAATATGCTAATTTTAGCTCTAACACTGATGATCCACCTACAAATGTGAACTGACGTTCAAAAATAAAACATTTGAAAACGGACTATTTTCCACATTTCTGAAGCATGACGTAATGGGGGGGTGTTATCTCTTTTGTCGAAAATCAGCCGTTTTTGCTCGAACATTAAATGCCTCCAAATGGTATTTAATTAACTTCCCGGGGTGAAGAAACCCTTTTTGAGAACTCAGAGTGAGTAAATTGGCCATTTTCATGCACTTTTAACCATTCCATAAATCTTATGTTTTGGGCCCCTGGAAGCATGAAAATCACTTTAAACATGCTAATTTTAGCTCTAACACTGATGATCCACCTACAAATGTGAACTGACGTTCAAAAATAAAACATTTGAAAACGGACCATTTTCCACATTTCTGAAGCATGACGTAATGGGGGGGTGTTATCTCTTTTGTCGAAAATCAGCCGTTTTTGCTCGAACATTAAATGCCTCCAAATGGTATTTAATTAACTTCCCGAGCCCCTGGAAGCATGAAAATCACTTTAAACATGCTAGTTTTAGCTCTAACACTGATGATCCACCTACAAATGTGAACTGACGTTCAAAAATAAAACATTTGAAAACGGACCATTTTCCACATTTCTGAAGCATGACGTAATGGGGGGGTGTTATCTCTTTTGTCGAAAATCAGCCGTTTTTGCTTGAACATTAAATGCCTCCAAATGGTATTTAATTAACTTCCCGAGCCCCTGGAAGCATGAAAATCACTTTAAACATGCTAATTTTAGCTCTAACACTGATGATCCACCTACAAATGTGAACTGACGTTCAAAAATAAAACATTTGAAAACGGACCATTTTCCACATTTCTGAAGCATGACGTAATGGGGGGGTGTTATCTCTTTTGTCGAAAATCAGCCGTTTTTGCTCGAACATTAAATGCCTCCAAATGGTATTTATTTCACTTCCCGAGCCCCTGGAAGCATGAAAATCACTTTAAACATGCTAATTTTAGCTCTAACACTGATGATCCACCTACAAATGTGAACTGATGTTCAAAAATAAAACATTTGAAAACGGACCATTTTCCACATTTCTGAAGCATGACGTAATGGGGGGGGTGTTATCTCTTTTGTCGAAAATCAGCCGTTTTTGCTCGAACATTAAATGCCTCCAAATGGTATTTAATTAACTTCCCGGGGTGAAGAAACCCTTTTTGAGAACTCAGAGTGAGTAAATTGGCCATTTTCATGCACTTTTAACCATTCCATAAATCTTATGTTTTGGGCCCCTGGAAGCATGAAAATCACTTTAAACATGCTAATTTTAGCTCTAACACTGATGATCCACCTACAAATGTGAACTGACGTTCAAAAATAAAACATTTGAAAACGGACCAATTTCCACATTTCTGAAGCATGACGTAATGGGGGGGTGTTATCTCTTTTGACGAAAATCAGCCGTTTTTGCTCGAACATTAAATGCCTCCAATTGGTATTTAATTAACTTCCCGAGCCCCTGGAAGCATGAAAATCACTTTAAACATGCTAATTTTAGCTCTAACACTGATGATCCACCTACAAATGTGAACTGACGTTCAAAAATAAAACATTTGAAAACGGACCATTTTCCACATTTCTGAAGCATGACGTAATGGGGGGGTGTTATCTCTTTTGTCGAAAATCAGCCGTTTTTGCTCGAACATTAAATGCCTCCAAATGGTATTTAATTAACTTCCCGAGCCCCTGGAAGCATGAAAATCACTTTAAACATGCTAATTTTAGCTCTAACACTGATGATCCACCTACAAATGTGAACTGACGTTCAAAAATAAAACATTTGAAAACGGACCATTTTCCACATTTCTGAAGCATGACGTAATGGGGGGGGTGTTATCTCTTTTGTCGAAAATCAGCCGTTTTTGCTCGAACATTAAATGCCTCCAAATGGTATTTAATTAACTTCCCGAGCCCCTGGAAGCATGAAAATCACTTTAAACATGCTAATTTTAGCTCTAACACTGATGATCCACCTACAAATGTGAACTGACATTCAAAAATAAAACATTTGAAAACGGACCATTTTCCACATTTCTGAAGCATGACGTAATGGGGGGGTGTTATCTCTTTTGTCGAAAATCAGCCGTTTTTGCTCGAACATTAAATGCCTCCAAATGGTATTTAATTAACTTCCCGAGCCCCTGGAAGCATGAAAATCACTTTAAACATGCTAATTTTAGCTCTAACACTGATGATCCACCTACAAATGTGAACTGACGTTCAAAAATAAAACATTTGAAAACGGACCATTTTCCACATTTCTGAAGCATGACGTAATGGGGGGGGTGTTATCTCTTTTGTCGAAAATCAGCCGTTTTTGCTCGAACATTAAATGCCTCCAAATGGTATTTAATTAACTTCCCGAGCCCCTGGAAGCATGAAAATCACTTTAAACATGCTAATTTTAGCTCTAACACTGATGATCCACCTACAAATGTGAACTGACGTTCAAAAATAAAACATTTGAAAACGGACCATTTACCACATTTCTGAAGCATGACGTAATGGGGGGGTGTTATCTCTTTTGTCGAAAATCAGCCGTTTTTGCTCGAACATTAAATGCCTCCAAATGGTATTTAATTAACTTCCCGAGCCCCTGGAAGCATGAAAATCACTTTAAACATGCTAATTTTAGCTCTAACACTGATGATCCACCTACAAATGTGAACTGACGTTCAAAAATAAAACATTTGAAAACGGACCATTTTCCACATTTCTGAAGCATGACGTAATGGGGGGGTGTTATCTCTTTTGTCGAAAATCAGCCGTTTTTGCTCGAACATTAAATGCCTCCAAATGGTATTTAATTAACTTCCCGAGCCCCTGGAAGCATGAAAATCACTTTAAACATGCTAATTTTAGCTCTAACACTGATGATCCACCTACAAATGTGAACTGACGTTCAAAAATAAAACATTTGAAAACGGACCATTTTCCACATTTCTGAAGCATGACGTAATGGGGGGGTGTTTTCTCTTTTGTCGAAAATCAGCCGTTTTTGCTCGAACATTAAATGCCTCCAAATGGTATTTAATTAACTTCCCGAGCCCCTGGAAGCATGAAAATCACTTTAAATATGCTAATTTTAGCTCTAACACTGATGATCCACCTACAAATGTGAACTGACGTTCAAAAATAAAACATTTGAAAACGGACTATTTTCCACATTTCTGAAGCATGACGTAATGGGGGGGTGTTATCTCTTTTGTCGAAAATCAGCCGTTTTTGCTCGAACATTAAATGCCTCCAAATGGTATTTAATTAACTTCCCGGGGTGAAGAAACCCTTTTTGAGAACTCAGAGTGAGTAAATTGGCCATTTTCATGCACTTTTAACCATTCCATAAATCTTATGTTTTGGGCCCCTGGAAGCATGAAAATCACTTTAAACATGCTAATTTTAGCTCTAACACTGATGATCCACCTACAAATGTGAACTGACGTTCAAAAATAAAACATTTGAAAACGGACCATTTTCCACATTTCTGAAGCATGACGTAATGGGGGGGTGTTATCTCTTTTGTCAAAAATCAGCCGTTTTTGCTCGAACATTAAATGCCTCCAAATGGTATTTAATTAACTTCCCGAGCCCCTGGAAGCATGAAAATCACTTTAAACATGCTAGTTTTAGCTCTAACACTGATGATCCACCTACAAATGTGAACTGACGTTCAAAAATAAAACATTTGAAAACGGACCATTTTCCACATTTCTGAAGCATGACGTAATGGGGGGGTGTTATCTCTTTTGTCGAAAATCAGCCGTTTTTGCTTGAACATTAAATGCCTCCAAATGGTATTTAATTAACTTCCCGAGCCCCTGGAAGCATGAAAATCACTTTAAACATGCTAATTTTAGCTCTAACACTGATGATCCACCTACAAATGTGAACTGACGTTCAAAAATAAAACATTTGAAAACGGACCATTTTCCACATTTCTGAAGCATGACGTAATGGGGGGGTGTTATCTCTTTTGTCGAAAATCAGCCGTTTTTGCTCGAACATTAAATGCCTCCAAATGGTATTTATTTCACTTCCCGAGCCCCTGGAAGCATGAAAATCACTTTAAACATGCTAATTTTAGCTCTAACACTGATGATCCACCTACAAATGTGAACTGATGTTCAAAAATAAAACATTTGAAAACGGACCATTTTCCACATTTCTGAAGCATGACGTAATGGGGGGGGGTGTTATCTCTTTTGTCGAAAATCAGCCGTTTTTGCTCGAACATTAAATGCCTCCAAATGGTATTTAATTAACTTCCCGGGGTGAAGAAACCCTTTTTGAGAACTCAGAGTGAGTAAATTGGCCATTTTCATGCACTTTTAACCATTCCATAAATCTTGTGTTTTGGGCCCCTGGAAGCATGAAAATCACTTTAAACATGCTAATTTTAGCTCTAACACTGATGATCCACCTACAAATGTGAACTGACGTTCAAAAATAAAACATTTGAAAACGGACCATTTTCCACATTTCTGAAGCATGACGTAATGGGGGGGTGTTATCTCTTTTGTCGAAAATCAGCCGTTTTTGCTCGAACATTAAATGCCTCCAAATGGTATTTAATTAACTTCCCGGGGTGAAGAAACCCTTTTTGAGAACTCAGAGTGAGTAAATTGGCCATTTTCATGCACTTTTAACCATTCCATAAATCTTGTGTTTTGGGCCCCTGGAAGCATGAAAATCACTTTAAACATGCTAATTTTAGCTCTAACACTGATGATCCACCTACAAATGTGAACTGACGTTCAAAAATAAAACATTTGAAAACGGACCATTTTCCACATTTCTGAAGCATGACGTAATGGGGGGGGGGGTGTTATCTCTTTTGTCGAAAATCAGCCGTTTTTGCTCGAACATTAAATGCCTCCAAATGGTATTTAATTAACTTCCCGAGCCCCTGGAAGCATGAAAATCACTTTAAACATGCTAATTTTAGCTCTAACACTGATGATCCACCTACAAATGTGAACTGACGTTCAAAAATAAAACATTTGAAAACGGACCATTTTCCACATTTCTGAAGCATGACGTAATGGGGGGGTGTTATCTCTTTTGTCGAAAATCAGCCGTTTTTGCTCGAACATTAAATGCCTCCAAATGGTATTTAATTAACTTCCCGAGCCCCTGGAAGCATGAAAATCACTTTAAACATGCTCATTTTAGCTCTAACACTGATGATCCACCTACAAATGTGAACTGACGTTCAAAAATAAAACATTTGAAAACGGACCATTTACCACATTTCTGAAGCATGACGTAATGGGGGGGGTGTTATCTCTTTTGTCAAAAATCAGCCGTTTTTGCTCGAACATTAAATGCCTCCAAATGGTATTTAATTAACTTCCCGAGCCCCTGGAAGCATGAAAATCACTTTAAACATGCTAATTTTAGCTCTAACACTGATGATCCACCTACAAATGTGAACTGACGTTCAAAAATAAAACATTTGAAAACGGACCATTTTCCACATTTCTGAAGCATGACGTAATGGGGGGGTGTTATCTCTTTTGTCGAAAATCAGCCGTTTTTGCTCGAACATTAAATGCCTCCAAATGGTATTTAATTAACTTCCCGAGCCCCTGGAAGCATGAAAATCACTTTAAACATGCTAATTTTAGCTCTAACACTGATGATCCACCTACAAATGTGAACTGACGTTCAAAAATAAAACATTTGAAAACGGACCATTTTCCACATTTCTGAAGCATGACGTAATGGGGGGGTGTTATCTCTTTTGTCGAAAATCAGCCGTTTTTGCTCGAACATTAAATGCCTCCAAATGGTATTTATTTCACTTCCCGAGCCCCTGGAAGCATGAAAATCACTTTAAACATGCTAATTTTAGCTCTAACGCTGATGATCCACCTACAAATGTGAACTGACGTTCAAAAATAAAACATTTGAAAACGGACCATTTTCCACATTTCTGAAGCATGACGTAATGGGGGGGTGTTATCTCTTTTGTCGAAAATCAGCCGTTTTTGCTCGAACATTAAATGCCTCCAAATGGTATTTAATTAACTTCCCGGGGTGAAGAAACCCTTTTTGAGAACTCAGAGTGAGTATATTGGCCATTTTCATGCACTTTTAACCATTCCATAAATCTTGTGTTTTGGGCCCCTGGAAGCATGAAAATCACTTTAAACATGCTAATTTTAGCTCTAACACTGATGATCCACCTACAAATGTGAACTGACGTTCAAAAATAAAACATTTGAAAACGGACCATTTTCCACATTTCTGAAGCATGACGTAATGGGGGGGGTGTTATCTCTTTTGTCGAAAATCAGCCGTTTTTGCTCGAACATTAAATGCCTCCAAATGGTATTTAATTAACTTCCCGAGCCCCTGGAAGCATGAAAATCACTTTAAACATGCTAATTTTAGCTCTAACACTGATGATCCACCTACAAATGTGAACTGACGTTCAAAAATAAAACATTTGAAAACGGACCATTTTCCACATTTCTGAAGCATGACGTAATGGGGGGGTGTTATCTCTTTTGTCGAAAATCAGCCGTTTTTGCTCGAACATTATATGCCTCCAAATGGTATTTAATTAACTTCCCGAGCCCCTGGAAGCATGAAAATCACTTTAAACATGCTAATTTTAGCTCTAACACTGATGATCCACCTACAAATGTGAACTGACGTTCAAAAATAAAACATTTGAAAACGGACCATTTTCCACATTTCTGAAGCATGACGTAATGGGGGGGTGTTATCTCTTTTGTCGAAAATCAGCCGTTTTTGCTCGAACATTAAATGCCTCCAAATGGTATTTAATTAACTTCCCGAGCCCCTGGAAGCATGAAAATCACTTTAAACATGCTAATTTTAGCTCTAACACTGATGATCCACCTACAAATGTGAACTGACGTTCAAAAATAAAACATTTGAAAACGGACCATTTTCCACATTTCTGAAGCATGACGTAATGGGGGGGTGTTATCTCTTTTGTCGAAAATCAGCCGTTTTTGCTCGAACATTAAATGCCTCCAAATGGTATTTAATTAACTTCTCGGGGTGAAGAAACCCTATTTGAGAACTCAGAGTGAGTAAATTGGCCATTTTCATGCACTTTTAACCATTCCATAAATCTTGTGTTTTTTGCCCCTGGAAGCATGAAAATCACTTTAAACATGCTAATTTTAGCTCTAACACTGATGATCCACCTACAAATGTGAACTGACGTTCAAAAATAAAACATTTGAAAACGGACCATTTTCCACATTTCTGAAGCATGACGTAATGGGGGGGTGTTATCTCTTTTGTCAAAAATCAGCCGTTTTTGCTCGAACATTAAATGCCTCCAAATGGTATTTAATTAACTTCCCAGGGTGAAGAAACCCTTTTTGAGAACTCAGAGTGAGTAAATTGGCTATTTTCATGCACTTTTAACCATTCCATAAATCTTGTGTTTTGGGCCCCTGGAAGCATGAAAATCACTTCAAACATGCTAATTTTAGCTCTAACACTGATGATCCACCTACAAATGTGAACTGACTTTCAAAAATAAAACATTTGAAAACGGACCATTTTCCACATTTCTGAAGCATGACGTAATGGGGGGGTGTTATCTCTTTTGTCGAAAATCAGCCGTTTTTGCTCGAACATTAAATGCCTCCAAATGGTATTTATTTCAATTCCCGAGCCCCTGGAAGCATGAAAATCACTTTAAACATGCAAATTTTAGCTCTAACACTGATGATCCACCTACAAATGTGAACTGACGTTCAAATATAAAACATTTGAAAACGGACCATTTTCCACATTTCTGAAGCATGACGTAATGGGGGGGTGTTATCTCTTTTGTCGAAAATCAGCCGTTTTTGCTCGAACATTAAATGCCTCCAAATGGTATTTAATTAACTTCCCGGGGTGAAGAAACCCTTTTTGAGAACTCAGAGTGAGTAAATTGGCCATTTTCATGCACTTTTAACCATTCCATAAATCTTGTGTTTTGGCCCCTGGAAGCATGAAAATCACTTTAAACGTGCTAATTTTAGCTCTAACACTGATGATCCACCTACAAATGTGAACTGACGTTCAAAAATAAAACATTTGAAAACGGACCATTTTCCACATTTCTGAAGCATGACGAAATGGGGGGGGTGTTATCTCTTTTGTCGAAAATCAGCCGTTTTTGCTCGAACATTAAATGCCTCCAAATGGTATTTAATTAACTTCCCGAGCCCCTGGAAGCATGAAAATCACTTTAAACATGCTAATTTTAGCTCTAACACTGATGATCCACCTACAAATGTGAACTGACGTTCAAAAATAAAACATTTGAAAACGGACCATATTCCACATTTCTGAAGCATGACGTAATGGGGGGGTGTTATCTCTTTTGTCGAAAATCAGCCGTTTTTGCTCGAACATTAAATGCCTCCAAATGGTATTTAATTACCTTCCCGAGCCCCTGGAAGCATGAAAATCACTTTAAACATGCTAATTTTAGCTCTAACACTGATGATCCACCTACAAATGTGAACTGACGTTCAAAAATAAAACATTTGAAAACGGACCATTTTCCACATTTCTGAAGCATGACGTAATGGGGGGGTGTTATCTCTTTTGTCGAAAATCAGCCGTTTTTGCTCGAACATTAAATGCCTCCAAATGGTATTTAATTAACTTCCCGAGCCCCTGGAAGCATGAAAATCACTTTAAACATGCTAATTTTAGCTCTAACACTGATGATCCACCTACAAATGTGAACTGACGTTCAAAAATAAAACATTTGAAAACGGACCATTTTCCACATTTCTGAAGCATGACGTAATGGGGGGGTGTTATCTCTTTTGTCGAAAATCAGCCGTTTTTGCTCGAACATTAAATGCCTCCAAATGGTATTTAATTAACTTCCCGAGCCCCTGGAAGCATGAAAATCACTTTAAACATGCTAATTTTAGCTCTAACACTGATGATCCACCTACAAATGTGAACTGACGTTCAAAAATAAAACATTTGAAAACGGACCATTTTCCACATTTCTGAAGCATGACGTAATGGGGGGGTGTTATCTCTTTTGTCGAAAATCAGCCGTTTTTGCTCGAACATTAAATGCCTCCAAATGGTATTTAATTAACTTCCCGAGCCCCTGGAAGCATGAAAATCACTTTAAACATGCTAATTTTAGCTCTAACACTGATGATCCACCTACAAATGTGAACTGACGTTCAAAAATAAAACATTTGAAAACGGACCATTTTCCACATTTCTGAAGCATGACGTAATGGGGGGGTGTTATCTCTTTTGTCGAAAATCAGCCGTTTTTGCTCGAACATTAAATGCCTCCAAATGGTATTTAATTAACTTCCCGAGCCCCTGGAAGCATGAAAATCACTTTAAACATGCTAATTTTAGCTCTAACACTGATGATCCACCTACAAATGTGAACTGACGTTCAAAAATAAAACATTTGAAAACGGACCATTTTCCACATTTCTGAAGCATGACGTAATGGGGGGGGTGTTATCTCTTTTGTCGAAAATCAGCCGTTTTTGCTCGAACATTAAATGCCTCCAAATGGTATTTAATTAACTTCCCGAGCCCCTGGAAGCATGAAAATCACTTTAAACATGCTAATTTTAGCTCTAACACTGATGATCCACCTACAAATGTGAACTGACGTTCAAAAATAAAACATTTGAAAACGGACCATTTACCACATTTCTGAAGCATGACGTAATGGGGGGGTGTTATCTCTTTTGTCGAAAATCAGCCGTTTTTGCTCGAACATTAAATGCCTCCAAATGGTATTTAATTAACTTCCCGAGCCCCTGGAAGCATGAAAATCACTTTAAACATGCTAATTTTAGCTCTAACACTGATGATCCACCTACAAATGTGAACTGACGTTCAAAAATAAAACATTTGAAAACGGACCATTTTCCACATTTCTGAAGCATGACGTAATGGGGGGGTGTTATCTCTTTTGTCGAAAATCAGCCGTTTTTGCTCGAACATTAAATGCCTCCAAATGGTATTTAATTAACTTCCCGAGCCCCTGGAAGCATGAAAATCACTTTAAACATGCTAATTTTAGCTCTAACACTGATGATCCACCTACAAATGTGAACTGACGTTCAAAAATAAAACATTTGAAAACGGACCATTTTCCACATTTCTGAAGCATGACGTAATGGGGGGGTGTTATCTCTTTTGTCGAAAATCAGCCGTTTTTGCTCGAACATTAAATGCCTCCAAATGGTATTTAATTAACTTCCCGAGCCCCTGGAAGCATGAAAATCACTTTAAACATGCTAATTTTAGCTCTAACACTGATGATCCACCTACAAATGTGAACTGACGTTCAAAAATAAAACATTTGAAAACGGACTATTTTCCACATTTCTGAAGCATGACGTAATGGGGGGGTGTTATCTCTTTTGTCGAAAATCAGCCGTTTTTGCTCGAACATTAAATGCCTCCAAATGGTATTTAATTAACTTCCCGGGGTGAAGAAACCCTTTTTGAGAATTCAGAGTGAGTAAATTGGCCATTTTCATGCACTTTTAACCATTCCATAAATCTTATGTTTTGGGCCCCTGGAAGCATGAAAATCACTTTAAACATGCTAATTTTAGCTCTAACACTGATGATCCACCTACAAATGTGAACTGACGTTCAAAAATAAAACATTTGAAAACGGACCATTTTCCACATTTCTGAAGCATGACGTAATGGGGGGGTGTTATCTCTTTTGTCGAAAATCAGCCGTTTTTGCTCGAACATTAAATGCCTCCAAATGGTATTTAATTAACTTCCCGAGCCCCTGGAAGCATGAAAATCACTTTAAACATGCTAATTTTAGCTCTAACACTGATGATCCACCTACAAATGTGAACTGACGTTCAAAAATAAAACATTTGAAAACGGACCATTTTCCACATTTCTGAAGCATGACGTAATGGGGGGGTGTTATCTCTTTTGTCGAAAATCAGCCGTTTTTGCTCGAACATTAAATGCCTCCAAATGGTATTTATTTCACTTCCCGAGCCCCTGGAAGCATGAAAATCACTTTAAACATGCTAATTTTAGCTCTAACACTGATGATCCACCTACAAATGTGAACTGATGTTCAAAAATAAAACATTTGAAAACGGACCATTTTCCACATTTCTGAAGCATGACGTAATGGGGGGGGTGTTATCTCTTTTGTCGAAAATCAGCCGTTTTTGCTCGAACATTAAATGCCTCCAAATGGTATTTAATTAACTTCCCGGGGTGAAGAAACCCTTTTTGAGAACTCAGAGTGAGTAAATTGGCCATTTTCATGCACTTTTAACCATTCCATAAATCTTGTGTTTTGGGCCCCTGGAAGCATGAACATCACTTTAAACATGCTAATTTTAGCTCTAACACTGATGATCCACCTACAAATGTGAACTGACGTTCAAAAATAAAACATTTGAAAACGGACCATTTTCCACATTTCTGAAGCATGACGTAATGGGGGGGTGTTATCTCTTTTGTCGAAAATCAGCCGTTTTTGCTCGAACATTAAATGCCTCCAAATGGTATTTAATTAACTTCCCGAGCCCCTGGAAGCATGAAAATCACTTTAAACATGCTAATTTTAGCTCTAACACTGATGATCCACCTACAAATGTGAACTGACGTTCAAAAATAAAACATTTGAAAACGGACCATTTACCACATTTCTGAAGCATGACGTAATGGGGGGGTGTTATCTCTTTTGTCGAAAATCAGCCGTTTTTGCTCGAACATTAAATGCCTCCAAATGGTATTTAATTAACTTCCCGAGCCCCTGGAAGCATGAAAATCACTTTAAACATGCTAATTTTAGCTCTAACACTGATGATCCACCTACAAATGTGAACTGACGTTCAAAAATAAAACATTTGAAAACGGACCATTTTCCACATTTCTGAAGCATGACGTAATGGGGGGGTGTTATCTCTTTTGTCGAAAATCAGCCGTTTTTGCTCGAGCATTAAATGCATCCAAATGGTATTTAATTAACTTCCCGAGCCCCTGGAAGCATGAAAATCACTTTAAACATGCTAATTTTAGCTCTAACACTGATGATCCACCTACAAATGTGAACTGACGTTCAAAAATAAAACATTTGAAAACTGACCATTTTCCACATTTCTGAAGCATGACGTAATGGGGGGGTGTTATCTCTTTTGTCGAAAATCAGCCGTTTTTGATCGAACATTAAATGCCTCCAAATGGTATTTAATTAACTTCCCGGGGTGAAGAAACCCTATTTGAGAACTCAGAGTGAGTAAATTGGCCATTTTCATGCACTTTTAACCATTCCATAAATCTTGTGTTTTTTGCCCCTGGAAGCATGAAAATCACTTTAAACATGCTAATTTTAGCTCTAACACTGATGATCCACCTACAAATGTGAACTGACGTTCAAAAATAAAACATTTGAAAACGGACCATTTTCCACATTTCTGAAGCATGACGTAATGGGGGGGGTGTTATCTCTTTTGTCGAAAATCAGCCGTTTTTGCTCGAACATTAAATGCCTCCAAATGGTATTTATTTCAATTCCCGAGCCCCTGGAAGCATGAAAATCACTTTAAACATGCAAATTTTAGCTCTAACACTGATGATCCACCTACAAATGTGAACTGACGTTCAAAAATAAAACATTTGAAAACGGACCATTTTCCACATTTCTGAAGCATGACGTAATGGGGGGGTGTTATCTCTTTTGTCGAAAATCAGCCGTTTTTGCTCGAACATTAAATGCCTCCAAATGGTATTCATTTCAATTCCCGAGCCCCTGGAAGCATGAAAATCACTTTAAACATGCAAATTTTAGCTCTAACACTGATGATCCACCTACAAATGTGAACTGACGTTCAAAAATAAAACATTTGAAAACGGACCATTTTCCACATTTCTGAAGCATGACGTAATGGGGGGGTGTTATCTCTTTTGTCGAAAATCAGCCGTTTTTGCTCGAACATTAAATGCCTCCAAATGGTATTTAATTAACTTCCCGGGGTGAAGAAACCCTTTTTGAGAACTCAGAGTGAGTAAATTGGCCATTTTCATGCACTTTTAACCATTCCATAAATCTTGTGTTTTGGCCCCTGGAAGCATGAAAATCACTTTAAACGTGCTAATTTTAGCTCTAACACTGATGATCCACCTACAAATGTGAACTGACGTTCAAAAATAAAACATTTGAAAACGGACCATTTTCCACATTTCTGAAGCATGACGAAATGGGGGGGTGTTATCTCTTTTGTCGAAAATCAGCCGTTTTTGCTCGAACATTAAATGCCTCCAAATGGTATTTAATTAACTTCCCGAGCCCCTGGAAGCATGAAAATCACTTTAAACATGCTAATTTTAGCTCTAACACTGATGATCCACCTACAAATGTGAACTGACGTTCAAAAATAAAACATTTGAAAACGGACCATTTACCACATTTCTGAAGCATGACGTAATGGGGGGGTGTTATCTCTTTTGTCGAAAATCAGCCGTTTTTGCTCGAACATTGAATGCCTCCAAATGGTATTTAATTAACTTCCCGAGCCCCTGGAAGCATGAAAATCACTTTAAACATGCTAATTTTAGCTCTAACACTGATGATCCACCTACAAATGTGAACTGACGTTCAAAAATAAAACATTTGAAAACGGACCATTTTCCACATTTCTGAAGCATGACGTAATGGGGGGGTGTTATCTCTTTTGTCGAAAATCAGCCGTTTTTGCTCGAACATTAAATGCCTCCAAATGGTATTTAATTAACTTCCCGAGCCCCTGGAAGCATGAAAATCACTTTAAACATGCTAATTTTAGCTCTAACACTGATGATCCACCTACAAATGTGAACTGACGTTCAAAAATAAAACATTTGAAAACGGACCATTTTCCACATTTCTGAAGCATGACGTAATGGGGGGGTGTTATCTCTTTTGTCGAAAATCAGCCGTTTTTGCTCGAACATTATATGCCTCCAAATGGTATTTAATTAACTTCCCGAGCCCCTGGAAGCATGAAAATCACTTTAAACATGCTAATTTTAGCTCTAACACTGATGATCCACCTACAAATGTGAACTGACGTTCAAAAATAAAACATTTGAAAACGGACCATTTTCCACATTTCTGAAGCATGACGTAATGGGGGGGTGTTATCTCTTTTGTCGAAAATCAGCCGTTTTTGCTCGAACATTAAATGCCTCCAAATGGTATTTAATTAACTTCCCGAGCCCCTGGAAGCATGAAAATCACTTTAAACATGCTAATTTTAGCTCTAACACTGATGATCCACCTACAAATGTGAACTGACGTTCAAAAATAAAACATTTGAAAACGGACCATTTTCCACATTTCTGAAGCATGACGTAATGGGGGGGTGTTATCTCTTTTGTCGAAAATCAGCCGTTTTTGCTCGAACATTAAATGCCTCCAAATGGTATTTAATTAACTTCTCGGGGTGAAGAAACCCTATTTGAGAACTCAGAGTGAGTAAATTGGCCATTTTCATGCACTTTTAACCATTCCATAAATCTTGTGTTTTTTGCCCCTGGAAGCATGAAAATCACTTTAAACATGCTAATTTTAGCTCTAACACTGATGATCCACCTACAAATGTGAACTGACGTTCAAAAATAAAACATTTGAAAACGGACCATTTTCCACATTTCTGAAGCATGACGTAATGGGGGGGTGTTATCTCTTTTGTCAAAAATCAGCCGTTTTTGCTCGAACATTAAATGCCTCCAAATGGTATTTAATTAACTTCCCAGGGTGAAGAAACCCTTTTTGAGAACTCAGAGTGAGTAAATTGGCTATTTTCATGCACTTTTAACCATTCCATAAATCTTGTGTTTTGGGCCCCTGGAAGCATGAAAATCACTTCAAACATGCTAATTTTAGCTCTAACACTGATGATCCACCTACAAATGTGAACTGACTTTCAAAAATAAAACATTTGAAAACGGACCATTTTCCACATTTCTGAAGCATGACGTAATGGGGGGGTGTTATCTCTTTTGTCGAAAATCAGCCGTTTTTGCTCGAACATTAAATGCCTCCAAATGGTATTTATTTCAATTCCCGAGCCCCTGGAAGCATGAAAATCACTTTAAACATGCAAATTTTAGCTCTAACACTGATGATCCACCTACAAATGTGAACTGACGTTCAAATATAAAACATTTGAAAACGGACCATTTTCCACATTTCTGAAGCATGACGTAATGGGGGGGTGTTATCTCTTTTGTCGAAAATCAGCCGTTTTTGCTCGAACATTAAATGCCTCCAAATGGTATTTAATTAACTTCCCGGGGTGAAGAAACCCTTTTTGAGAACTCAGAGTGAGTAAATTGGCCATTTTCATGCACTTTTAACCATTCCATAAATCTTGTGTTTTGGCCCCTGGAAGCATGAAAATCACTTTAAACGTGCTAATTTTAGCTCTAACACTGATGATCCACCTACAAATGTGAACTGACGTTCAAAAATAAAACATTTGAAAACGGACCATTTTCCACATTTCTGAAGCATGACGAAATGGGGGGGGTGTTATCTCTTTTGTCGAAAATCAGCCGTTTTTGCTCGAACATTAAATGCCTCCAAATGGTATTTAATTAACTTCCCGAGCCCCTGGAAGCATGAAAATCACTTTAAACATGCTAATTTTAGCTCTAACACTGATGATCCACCTACAAATGTGAACTGACGTTCAAAAATAAAACATTTGAAAACGGACCATATTCCACATTTCTGAAGCATGACGTAATGGGGGGGTGTTATCTCTTTTGTCGAAAATCAGCCGTTTTTGCTCGAACATTAAATGCCTCCAAATGGTATTTAATTACCTTCCCGAGCCCCTGGAAGCATGAAAATCACTTTAAACATGCTAATTTTAGCTCTAACACTGATGATCCACCTACAAATGTGAACTGACGTTCAAAAATAAAACATTTGAAAACGGACCATTTTCCACATTTCTGAAGCATGACGTAATGGGGGGGTGTTATCTCTTTTGTCGAAAATCAGCCGTTTTTGCTCGAACATTAAATGCCTCCAAATGGTATTTAATTAACTTCCCGAGCCCCTGGAAGCATGAAAATCACTTTAAACATGCTAATTTTAGCTCTAACACTGATGATCCACCTACAAATGTGAACTGACGTTCAAAAATAAAACATTTGAAAACGGACCATTTTCCACATTTCTGAAGCATGACGTAATGGGGGGGTGTTATCTCTTTTGTCGAAAATCAGCCGTTTTTGCTCGAACATTAAATGCCTCCAAATGGTATTTAATTAACTTCCCGAGCCCCTGGAAGCATGAAAATCACTTTAAACATGCTAATTTTAGCTCTAACACTGATGATCCACCTACAAATGTGAACTGACGTTCAAAAATAAAACATTTGAAAACGGACCATTTTCCACATTTCTGAAGCATGACGTAATGGGGGGGTGTTATCTCTTTTGTCGAAAATCAGCCGTTTTTGCTCGAACATTAAATGCCTCCAAATGGTATTTAATTAACTTCCCGAGCCCCTGGAAGCATGAAAATCACTTTAAACATGCTAATTTTAGCTCTAACACTGATGATCCACCTACAAATGTGAACTGACGTTCAAAAATAAAACATTTGAAAACGGACCATTTTCCACATTTCTGAAGCATGACGTAATGGGGGGGTGTTATCTCTTTTGTCGAAAATCAGCCGTTTTTGCTCGAACATTAAATGCCTCCAAATGGTATTTAATTAACTTCCCGAGCCCCTGGAAGCATGAAAATCACTTTAAACATGCTAATTTTAGCTCTAACACTGATGATCCACCTACAAATGTGAACTGACGTTCAAAAATAAAACATTTGAAAACGGACCATTTTCCACATTTCTGAAGCATGACGTAATGGGGGGGGTGTTATCTCTTTTGTCGAAAATCAGCCGTTTTTGCTCGAACATTAAATGCCTCCAAATGGTATTTAATTAACTTCCCGAGCCCCTGGAAGCATGAAAATCACTTTAAACATGCTAATTTTAGCTCTAACACTGATGATCCACCTACAAATGTGAACTGACGTTCAAAAATAAAACATTTGAAAACGGACCATTTACCACATTTCTGAAGCATGACGTAATGGGGGGGTGTTATCTCTTTTGTCGAAAATCAGCCGTTTTTGCTCGAACATTAAATGCCTCCAAATGGTATTTAATTAACTTCCCGAGCCCCTGGAAGCATGAAAATCACTTTAAACATGCTAATTTTAGCTCTAACACTGATGATCCACCTACAAATGTGAACTGACGTTCAAAAATAAAACATTTGAAAACGGACCATTTTCCACATTTCTGAAGCATGACGTAATGGGGGGGTGTTATCTCTTTTGTCGAAAATCAGCCGTTTTTGCTCGAACATTAAATGCCTCCAAATGGTATTTAATTAACTTCCCGAGCCCCTGGAAGCATGAAAATCACTTTAAACATGCTAATTTTAGCTCTAACACTGATGATCCACCTACAAATGTGAACTGACGTTCAAAAATAAAACATTTGAAAACGGACCATTTTCCACATTTCTGAAGCATGACGTAATGGGGGGGTGTTATCTCTTTTGTCGAAAATCAGCCGTTTTTGCTCGAACATTAAATGCCTCCAAATGGTATTTAATTAACTTCCCGAGCCCCTGGAAGCATGAAAATCACTTTAAACATGCTAATTTTAGCTCTAACACTGATGATCCACCTACAAATGTGAACTGACGTTCAAAAATAAAACATTTGAAAACGGACTATTTTCCACATTTCTGAAGCATGACGTAATGGGGGGGTGTTATCTCTTTTGTCGAAAATCAGCCGTTTTTGCTCGAACATTAAATGCCTCCAAATGGTATTTAATTAACTTCCCGGGGTGAAGAAACCCTTTTTGAGAATTCAGAGTGAGTAAATTGGCCATTTTCATGCACTTTTAACCATTCCATAAATCTTATGTTTTGGGCCCCTGGAAGCATGAAAATCACTTTAAACATGCTAATTTTAGCTCTAACACTGATGATCCACCTACAAATGTGAACTGACGTTCAAAAATAAAACATTTGAAAACGGACCATTTTCCACATTTCTGAAGCATGACGTAATGGGGGGGTGTTATCTCTTTTGTCGAAAATCAGCCGTTTTTGCTCGAACATTAAATGCCTCCAAATGGTATTTAATTAACTTCCCGAGCCCCTGGAAGCATGAAAATCACTTTAAACATGCTAATTTTAGCTCTAACACTGATGATCCACCTACAAATGTGAACTGACGTTCAAAAATAAAACATTTGAAAACGGACCATTTTCCACATTTCTGAAGCATGACGTAATGGGGGGGTGTTATCTCTTTTGTCGAAAATCAGCCGTTTTTGCTCGAACATTAAATGCCTCCAAATGGTATTTATTTCACTTCCCGAGCCCCTGGAAGCATGAAAATCACTTTAAACATGCTAATTTTAGCTCTAACACTGATGATCCACCTACAAATGTGAACTGATGTTCAAAAATAAAACATTTGAAAACGGACCATTTTCCACATTTCTGAAGCATGACGTAATGGGGGGGGTGTTATCTCTTTTGTCGAAAATCAGCCGTTTTTGCTCGAACATTAAATGCCTCCAAATGGTATTTAATTAACTTCCCGGGGTGAAGAAACCCTTTTTGAGAACTCAGAGTGAGTAAATTGGCCATTTTCATGCACTTTTAACCATTCCATAAATCTTGTGTTTTGGGCCCCTGGAAGCATGAACATCACTTTAAACATGCTAATTTTAGCTCTAACACTGATGATCCACCTACAAATGTGAACTGACGTTCAAAAATAAAACATTTGAAAACGGACCATTTTCCACATTTCTGAAGCATGACGTAATGGGGGGGTGTTATCTCTTTTGTCGAAAATCAGCCGTTTTTGCTCGAACATTAAATGCCTCCAAATGGTATTTAATTAACTTCCCGAGCCCCTGGAAGCATGAAAATCACTTTAAACATGCTAATTTTAGCTCTAACACTGATGATCCACCTACAAATGTGAACTGACGTTCAAAAATAAAACATTTGAAAACGGACCATTTACCACATTTCTGAAGCATGACGTAATGGGGGGGTGTTATCTCTTTTGTCGAAAATCAGCCGTTTTTGCTCGAACATTAAATGCCTCCAAATGGTATTTAATTAACTTCCCGAGCCCCTGGAAGCATGAAAATCACTTTAAACATGCTAATTTTAGCTCTAACACTGATGATCCACCTACAAATGTGAACTGACGTTCAAAAATAAAACATTTGAAAACGGACCATTTTCCACATTTCTGAAGCATGACGTAATGGGGGGGTGTTATCTCTTTTGTCGAAAATCAGCCGTTTTTGCTCGAGCATTAAATGCATCCAAATGGTATTTAATTAACTTCCCGAGCCCCTGGAAGCATGAAAATCACTTTAAACATGCTAATTTTAGCTCTAACACTGATGATCCACCTACAAATGTGAACTGACGTTCAAAAATAAAACATTTGAAAACTGACCATTTTCCACATTTCTGAAGCATGACGTAATGGGGGGGTGTTATCTCTTTTGTCGAAAATCAGCCGTTTTTGATCGAACATTAAATGCCTCCAAATGGTATTTAATTAACTTCCCGGGGTGAAGAAACCCTATTTGAGAACTCAGAGTGAGTAAATTGGCCATTTTCATGCACTTTTAACCATTCCATAAATCTTGTGTTTTTTGCCCCTGGAAGCATGAAAATCACTTTAAACATGCTAATTTTAGCTCTAACACTGATGATCCACCTACAAATGTGAACTGACGTTCAAAAATAAAACATTTGAAAACGGACCATTTTCCACATTTCTGAAGCATGACGTAATGGGGGGGGTGTTATCTCTTTTGTCGAAAATCAGCCGTTTTTGCTCGAACATTAAATGCCTCCAAATGGTATTTATTTCAATTCCCGAGCCCCTGGAAGCATGAAAATCACTTTAAACATGCAAATTTTAGCTCTAACACTGATGATCCACCTACAAATGTGAACTGACGTTCAAAAATAAAACATTTGAAAACGGACCATTTTCCACATTTCTGAAGCATGACGTAATGGGGGGGTGTTATCTCTTTTGTCGAAAATCAGCCGTTTTTGCTCGAACATTAAATGCCTCCAAATGGTATTCATTTCAATTCCCGAGCCCCTGGAAGCATGAAAATCACTTTAAACATGCAAATTTTAGCTCTAACACTGATGATCCACCTACAAATGTGAACTGACGTTCAAAAATAAAACATTTGAAAACGGACCATTTTCCACATTTCTGAAGCATGACGTAATGGGGGGGTGTTATCTCTTTTGTCGAAAATCAGCCGTTTTTGCTCGAACATTAAATGCCTCCAAATGGTATTTAATTAACTTCCCGGGGTGAAGAAACCCTTTTTGAGAACTCAGAGTGAGTAAATTGGCCATTTTCATGCACTTTTAACCATTCCATAAATCTTGTGTTTTGGCCCCTGGAAGCATGAAAATCACTTTAAACGTGCTAATTTTAGCTCTAACACTGATGATCCACCTACAAATGTGAACTGACGTTCAAAAATAAAACATTTGAAAACGGACCATTTTCCACATTTCTGAAGCATGACGAAATGGGGGGGTGTTATCTCTTTTGTCGAAAATCAGCCGTTTTTGCTCGAACATTAAATGCCTCCAAATGGTATTTAATTAACTTCCCGAGCCCCTGGAAGCATGAAAATCACTTTAAACATGCTAATTTTAGCTCTAACACTGATGATCCACCTACAAATGTGAACTGACGTTCAAAAATAAAACATTTGAAAACGGACCATTTACCACATTTCTGAAGCATGACGTAATGGGGGGGTGTTATCTCTTTTGTCGAAAATCAGCCGTTTTTGCTCGAACATTGAATGCCTCCAAATGGTATTTAATTAACTTCCCGAGCCCCTGGAAGCATGAAAATCACTTTAAACATGCTAATTTTAGCTCTAACACTGATGATCCACCTACAAATGTGAACTGACGTTCAAAAATAAAACATTTGAAAACGGACCATTTTCCACATTTCTGAAGCATGACGTAATGGGGGGGTGTTATCTCTTTTGTCGAAAATCAGCCGTTTTTGCTCGAACATTAAATGCCTCCAAATGGTATTTAATTAACTTCCCGAGCCCCTGGAAGCATGAAAATCACTTTAAACATGCTAATTTTAGCTCTAACACTGATGATCCACCTACAAATGTGAACTGACGTTCAAAAATAAAACATTTGAAAACGGACCATTTTCCACATTTCTGAAGCATGACGTAATGGGGGGGTGTTATCTCTTTTGTCGAAAATCAGCCGTTTTTGCTCGAGCATTAAATGCATCCAAATGGTATTTAATTAACTTCCCGAGCCCCTGGAAGCATGAAAATCACTTTAAACATGCTAATTTTAGCTCTAACACTGATGATCCACCTACAAATGTGAACTGACGTTCAAAAATAAAACATTTGAAAACTGACCATTTTCCACATTTCTGAAGCATGACGTAATGGGGGGGTGTTATCTCTTTTGTCGAAAATCAGCCGTTTTTGATCGAACATTAAATGCCTCCAAATGGTATTTAATTAACTTCCCGGGGTGAAGAAACCCTATTTGAGAACTCAGAGTGAGTAAATTGGCCATTTTCATGCACTTTTAACCATTCCATAAATCTTGTGTTTTTTGCCCCTGGAAGCATGAAAATCACTTTAAACATGCTAATTTTAGCTCTAACACTGATGATCCACCTACAAATGTGAACTGACGTTCAAAAATAAAACATTTGAAAACGGACCATTTTCCACATTTCTGAAGCATGACGTAATGGGGGGGTGTTATCTCTTTTGTCAAAAATCAGCCGTTTTTGCTCGAACATTAAATGCCTCCAAATGGTATTTAATTAACTTCCCAGGGTGAAGAAACCCTTTTTGAGAACTCAGAGTGAGTACATTAGCCATTTTCATGCACTTTTAACCATTCCATAAATCTTGTGTTTTGGGCCCCTGGAAGCATGAAAATCACTTCAAACATGCTAATTTTAGCTCTAACACTGATGATCCACCTTCAAATGTGAACTGACTTTCAAAAATAAAACATTTGAAAACGGACCATTTTCCACATTTCTGAAGCATGACGTAATGGGGGGGTGTTATCTCTTTTGTCGAAAATCAGCCGTTTTTGCTCGAACATTAAATGCCTCCAAATGGTATTTATTTCAATTCCTGAGCCCCTGGAAGCATGAAAATCACTTTAAACATGCTAATTTTAGCTCTAACACTGATGATCCACCTACAAATGTGAACTGACGTTCAAAAATAAAACATTTGAAAACGGACCATTTTCCAAATTTCTGAAGCATGACGTAATGGGGGGGTGTTATCTCTTTTGTCGAAAATCAGCCGTTTTTGCTCGAACATTAAATGCCTCCAAATGGTATTTAATTAACTTCCCGAGCCCCTGGAAGCATGAAAATCTCTTTAAACATGCTAATTTTAGCTCTAACACTGATGATCCACCTACAAATGTGAACTGACGTTCAAAAATAAAACATTTGAAAACGGACCATTTTCCACATTTCTGAAGCATGACGTAATGGGGGGGTGTTATCTCTTTTGTCGAAAATCAGCCGTTTTTGCTCGAACATTAAATGCCTCCAAATGGTATTTAATTAACTTCCCGAGCCCCTGGAAGCATGAAAATCACTTTAAACATGCTAATTTTAGCTCTAACACTGATGATCCACCTACAAATGTGAACTGACGTTCAAAAATAAAACATTTGAAAACGGACCATTTTCCACATTTCTGAAGCATGACGTAATGGGGGGGTGTTATCTCTTTTGTCGAAAATCAGCCGTTTTTGCTCGAACATTAAATGCCTCCAAATGGTATTTAATTAACTTCCCGAGCCCCTGGAAGCATGAAAATCACTTTAAACATGCTAATTTTAGCTCTAACACTGATGATCCACCTACAAATGTGAACTGACGTTCAAAAATAAAACATTTGAAAACGGACCATTTTCCACATTTCTGAAGCATGACGTAATGGGGGGGTGTTATCTCTTTTGTCGAAAATCAGCCGTTTTTGCTCGAACATTAAATGCCTCCAAATGGTATTTAATTAACTTCCCGAGCCCCTGGAAGCATGAAAATCACTTTAAACATGCTAATTTTAGCTCTAACACTGATGATCCACCTACAAATGTGAACTGACGTTCAAAAATAAAACATTTGAAAACGGACCATTTTCCACATTTCTGAAGCATGACGTAATGGGGGGGGTGTTATCTCTTTTGTCGAAAATCAGCCGTTTTTGCTCGAACATTAAATGCCTCCAAATGGTATTTAATTAACTTCCCGAGCCCCTGGAAGCATGAAAATCACTTTAAACATGCTAATTTTAGCTCTAACACTGATGATCCACCTACAAATGTGAACTGACGTTCAAAAATAAAACATTTGAAAACGGACCATTTACCACATTTCTGAAGCATGACGTAATGGGGGGGTGTTATCTCTTTTGTCGAAAATCAGCCGTTTTTGCTCGAACATTAAATGCCTCCAAATGGTATTTAATTAACTTCCCGAGCCCCTGGAAGCATGAAAATCACTTTAAACATGCTAATTTTAGCTCTAACACTGATGATCCACCTACAAATGTGAACTGACGTTCAAAAATAAAACATTTGAAAACGGACCATTTTCCACATTTCTGAAGCATGACGTAATGGGGGGGTGTTATCTCTTTTGTCGAAAATCAGCCGTTTTTGCTCGAACATTAAATGCCTCCAAATGGTATTTAATTAACTTCCCGAGCCCCTGGAAGCATGAAAATCACTTTAAACATGCTAATTTTAGCTCTAACACTGATGATCCACCTACAAATGTGAACTGACGTTCAAAAATAAAACATTTGAAAACGGACCATTTTCCACATTTCTGAAGCATGACGTAATGGGGGGGTGTTATCTCTTTTGTCGAAAATCAGCCGTTTTTGCTCGAACATTAAATGCCTCCAAATGGTATTTAATTAACTTCCCGAGCCCCTGGAAGCATGAAAATCACTTTAAACATGCTAATTTTAGCTCTAACACTGATGATCCACCTACAAATGTGAACTGACGTTCAAAAATAAAACATTTGAAAACGGACCATTTTCCACATTTCTGAAGCATGACGTAATGGGGGGGTGTTATCTCTTTTGTCGAAAATCAGCCGTTTTTGCTCGAACATTAAATGCCTCCAAATGGTATTTATTTCACTTCCCGAGCCCCTGGAAGCATGAAAATCACTTTAAACATGCTAATTTTAGCTCTAACACTGATGATCCACCTACAAATGTGAACTGATGTTCAAAAATAAAACATTTGAAAACGGACCATTTTCCACATTTCTGAAGCATGACGTAATGGGGGGGGTGTTATCTCTTTTGTCGAAAATCAGCCGTTTTTGCTCGAACATTAAATGCCTCCAAATGGTATTTAATTAACTTCCCGGGGTGAAGAAACCCTTTTTGAGAACTCAGAGTGAGTAAATTGGCCATTTTCATGCACTTTTAACCATTCCATAAATCTTGTGTTTTGGGCCCCTGGAAGCATGAAAATCACTTTAAACATGCTAATTTTAGCTCTAACACTGATGATCCACCTACAAATGTGAACTGACGTTCAAAAATAAAACATTTGAAAACGGACCATTTTCCACATTTCTGAAGCATGACGTAATGGGGGGGTGTTATCTCTTTTGTCGAAAATCAGCCGTTTTTGCTCGAACATTAAATGCCTCCAAATGGTATTTAATTAACTTCCCGAGCCCCTGGAAGCATGAAAATCACTTTAAACATGCTAATTTTAGCTCTAACACTGATGATCCACCTACAAATGTGAACTGACGTTCAAAAATAAAACATTTGAAAACGGACCATTTACCACATTTCTGAAGCATGACGTAATGGGGGGGGTGTTATCTCTTTTGTCGAAAATCAGCCGTTTTTGCTCGAACATTGAATGCCTCCAAATGGTATTTAATTAACTTCCCGAGCCCCTGGAAGCATAAAAATCACTTTAAACATGCTAATTTTAGCTCTAACACTGATGATCCACCTACAAATGTGAACTGACGTTCAAAAATAAAACATTTGAAAACGGACCATTTTCCACATTTCTGAAGCATGACGTAATGGGGGGGTGTTATCTCTTTTGTCGAAAATCAGCCGTTTTTGCTCGAACATTAAATGCCTCCAAATGGTATTTAATTAACTTCCCGAGCCCCTGGAAGCATGAAAATCACTTTAAACATGCTAATTTTAGCTCTAACACTGATGATCCACCTACAAATGTGAACTGACGTTCAAAAATAAAACATTTGAAAACGGACCATTTTCCACATTTCTGAAGTATGACGTAATGGGGGGGTGTTATCTCTTTTGTCGAAAATCAGCCGTTTTTGCTCGAGCATTAAATGCATCCAAATGGTATTTAATTAACTTCCCGAGCCCCTGGAAGCATGAAAATCACTTTAAACATGCTAATTTTAGCTCTAACACTGATGATCCACCTACAAATGTGAACTGACGTTCAAAAATAAAACATTTGAAAACTGACCATTTTCCACATTTCTGAAGCATGACGTAATGGGGGGGTGTTATCTCTTTTGTCGAAAATCAGCCGTTTTTGATCGAACATTAAATGCCTCCAAATGGTATTTAATTAACTTCCCGGGGTGAAGAAACCCTATTTGAGAACTCAGAGTGAGTAAATTGGCCATTTTCATGCACTTTTAACCATTCCATAAATCTTGTGTTTTTTGCCCCTGGAAGCATGAAAATCACTTTAAACATGCTAATTTTAGCTCTAACACTGATGATCCACCTACAAATGTGAACTGACGTTCAAAAATAAAACATTTGAAAACGGACCATTTTCCACATTTCTGAAGCATGACGTAATGGGGGGGTGTTATCTCTTTTGTCAAAAATCAGCCGTTTTTGCTCGAACATTAAATGCCTCCAAATGGTATTTAATTAACTTCCCAGGGTGAAGAAACCCTTTTTGAGAACTCAGAGTGAGTACATTAGCCATTTTCATGCACTTTTAACCATTCCATAAATCTTGTGTTTTGGGCCCCTGGAAGCATGAAAATCACTTCAAACATGCTAATTTTAGCTCTAACACTGATGATCCACCTTCAAATGTGAACTGACTTTCAAAAATAAAACATTTGAAAACGGACCATTTTCCACATTTCTGAAGCATGACGTAATGGGGGGGTGTTATCTCTTTTGTCGAAAATCAGCCGTTTTTGCTCGAACATTAAATGCCTCCAAATGGTATTTATTTCAATTCCTGAGCCCCTGGAAGCATGAAAATCACTTTAAACATGCTAATTTTAGCTCTAACACTGATGATCCACCTACAAATGTGAACTGACGTTCAAAAATAAAACATTTGAAAACGGACCATTTTCCAAATTTCTGAAGCATGACGTAATGGGGGGGTGTTATCTCTTTTGTCGAAAATCAGCCGTTTTTGCTCGAACATTAAATGCCTCCAAATGGTATTTAATTAACTTCCCGAGCCCCTGGAAGCATGAAAATCACTTTAAACATGCAAATTTTAGCTCTAACACTGATGATCCACCTACAAATGTGAACTGACGTTCAAAAATAAAACATTTGAAAACGGACCATTTTCCACATTTCTGAAGCATGACGTAATGGGGGGGTGTTATCTCTTTTGTCGAAAATCAGCCGTTTTTGCTCGAACATTAAATGCCTCCAAATGGTATTTAATTAACTTCCCGGGGTGAAGAAACCCTATTTGAGAACTCAGAGTGAGTAAATTGGCCATTTTCATGCACTTTTAACCATTCCATAAATCTTGTGTTTTTTGCCCCTGGAAGCATGAAAATCACTTTAAACATGCTAATTTTAGCTCTAACACTGATGATCCACCTACAAATGTGAACTGACGTTCAAAAATAAAACATTTGAAAACGGACCATTTTCCACATTTCTGAAGCATGACGTAATGGGGGGGTGTTATCTCTTTTGTCGAAAATCAGCCGTTTTTGCTCGAACATTAAATGCCTCCAAATGGTATTTATTTCAATTCCCGAGCCCCTGGAAGCATGAAAATCACTTTAAACATGCAAATTTTAGCTCTAACACTGATGATCCACCTACAAATGTGAACTGACGTTCAAAAATAAAACATTTGAAAACGGACCATTTTCCACATTTCTGAAGCATGACGTAATGGGGGGGTGTTATCTCTTTTGTCGAAAATCAGCCGTTTTTGCTCGAACATTAAATGCCTCCAAATGGTATTCATTTCAATTCCCGAGCCCCTGGAAGCATGAAAATCACTTTAAACATGCAAATTTTAGCTCTAACACTGATGATCCACCTACAAATGTGAACTGACGTTCAAAAATAAAACATTTGAAAACGGACCATTTTCCACATTTCTGAAGCATGACGTAATGGGGGGGTGTTATCTCTTTTGTCGAAAATCAGCCGTTTTTGCTCGAACATTAAATGCCTCCAAATGGTATTTAATTAACTTCCCGGGGTGAAGAAACCCTTTTTGAGAACTCAGAGTGAGTAAATTGGCCATTTTCATGCACTTTTAACCATTCCATAAATCTTGTGTTTTGGCCCCTGGAAGCATGAAAATCACTTTAAACGTGCTAATTTTAGCTCTAACACTGATGATCCACCTACAAATGTGAACTGACGTTCAAAAATAAAACATTTGAAAACGGACCATTTTCCACATTTCTGAAGCATGACGAAATGGGGGGGTGTTATCTCTTTTGTCGAAAATCAGCCGTTTTTGCTCGAACATTAAATGCCTCCAAATGGTATTTAATTAACTTCCCGAGCCCCTGGAAGCATGAAAATCACTTTAAACATGCTAATTTTAGCTCTAACACTGATGATCCACCTACAAATGTGAACTGACGTTCAAAAATAAAACATTTGAAAACGGACCATTTACCACATTTCTGAAGCATGACGTAATGGGGGGGGTGTTATCTCTTTTGTCGAAAATCAGCCGTTTTTGCTCGAACATTGAATGCCTCCAAATGGTATTTAATTAACTTCCCGAGCCCCTGGAAGCATGAAAATCACTTTAAACATGCTAATTTTAGCTCTAACACTGATGATCCACCTACAAATGTGAACTGACGTTCAAAAATAAAACATTTGAAAACGGACCATTTTCCACATTTCTGAAGCATGACGTAATGGGGGGGTGTTATCTCTTTTGTCGAAAATCAGCCGTTTTTGCTCGAACATTAAATGCCTCCAAATGGTATTTAATTAACTTCCCGAGCCCCTGGAAGCATGAAAATCACTTTAAACATGCTAATTTTAGCTCTAACACTGATGATCCACCTACAAATGTGAACTGACGTTCAAAAATAAAACATTTGAAAACGGACCATTTTCCACATTTCTGAAGCATGACGTAATGGGGGGGTGTTATCTCTTTTGTCGAAAATCAGCCGTTTTTGCTCGAGCATTAAATGCATCCAAATGGTATTTAATTAACTTCCCGAGCCCCTGGAAGCATGAAAATCCCTTTAAACATGCTAATTTTATCTCTAACACTGATGATCCACCTACAAATGTGAACTGACGTTCAAAAATAAAACATTTGAAAACTGACCATTTTCCACATTTCTGAAGCATGACGTAATGGGGGGGTGTTATCTCTTTTGTCGAAAATCAGCCGTTTTTGATCGAACATTAAATGCCTCCAAATGGTATTTAATTAACTTCCCGGGGTGAAGAAACCCTATTTGAGAACTCAGAGTGAGTAAATTGGCCATTTTCATGCACTTTTAACCATTCCATAAATCTTGTGTTTTTTGCCCCTGGAAGCATGAAAATCACTTTAAACATGCTAATTTTAGCTCTAACACTGATGATCCACCTACAAATGTGAACTGACGTTCAAAAATAAAACATTTGAAAACGGACCATTTTCCACATTTCTGAAGCATGACGTAATGGGGGGGTGTTATCTCTTTTGTCAAAAATCAGCCGTTTTTGCTCGAACATTAAATGCCTCCAAATGGTATTTAATTAACTTCCCAGGGTGAAGAAACCCTTTTTGAGAACTCAGAGTGAGTACATTAGCCATTTTCATGCACTTTTAACCATTCCATAAATCTTGTGTTTTGGGCCCCTGGAAGCATGAAAATCACTTCAAACATGCTAATTTTAGCTCTAACACTGATGATCCACCTTCAAATGTGAACTGACTTTCAAAAATAAAACATTTGAAAACGGACCATTTTCCACATTTCTGAAGCATGACGTAATGGGGGGGTGTTATCTCTTTTGTCGAAAATCAGCCGTTTTTGCTCGAACATTAAATGCCTCCAAATGGTATTTATTTCAATTCCTGAGCCCCTGGAAGCATGAAAATCACTTTAAACATGCTAATTTTAGCTCTAACACTGATGATCCACCTACAAATGTGAACTGACGTTCAAAAATAAAACATTTGAAAACGGACCATTTTCCAAATTTCTGAAGCATGACGTAATGGGGGGGTGTTATCTCTTTTGTCGAAAATCAGCCGTTTTTGCTCGAACATTAAATGCCTCCAAATGGTATTTAATTAACTTCCCGAGCCCCTGGAAGCATGAAAATCACTTTAAACATGCAAATTTTAGCTCTAACACTGATGATCCACCTACAAATGTGAACTGACGTTCAAAAATAAAACATTTGAAAACGGACCATTTTCCACATTTCTGAAGCATGACGTAATGGGGGGGTGTTATCTCTTTTGTCGAAAATCAGCCGTTTTTGCTCGAACATTAAATGCCTCCAAATGGTATTTAATTAACTTCCCGGGGTGAAGAAACCCTATTTGAGAACTCAGAGTGAGTAAATTGGCCATTTTCATGCACTTTTAACCATTCCATAAATCTTGTGTTTTTTGCCCCTGGAAGCATGAAAATCACTTTAAACATGCTAATTTTAGCTCTAACACTGATGATCCACCTACAAATGTGAACTGACGTTCAAAAATAAAACATTTGAAAACGGACAATTTTCCACATTTCTGAAGCATGACGTAATGGGGGGGTGTTATCTCTTTTGTCGAAAATCAGCCGTTTTTGCTCGAACATTAAATGCCTCCAAATGGTATTTATTTCAATTCCCGAGCCCCTGGAAGCATGAAAATCACTTTAAACATGCAAATTTTAGCTCTAACACTGATGATCCACCTACAAATGTGAACTGACGTTCAAAAATAAAACATTTGAAAACGGACCATTTTCCACATTTCTGAAGCATGACGTAATGGGGGGTGTTATCTCTTTTGTCGAAAATCAGCCGTTTTTGCTCGAACATTGAATGCCTCCAAATGGTATTTAATTAACTTCCCGAGCCCCTGGAAGCATGAAAATCACTTTAAACATGCTAATTTTAGCTCTAACACTGATGATCCACCTACAAATGTGAACTGACGTTCAAAAATAAAACATTTGAAAACGGACCATTTTCCACATTTCTGAAGCATGACGTAATGGGGGGGTGTTATCTCTTTTGTCGAAAATCAGCCGTTTTTGCTCGAACATTAAATGCCTCCAAATGGTATTTAATTAACTTCCCGAGCCCCTGGAAGCATGAAAATCACTTTAAACATGCTAATTTTAGCTCTAACACTGATGATCCACCTACAAATGTGAACTGACGTTCAAAAATAAAACATTTGAAAACGGACCATTTTCCACATTTCTGAAGCATGACGTAATGGGGGGGTGTTATCTCTTTTGTCGAAAATCAGCCGTTTTTGCTCGAGCATTAAATGCATCCAAATGGTATTTAATTAACTTCCCGAGCCCCTGGAAGCATGAAAATCACTTTAAACATGCTAATTTTATCTCTAACACTGATGATCCACCTACAAATGTGAACTGACGTTCAAAAATAAAACATTTGAAAACTGACCATTTTCCACATTTCTGAAGCATGACGTAATGGGGGGGTGTTATCTCTTTTGTCGAAAATCAGCCGTTTTTGATCGAACATTAAATGCCTCCAAATGGTATTTAATTAACTTCCCGGGGTGAAGAAACCCTATTTGAGAACTCAGAGTGAGTAAATTGGCCATTTTCATGCACTTTTAACCATTCCATAAATCTTGTGTTTTTTGCCCCTGGAAGCATGAAAATCACTTTAAACATGCTAATTTTAGCTCTAACACTGATGATCCACCTACAAATGTGAACTGACGTTCAAAAATAAAACATTTGAAAACGGACCATTTTCCACATTTCTGAAGCATGACGTAATGGGGGGGTGTTATCTCTTTTGTCAAAAATCAGCCGTTTTTGCTCGAACATTAAATGCCTCCAAATGGTATTTAATTAACTTCCCAGGGTGAAGAAACCCTTTTTGAGAACTCAGAGTGAGTACATTAGCCATTTTCATGCACTTTTAACCATTCCATAAATCTTGTGTTTTGGGCCCCTGGAAGCATGAAAATCACTTCAAACATGCTAATTTTAGCTCTAACACTGATGATCCACCTTCAAATGTGAACTGACTTTCAAAAATAAAACATTTGAAAACGGACCATTTTCCACATTTCTGAAGCATGACGTAATGGGGGGGTGTTATCTCTTTTGTCGAAAATCAGCCGTTTTTGCTCGAACATTAAATGCCTCCAAATGGTATTTATTTCAATTCCTGAGCCCCTGGAAGCATGAAAATCACTTTAAACATGCTAATTTTAGCTCTAACACTGATGATCCACCTACAAATGTGAACTGACGTTCAAAAATAAAACATTTGAAAACGGACCATTTTCCAAATTTCTGAAGCATGACGTAATGGGGGGGTGTTATCTCTTTTGTCGAAAATCAGCCGTTTTTGCTCGAACATTAAATGCCACCAAATGGTATTTAATTAACTTCCCGAGCCCCTGGAAGCATGAAAATCACTTTAAACATGCAAATTTTAGCTCTAACACTGATGATCCACCTACAAATGTGAACTGACGTTCAAAAATAAAACATTTGAAAACGGACCATTTTCCACATTTCTGAAGCATGACGTAATGGGGGGGTGTTATCTCTTTTGTCGAAAATCAGCCGTTTTTGCTCGAACATTAAATGCCTCCAAATGGTATTTAATTAACTTCCCGGGGTGAAGAAACCCTATTTGAGAACTCAGAGTGAGTAAATTGGCCATTTTCATGCACTTTTAACCATTCCATAAATCTTGTGTTTTTTGCCCCTGGAAGCATGAAAATCACTTTAAACATGCTAATTTTAGCTCTAACACTGATGATCCACCTACAAATGTGAACTGACGTTCAAAAATAAAACATTTGAAAACGGACAATTTTCCACATTTCTGAAGCATGACGTAATGGGGGGGTGTTATCTCTTTTGTCGAAAATCAGCCGTTTTTGCTCGAACATTAAATGCCTCCAAATGGTATTTATTTCAATTCCCGAGCCCCTGGAAGCATGAAAATCACTTTAAACATGCAAATTTTAGCTCTAACACTGATGATCCACCTACAAATGTGAACTGACGTTCAAAAATAAAACATTTGAAAACGGACCATTTTCCACATTTCTGAAGCATGACGAAATGGGGGGGTGTTATCTCTTTTGTCGAAAATCAGCCGTTTTTGCTCGAACATTAAATGCCTCCAAATGGTATTTAATTAACTTCCCGAGCCCCTGGAAGCATGAAAATCACTTTAAACATGCTAATTTTAGCTCTAACACTGATGATCCACCTACAAATGTGAACTGACGTTCAAAAATAAAACATTTGAAAACGGACCATTTTCCACATTTCTGAAGCATGACGTAATGGGGGGGTGTTATCTCTTTTGTCGAAAATCAGCCGTTTTTGCTCGAACATTAAATGCCTCCAAATGGTATTTAATTAACTTCCCGAGCCCCTGGAAGCATGAAAATCACTTTAAACATGCTAATTTTAGCTCTAACACTGATGATCCACCTACAAATGTGAACTGACGTTCAAAAATAAAACATTTGAAAACGGACCATTTTCCACATTTCTGAAGCATGACGTAATGGGGGGGTGTTATCTCTTTTGTCGAAAATCAGCCGTTTTTGCTCGAACATTAAATGCCTCCAAATGGTATTTAATTAACTTCCCGAGCCCCTGGAAGCATGAAAATCACTTTAAACATGCTAATTTTAGCTCTAACACTGATGATCCACCTACAAATGTGAACTGACGTTCAAAAATAAAACATTTGAAAACGGACCATTTTCCACATTTCTGAAGCATGACGTAATGGGGGGGTGTTATCTCTTTTGTCGAAAATCAGCCGTTTTTGCTCGAACATTAAATGCCTCCAAATGGTATTTAATTAACTTCCCGAGCCCCTGGAAGCATGAAAATCACTTTAAACATGCTAATTTTAGCTCTAACACTGATGATCCACCTACAAATGTGAACTGACGTTCAAAAATAAAACATTTGAAAACGGACCATTTTCCACATTTCTGAAGCATGACGTAATGGGGGGGTGTTATCTCTTTTGTCGAAAATCAGCCGTTTTTGCTCGAACATTAAATGCCTCCAAATGGTATTTAATTAACTTCCCGAGCCCCTGGAAGCATGAAAATCACTTTAAACATGCTAATTTTAGCTCTAACACTGATGATCCACCTACAAATGTGAACTGACGTTCAAAAATAAAACATTTGAAAACGGACCATTTACCACATTTCTGAAGCATGACGTAATGGGGGGGTGTTATCTCTTTTGTCGAAAATCAGCCGTTTTTGCTCGAACATTAAATGCCTCCAAATGGTATTTAATTAACTTCCCGAGCCCCTGGAAGCATGAAAATCACTTTAAACATGCTAATTTTAGCTCTAACACTGATGATCCACCTACAAATGTGAACTGACGTTCAAAAATAAAACATTTGAAAACGGACCATTTTCCACATTTCTGAAGCATGACGTAATGGGGGGGTGTTATCTCTTTTGTCCAAAATCAGCCGTTTTTGCTCGAACATTAAATGCCTCCAAATGGTATTTAATTAACTTCCCGAGCCCCTGGAAGCATGAAAATCACTTTAAACATGCTAATTTTAGCTCTAACACTGATGATCCACCTACAAATGTGAACTGACGTTCAAAAATAAAACATTTGAAAACGGACCATTTTCCACATTTCTGAAGCATGACGTAATGGGGGGGTGTTATCTCTTTTGTCGAAAATCAGCCGTTTTTGCTCGAACATTAAATGCCTCCAAATGGTATTTAATTAACTTCCCGAGCCCCTGGAAGCATGAAAATCACTTTAAACATGCTAATTTTAGCTCTAACACTGATGATCCACCTACAAATGTGAACTGACGTTCAAAAATAAAACATTTGAAAACGGACCATTTTCCACATTTCTGAAGCATGACGTAATGGGGGGGTGTTATCTCTTTTGTCGAAAATCAGCCGTTTTTGCTCGAACATTAAATGCCTCCAAATGGTATTTAATTAACTTCCCGAGCCCCTGGAAGCATGAAAATCACTTTAAACGTGCTAATTTTAGCTCTAACACTGATGATCCACCTACAAATGTGAACTGACGTTCAAAAATAAAACATTTGAAAACGGACCATTTTCCACATTTCTGAAGCATGACGTAATGGGGGGGGTGTTATCTCTTTTGTCGAAAATCAGCCGTTTTTGCTCAAACATTAAATGCCTCAAAATGGTATTTAATTAACTTCCCGAGCACCTGGAAGCATGAAAATCACTTTAAACATGCTAATTTTAGCTCTAACACTGATGATCCACCTACAAATGTGAACTGACGTTCAAAAATAAAACATTTGAAAACGGACCATTTACCACATTTCTGAAGCATGACGTAATGGGGGGGTGTTATCTCTTTTGTCGAAAATCAGCCATTTTTGCTCGAACATTAAATGCCTCCAAATGGTATTTAATTAACTTCCCGAGCCCCTGGAAGCATGAAAATCACTTTAAACATGCTAATTTTAGCTCTAACACTGATGATCCACCTACAAATGTGAACTGACGTTCAAAAATAAAACATTTGAAAACGGACCATTTTCCACATTTCTGAAGCATGACGTAATGGGGGGGTGTTATCTCTTTTGTCGAAAATCAGCCGTTTTTGCTCGAACATTAAATGCCTCCAAATGGTATTTAATTAACTTCCTGAGCCCCTGGAAGCATGAAAATCACTTTAAACATGCTAATTTTAGCTCTAACACTGATGATCCACCTACAAATGTGAACTGACGTTCAAAAATAAAACATTTGAAAACGGACCATTTTCCACATTTCTGAAGCATGACGTAATGGGGGGGTGTTATCTCTTTTGTCGAAAATCAGCCGTTTTTGCTCGAACATTAAATGCCTCCAAATGGTATTTAATTAACTTCCCGAGCCCCTGGAAGCATGAAAATCACTTTAAACATGCTAATTTTAGCTCTAACACTGATGATCCACCTACAAATGTGAACTGACGTTCAAAAATAAAACATTTGAAAACGGACTATTTTCCACATTTCTGAAGCATGACGTAATGGGGGGGTGTTATCTCTTTTGTCGAAAATCAGCCGTTTTTGCTCGAACATTAAATGCCTCCAAATGGTATTTAATTAACTTCCCGGGGTGAAGAAACCCTTTTTGAGAACTCAGAGTGAGTAAATTGGCCATTTTCATGCACTTTTAACCATTCCATAAATCTTATGTTTTGGGCCCCTGGAAGCATGAAAATCACTTTAAACATGCTAATTTTAGCTCTAACACTGATGATCCACCTACAAATGTGAACTGACGTTCAAAAATAAAACATTTGAAAATGGACCATTTTCCACATTTCTGAAGCATGACGTAATGGGGGGGTGTTATCTCTTTTGTCGAAAATCAGCCGTTTTTGCTCGAACATTAAATGCCTCCAAATGGTATTTAATTAACTTCCCGAGCCCCTGGAAGCATGAAAATCACTTTAAACATGCTAATTTTAGCTCTAACACTGATGATCCACCTACAAATGTGAACTGACGTTCAAAAATAAAACATTTGAAAACGGACCATTTTCCACATTTCTGAAGCATGACGTAATGGGGGGGTGTTATCTCTTTTGTCGAAAATCAGCCGTTTTTGCTCGAACATTAAATGCCTCCAAATGGTATTTATTTCACTTCCCGAGCCCCTGGAAGCATGAAAATCACTTTAAACATGCTAATTTTAGCTCTAACACTGATGATCCACCTACAAATGTGAACTGATGTTCAAAAATAAAACATTTGAAAACGGACCATTTTCCACATTTCTGAAGCATGACGTAATGGGGGGGGTGTTATCTCTTTTGTCGAAAATCAGCCGTTTTTGCTCGAACATTAAATGCCTCCAAATGGTATTTAATTAACTTCCCGGGGTGAAGAAACCCTTTTTGAGAACTCAGAGTGAGTAAATTGGCCATTTTCATGCACTTTTAACCATTCCATAAATCTTGTGTTTTGGGCCCCTGGAAGCATGAAAATCACTTTAAACATGCTAATTTTAGCTCTAACACTGATGATCCACCTACAAATGTGAACTGACGTTCAAAAATAAAACATTTGAAAACGGACCATTTTCCACATTTCTGAAGCATGACGTAATGGGGGAGTGTTATCTCTTTTGTCGAAAATCAGCCGTTTTTGCTCGAACATTAAATGCCTCCAAATGGTATTTAATTAACTTCCCGGGGTGAAGAAACCCTTTTTGAGAACTCAGAGTGAGTAAATTGGCCATTTTCATGCACTTTTAACCATTCCATAAATCTTGTGTTTTGGGCCCCTGGAAGCATGAAAATCACTTTAAACATGCTAATTTTAGCTCTAACACTGATGATCCACCTACAAAATGTGAACTGACGTTCAAAAATAAAACATTTGAAAACGGACCATTTTCCACATTTCTGAAGCATGACGTAATGGGGGGGTGTTATCTCTTTTGTCGAAAATCTGCCGTTTTTTCTCGAACATTAAATGCCTCCAAATGGTATTTAATTAACTTCCCGAGCCCCTGGAAGCATGAAAATCACTTTAAACATGCTAATTTTAGCTCTAACACTGATGATCCACCTACAAATGTGAACTGACGTTCAAAAATAAAACATTTGAAAACGGACCATTTTCCACATTTCTGAAGCATGACGTAATGGGGGGGTGTTATCTCTTTTGTCGAAAATCAGCCGTTTTTGCTCGAGCATTAAATGCATCCAAATGGTATTTAATTAACTTCCCGAGCCCCTGGAAGCATGAAAATCACTTTAAACATGCTAATTTTAGCTCTAACACTGATGATCCACCTACAAATGTGAACTGACGTTCAAAAATAAAACATTTGAAAACTGACCATTTTCCACATTTCTGAAGCATGACGTAATGGGGGGGTGTTATCTCTTTTGTCGAAAATCAGCCGTTTTTGATCGAACATTAAATGCCTCCAAATGGTATTTAATTAACTTCCCGGGGTGAAGAAACCCTATTTGAGAACTCAGAGTGAGTAAATTGGCCATTTTCATGCACTTTTAACCATTCCATAAATCTTGTGTTTTTTGCCCCTGGAAGCATGAAAATCACTTTAAACATGCTAATTTTAGCTCTAACACTGATGATCCACCTACAAATGTGAACTGACGTTCAAAAATAAAACATTTGAAAACGGACCATTTTCCACATTTCTGAAGCATGACGTAATGGGGGGGTGTTATCTCTTTTGTCGAAAATCAGCCGTTTTTGCTCGAACATTAAATGCCTCCAAATGGTATTTAATTAACTTCCCGTGCCCCTGGAAGCATGAAAATCACTTTAAACATGCAAATTTTAGCTCTAACACTGATGATCCACCTACAAATGTGAACTGACGTTCAAAAATAAAACATTTGAAAACGGACCATTTTCCACATTTCTGAAGCATGACGTAATGGGGGGGGTGTTATCTCTTTTGTCGAAAATCAGCCGTTTTTGCTCGAACATTAAATGCCTCCAAATGGTATTTAATTAACTTCCCGGGGTGAAGAAACCCTATTTGAGAACTCAGAGTGAGTAAATTGGCCATTTTCATGCACTTTTAACCATTCCATAAATCTTGTGTTTTTTGCCCCTGGAAGCATGAAAATCACTTTAAACATGCTAATTTTAGCTCTAACACTGATGATCCACCTACAAATGTGAACTGACGTTCAAAAATAAAACATTTGAAAACGGACCATTTTCCACATTTCTGAAGCATGACGTAATGGGGGGGTGTTATCTCTTTTGTCGAAAATCAGCCGTTTTTGCTCGAACATTAAATGCCTCCAAATGGTATTTAATTAACTTCCCGAGCCCCTGGAAGCATGAAAATCACTTTAAACATTCTAATTTTAGCTCTAACACTGATGATCCACCTACAAATGTGAACTGACGTTCAAAAATAAAACATTTGAAAACGGACCATTTTCCACATTTCTGAAGCATGACGTAATGGGGGGGTGTTATCTCTTTTGTCGAAAATCAGCCGTTTTTGCTCGAACATTAAATGCCTCCAAATGGTATTTAATTAACTTCCCGAGCCCCTGGAAGCATGAAAATCACTTTAAACATGCTAATTTTAGCTCTAACACTGATGATCCACCTACAAATGTGAACTGACGTTCAAAAATAAAACATTTGAAAACGGACCATTTTCCACATTTCTGAAGCATGACGTAATGGGGGGGTGTTATCTCTTTTGTCGAAAATCAGCCGTTTTTGCTCGAACATTAAATGCCTCCAAATGGTATTTAATTAACTTCCCGAGCCCCTGGAAGCATGAAAATCACTTTAAACATGCTAAGTTTAGCTCTAACACTGATGATCCACCTACAAATGTGAACTGACGTTCAAAAATAAAACATTTGAAAACGGACCATTTTCCACATTTCTGAAGCATGACGTAATGGGGGGGGTGTTATCTCTTTTGTCGAAAATCAGCCGTTTTTGCTCGAACATTAAATGCCTCCAAATGGTATTTAATTAACTTCCCGAGCCCCTGGAAGCATGAAAATCACTTTAAACATGCTAATTTTAGCTCTAACACTGATGATCCACCTACAAATGTGAACTGACGTTCAAAAATAAAACATTTGAAAACGGACCATTTACCACATTTCTGAAGCATGACGTAATGGGGGGGTGTTATCTCTTTTGTCGAAAATCAGCCATTTTTGCTCGAACATTAAATGCCTCCAAATGGTATTTAATTAACTTCCCGAGCCCCTGGAAGCATGAAAATCACTTTAAACATGCTAATTTTAGCTCTAACACTGATGATCCACCTACAAATGTGAACTGACGTTCAAAAATAAAACATTTGAAAACGGACCATTTTCCACATTTCTGAAGCATGACGTAATGGGGGGGTGTTATCTCTTTTGTCGAAAATCAGCCGTTTTTGCTCGAACATTAAATGCCTCCAAATGGTATTTAATTAACTTCCTGAGCCCCTGGAAGCATGAAAATCACTTTAAAAATGCTAATTTTAGCTCTAACACTGATGATCCACCTACAAATGTGAACTGACGTTCAAAAATAAAACATTTGAAAACGGACCATTTTCCACATTTCTGAAGCATGACGTAATGGGGGGGTGTTATCTCTTTTGTCGAAAATCAGCCGTTTTTGCTCGAACATTAAATGCCTCCAAATGGTATTTAATTAACTTCCCGAGCCCCTGGAAGCATGAAAATCACTTTAAACATGCTAATTTTAGCTCTAACACTGATGATCCACCTACAAATGTGAACTGACGTTCAAAAATAAAACATTTGAAAACGGACTATTTTCCACATTTCTGAAGCATGACGTAATGGGGGGGTGTTATCTCTTTTGTCGAAAATCAGCCGTTTTTGCTCGAACATTAAATGCCTCCAAATGGTATTTAATTAACTTCCCGGGGTGAAGAAACCCTTTTTGAGAACTCAGAGTGAGTAAATTGGCCATTTTCATGCACTTTTAACCATTCCATAAATCTTATGTTTTGGGCCCCTGGAAGCATGAAAATCACTTTAAACATGCTAATTTTAGCTCTAACACTGATGATCCACCTACAAATGTGAACTGACGTTCAAAAATAAAACATTTGAAAACGGACCATTTTCCACATTTCTGAAGCATGACGTAATGGGGGGGTGTTATCTCTTTTGTCGAAAATCAGCCGTTTTTGCTCGAACATTAAATGCCTCCAAATGGTATTTAATTAACTTCCCGAGCCCCTGGAAGCATGAAAATCACTTTAAACATGCTAATTTTAGCTCTAACACTGATGATCCACCTACAAATGTGAACTGACGTTCAAAAATAAAACATTTGAAAACGGACCATTTTCCACATTTCTGAAGCATGACGTAATGGGGGGGTGTTATCTCTTTTGTCGAAAATCAGCCGTTTTTGCTCGAACATTAAATGCCTCCAAATGGTATTTATTTCACTTCCCGAGCCCCTGGAAGCATGAAAATCACTTTAAACATGCTAATTTTAGCTCTAACACTGATGATCCACCTACAAATGTGAACTGATGTTCAAAAATAAAACATTTGAAAACGGACCATTTTCCACATTTCTGAAGCATGACGTAATGGGGGGGGTGTTATCTCTTTTGTCCAAAATCAGCCGTTTTTGCTCGAACATTAAATGCCTCCAAATGGTATTTAATTAACTTCCCGGGGTGAAGAAACCCTTTTTGAGAACTCAGAGTGAGTAAATTGGCCATTTTCATGCACTTTTAACCATTCCATAAATCTTGTGTTTTGGGCCCCTGGAAGCATGAAAATCACTTTAAACATGCTAATTTTAGCTCTAACACTGATGATCCACCTACAAATGTGAACTGACGTTCAAAAATAAAACATTTGAAAACGGACCATTTTCCACATTTCTGAAGCATGACGTAATGGGGGGGTGTTATCTCTTTTGTCTAAAATCAGCCGTTTTTGCTCGAACATTAAATGCCTCCAAATGGTATTTAATTAACTTCCCGAGCCCCTGGAAGCATGAAAATCACTTTAAACATGCTAATTTTAGCTCTAACACTGATGATCCACCTACAAATGTGAACTGACGTTCAAAAATAAAACATTTGAAAACGGACCATTTTCCACATTTCTGAAGCATGACGTAATGGGGGGGTGTTATCTCTTTTGTCGAAAATCAGCCGTTTTTGCTCGAGCATTAAATGCATCCAAATGGTATTTAATTAACTTCCCGAGCCCCTGGAAGCATGAAAATCACTTTAAACATGCTAATTTTAGCTCTAACACTGATGATCCACCTACAAATGTGAACTGACGTTCAAAAATAAAACATTTGAAAACTGACCATTTTCCACATTTCTGAAGCATGACGTAATGGGGGGGTGTTATCTCTTTTGTCGAAAATCAGCCGTTTTTGATCGAACATTAAATGCCTCCAAATGGTATTTAATTAACTTCCCGGGGTGAAGAAACCCTATTTGAGAACTCAGAGTGAGTAAATTGGCCATTTTCATGCACTTTTAACCATTCCATAAATCTTGTGTTTTTTGCCCCTGGAAGCATGAAAATCACTTTAAACATGCTAATTTTAGCTCTAACACTGATGATCCACCTACAAATGTGAACTGACGTTCAAAAATAAAACATTTGAAAACGGACCATTTTCCACATTTCTGAAGCATGACGTAATGGGGGGGTGTTATCTCTTTTGTCGAAAATCAGCCGTTTTTGCTCGAACATTAAATGCCTCCAAATGGTATTTAATTAACTTCCCGTGCCCCTGGAAGCATGAAAATCACTTTAAACATGCAAATTTTAGCTCTAACACTGATGATCCACCTACAAATGTGAACTGACGTTCAAAAATAAAACATTTGAAAACGGACCATTTTCCACATTTCTGAAGCATGACGTAATGGGGGGGTGTTATCTCTTTTGTCGAAAATCAGCCGTTTTTGCTCGAACATTAAATGCCTCCAAATGGTATTTAATTAACTTCCCGGGGTGAAGAAACCCTATTTGAGAACTCAGAGTGAGTAAATTGGCCATTTTCATGCACTTTTAACCATTCCATAAATCTTGTGTTTTTTGCCCCTGGAAGCATGAAAATCACTTTAAACATGCTAATTTTAGCTCTAACACTGATGATCCACCTACAAATGTGAACTGACGTTCAAAAATAAAACATTTGAAAACGGACCATTTTCCACATTTCTGAAGCATGACGTAATGGGGGGGTGTTATCTCTTTTGTCGAAAATCAGCCGTTTTTGCTCGAACATTAAATGCCTCCAAATGGTATTTAATTAACTTCCCGAGCCCCTGGAAGCATGAAAATCACTTTAAACATGCTAATTTTAGCTCTAACACTGATGATCCACCTACAAATGTGAACTGACGTTCAAAAATAAAACATTTGAAAATGGACCATTTTCCACATTTCTGAAGCATGACGTAATGGGGGGGTGTTATCTCTTTTGTCGAAAATCAACCGTTTTTGCTCGAACATTAAATGCCTCCAAATGGTATTTAATTAACTTCCCGGGGTGAAGAAACCCTTTTTGAGAACTCAGAGTGAGTAAATTGGCCATTCTCATGCACTTTTAACCATTCCATAAATCTTGTGTTTTGGGCCCCTGGAAGCATGAAAATCACTTTAAACATGCTAATTTTAGCTCTAACACTGATGATCCACCTACAAATGTGAACTGACGTTCAAAAATAAAACATTTGAAAACGGACCATTTTCCACATTTCTGAAGCATGACGTAATGGGGGGGTGTTATCTCTTTTGTCGAAAATCAGCCGTTTTTGCTCGAACATTAAATGCCTCCAAATGGTATTTAATTAACTTCCCGAGCCCCTGGAAGCATGAAAATCACTTTAAACATGCTAATTTTAGCTCTTACACTGATGATCCACCTACAAATGTGAACTGACGTTCAAAAATAAAACATTTGAAAACGGACCATTTTCCACATTTCTGAAGCATGACGTAATGGGGGGGTGTTATCTCTTTTGTCGAAAATCAGCCGTTTTTGCTCGAACATTAAATGCCTCCAAATGGTATTTATTTCACTTCCCAAGCCCCTGGAAGCATGAAAATCACTTTAAACATGCTAATTTTAGCTCTAACACTGATGATCCACCTACAAATGTGAACTGACGTTCAAAAATAAAACATTTGAAAACGGACGATTTTCCACATTTCTGAAGCATGACGTAATGGGGGGGTGTTATCTCTTTTGTCGAAAATCAGCCGTTTTTGCTCGAACATTAAATGCCTCCAAATGGTATTTACTTAACTTCCCGAGCCCCTGGAAGCATGAAAATCACTTTAAACATGCTAATTTTAGCTCTAACACTGATGATCCACCTACAAATGTGAACTGACGTTCAAAAATAAAACATTTGAAAACGGACTATTTTCCACATTTCTGAAGCATGACGTAATGGGGGGGTGTTATCTCTTTTGTCGAAAATCAGCCGTTTTTGCTCGAACATTAAATGCCTCCAAATGGTATTTAATTAACTTCCCGGGGTGAAGAAACCCTTTTTGAGAACTCAGAGTGAGTAAATTGGCCATTTTCATGCACTTTTAACCATTCCATAAATCTTATGTTTTGGGCCCCTGGAAGCATGAAAATCACTTTAAACATGCTAATTTTAGCTCTAACACTGATGATCCACCTACAAATGTGAACTGACGTTCAAAAATAAAACATTTGAAAACGGACCATTTTCCACATTTCTGAAGCATGACGTAATGGGGGGGTGTTATCTCTTTTGTCGAAAATCAGCCGTTTTTGCTCGAACATTAAATGCCTCCAAATGGTATTTAATTAACTTCCCGAGCCCCTGGAAGCATGAAAATCACTTTAAACATGCTAATTTTAGCTCTAACACTGATGATCCACCTACAAATGTGAACTGACGTTCAAAAATAAAACATTTGAAAACGGACCATTTTCCACATTTCTGAAGCATGACGTAATGGGGGGGGTGTTATCTCTTTTGTCGAAAATCAGCCGTTTTTGCTCGAACATTAAATGCCTCCAAATGGTATTTAATTAACTTCCCGAGCCCCTGGAAGCATGAAAATCACTTTAAACATGCTAATTTTAGCTCTTACACTGATGATCCACCTACAAATGTGAACTGACGTTCAAAAATAAAACATTTGAAAACGGACCATTTTCCACATTTCTGAAGCATGACGTAATGGGGGGGTGTTATCTCTTTTGTCGAAAATCAGCCGTTTTTGCTCGAACATTAAATGCCTCCAAATGGTATTTATTTCACTTCCCAAGCCCCTGGAAGCATGAAAATCACTTTAAACATGCTAATTTTAGCTCTAACACTGATGATCCACCTACAAATGTGAACTGACGTTCAAAAATAAAACATTTGAAAACGGACCATTTTCCACATTTCTGAAGCATGACGTAATGGGGGGGTGTTATCTCTTTTGTCGAAAATCAGCCGTTTTTGCTCGAACATTAAATGCCTCCAAATGGTATTTAATTAACTTCCCGAGCCCCTGGAAGCATGAAAATCACTTTAAACATGCTAATTTTAGCTCTAACACTGATGATCCACCTACAAATGTGAACTGATGTTCAAAAATAAAACATTTGAAAACGGACCATTTTCCACATTTCTGAAGCATGACGTAATGGGGGGGGTGTTATCTCTTTTGTCGAAAATCAGCCGTTTTTGCTCGAACATTAAATGCCTCCAAATGGTATTTAATTAACTTCCCGGGGTGAAGAAACCCTTTTTGAGAACTCAGAGTGAGTAAATTGGCCATTTTCATGCACTTTTAACCATTCCATAAATCTTGTGTTTTGGGCCCCTGGAAGCATGAAAATCACTTTAAACATGCTAATTTTAGCTCTAACACTGATGATCCACCTACAAATGTGAACTGACGTTCAAAAATAAAACATTTGAAAACGGACCATTTTCCACATTTCTGAAGCATGACGTAATGGGGGGGTGTTATCTCTTTTGTCGAAAATCAGCCGTTTTTGCTCGAACATTAAATGCCTCCAAATGGTATTTAATTAACTTCCCGGGGTGAAGAAACCCTTTTTGAGAACTCAGAGTGAGTAAATTGGCCATTTTCATGCACTTTTAACCATTCCATAAATCTTGTGTTTTGGGCCCCTGGAAGCATGAAAATCACTTTAAACATGCTAATTTTAGCTCTAACACTGATGATCCACCTACAAATGTGAACTGACGTTCAAAAATAAAACATTTGAAAACGGACCATTTTCCACATTTCTGAAGCATGACGTAATGGGGGGGTGTTATCTCTTTTGTCGAAAATCTGCCGTTTTTTCTCGAACATTAAATGCCTCCAAATGGTATTTAATTAACTTCCCGAGCCCCTGGAAGCATGAAAATCACTTTAAACATGCTAATTTTAGCTCTAACACTGATGATCCACCTACAAATGTGAACTGACGTTCAAAAATAAAACATTTGAAAACGGACCATTTTCCACATTTCTGAAGCATGACGTAATGGGGGGGTGTTATCTCTTTTGTCGAAAATCAGCCGTTTTTGCTCGAGCATTAAATGCATCCAAATGGTATTTAATTAACTTCCCGAGCCCCTGGAAGCATGAAAATCACTTTAAACATGCTAATTTTAGCTCTAACACTGATGATCCACCTACAAATGTGAACTGACGTTCAAAAATAAAACATTTGAAAACTGACCATTTTCCACATTTCTGAAGCATGATGTAATGGGGGGGTGTTATCTCTTTTGTCGAAAATCAGCCGTTTTTGATCGAACATTAAATGCCTCCAAATGGTATTTAATTAACTTCCCGGGGTGAAGAAACCCTATTTGAGAACTCAGAGTGAGTAAATTGGCCATTTTCATGCACTTTTAACCATTCCATAAATCTTGTGTTTTTTGCCCCTGGAAGCATGAAAATCACTTTAAACATGCTAATTTTAGCTCTAACACTGATGATCCACCTACAAATGTGAACTGACGTTCAAAAATAAAACATTTGAAAACGGACCATTTTCCACATTTCTGAAGCATGACGTAATGGGGGGGTGTTATCTCTTTTGTCGAAAATCAGCCGTTTTTGCTCGAACATTAAATGCCTCCAAATGGTATTTAATTAACTTCCCGTGCCCCTGGAAGCATGAAAATCACTTTAAACATGCAAATTTTAGCTCTAACACTGATGATCCACCTACAAATGTGAACTGACGTTCAAAAATAAAACATTTGAAAACGGACCATTTTCCACATTTCTGAAGCATGACGTAATGGGGGGGTGTTATCTCTTTTGTCGAAAATCAGCCGTTTTTGCTCGAACATTAAATGCCTCCAAATGGTATTTAATTAACTTCCCGGGGTGAAGAAACCCTATTTGAGAACTCAGAGTGAGTAAATTGGCCATTTTCATGCACTTTTAACCATTCCATAAATCTTGTGTTTTTTGCCCCTGGAAGCATGAAAATCACTTTAAACATGCTAATTTTAGCTCTAACACTGATGATCCACCTACAAATGTGAACTGACGTTCAAAAATAAAACATTTGAAAACGGACCATTTTCCACATTTCTGAAGCATGACGTAATGGGGGGGTGTTATCTCTTTTGTCGAAAATCAGCCGTTTTTGCTCGAACATTAAATGCCTCCAAATGGTATTTAATTAACTTCCCGAGCCCCTGGAAGCATGAAAATCACTTTAAACATGCTAAGTTTAGCTCTAACACTGATGATCCACCTACAAATGTGAACTGACGTTCAAAAATAAAACATTTGAAAACGGACCATTTTCCACATTTCTGAAGCATGACGTAATGGGGGGGTGTTATCTCTTTTGTCGAAAATCAGCCGTTTTTGCTCGAACATTAAATGCCTCCAAATGGTATTTAATTAACTTCCCGAGCCCCTGGAAGCATGAAAATCACTTTAAACATGCTAATTTTAGCTCTAACACTGATGATCCACCTACAAATGTGAACTGACGTTCAAAAATAAAACATTTGAAAACGGACCATTTACCACATTTCTGAAGCATGACGTAATGGGGGGGTGTTATCTCTTTTGTCGAAAATCAGCCGTTTTTGCTCGAACATTAAATGCCTCCAAATGGTATTTAATTAACTTCCCGAGCCCCTGGAAGCATGAAAATCACTTTAAACATGCTAATTTTAGCTCTAACACTGATGATCCACCTACAAATGTGAACTGACGTTCAAAAATAAAACATTTGAAAACGGACCATTTTCCACATTTCTGAAGCATGACGTAATGGGGGGGTGTTATCTCTTTTGTCGAAAATCTGCCGTTTTTGCTCGAACATTAAATGCCTCCAAATGGTATTTAATTAACTTCCTGAGCCCCTGGAAGCATGAAAATCACTTTAAACATGCTAATTTTAGCTCTAACACTGATGATCCACCTACAAATGTGAACTGACGTTCAAAAATAAAACATTTGAAAACGGACCATTTTCCACATTTCTGAAGCATGACATAATGGGGGGGTGTTATCTCTTTTGTCGAAAATCAGCCGTTTTTGCTCGAACATTAAATGCCTCCAAATGGTATTTAATTAACTTCCCGAGCCCCTGGAAGCATGAAAATCACTTTAAACATGCTAATTTTAGCTCTAACACTGATGATCCACCTACAAATGTGAACTGACGTTCAAAAATAAAACATTTGAAAACGGACTATTTTCCACATTTCTGAAGCATGACGTAATGGGGGGGTGTTATCTCTTTTGTCGAAAATCAGCCGTTTTTGCTCGAACATTAAATGCCTCCAAATGGTATTTAATTAACTTCCCGGGGTGAAGAAACCCTTTTTGAGAACTCAGAGTGAGTAAATTGGCCATTTTCATGCACTTTTAACCATTCCATAAATCTTATGTTTTGGGCCCCTGGAAGCATGAAAATCACTTTAAACATGCTAATTTTAGCTCTAACACTGATGATCCACCTACAAATGTGAACTGACGTTCAAAAATAAAACATTTGAAAACGGACCATTTTCCACATTTCTGAAGCATGACGTAATGGGGGGGTGTTATCTCTTTTGTCGAAAATCAGCCGTTTTTGCTCGAACATTAAATGCCTCCAAATGGTATTTAATTAACTTCCCGAGCCCCTGGAAGCATGAAAATCACTTTAAACATGCTAATTTTAGCTCTAACACTGATGATCCACCTACAAATGTGAACTGACGTTCAAAAATAAAACATTTGAAAACGGACCATTTTCCACATTTCTGAAGCATGACGTAATGGGGGGGTGTTATCTCTTTTGTCGAAAATCAGCCGTTTTTGCTCGAACATTAAATGCCTCCAAATGGTATTTATTTCACTTCCAGAGCCCCTGGAAGCATGAAAATCACTTTAAACATGCTAATTTTAGCTCTAACACTGATGATCCACCTACAAATGTGAACTGATGTTCAAAAATAAAACATTTGAAAACGGACCATTTTCCACATTTCTGAAGCATGACGTAATGGGGGGGGGTGTTATCTCTTTTGTCGAAAATCAGCCGTTTTTGCTCGAACATTAAATGCCTCCAAATGGTATTTAATTAACTTCCCGGGGTGAAGAAACCCTTTTTGAGAACTCAGAGTGAGTAAATTGGCCATTTTCATGCACTTTTAACCATTCCATAAATCTTGTGTTTTGGGCCCCTGGAAGCATGAAAATCACTTTAAACATGCTAATTTTAGCTCTAACACTGATGATCCACCTACAAATGTGAACTGACGTTCAAAAATAAAACATTTGAAAACGGACCATTTTCCACATTTCTGAAGCATGACGTAATGGGGGGGTGTTATCTCTTTTGTCGAAAATCAGCCGTTTTTGCTCGAACATTAAATGCCTCCAAATGGTATTTAATTAACTTCCCGAGCCCCTGGAAGCATGAAAATCACTTTAAACATGCTAATTTTAGCTCTAACACTGATGATCCACCTACAAATGTGAACTGACGTTCAAAAATAAAACATTTGAAAACGGACCATTTTCCACATTTCTGAAGCATGACGTAATGGGGGGGTGTTATCTCTTTTGTCGAAAATCAGCCGTTTTTGCTCGAGCATTAAATGCATCCAAATGGTATTTAATTAACTTCCCGAGCCCCTGGAAGCATGAAAATCACTTTAAACATGCTAATTTTAGCTCTAACACTGATGATCCACCTACAAATGTGAACTGACGTTCAAAAATAAAACATTTGAAAACTGACCATTTTCCACATTTCTGAAGCATGACGTAATGGGGGGGTGTTATCTCTTTTGTCGAAAATCAGCCGTTTTTGATCGAACATTAAATGCCTCCAAATGGTATTTAATTAACTTCCCGGGGTGAAGAAACCCTATTTGAGAACTCAGAGTGAGTAAATTGGCCATTTTCATGCACTTTTAACCATTCCATAAATCTTGTGTTTTTTGCCCCTGGAAGCATGAAAATCACTTTAAACATGCTAATTTTAGCTCTAACACTGATGATCCACCTACAAATGTGAACTGACGTTCAAAAATAAAACATTTGAAAACGGACCATTTTCCACATTTCTGAAGCATGACGTAATGGGGGGGTGTTATCTCTTTTGTCGAAAATCAGCCGTTTTTGCTCGAACATTAAATGCCTCCAAATGGTATTTAATTAACTTCCCGTGCCCCTGGAAGCATGAAAATCACTTTAAACATGCAAATTTTAGCTCTAACACTGATGATCCACCTACAAATGTGAACTGACGTTCAAAAATAAAACATTTGAAAACGGACCATTTTCCACATTTCTGAAGCATGACGTAATGGGGGGGTGTTATCTCTTTTGTCGAAAATCAGCCGTTTTTGCTCGAACATTAAATGCCTCCAAATGGTATTTAATTAACTTCCCGGGGTGAAGAAACCCTATTTGAGAACTCAGAGTGAGTAAATTGGCCATTTTCATGCACTTTTAACCATTCCATAAATCTTGTGTTTTTTGCCCCTGGAAGCATGAAAATCACTTTAAACATGCAAATTTTAGCTCTAACACTGATGATCCACCTACAAATGTGAACTGACGTTCAAAAATAAAACATTTGAAAACGGACCATTTTCCACATTTCTGAAGCATGACGTAATGGGGGGGTGTTATCTCTTTTGTCGAAAATCAGCCGTTTTTGCTCGAACATTAAATGCCTCCAAATGGTATTTAATTAACTTCCCGAGCCCCTGGAAGCATGAAAATCACTTTAAACATGCTAATTTTAGCTCTAACACTGATGATCCACCTACAAATGTGAACTGACGTTCAAAAATAAAACATTTGAAAACGGACCATTTTCCACATTTCTGAAGCATGACGTAATGGGGGGGTGTTATCTCTTTTGTCGAAAATCAGCCGTTTTTGCTCGAACATTAAATGCCTCCAAATGGTATTTATTTCACTTCCCGAGCCCCTGGAAGCATGAAAATCACTTTAAACATGCTAATTTTAGCTCTAACACTGATGATCCACCTACAAATGTGAACTGACGTTCAAAAATAAAACATTTGAAAACGGACCATTTTCCACATTTCTGAAGCATGATGTAATGGGGGGGTGTTATCTCTTTTGTCGAAAATCAGCCGTTTTTGCTCGAACATTAAATGCCTCCAAATGGTATTTATTTCACTTCCCGAGCCCCTGGAAGCATGAAAATCACTTTAAACATGCTAATTTTAGCTCTAACACTGATGATCCACCTACAAATGTGAACTGACGTTCAAAAATAAAACATTTGAAAATGGACCATTTTCCACATTTCTGAAGCATGACGTAATGGGGGGGTGTTATCTCTTTTGTCGAAAATCAACCGTTTTTGCTCGAACATTAAATGCCTCCAAATGGTATTTAATTAACTTCCCGGGGTGAAGAAACCCTTTTTGAGAACTCAGAGTGAGTAAATTGGCCATTCTCATGCACTTTTAACCATTCCATAAATCTTGTGTTTTGGGCCCCTGGAAGCATGAAAATCACTTTAAACATGCTAATTTTAGCTCTAACACTGATGATCCACCTACAAATGTGAACTGACGTTCAAAAATAAAACATTTGAAAACGGACCATTTTCCACATTTCTGAAGCATGACGTAATGGGGGGGTGTTATCTCTTTTGTCGAAAATCAGCCGTTTTTGCTCGAACATTAAATGCCTCCAAATGGTATTTAATTAACTTCCCGAGCCCCTGGAAGCATGAAAATCACTTTAAACATGCTAATTTTAGCTCTTACACTGATGATCCACCTACAAATGTGAACTGACGTTCAAAAATAAAACATTTGAAAACGGACCATTTTCCACATTTCTGAAGCATGACGTAATGGGGGGGTGTTATCTCTTTTGTCGAAAATCAGCCGTTTTTGCTCGAACATTAAATGCCTCCAAATGGTATTTATTTCACTTCCCAAGCCCCTGGAAGCATGAAAATCACTTTAAACATGCTAATTTTAGCTCTAACACTGATGATCCACCTACAAATGTGAACTGACGTTCAAAAATAAAACATTTGAAAACGGACGATTTTTCACATTTCTGAAGCATGACGTAATGGGGGGGTGTTATCTCTTTTGTCGAAAATCAGCCGTTTTTGCTCGAACATTAAATGCCTCCAAATGGTATTTACTTAACTTCCCGAGCCCCTGGAAGCATGAAAATCACTTTAAACATGCTAATTTTAGCTCTAACACTGATGATCCACCTACAAATGTGAACTGACGTTCAAAAATAAAACATTTGAAAACGGACCATTTTCCACATTTCTGAAGCATGACGTAATGGGGGGGTGTTATCTCTTTTGTCGAAAATCAGCCGTTTTTGATCGAACATTAAATGCCTCCAAATGGTATTTAATTAACTTCTCGGGGTGAAGAAACCCTATTTGAGAACTCAGAGTGAGTAAATTGGCCATTTTCATGCACTTTTAACCATTCCATAAATCTTGTGTTTTTTGCCCCTGGAAGCATGAAAATCACTTTAAACATGCTAATTTTAGCTCTAACACTGATGATCCACCTACAAATGTGAACTGACGTTCAAAAATAAAACATTTGAAAACGGACCATTTTCCACATTTCTGAAGCATGACGTAATGGGGGGGTGTTATCTCTTTTGTCAAAAATCAGCCGTTTTTGCTCGAACATTAAATGCCTCCAAATGGTATTTAATTAACTTCCCAGGGTGAAGAAACCCTTTTTGAGAACTCAGAGTGAGTAAATTGGCCATTTTCATGCACTTTTAACCATTCCATAAATCTTGTGTTTTGGGCCCCTGGAAGCATGAAAATCACTTCAAACATGCTAATTTTAGCTCTAACACTGATGATCCACCTACAAATGTGAACTGACTTTCAAAAATAAAACATTTGAAAACGGACCATTTTCCACATTTCTGAAGCATGACGTAATGGGGGGGTGTTATCTCTTTTGTCGAAAATCAGCCGTTTTTGCTCGAACATTAAATGCCTCCAAATGGTATTTATTTCAATTCCCGAGCCCCTGGAAGCATGAAAATCACTTTAAACATGCAAATTTTAGCTCTAACACTGATGATCCACCTACAAATGTGAACTGACGTTCAAAAATAAAACATTTGAAAACGGACCATTTTCCACATTTCTGAAGCATGACGTAATGGGGGGGTGTTATCTCTTTTGTCGAAAATCAGCCGTTTTTGCTCGAACATTAAATGCCTCCAAATGGTATTTAATTAACTTCCCGGGGTGAAGAAACCCTTTTTGAGAACTCAGAGTGAGTAAATTGGCCATTTTCATGCACTTTTAACCATTCCATAAATCTTGTGTTTTGGCCCCTGGAAGCATGAAAATCACTTTAAACGTGCTAATTTTAGCTCTAACACTGATGATCCACCTACAAATGTGAACTGACGTTCAAAAATAAAACATTTGAAAACGGACCATTTTCCACATTTCTGAAGCATGACGAAATGGGGGGGTGTTATCTCTTTTGTCGAAAATCAGCCGTTTTTGCTCGAACATTAAATGCCTCCAAATGGTATTTAATTAACTTCCCGAGCCCCTGGAAGCATGAAAATCACTTTAAACATGCTAATTTTAGCTCTAACACTGATGATCCACCTACAAATGTGAACTGACGTTCAAAAATAAAACATTTGAAAACTGACCATTTTCCACATTTCTGAAGCATGACGTAATGGGGGGGTGTTATCTCTTTTGTCGAAAATCAGCCGTTTTTGCTTGAACATTAAATGCCTCCAAATGGTATTTAATTAACTTCCCGAGCCCCTGGAAGCATGAAAATCACTTTAAACATGCTAATTTTAGCTCTAACACTGATGATCCACCTACAAATGTGAACTGACGTTCAAAAATAAAACATTTGAAAACGGACCATTTTCCACATTTCTGAAGCATGACGTAATGGGGGGGTGTTATCTCTTTTGTCGAAAATCAGCCGTTTTTGCTCGAACATTAAATGCCTCCAAATGGTATTTAATTAACTTCCCGAGCCCCTGGAAGCATGAAAATCACTTTAAACATGCTAATTTTAGCTCTAACACTGATGATCCACCTACAAATGTGAACTGACGTTCAAAAATAAAAAATTTGAAAACGGACCATTTTCCACATTTCTGAAGCATGACGTAATGGGGGGGTGTTATCTCTTTTGTCGAAAATCAGCCGTTTTTGCTCGAACATTAAATGCCTCCAAATGGTATTTAATTAACTTCCCGAGCCCCTGGAAGCATGAAAATCACTTTAAACATGCTAATTTTAGCTCTAACACTGATGATCCACCTACAAATGTGAACTGACGTTCAAAAATAAAACATTTGAAAACGGACCATCTTCCACATTTCTGAAGCATGACGTAATGGGGGGGGTGTTATCTCTTTTGTCGAAAATCAGCCGTTTTTGCTCGAACATTAAATGCCTCCAAATGGTATTTAATTAACTTCCCGAGCCCCATGGAAGCATGAAAATCACTTTAAACATGCTAATTTTAGCTTTAACACTGATGATCCACCTACAAATATGAACTGACGTTCAAAAATAAAACATTTGAAAACGGACCATTTACCACATTTCTGAAGCATGACGTAATGGGGGGGTGTTATCTCTTTTGTCGAAAATCAGCCGTTTTTGCTCGAACATTAAATGCCTCCAAATGGTATTTAATTAACTTCCCGAGCCCCTGGAAGCATGAAAATCACTTTAAACATGCTAATTGTAGCTCTAACACTGATGATCCACCTACAAATGTGAACTGACGTTCAAAAATAAAACATTTGAAAACGGACCATTTTCCACATTTCTGAAGCATGACGTAATGGGGGGGTGTTATCTCTTTTGTCGAAAATCAGCCGTTTTTGCTCGAACATTAAATGCCTCCAAATGGTATTTAATTAACTTCCCGAGCCCCTGGAAGCATGAAAATCACTTTAAACATGCTAATTTTAGCTCTAACACTGATGATCCACCTACAAATGTGAACTGACGTTCAAAAATAAAACATTTGAAAACGGACCATTTTCCACATTTCTGAAGCATGACGTAATGGGGGGGTGTTATCTCTTTTGTCGAAAATCAGCCGTTTTTGCTCGAACATTAAATGCCTCCAAATGGTATTTAATTAACTTCCCGAGCCCCTGGAAGCATGAAAATCACTTTAAACATGCTAATTTTAGCTCTAACACTGATGATCCACCTACAAATGTGAACTGACGTTCAAAAATAAAACATTTGAAAACGGACTATTTTCCACATTTCTGAAGCATGACGTAATGGGGGGGTGTTATCTCTTTTGTCGAAAATCAGCCGTTTTTGCTCGAACATTAAATGCCTCCAAATGGTATTTAATTAACTTCCCGGGGTGAAGAAACCCTTTTTGAGAACTCAGAGTGAGTAAATTGGCCATTTTCATGCACTTTTAACCATTCCATAAATCTTATGTTTTGGGCCCCTGGAAGCATGAAAATCACTTTAAACATGCTAATTTTAGCTCTAACACTGATGATCCACCTACAAATGTGAACTGACGTTCAAAAATAAAACATTTGAAAACGGACCATTTTCCACATTTCTGAAGCATGACGTAATGGGGGGGTGTTATCTCTTTTGTCGAAAATCAGCCGTTTTTGCTCGAACATTAAATGCCTCCAAATGGTATTTATTTCACTTCCCGAGCCCCTGGAAGCATGAAAATCACTTTAAACATGCTAATTTTAGCTCTAACACTGATGATCCACCTACAAATGTGAACTGATGTTCAAAAATAAAACATTTGAAAACGGACCATTTTCCACATTTCTGAAGCATGACGTAATTGGGGGGGTGTTATCTCTTTTGTCGAAAATCAGCCGTTTTTGCTCGAACATTAAATGCCTCCAAATGGTATTTAATTAACTTCCCGGGGTGAAGAAACCCTTTTTGAGAACTCAGAGTGAGTAAATTGGCCATTTTCATGCACTTTTAACCATTCCATAAATCTTGTGTTTTGGGCCCCTGGAAGCATGAAAATCACTTTAAACATGCTAATTTTAGCTCTAACACTGATGATCCACCTACAAATGTGAACTGACGTTCAAAAATAAAACATTTGAAAACGGACCATTTTCCACATTTCTGAAGCATGACGTAATGGGGGGGTGTTATCTCTTTTGTCGAAAATCAGCCGTTTTTGCTCGAACATTAAATGCCTCCAAATGGTATTTAATTAACTTCCCGGGGTGAAGAAACCCTTTTTGAGAACTCAGAGTGAGTAAATTGGCCAATTTCATGCACTTTTAACCATTCCATAAATCTTGTGTTTTGGGCCCCTGGAAGCATGAAAATCACTTTAAACATGCTAATTTTAGCTCTAACACTGATGATCCACCTACAAATGTGAACTGACGTTCAAAAATAAAACATTTGAAAACGGACCATTTTCCACATTTCTGAAGCATGAAGTAATGGGGGGGTGTTATCTCTTTTGTCGAAAATCAGCCGTTTTTGCTCGAACATTAAATGTCTCCAAATGGTATTTAATTAACTTCCCGAGCCCCTGGAAGCATGAAAATCACTTTAAACATGCTAATTTTAGCTCTAACACTGATGATCCACCTACAATTGTGAACTGACGTTCAAAAATAAAACATTTGAAAACGGACCATTTACCACATTTCTGAAGCATGACGTAATGGGGGGGTGTTATCTCTTTTGTCGAAAATCAGCCGTTTTTGCTCGAACATTAAATGCCTCCAAATGGTATTTAATTAACTTCCCGAGCCCCTGGAAGCATGAAAATCACTTTAAACATGCTAATTTTAGCTCTAACACTGATGATCCACCTACAAATGTGAACTGACGTTCAAAAATAAAACATTTGAAAACGGACCATTTTCCACATTTCTGAAGCATGACGTAATGGGGGGGTGTTATCTCTTTTGTCGAAAATCAGCCGTTTTTGCTCGAACATTAAATGCCTCCAAATGGTATTTAATTAACTTCCCGGGGTGAAGAAACCCTATTTGAGAACTCAGAGTGAGTAAATTGGCCATTTTCATGCACTTTTAACCATTCCATAAATCTTGTGTTTTTTGCCCCTGGAAGCATGAAAATCACTTTAAACATGCTAATTTTAGCTCTAACACTGATGATCCACCTACAAATGTGAACTGACGTTCAAAAATAAACATTTGAAAACGGACCATTTTCCACATTTCTGAAGCATGACGTAATGGGGGGGGTGTTATCTCTTTTGTCAAAAATCAGCCGTTTTTGCTCGAACATTAAATGCCTCCAAATGGTATTTAATTAACTTCCCAGGGTGAAGAAACCCTTTTTGAGAACTCAGAGTGAGTACATTGGCCATTTTCATGCACTTTTAACCATTCCATAAATCTTGTGTTTTGGGCCCCTGGAAGCATGAAAATCACTTCAAACATGCTAATTTTAGCTCTAACACTGATGATCCACCTACAAATGTGAACTGACTTTCAAAAATAAAACATTTGAAAACGGACCATTTTCCACATTTCTGAAGCATGTCGTAATGGGTGGGTGTTATCTCTTTTGTCGAAAATCAGCCGTTTTTGCTCGAACATTAAATGCCTCCAAATGGTATTTATTTCAATTCCCGAGCCCCTGGAAGCATGAAAATCACTTTAAACATGCTAATTTTAGCTCTAACACTGATGATCCACCTACAAATGTGAACTGACGTTCAAAAATAAAACATTTGAAAACGGACCATTTTCCACATTTCTGAAGCATGACGTAATGGGGGGGTGTTATCTCTTTTGTCGAAAATCAGCCGTTTTTGCTCAAACATTAAATGCCTCCAAATGGTATTTAATTAACTTCCCGAGCCCCTGGAAGCATGAAAATCACTTTAAACATGCAAATTTTAGCTCTAACACTGATGATCCACCTACAAATGTGAACTGACGTTCACAAATAAAACATTTGAAAACGGACCATTTTCCACATTTCTGAAGCATGACGTAATGGGGGGGTGTTATCTCTTTTGTCGAAAATCAGCCGTTTTTGCTCGAACATTAAATGCCTCCAAATGGTATTTAATTAACTTCCCGGGGTGAAGAAACCCTTTTTGAGAACTCAGAGTGAGTAAATTGGCCATTTTCATGCACTTTTAACCATTCCATAAATCTTGTGTTTTGGCCCCTGGAAGCATGAAAATCACTTTAAACGTGCTAATTTTAGCTCTAACACTGATGATCCACCTACAAATGTGAACTGACGTTCAAAAATAAAACATTTGAAAAAGGACCATTTTCCACATTTCTGAAGCATGACGTAATGGGGGGGTGTTATCTCTTTTGTCGAAAATCAGCCGTTTTTGCTCGAACATTAAATGCCTCCAAATGGTATTTAATTAACTTCCCGAGCCCCTGGAAGCATGAAAATCACTTTAAACATGCTAATTTTAGCTCTAACACTGATGATCCACCTACAAATGTGAACTGACGTTCAAAAATAAAACATTTGAAAACGGACCATTTTCCACATTTCTGAAGCATGACGTAATGGGGGGGTGTTATCTCTTTTGTCGAAAATCAGCCGTTTTTGCTCGAACATTAAATGCCTCCAAATGGTATTTATTTCACTTCCCTAGCCCCTGGAAGCATGAAAATCACTTTAAACATGCTAATTTTAGCTCTAACACTGATGATCCACCTACAAATGTGAACTGACGTTCAAAAATAAAACATTTGAAAACGGACCATTTTCCACATTTGTGAAGCATGACGTAATGGGGGGGTGTTATCTCTTTTGTCGAAAATCAGCCGTTTTTGCTCGAACATTAAATGCCTCCAAATGGTATTTAATTAACTTCCCGAGCCCCTGGAAGCATGAAAATCACTTTAAACATGCTAATTTTAGCTCTAACACTGATGATCCACCTACAAATGTGAACTGACGTTCAAAAATAAAACATTTGAAAACGGACCATTTTCCACATTTCTGAAGCATGACGTAATGGGGGGGTGTTATCTCTTTTGTCGAAAATCAACCGTTTTTGCTCGAACATTAAATGCCTCCAAATGGTATTTAATTAACTTCCCGGGGTGAAGAAACCCTTTTTGAGAACTCAGAGTGAGTAAATTGGCCATTCTCATGCACTTTTAACCATTCCATAAATCTTGTGTTTTGGGCCCCTGGAAGCATGAAAATCACTTTAAACATGCTAATTTTAGCTCTAACACTGATGATCCACCTACAAATGTGAACTGACGTTCAAAAATAAAACATTTGAAAACGGACCATTTTCCACATTTCTGAAGCATGACGTAATGGGGGGGTGTTATCTCTTTTGTCGAAAATCAGCCGTTTTTGCTCGAACATTAAATGCCTCCAAATGGTATTTAATTAACTTCCCGAGCCCCTGAAAGCATGAAAATCACTTTAAACATGCTAATTTTAGCTCTTACACTGATGATCCACCTACAAATGTGAATTGACGTTCAAAAATAAAACATTTGAAAACGGACCATTTTCCACATTTCTGAAGCATGACGTAATGGGGGGGTGTTATCTCTTTTGTCGAAAATCAGCCGTTTTTGATCGAACATTAAATGCCTCCAAATGGTATTTATTTCACTTCCCAAGCCCCTGGAAGCATGAAAATCACTTTAAACATGCTAATTTTAGCTCTAACACTGATGATCCACCTACAAATGTGAACTGACGTTCAAAAATAAAACATTTGAAAACGGACCATTTTCCACATTTCTGAAGCATGACGTAATGGGGGGGTGTTATCTCTTTTGTCGAAAATCAGCCGTTTTTGCTCGAACATTAAATGCCTCCAAATGGTATTTAATTAACTTCCCGAGCCCCTGGAAGCATGAAAATCACTTTAAACATGCTAATTTTAGCTCTAACACTGATGATCCACCTACAAATGTGAACTGACGTTCAAAAATAAAACATTTGAAAACGGACCATTTTCCACATTTCTGAAGCATGACGTAATGGGGGGGTGTTATCTCTTTTGTCGAAAATCAGCCATTTTTGCTCGAACATTAAATGCCTCCAAATGGTATTTAATTAACTTCCCGAGCCCCTGGAAGCATGAAAATCACTTTAAACATGCTAATTTCAGCTCTTACACTGATGATCCACCTACAAATGTGAACTGACGTTCAAAAAAATAACATTTGAAAACGGACCATTTTCCACATTTCTGAAGCATGACGTAATGGGGGGGTGTTATCTCTTTTGTCGAAAATCAGCCGTTTTTGCTCGAACATTAAATGCCTCCAAATGGTATTTATTTCACTTCCCAAGCCCCTGGAAGCATGAAAATCACTTTAAACATGCTAATTTTAGCTCTAACACTGATGATCCACCTACAAATGTGAACTGACGTTCAAAAATAAAACATTTGAAAACGGACGATTTTCCACATTTCTGAAGCATGACGTAATGGGGGGGTGTTATCTCTTTTGTCGAAAATCAGCCGTTTTTGCTCGAACATTAAATGCCTCCAAATGGTATTTACTTAACTTCCCGAGCCCCTGGAAGCATGAAAATCACTTTAAACATGCTAATTTTAGCTCTAACACTGATGATCCACCTACAAATGTGAACTGACGTTCAAAAATAAAACATTTGAAAACGGACCATTTTCCACATTTCTGAAGCATGACGTAATGGGGGGGTGTTATCTCTTTTGTCGAAAATCAGCCGTTTTTGCTCGAACATTAAATGCCTCCAAATGGTATTTAATTAACTTCCCGGGGTGAAGAAACCCTTTTTGAGAACTCAGAGTGAGTAAATTGGCCATTTTCATGCACTTTTAACCATTCCATAAATCTTGTGTTTTGGCCCCTGGAAGCATGAAAATCACTTTAAACGTGCTGATTTTAGCTCTAACACTGATGATCCACCTACAAATGTGAACTGACGTTCAAAAATAAAACATTTGAAAACGGACCATTTTCCACATTTCTGAAGCATGACGTAATGGGGGGGTGTTATCTCTTTTGTCGAAAATCAGCCGTTTTTGCTCGAACATTAAATGCCTCCAAATGGTATTTAATTAACTTCCCGAGCCCCTGGAAGCATGAAAATCACTTTAAACATGCTAATTTTAGCTCTAACACTGATGATCCACCTACAAATGTGAACTGACGTTCAGAAATAAAACATTTGAAAACGGACCATTTTCCACATTTCTGAAGCATGACATAATGGGGGGGTGTTATCTCTTTTGTCGAAAATCTGCCGTTTTTGCTCGAACATTAAATGCCTCCAAATGGTATTTATTTCACTTCCCGAGCCCCTGGAAGCATGAAAATCACTTTAAACATGCTAATTTTAGCTCTAACACTGATGATCCACCTACAAATGTGAACTGACGTTCAAAAATAAAACATTTGAAAACGGACCATTTTCCACATTTCTGAAGCATGACGTAATGGGGGGGTGTTATCTCTTTTGTGGAAAATCATCCGTTTTTGCTCGAACATTAAATGCCTCCAAATGGTATTTAATTAACTTCCCGAGCCCCTGGAAGCATGAAAATCACTTTAAACATGCTAATTTTAGCTCTAACACTGATGATCCACCTACAAATGTGAACTGACGTTCAAAAATAAAACATTTAAAAACGGACCATTTTCCACATTTCTGAAGCATGACGTAATGGGGGGGTGTTATCTCTTTTGTCGAAAATCAACCGTTTTTGCTCGAACATTAAATGCCTCCAAATGGTATTTAATTAACTTCCCGGGATGAAGAAACCCTTTTTGAGAACTCAGAGTGAGTAAATTGGCCATTCTCATGCACTTTTAACCATTCCATAAATCTTGTGTTTTGGGCCCCTGGAAGCATGAAAATCACTTTAAACATGCTAATTTTAGCTCTAACACTGATGATCCACCTACAAATGTGAACTGACGTTCAAAAATAAAACATTTGAAAACGGACCATTTTCCACATTTCTGAAGCATGACGTAATGGGGGGGTGTTATCTCTTTTGTCGAAAATCAGCCGTTTTTGCTCGAACATTAAATGCCTCCAAATGGTATTTAATTAACTTCCCGAGCCCCTGGAAGCATGAAAATCACTTTAAACATGCTAATTTTAGCTCTTACACTGATGATCCACCTACAAATGTGAACTGACGTTCAAAAATAAAACATTTGAAAACGGACCATTTTCCACATTTCTGAAGCATGACGTAATGGGGGGGTGTTATCTCTTTTGTCGAAAATCAGCCGTTTTTGCTCGAACATTAAATGCCTCCAAATGGTATTTATTTCACTTCCCAAGCCCCTGGAAGCATGAAAATCACTTTAAACATGCTAATTTTAGCTCTAACACTGATGATCCACCTACAAATGTGAACTGACGTTCAAAAATAAAACATTTGAAAACGGACCATTTTCCACATTTCTGAAGCATGACGTAATGGGGGGGTGTTATCTCTTTTGTCGAAAATCAGCCGTTTTTGCTCGAACATTAAATGCCTCCAAATGGTATTTATTTCACTTCCAAAGCCCCTGGAAGCATGAAAATCACTTTAAACATGCTAATTTTAGCTCTAACACTGATGATCCACCTACAAATGTGAACTGACGTTCAAAAATAAAACATTTGAAAACGGACGATTTTCCACATTTCTGAAGCATGACGTAATGGGGGGGTGTTATCTCTTTTGTCGAAAATCAGCCGTTTTTGCTCGAACATTAAATGCCTCCAAATGGTATTTACTTAACTTCCCGAGCCCATGGAAGCATGAAAATCACTTTAAACATGCTAATTTTAGCTCTAACACTGATGATCCACCTACAAATGTGAACTGACGTTCAAAAATAAAACATTTGAAAACGGACCATTTTCCACATTTCTGAAGCATGACGTAATGGGGGGGTGTTATCTCTTTTGTCGAAAATCAGCCGTTTTTGATCGAACATTAAACGCCTCAAAATGGTATTTAATTAACTTCTCGGGGTGAAGAAACCCTATTTGAGAACTCAGAGTGAGTAAATTGGCCATTTTCATGCACTTTTAACCATTCCATAAATCTTGTGTTTTGGGCCCCTGGAAGCATGAAAATCACTTTAAACATGCTAATTTTAGCTCTAACACTGATGATCCACCTACAAATGTGAACTGACGTTCAAAAATAAAACATTTGAAAACGGACCATTTTCCACATTTCTGAAGCATGACGTAATGGGGGGGTGTCATCTCTTTTGTCGAAAATCAGCCGTTTTTGCTCGAACATTAAATGCCTCCAAATGGTATTTATTTCACTTCCCAAGCCCCTGGAAGCATGAAAATCACTTTAAACATGCTAATTTTAGCTCTAACACTGATGATCCACCTACAAATGTGAACTGACGTTCAAAAATAAAACATTTGAAAACGGACCATTTTCCACATTTCTGAAGCATGACGTAATGGGGGGGTGTTATCTCTTTTGTCGAAAATCAGCCGTTTTTGCTCGAACATTAAATGCCTCCAAATGGTATTTAATTAACTTCCCGAGCCCCTGGAAGCATGAAAATCACTTTAAACATGCTAATTTTAGCTCTAACACTGATGATCCACCTACAAATGTGAACTGACGTTCAAAAATAAAACATTTGAAAACGGACCATTTTCCACATTTCTGAAGCATGACGTAATGGGGGGGTGTTATCTCTTTTGTCGAAAATCAGCCATTTTTGCTCGAACATTAAATGCCTCCAAATGGTATTTAATTAACTTCCCGAGCCCCTGGAAGCATGAAAATCACTTTAAACATGCTAATTTCAGCTCTTACACTGATGATCCACCTACAAATGTGAACTGACGTTCAAAAAAATTACATTTGAAAACGGACCATTTTCCACATTTCTGAAGCATGACGTAATTGTGGGGTGTTATCTCTTTTGTCGAAAATCAGCCGTTTTTGCTCGAATATTAAATGCCTCCAAATGGTATTTATTTCACTTCCCAAGCCCCTGGAAGCATGAAAATCACTTTAAACATGCTAATTTTAGCTCTAACACTGATGATCCACCTACAAATGTGAACTGACGTTCAAAAATAAAACATTTGAAAACGGACGATTTTCCACATTTCTGAAGCATGACGTAATGGGGGGGTGTTATCTCTTTTGTCGAAAATCAGCCGTTTTTGCTCGAACATTAAATGCCTCCAAATGGTATTTACTTAACTTCCCGAGCCCCTGGAAGCATGAAAATCACTTTAAACATGCTAATTTTAGCTCTAACACTGATGATCCACCTACAAATGTGAACTGACGTTCAAAAATAAAACATTTGAAAACGGACCATTTTCCACATTTCTGAAGCATGACGTAATGGGGGGGTGTTATCTCTTTTGTCGAAAATCAGCCGTTTTTGCTCGAACATTAAATGCCTCCAAATGGTATTTATTTAACTTCTCGAGCCCCTGGAAGCATGAAAATCACTTTAAACATGCTAATTTTAGCTCTAACACTGATGATCCACCTACAAATGTGAACTGACGTTCAAAAATAAAACATTTGAAAACGGACCATTTTCCACATTTCTGAAACATGACGTAATGGGGGGGTGTTATCTCTTTTGTCGAAAATCAGCCGTTTTTGCTCGAACATTAAATGCCTCCAAATGGTATTTAATTAACTTCCCGAGCCCCTGGAAGCATGAAAATCACTTTAAACATGCTAATTTTAGCTCTAACACTGATGATCCACCTACAAATGTGAACTGACGTTCAAAAATAAAACATTTAAAAACGGACCATTTTCCACATTTCTGAAGCATGACGTAATGGGGGGGTGTTATCTCTTTTGTCGAAAATCAACCGTTTTTGCTCGAACATTAAATGCCTCCAAATGGTATTTAATTAACTTCCCGGGGTGAAGAAACCCTTTTTGAGAACTCAGAGTGAGTAAATTGGCCATTCTCATGCACTTTTAACCATTCCATAAATCTTGTGTTTTGGGCCCCTGGAAGCATGAAAATCACTTTAAACATGCTAATTTTAGCTCTAACACTGATGATCCACCTACAAATGTGAACTGACGTTCAAAAATAAAACATTTGAAAACGGACCATTTTCCACATTTCTGAAGCATGACGTAATGGGGGGGTGTTATCTCTTTTGTCGAAAATCAGCCGTTTTTGCTCGAACATTAAATGCCTCCAAATGGTATTTAATTAACTTCCCGAGCCCCTGGAAGCATGAAAATCACTTTAAACATGCTAATTTTAGCTCTTACACTGATGATCCACCTACAAATGTGAACTGACGTTCAAAAATAAAACATTTGAAAACGGACCATTTTCCACATTTCTGAAGCATGACGTAATGGGGGGGTGTTATCTCTTTTGTCGAAAATCAGCCGTTTTTGCTCGAACATTAAATGCCTCCAAATGGTATTTATTTCACTTCCCAAGCCCCTGGAAGCATGAAAATCACTTTAAACATGCTAATTTTAGCTCTAACACTGATGATCCACCTACAAATGTGAACTGACGTTCAAAAATAAAACATTTGAAAACGGACCATTTTCCACATTTCTGAAGCATGACGTAATGGGGGGGTGTTATCTCTTTTGTCGAAAATCAGCCGTTTTTGCTCGAACATTAAATGCCTCCAAATGGTATTTATTTCACTTCCCAAGCCCCTGGAAGCATGAAAATCACTTTAAACATGCTAATTTTAGCTCTAACACTGATGATCCACCTACAAATGTGAACTGACGTTCAAAAATAAAACATTTGAAAACGGACCATTTTCCACATTTCTGAAGCATGACGTAATGGGGGAGTGTTATCTCTTTTGTCAAAAATCAGCCGTTTTTGCTCGAACATTAAATGCCTCCAAATGGTATTTAATTAACTTCCCAGGGTGAAGAAACCCTTTTTGAGAACTCAGAGTGAGTAAATTGGCCATTTTCATGCACTTTTAACCATTCCATAAATCTTGTGTTTTGGGCCCCTGGAAGCATGAAAATCACTTCAAACATGCTAATTTTAGCTCTAACACTGATGATCCACCTACAAATGTGAACTGACTTTCAAAAATAAAACATTTGAAAACGGACCATTTTCCACATTTCTGAAGCATGACGTAATGGGGGGGTGTTATCTCTTTTGTCGAAAATCAGCCGTTTTTGCTCGAACATTAAATGCCTCCAAATGGTATTTAATTAACTTCCCGGGGTGAAGAAACCCTTTTTGAGAACTCAGAGTGAGTAAATTGGCCATTTTCATGCACTTTTAACCATTCCATAAATCTTGTGTTTTGGCCCCTGGAAGCATGAAAATCACTTTAAACGTGCTAATTTTAGCTCTAACACTGATGATCCACCTACAAATGTGAACTGACGTTCAAAAATAAAACATTTGAAAACGGACCATTTTCCACATTTCTGAAGCATGACGAAATGGGGGGGTGTTATCTCTTTTGTCGAAAATCAGCCGTTTTTGCTCGAACATTAAATGCCTCCAAATGGTATTTAATTAACTTCCCGAGCCCCTGGAAGCATGAAAATCACTTTAAACATGCTAATTTTAGCTCTAACACTGATGATCCACCTACAAATGTGAACTGACGTTCAAAAATAAAACATTTGAAAACGGACCATTTTCCACATTTCTGAAGCATGACGAAATGGGGGGGTGTTATCTCTTTTGTCGAAAATCAGCCGTTTTTGCTCGAACATTAAATGCCTCCAAATGGTATTTAATTAACTTCCCGAGCCCCTGGAAGCATGAAAATCACTTTAAACATGCTAATTTTAGCTCTAACACTGATGATCCACCTACAAATGTGAACTGACGTTCAAAAATAAAACATTTGAAAACTGACCATTTTCCACATTTCTGAAGCATGACGTAATGGGGGGGTGTTATCTCTTTTGTCGAAAATCAGCCGTTTTTGCTCGAACATTAAATGCCTCCAAATGGTATTTAATTAACTTCCCGAGCCCCTGGAAGCATGAAAATCACTTTAAACATGCTAATTTTAGCTCTAACACTGATGATCCACCTACAAATGTGAACTGACGTTCAAAAATAAAACATTTGAAAACTGACTATTTTCCACATTTCTGAAGCATGACGTAATGGGGGGGTGTTATTTCTTTTGTCGAAAATCAGCCGTTTTTGCTCGAACATTAAATGCCTCCAAATGGTATTTAATTAACTTCCCGGGGTGAAGAAACCCTTTTTGAGAACTCAGAGTGAGTAAATTGGCCATTTTCATGCACTTTTAACCATTCCATAAATCTTATGTTTTGGGCCCCTGGAAGCATGAAAATCACTTTAAACATGCTAATTTTAGCTCTAACACTGATGATCCACCTACAAATGTGAACTGACGTTCAAAAAAATAACATTTGAAAACGGACCATTTTCCACATTTCTGAAGCATGACGTAATGGGGGGTGTTATCTCTTTTGTCGAAAATCAGCCATTTTTGCTCGAACATTAAATGCCTCCAAATGGTATTTATTTCACTTCCCAAGCCCCTGGAAGCATGAAAATCACTTTAAACATGCTAATTTTAGCTCTAACACTGATGATCCACCTACAAATGTGAACTGACGTTCAAAAATAAAACATTTGAAAACGGACGATTTTCCACATTTCTGAAGCATGACGTAATGGGGGGGTGTTATCTCTTTTGTCGAAAATCAGCCGTTTTTGCTCGAACATTAAATGCCTCCAAATGGTATTTACTTAACTTCCCGAGCCCCTGGAAGCATGAAAATCACTTTAAACATGCTAATTTTAGCTCTAACACTGATGATCCACCTACAAATGTGAACTGACGTTCAAGAATAAAACATTTGAAAACGGACCATTTTCCACATTTCTGAAGCATGACGTAATGGGGGGGTGTTATCTCTTTTGTCGAAAATCAGCCGTTTTTGCTCGAACATTAAATGCCTCCAAATGGTATTTAATTAACTTCCCGAGCCCCTGGAAGCATGAAAATCACTTTAAACATGCTAATTTTAGCTCTAACACTGATGATCCACCTACAAATGTGAACTGACGTTCAAAAATAAAACATTTGAAAACGGACCATTTTCCACATTTCTGAAGCATGACGTAATGGGGGGCTGTTATCTCTTTTGTCGAAAATCAGCCGTTTTTGCTCGAACATTAAATGCCTCCAAATGGTATTTATTTCACTTCCCGAGCCCCTGGAAGCATGAAAATCACTTTAAACATGCTAATTTTAGCTCTAACACTGATGATCCACCTACAAATGTGAACTGACGTTCAAAAATAAAACATTTGAAAACGGACCATTTTCCACATTTCTGAAGCATGACGTAATGGGGGGGTGTTATCTCTTTTGTCGAAAATCAGCCATTTTTGCTCGAACATTAAATGCCTCCAAATGGTATTTAATTAACTTCCCGAGCCCCTGGAAGCATGAAAATCACTTTAAACATGCTTATTTTAGCTCTAACACTGATGATCCACCTACAAATGTGAACTGACGTTCAAAAATAAAACATTTAAAAACGGACCATTTTCCACATTTCGGAAGCATGACGTAATGGGGGGGTGTTATCTCTTTTGTCGAAAATCAACCGTTTTTGCTCGAACATTAAATGCCTCCAAATGGTATTTAATTAACTTCCCGGGGTGAAGAAACCCTTTTTGAGAACTCAGAGTGAGTAAATTGGCCATTCTCATGCACTTTTAACCATTCCATAAATCTTGTGTTTTGGGCCCCTGGAAGCATGAAAATCACTTTAAACATGCTAATTTTAGCTCTAACACTGATGATCCACCTACAAATGTGAACTGACGTTCAAAAATAAAACATTTGAAAACGGACCATTTTCCACATTTCTGAAGCATGACGTAATGGGGGGGTGTTATCTCTTTTGTCGAAAATCAGCCGTTTTTGCTCGAACAATAAATGCCTCCAAATGGTATTTAATTAACTTCCCGAGCCCCTGGAAGCATGAAAATCACTTTAAACATGCTAATTTTAGCTCTTACACTGATGATCCACCTACAAATGTGAACTGACGTTCAAAAATAAAACATTTGAAAACGGACCATTTTCCACATTTTTGAAGCATGACGTAATGGGGGGGTGTTATCTCTTTTGTCGAAAATCAGCCGTTTTTGCTCGAACATTAAATGCCTCCAAATGGTATTTATTTCATTTCCCAAGCCCCTGGAAGCATGAAAATCACTTTAAACATGCTAATTTTAGCTCTGACACTGATGATCCACCTACAAATGTGAACTGACGTTCAAAAATAAAACATTTGAAAACGGACCATTTTCCACATTTCTGAAGCATGACGTAATGGGGGGGTGTTATCTCTTTTGTCGAAAATCAGCCGTTTTTGCTCGAACATTAAATGCCTCCAAATGGTATTTATTTCACTTCCCAAGCCCCTGGAAGCATGAAAATCACTTTAAACATGCTAATTTTAGCTCTAACACTGATGATCCTCCTACAAATGTGAACTGACGTTCAAAAATAAAACATTTGAAAACGGACGATTTTCCACATTTCTGAAGCATGACGTAATGGGAGGGTGTTATCTCTTTTGTCGAAAATCAGCCGTTTTTGCTCGAACATTAAATGCCTCCAAATGGTATTTACTTAACTTCCCGAGCCCCTGGAAGCATGAAAATCACTTTAAACATGCTAATTTTAGCTCTAACACTGATGATCCACCTACAAATGTGAACTGACGTTCAAAAATAAAACATTTGAAAACGGACCATTTTCCACATTTCTGAAGCATGACGTAATGGGGGGGTGTTATCTCTTTTGTCGAAAATCAGCCGTTTTTGATCGAACATTAAATGCCTCCAAATGGTATTTAATTAACTTCTCGGGGTGAAGAAACCCTATTTGAGAACTCAGAGTGAGTAAATTGGCCATTTTCATGCACTTTTAACCATTCCATAAATCTTGTGTTTTTTGCCCCTGGAAGCATGAAAATCACTTTAAACATGCTAATTTTAGCTCTAACACTGATGATCCACCTACAAATGTGAACTGACGTTCAAAAATAAAACATTTGAAAACGGACCATTTTCCACATTTCTGAAGCATGACGTAATGGGGGGGTGTTATCTCTTTTGTCAAAAATCAGCCGTTTTTGCTCGAACATTAAATGCCTCCAAATGGTATTTAATTAACTTCCCAGGGTGAAGAAACCCTTTTTGAGAACTCAGAGTGAGTAAATTGGCCATTTTCATGCACTTTTAACCATTCCATAAATCTTGTGTTTTGGGCCCCTGGAAGCATGAAAATCACTTCAAACATGCTAATTTTAGCTCTAACACTGATGATCCACCTACAAATGTGAACTGACTTTCAAAAATAAAACATTTGAAAACGGACCATTTTCCACATTTCTGAAGCATGACGTAATGGGGGGTGTTATCTCTTTTGTCGAAAATCAGCCGTTTTTGCTCGAACATTAAATGCCTCCAAATGGTATTTATTTCAATTCCCGAGCCCCTGGAAGCATGAAAATCACTTTAAACATGCAAATTTTAGCTCTAACACTGATGATCCACCTACAAATGTGAACTGACGTTCAAAAATAAAACATTTGAAAACGGACCATTTTCCACATTTCTGAAGCATGACGTAATGGGGGGGTGTTATCTCTTTTGTCGAAAATCAGCCGTTTTTGCTCGAACATTAAATGCCTCCAAATGGTATTTAATTAACTTCCCGGGGTGAAGAAACCCTTTTTGAGAACTCAGAGTGAGTAAATTGGCCATTTTCATGCACTTTTAACCATTCCATAAATCTTGTGTTTTGGCCCCTGGAAGCATGAAAATCACTTTAAACGTGCTAATTTTAGCTCTAACACTGATGATCCACCTACAAATGTGAACTGACGTTCAAAAATAAAACATTTGAAAACGGACCATTTTCCACATTTCTGAAGCATGACGAAATGGGGGGGTGTTATCTCTTTTGTCGAAAATCAGCCGTTTTTGCTCGAACATTAAATGCCTCCAAATGGTATTTAATTAACTTCCCGAGCCCCTGGAAGCATGAAAATCACTTTAAACATGCTAATTTTAGCTCTAACACTGATGATCCACCTACAAATGTGAACTGACGTTCAAAAATAAAACATTTGAAAACGGACCATTTTCCACATTTCTGAAGCATGACGTAATGGGGGGGTGTTATCTCTTTTGTCGAAAATCAGCCGTTTTTGCTCGAACATTAAATGCCTCCAAATGGTATTTAATTAACTTCCCGAGCCCCTGGAAGCATGAAAATCACTTTAAACATGCTAATTTTAGCTCTAACACTGATGATCCATCTACAAATGTGAACTGACGTTCAAAAATAAAACATTTGAAAATGGACCATTTTCCACATTTCTGAAGCATGACGTAATGGGTGGGTGTTATCTCTTTTGTCGAAAATCAGCCGTTTTTGCTCAAACATTAAATGCCTCCAAATGGTATTTAATTAACTTCCCGAGCCCCTGGAAGCATGAAAATCACTTTAAACATGCTAATTTTAGCTCTAACACTGATGATCCACCTACAAATGTGAACTGACGTTCAAAAATAAAAAATTTGAAAACGGACCATTTTCCACATTTCTGAAGCATGACGTAATGGGGGGGTGTTATCTCTTTTGTCGAAAATCAGCCGTTTTTGCTCGAACATTAAATGCCTCCAAATGGTATTTAATTAACTTCCCGAGCCCCTGGAAGCATGAAAATCACTTTAAACATGCTAATTTTAGCTCTAACACTGATGATCCACCTACAAATGTGAACTGACGTTCAAAAATAAAACATTTGAAAACGGACCATTTTCCACATTTCTGAAGCATGACGTAATGGGGGGGGTGTTATCTCTTTTGTCGAAAATCAGCCGTTTTTGCTCGAACATTAAATGCCTCCAAATGGTATTTAATTAACTTCCCGAGCCCCTGGAAGCATGAAAATCACTTTAAACATGCTAATTTTAGCTCTAACACTGATAATCCACCTACAAATGTGAACTGACGTTCAAAAATAAACCATTTCAAAACGGACCATTTACCACATTTCTGAAGCATGACGTAATGGGGGGGTGTTATCTCTTTTGTCGAAAATCAGCCGTTTTTGCTCGAACATTAAATGCCTCCAAATGGTATTTAATTAACTTCCCGAGCCCCTGGAAGCATGAAAATCACTTTAAACATGCTAATTTTAGCTCTAACACTGATGATCCACCTACAAATGTGAACTGACGTTCAAAAATAAAACATTTGAAAACGGACCATTTTCCACATTTCTGAAGCATGACGTAATGGGGGGTGTTATCTCTTTTGTCGAAAATCAGCTGTTTTTGCTCGAACATTAAATGCCTCCAAATGGTATTTAATTAACTTCCCGAGCCCCTGGAAGCATGAAAATCACTTTAAACATGCTAATTTTAGCTCTAACACTGATGATCCACCTACAAATGTGAACTGACGTTCAAAAATAAAACATTTGAAAACGGACCATTTTCCACATTTCTGAAGCATGACGTAATGGGGGGTGTTATCTCTTTTGTCGAAAATCAGCCGTTTTTGCTCGAACATTAAATGCCTCCAAATGGTATTTAATTAACTTCCCGAGCCCCTGGAAGCATGAAAATCACTTTAAACATGCTAATTTTAGCTCTAACACTGATGATCCACCTACAAATGTGAACTGACGTTCAAAAATAAAACATTTGAAAACAGACTATTTTCCACATTTCTGAAGCATGACGTAATGGGGGGGGTGTTATCTCTTTTGTCGAAAATCAGCCGTTTTTGCTCGAACATTAAATGCCTCCAAATGGTATTTAATTAACTTCCCGGGGTGAAGAAACCCTTTTTGAGAACTCAGAGTGAGTAAATTGGCCATTTTCATGCACTTTTAACCATTCCATAAATCTTGTGTTTTGGGCCCCTGGAAGCATGAAAATCACTTTAAACATGCTAATTTTAGCTCTAACACTGATGATCCACCTACAAATGTGAACTGACGTTCAAAAATAAAACATTTGAAAACGGACCATTTTCCACATTTCTGAAGCATGACGTAATGGGGGGGTGTTATCTCTTTTGTCGAAAATAAGCCGTTTTTGCTCGAACATTAAATGCCTCCAAATGGTATTTATTTCACTTCCCGAGCCCCTGGAAGCATGAAAATCACTTTAAACATGCTAATTTTAGCTCTAACACTGATGATCCACCTACAAATGTGAACTGATGTTCAAAAATAAAACATTTGAAAACGGACCATTTTCCACATTTCTGAAGCATGACGTAATGGGGGGGGTGTTATCTCTTTTGTCGAAAATCAGCCGTTTTTGCTCGAACATTAAATGCCTCCAAATGGTATTTAATTAACTTCCCGGGGTGAAGAAACCCTTTTTGAGAACTCAGAGTGAGTAAATTGGCCATTTTCATGCACTTTTAACCATTCCATAAATCTTGTGTTTTGGGCCCCTGGAAGCATGAAAATCACTTTAAACATGCTAATTTTAGCTCTAACACTGATGATCCACCTACAAATGTGAACTGACGTTCAAAAATAAAACATTTGAAAACGGACCATTTTCCACATTTCTGAAGCATGACGTAATGGGGGGGTGTTATCTCTTTTGTCGAAAATCAGCCGTTTTTGCTCGAACATTAAATGCCTCCAAATGGTATTTAATTAACTTCCCGGGGTGAAGAAACCCTTTTTGAGAACTCAGAGTGAGTAAATTGGCCATTTTCATGCACTTTTAACCATTCCATAAATCTTGTGTTTTGGGCCCCTGGAAGCATGAAAATCACTTTAAACATGCTAATTTTAGCTCTAACACTGATGATCCACCTACAAATGTGAACTGACGTTCAAAAATAAAACATTTGAAAACGGACCATTTTCCACATTTCTGAAGCATGACGTAATGGGGGGGTGTTATCTCTTTTGTCGAAAATCAGCCGTTTTTGCTCGAACATTAAATGCCTCCAAATGGTATTTATTTCACTTCCCAAGCCCCTGGAAGCATGAAAATCACTTTAAACATGCTAATTTTAGCTCTAACACTGATGATCCACCTACAAATGTGAACTGACGTTCAAAAATAAAACATTTGAAAACGGACGATTTTCCACATTTCTGAAGCATGACGTAATGGGGGGGTGTTATCTCTTTTGTCGAAAATCAGCCGTTTTTGCTCGAACATTAAATGCCTCCAAATGGTATTTACTTAACTTCCCGAGCCCCTGGAAGCATGAAAATCACTTTAAACATGCAAATTTTAGCTCTAACACTGATGATCCACCTACAAATGTGAACTGACGTTCAAAAATAAAACATTTGAAAACGGACCATTTTCCACATTTCTGAAGCATGACGTAATGGGGGGGTGTTATCTCTTTTGTCGAAAATCAGCCGTTTTTGCTCGAACATTAAATGCCTCCAAATGGTATTTAATTAACTTCCCGGGGTGAAGAAACCCTTTTTGAGAACTCAGAGTGAGTAAATTGGCCATTTTCATGCACTTTTAACCATTCCATAAATCTTGTGTTTTGGCCCCTGGAAGCATGAAAATCACTTTAAACGTGCTGATTTTAGCTCTAACACTGATGATCCACCTACAAATGTGAACTGACGTTCAAAAATAAAACATTTGAAAACGGACCATTTTCCACATTTCTGAAGCATGACGTAATGGGGGGGTGTTATCTCTTTTGTCGAAAATCAGCCGTTTTTGCTCGAACATTAAATGTCTCCAAATGGTATTTAATTAACTTCCCGAGCCCCTGGAAGCATGAAAATCACTTTAAACATGCTAATTTTAGCTCTAACACTGATGATCCACCTACAAATGTGAACTGACGTTCAAAAATAAAACATTTGAAAACGGACCATTTTCCAAATTTCTGAAGCATGACGTAATGGGGGGGTGTTATCTCTTTTGTCGAAAATCAGCCGTTTTTGCTCGAACATTAAATGCCTCCAAATGGTATTTATTTCACTTCCCGAGCCCCTGGAAGCATGAAAATCACTTTAAACATGCTAATTTTAGCTCTAACACTGATGATCCACCTACAAATGTGAACTGACGTTCAAAAATAAAACATTTGAAAACGGACCATTTTCCACATTTCTGAAGCATGACGTAATGGGGGGGTGTTATCTCTTTTGTCGAAAATCAGCCGTTTTTGCTCGAACATTAAATGCCTCCAAATGGTATTTAATTAACTTCCCGAGCCCCTGGAAGCATGAAAATCACTTTAAACATGCTAATTTTAGCTCTAACACTGATGATCCACCTACAAATGTGAACTGACGTTCAAAAATAAAACATTTGAAAACGGACCATTTTCCACATTTCTGAAGCATGACGTAATGGGGGGGTGTTATCTCTTTTGTCGAAAATCAACCGTTTTTGCTCGAACATTAAATGCCTCCAAATGGTATTTAATTAACTTCCCGGGGTGAAGAAACCCTTTTAGAGAACTCAGAGTGAGTAAATTGGCCATTCTCATGCACTTTTAACCATTCCATAAATCTTGTGTTTTGGGCCCCTGGAAGCATGAAAATCACTTTAAACATGCTAATTTTAGCTCTAACACTGATGATCCACCTACAAATGTGAACTGACGTTCAAAAATAAAACATTTGAAAACGGACCATTTTCCACATTTCTGAAGCATGACGTAATGGGGGGGTGTTATCTCTTTTGTCAAAAATCAGCCGTTTTTGCTCGAACATTAAATGCCTCCAAATGGTATTTAATTAACTTCCCAGGGTGAAGAAACCCTTTTTGAGAACTCAGAGTGAGTACATTGGCCATTTTCATGCACTTTTAACCATTCCATAAATCTTGTGTTTTGGGCCCCTGGAAGCATGAAAATCACTTCAAACATGCTAATTTTAGCTCTAACACTGATGATCCACCTACAAATGTGAACTGACTTTCAAAAATAAAACATTTGAAAACGGACCATTTTCCACATTTCTGAAGCATGACGTAATGGGGGGTGTTATCTCTTTTGTCGAAAATCAGCCGTTTTTGCTCGAACATTAAATGCCTCCAAATGGTATTTATTTCAATTCCCGAGCCCCTGGAAGCATGAAAATCACTTTAAACATGCTAATTTTAGCTCTAACACTGATGATCCACCTACAAATGTGAACTGACGTTCAAAAATAAAACATTTGAAAACGGACCATTTTCCACATTTCTGAAGCATGACGTAATGGGGGGGTGTTATCTCTTTTGTCGAAAATCAGCCGTTTTTGCTCGAACATTAAATGCCTCCAAATGGTATTTAATTAACTTCCCGAGCCCCTGGAAGCATGAAAATCACTTTAAACATGCAAATTTTAGCTCTAACACTGATGATCCACCTACAAATGTGAACTGACGTTCAAAAATAAAACATTTGAAAACGGACCATTTTCCACATTTCTGAAGCATGACGTAATGGGGGGGTGTTATCTCTTTTGTCGAAAATCAGCCGTTTTTGCTCGAACATTAAATGCCTCCAAATGGTATTTATTTCACTTCCCGAGCCCCTGGAAGCATGAAAATCACTTTAAACATGCTAATTTTAGCTCTAACACTGATGATCCACCTACAAATGTGAACTGACGTTCAAAAATAAAACATTTGAAAACGGACCATTTTCCACATTTCTGAAGCATGACGTAATGGGGGGGTGTTATCTCTTTTGTCGAAAATCAGCCGTTTTTGCTCGAACATTAAATGCCTCCAAATGGTATTTAATTAACTTCCCGAGCCCCTGGAAGCATGAAAATCACTTTAAACATGCTAATTTTAGCTCTAACACTGATGATCCACCTACAAATGTGAACTGACGTTCAAAAATAAAACATTTGAAAACAGACCATTTTCCACATTTCTGAAGCATGACGTAATGGGGGGGTGTTATCTCTTTTGTCGAAAATCAACCGTTTTTGCTCGAACATTAAATGCCTCCAAATGGTATTTAATTAACTTCCCGGGGTGAAGAAACCCTTTTAGAGAACTCAGAGTGAGTAAATTGGCCATTCTCATGCACTTTTAACCATTCCATAAATCTTGTGTTTTGGGCCCCTGGAAGCATGAAAATCACTTTAAACATGCTAATTTTAGCTCTAACACTGATGATCCACCTACAAATGTGAACTGACGTTCAAAAATAAAACATTTGAAAACGGACCATTTTCCACATTTCTGAAGCATGACGTAATGGGGGGGTGTTATCTCTTTTGTCAAAAATCAGCCGTTTTTGCTCGAACATTAAATGCCTCCAAATGGTATTTAATTAACTTCCCAGGGTGAAGAAACCCTTTTTGAGAACTCAGAGTGAGTACATTGGCCATTTTCATGCACTTTTAACCATTCCATAAATCTTGTGTTTTGGGCCCCTGGAAGCATGAAAATCACTTTAAACATGCAAATTTTAGCTCTAACACTGATGATCCACCTACAAATGTGAACTGACGTTCAAAAATAAAACATTTGAAAACGGACCATTTTCCACATTTCTGAAGCATGACGTAATGGGGGGGTGTTATCTCTTTTGTCGAAAATCAGCCGTTTTTGCTCGAACATTAAATGCCTCCAAATGGTATTTAATTAACTTCCCGGGGTGAAGAAACCCTTTTTGAGAACTCAGAGTGAGTAAATTGGCCATTTTCATGCACTTTTAACCATTCCATAAATCTTGTGTTTTGGCCCCTGGAAGCATGAAAATCACTTTAAACGTGCTGATTTTAGCTCTAACACTGATGATCCACCTACAAATGTGAACTGACGTTCAAAAATAAAACATTTGAAAACGGACCATTTTCCACATTTCTGAAGCATGACGTAATGGGGGGGTGTTATCTCTTTTGTCGAAAATCAGCCGTTTTTGCTCGAACATTAAATGTCTCCAAATGGTATTTAATTAACTTCCCGAGCCCCTGGAAGCATGAAAATCACTTTAAACATGCTAATTTTAGCTCTAACACTGATGATCCACCTACAAATGTGAACTGACGTTCAAAAATAAAACATTTGAAAACGGACCATTTTCCAAATTTCTGAAGCATGACGTAATGGGGGGGTGTTATCTCTTTTGTCGAAAATCAGCCGTTTTTGCTCGAACATTAAATGCCTCCAAATGGTATTTATTTCACTTCCCGAGCCCCTGGAAGCATGAAAATCACTTTAAACATGCTAATTTTAGCTCTAACACTGATGATCCACCTACAAATGTGAACTGACGTTCAAAAATAAAACATTTGAAAACGGACCATTTTCCACATTTCTGAAGCATGACGTAATGGGGGGGTGTTATCTCTTTTGTCGAAAATCAGCCGTTTTTGCTCGAACATTAAATGCCTCCAAATGGTATTTAATTAACTTCCCGAGCCCCTGGAAGCATGAAAATCACTTTAAACATGCTAATTTTAGCTCTAACACTGATGATCCACCTACAAATGTGAACTGACGTTCAAAAATAAAACATTTGAAAACGGACCATTTTCCACATTTCTGAAGCATGACGTAATGGGGGGGTGTTATCTCTTTTGTCGAAAATCAACCGTTTTTGCTCGAACATTAAATGCCTCCAAATGGTATTTAATTAACTTCCCGGGGTGAAGAAACCCTTTTAGAGAACTCAGAGTGAGTAAATTGGCCATTCTCATGCACTTTTAACCATTCCATAAATCTTGTGTTTTGGGCCCCTGGAAGCATGAAAATCACTTTAAACATGCTAATTTTAGCTCTAACACTGATGATCCACCTACAAATGTGAACTGACGTTCAAAAATAAAACATTTGAAAACGGACCATTTTCCACATTTCTGAAGCATGACGTAATGGGGGGGTGTTATCTCTTTTGTCAAAAATCAGCCGTTTTTGCTCGAACATTAAATGCCTCCAAATGGTATTTAATTAACTTCCCAGGGTGAAGAAACCCTTTTTGAGAACTCAGAGTGAGTACATTGGCCATTTTCATGCACTTTTAACCATTCCATAAATCTTGTGTTTTGGGCCCCTGGAAGCATGAAAATCACTTCAAACATGCTAATTTTAGCTCTAACACTGATGATCCACCTACAAATGTGAACTGACTTTCAAAAATAAAACATTTGAAAACGGACCATTTTCCACATTTCTGAAGCATGACGTAATGGGGGGTGTTATCTCTTTTGTCGAAAATCAGCCGTTTTTGCTCGAACATTAAATGCCTCCAAATGGTATTTATTTCAATTCCCGAGCCCCTGGAAGCATGAAAATCACTTTAAACATGCTAATTTTAGCTCTAACACTGATGATCCACCTACAAATGTGAACTGACGTTCAAAAATAAAACATTTGAAAACGGACCATTTTCCACATTTCTGAAGCATGACGTAATGGGGGGGTGTTATCTCTTTTGTCGAAAATCAGCCGTTTTTGCTCGAACATTAAATGCCTCCAAATGGTATTTAATTAACTTCCCGAGCCCCTGGAAGCATGAAAATCACTTTAAACATGCAAATTTTAGCTCTAACACTGATGATCCACCTACAAATGTGAACTGACGTTCAAAAATAAAACATTTGAAAACGGACCATTTTCCACATTTCTGAAGCATGACGTAATGGGGGGGTGTTATCTCTTTTGTCGAAAATCAGCCGTTTTTGCTCGAACATTAAATGCCTCCAAATGGTATTTTTTCTAACTTCCCGGGGTGAAGAAACCCTTTTTGAGAACTCAGAGTGAGTAAATTGGCCATTTTCATGCACTTTTAACCATTCCATAAATCTTGTGTTTTGGCCCCTGGAAGCATGAAAATCACTTTAAACGTGCTGATTTTAGCTCTAACACTGATGATCCACCTACAAATGTGAACTGACGTTCAAAAATAAAACATTTGAAAACGGACCATTTTCCAAATTTCTGAAGCATGACGTAATGGGGGGTGTTATCTCTTTTGTCGAAAATCAGCCGTTTTTGCTCGAACATTAAATGCCTCCAAATGGTATTTATTTCACTTCCCGAGCCCCTGGAAGCATGAAAATCACTTTAAACATGCTAATTTTAGCTCTAACACTGATGATCCACCTACAAATGTGAACTGACGTTCAAAAATAAAACATTTGAAAACGGACCATTTTCCACATTTCTGAAGCATGACGTAATGGGGGGGTGTTATCTCTTTTGTCGAAAATCAGCCGTTTTTGCTCGAACATTAAATGCCTCCAAATGGTATTTAATTAACTTCCCGAGCCCCTGGAAGCATGAAAATCACTTTAAACATGCTAATTTTAGCTCTAACACTGATGATCCACCTACAAATGTGAACTGACGTTCAAAAATAAAACATTTGAAAACAGACCATTTTCCACATTTCTGAAGCATGACGTAATGGGGGGGTGTTATCTCTTTTGTCGAAAATCAACCGTTTTTGCTCGAACATTAAATGCCTCCAAATGGTATTTAATTAACTTCCCGGGGTGAAGAAACCCTTTTAGAGAACTCAGAGTGAGTAAATTGGCCATTCTCATGCACTTTTAACCATTCCATAAATCTTGTGTTTTGGGCCCCTGGAAGCATGAAAATCACTTTAAACATGCTAATTTTAGCTCTAACACTGATGATCCACCTACAAATGTGAACTGACGTTCAAAAATAAAACATTTGAAAACGGACCATTTTCCACATTTCTGAAGCATGACGTAATGGGGGGGTGTTATCTCTTTTGTCAAAAATCAGCCGTTTTTGCTCGAACATTAAATGCCTCCAAATGGTATTTAATTAACTTCCCAGGGTGAAGAAACCCTTTTTGAGAACTCAGAGTGAGTACATTGGCCATTTTCATGCACTTTTAACCATTCCATAAATCTTGTGTTTTGGGCCCCTGGAAGCATGAAAATCACTTCAAACATGCTAATTTTAGCTCTAACACTGATGATCCACCTACAAATGTGAACTGACTTTCAAAAATAAAACATTTGAAAACGGACCATTTTCCACATTTCTGAAGCATGACGTAATGGGGGGGTGTTATCTCTTTTGTCGAAAATCAGCCGTTTTTGCTCGAACATTAAATGCCTCCAAATGGTATTTATTTCAATTCCCGAGCCCCTGGAAGCATGAAAATCACTTTAAACATGCTAATTTTAGCTCTAACACTGATGATCCACCTACAAATGTGAACTGACGTTCAAAAATAAAACATTTGAAAACGGACCATTTTCCACATTTCTGAAGCATGACGTAATGGGGGGGTGTTATCTCTTTTGTCGAAAATCAGCCGTTTTTGCTCGAACATTAAATGCCTCCAAATGGTATTTAATTAACTTCCCGAGCCCCTGGAAGCATGAAAATCACTTTAAACATGCAAATTTTAGCTCTAACACTGATGATCCACCTACAAATGTGAACTGACGTTCAAAAATAAAACATTTGAAAACGGACCATTTTCCACATTTCTGAAGCATGACGTAATGGGGGGGTGTTATCTCTTTTGTCGAAAATCAGCCGTTTTTGCTTGAACATTAAATGCCTCCAAATGGTATTTAATTAACTTCCCGGGGTGAAGAAACCCTTTTTGAGAACTCAGAGTGAGTAAATTGGCCATTTTCATGCACTTTTAACCATTCCATAAATCTTGTGTTTTGGCCCCTGGAAGCATGAAAATCACTTTAAACGTGCTAATTTTAGCTCTAACACTGATGATCCACCTACAAATGTGAACTGACGTTCAAAAATAAAACATTTGAAAAAGGACCATTTTCCACATTTCTGAAGCATGACGTAATGGGGGGGTGTTATCTCTTTTGTCGAAAATCAGCCGTTTTTGCTCGAACATTAAATGCCTCCAAATGGTATTTATTTAACTTCCCGAGCCCCTGGAAGCATGAAAATCACTTTAAACATGCTAATTTTAGCTCTAACACTGATGATCCACCTACAAATGTGAACTGACGTTCAAAAATAAAACATTTGAAAACGGACCATTTTCCACATTTCTGAAGCATGACGTAATGGGGGGGTGTTATCTCTTTTGTCGAAAATCAGCCGTTTTTGCTCGAACATTAAATGCCTCCAAATGGTATTTATTTCACTTCCCGAGCCCCTGGAAGCATGAAAATCACTTTAAACATGCTAATTTTAGCTCTAACACTGATGATCCACCTACAAATGTGAACTGACGTTCAAAAATAAAACATTTGAAAACGGACCATTTTCCACATTTCTGAAGCATGACGTAATGGGGGGGGTGTTATCTCTTTTGTCGAAAATCAGCCGTTTTTGCTCGAACATTAAATGCCTCCAAATGGTATTTAATTAACTTCCCGAGCCCCTGGAAGCATGAAAATCACTTTAAACATGCTAATTTTAGCTCTAACACTGATGATCCACCTACAAATGTGAACTGACGTTCAAAAATAAAACATTTGAAAACGGACCATTTTCCACATTTCTGAAGCATGACGTAATGGGGGGGTGTTATCTCTTTTGTCGAAAATCAACCGTTTTTGCTCGAACATTAAATGCCTCCAAATGGTATTTTTTCTAACTTCCCGGGGTGAAGAAACCCTTTTTGAGAACTCAGAGTGAGTAAATTGGCCATTTTCATGCACTTTTAACCATTCCATAAATCTTGTGTTTTGGCCCCTGGAAGCATGAAAATCACTTTAAACGTGCTGATTTTAGCTCTAACACTGATGATCCACCTACAAATGTGAACTGACGTTCAAAAATAAAACATTTGAAAACGGACCATTTTCCACATTTCTGAAGCATGACGTAATGGGGGGGTGTTATCTCTTTTGTCGAAAATCAGCCGTTTTTGCTCGAACATTAAATGCCTCCAAATGGTATTTAATTAACTTCCCGAGCCCCTGGAAGCATGAAAATCACTTTAAACATGCTAATTTTAGCTCTAACACTGATGATCCACCTACAAATGTGAACTGACGTTCAAAAATAAAACATTTGAAAACGGACCATTTTCCAAATTTCTGAAGCATGACGTAATGGGGGGGTGTTATCTCTTTTGTCGAAAATCAGCCGTTTTTGCTCAAACATTAAATGCCTCCAAATGGTATTTATTTCACTTCCCGAGCCCCTGGAAGCATGAAAATCACTTTAAACATGCTAATTTTAGCTCTAACACTGATGATCCACCTACAAATGTGAACTGACGTTCAAAAATAAAACATTTGAAAACGGACCATTTTCCACATTTCTGAAGCATGACGTAATGGGGGGGTGTTATCTCTTTTGTCGAAAATCAGCCGTTTTTGCTCGAACATTAAATGCCTCCAAATGGTATTTAATTAACTTCCCGAGCCCCTGGAAGCATGAAAATCACTTTAAACATGCTAATTTTAGCTCTAACACTGATGATCCACCTACAAATGTGAACTGACGTTCAAAAATAAAACATTTGAAAACAGACCATTTTCCACATTTCTGAAGCATGACGTAATGGGGGGGTGTTATCTCTTTTGTCGAAAATCAACCGTTTTTGCTCGAACATTAAATGCCTCCAAATGGTATTTAATTAACTTCCCGGGGTGAAGAAACCCTTTTAGAGAACTCAGAGTGAGTAAATTGGCCATTCTCATGCACTTTTAACCATTCCATAAATCTTGTGTTTTGGGCCCCTGGAAGCATGAAAATCACTTTAAACATGCTAATTTTAGCTCTAACACTGATGATCCACCTACAAATGTGAACTGACGTTCAAAAATAAAACATTTGAAAACGGACCATTTTCCACATTTCTGAAGCATGACGTAATGGGGGGGTGTTATCTCTTTTGTCAAAAATCAGCCGTTTTTGCTCGAACATTAAATGCCTCCAAATGGTATTTAATTAACTTCCCAGGGTGAAGAAACCCTTTTTGAGAACTCAGAGTGAGTACATTGGCCATTTTCATGCACTTTTAACCATTCCATAAATCTTGTGTTTTGGGCCCCTGGAAGCATGAAAATCACTTCAAACATGCTAATTTTAGCTCTAACACTGATGATCCACCTACAAATGTGAACTGACTTTCAAAAATAAAACATTTGAAAACGGACCATTTTCCACATTTCTGAAGCATGACGTAATGGGGGGGTGTTATCTCTTTTGTCGAAAATCAGCCGTTTTTGCTCGAACATTAAATGCCTCCAAATGGTATTTATTTCAATTCCCGAGCCCCTGGAAGCATGAAAATCACTTTAAACATGCTAATTTTAGCTCTAACACTGATGATCCACCTACAAATGTGAACTGACGTTCAAAAATAAAACATTTGAAAACGGATCATTTTCCACATTTCTGAAGCATGACGTAATGGGGGGGTGTTATCTCTTTTGTCGAAAATCAGCCGTTTTTGCTCGAACATTAAATGCCTCCAAATGGTATTTAATTAACTTCCCGAGCCCCTGGAAGCATGAAAATCACTTTAAACATGCAAATTTTAGCTCTAACACTGATGATCCACCTACAAATGTGAACTGACGTTCAAAAATAAAACATTTGAAAACGGACCATTTTCCACATTTCTGAAGCATGACGTAATGGGGGGGTGTTATCTCTTTTGTCGAAAATCAGCCGTTTTTGCTCGAACATTAAATGCCTCCAAATGGTATTTAATTAACTTCCCGGGGTGAAGAAACCCTTTTTGAGAACTCAGAGTGAGTAAATTGGCCATTTTCATGCACTTTTAACCATTCCATAAATCTTGTGTTTTGGCCCCTGGAAGCATGAAAATCACTTTAAACGTGCTAATTTTAGCTCTAACACTGATGATCCACCTACAAATGTGAACTGACGTTCAAAAATAAAACATTTGAAAAAGGACCATTTTCCACATTTCTGAAGCATGACGTAATGGGGGGGTGTTATCTCTTTTGTCGAAAATCAGCCGTTTTTGCTCGAACATTAAATGCCTCCAAATGGTATTTAATTAACTTCCCGAGCCCCTGGAAGCATGAAAATCACTTTCAACATGCTAATTTTAGCTCTAACACTGATGATCCACCTACAAATGTGAACTGACGTTCAAAAATAAAACATTTGAAAACGGACCATTTTCCACATTTCTGAAGCATGACGTAATGGGGGGGTGTTATCTCTTTTGTCGAAAATCAACCGTTTTTGCTCGAACATTAAATGCCTCCAAATGGTATTTAATTAACTTCCCGGGGTGAAGAAACCCTTTTTGAGAACTCAGAGTGAGTAAATTGGCCATTCTCATGCACTTTTAACCATTCCATAAATCTTGTGTTTTGGGCCCCTGGAAGCATGAAAATCACTTTAAACATGCTAATTTTAGCTCTAACACTGATGATCCACCTACAAATGTGAACTGACGTTCAAAAATAAAACATTTGAAAACGGACCATTTTCCACATTTCTGAAGCATGACGTAATGGGGGGGTGTTATCTCTTTTGTCGAAAATCAGCCGTTTTTGCTCGAACATTAAATGCCTCCAAATGGTATTTAATTAACTTCCCGAGCCCCTGGAAGCATGAAAATCACTTTAAACATGCTAATTTTAGCTCTTACACTGATGATCCACCTACAAATGTGAACTGACGTTCAAAAATAAAACATTTGAAAACGGACCATTTTCCACATTTCTGAAGCATGACGTAATGGGGGGGTGTTATCTCTTTTGTCGAAAATCAGCCGTTTTTGCACGAACATTAAATGCCTCCAAATGGTATTTATTTCACTTCCCAAGCCCCTGGAAGCATGAAAATCACTTTAAACATGCTAATTTTAGCTCTAACACTGATGATCCACCTACAAATGTGAACTGACGTTCAAAAATAAAACATTTGAAAACGGACCATTTTCCACATTTCTGAAGCATGACGTAATGGGGGGGTGTTATCTCTTTTGTCGAAAATCAGCCGTTTTTGCTCGAACATTAAATGCCTCCAAATGGTATTTAATTAACTTCCCGAGCCCCTGGAAGCATGAAAATCACTTTAAACATGCTAATTTTAGCTCTAACACTGATGATCCACCTACAAATGTGAACTGACGTTCAAAAATAAAACATTTGAAAACGGACCATTTTCCACATTTCTGAAGCATGACGTAATGGGGGGGTGTTATCTCTTTTGTCGAAAATCAGCCTCTTTTGCTCGAACATTAAATGCCTCCAAATGGTATTTAATTAACTTCCCGAGCCCCTGGAAGCATGAAAATCACTTTAAACATGCTAATTTCAGCTCTTACACTGATGATCCACCTACAAATGTGAACTGACGTTCAAAAAAATAACATTTGAAAACGGACCATTTTCCACATTTCTGAAGCATGACGTAATGGGGGGGTGTTATCTCTTTTGTCGAAAATCAGCCGTTTTTGCTCGAACATTAAATGCCTCCAAATGGTATTTATTTCACTTCCCAAGCCCCTGGAAGCATGAAAATCACTTTAAACATGCTAATTTTAGCTCTAACACTGATGATCCACCTACAAATGTGAACTGACGTTCAAAAATAAAACATTTGAAAACGGACGATTTTCCACATTTCTGAAGCATGACGTAATGGGGGGGTGTTATCTCTTTTGTCGAAAATCAGCCGTTTTTGCTCGAACATTAAATGCCTCCAAATGGTATTTACTTAACTTCCCGAGCCCCTGGAAGCATGAAAATCACTTTAAACATGCTAATTTTAGCTCTAACACTGATGATCCACCTACAAATGTGAACTGACGTTCAAAAATAAAACATTTGAAAACGGACCATTTTCCACATTTCTGAAGCATGACGTAATGGGGGGGTGTTATCTCTTTTGTCGAAAATCAGCCGTTTTTGCTCGAACATTAAATGCCTCCAAATGGTATTTAATTAACTTCCCGGGGTGAAGAAACCCTTTTTGAGAACTCAGAGTGAGTAAATTGGCCATTTTCATGCACTTTTAACCATTCCATAAATCTTGTGTTTTGGCCCCTGGAAGCATGAAAATCACTTTAAACGTGCTGATTTTAGCTCTAACACTGATGATCCACCTACAAATGTGAACTGACGTTCAAAAATAAAACATTTGAAAACGGACCATTTTCCACATTTCTGAAGCATGACGTAATGGGGGGGTGTTATCTCTTTTGTCGAAAATCAGCCGTTTTTGCTCGAACATTAAATGCCTCCAAATGGTATTTAATTAACTTCCCGAGCCCCTGGAAGCATGAAAATCACTTTAAACATGCTAATTTTAGCTCTAACACTGATGATCCACCTACAAATGTGAACTGACGTTCAAAAATAAAACATTTGAAAACGGACCATTTTCCACATTTCTGAAGCATGACGTAATGGGGGGGTGTTATCTCTTTTGTCGAAAATCAGCCGTTTTTGCTCGAACATTAAATGCCTCCAAATGGTATTTAATTAACTTCCCGGGGTGAAGAAACCCTTTTTGAGAACTCAGAGTGAGTAAATTGGCCATTTTCATGCACTTTTAACCATTCCATAAATCTTGTGTTTTGGCCCCTGGAAGCATGAAAATCACTTTAAACGTGCTAATTTTAGCTCTAACACTGATGATCCACCTACAAATGTGAACTGACGTTCAAAAATAAAACATTTGAAAAAGGACCATTTTCCACATTTCTGAAGCATGACGTAATGGGGGGGTGTTATCTCTTTTGTCGAAAATCAGCCGTTTTTGCTCGAACATTAAATGCCTCCAAATGGTATTTAATTAACTTCCCGAGCCCCTGGAAGCATGAAAATCACTTTAAACATGCTAATTTTAGCTCTAACACTGATGATCCACCTACAAATGTGAACTGACGTTCAAAAATAAAACATTTGAAAACGGACCATTTTCCACATTTCTGAAGCATGACGTAATGGGGGGGTGTTATCTCTTTTGTCGAAAATCAGCCGTTTTTGCTCGAACATTAAATGCCTCCAAATGGTATTTAATTAACTTCCCGAGCCCCTGGAAGCATGAAAATCACTTTAAACATGCTAATTTCAGCTCTTACACTGATGATCCACCTACAAATGTGAACTGACGTTCAAAAAAATAACATTTGAAAACGGACCATTTTCCACATTTCTGAAGCATGACGTAATGGGGGGGTGTTATCTCTTTTGTCGAAAATCAGCCGTTTTTGCTCGAACATTAAATGCCTCCAAATGGTATTTATTTCACTTCCCAAGCCCCTGGAAGCATGAAAATCACTTTAAACATGCTAATTTTAGCTCTAACACTGATGATCCACCTACAAATGTGAACTGACGTTCAAAAATAAAACATTTGAAAACGGACGATTTTCCACATTTCTGAAGCATGACGTAATGGGGGGGTGTTATCTCTTTTGTCGAAAATCAGCCGTTTTTGCTCGAACATTAAATGCCTCCAAATGGTATTTACTTAACTTCCCGAGCCCCTGGAAGCATGAAAATCACTTTAAACATGCTAATTTTAGCTCTAACACTGATGATCCACCTACAAATGTGAACTGACGTTCAAAAATAAAACATTTGAAAACGGACCATTTTCCACATTTCTGAAGCATGACGTAATGGGGGGGTGTTATCTCTTTTGTCGAAAATCAGCCGTTTTTGCTCGAACATTAAATGCCTCCAAATGGTATTTAATTAACTTCCCGGGGTGAAGAAACCCTTTTTGAGAACTCAGAGTGAGTAAATTGGCCATTTTCATGCACTTTTAACCATTCCATAAATCTTGTGTTTTGGCCCCTGGAAGCATGAAAATCACTTTAAACGTGCTGATTTTAGCTCTAACACTGATGATCCACCTACAAATGTGAACTGACGTTCAAAAATAAAACATTTGAAAACGGACCATTTTCCACATTTCTGAAGCATGACGTAATGGGGGGGTGTTATCTCTTTTGTCGAAAATCAGCCGTTTTTGCTCGAACATTAAATGCCTCCAAATGGTATTTAATTAACTTCCCGAGCCCCTGGAAGCATGAAAATCACTTTAAACATGCAAATTTTAGCTCTAACACTGATGATCCACCTACAAATGTGAACTGACATTCAAAAATAAAACATTTGAAAACGGACCATTTTCCACATTTCTGAAGCATGACGTAATGGGGGGGTGTTATCTCTTTTGTCGAAAATCAGCCGTTTTTGCTCGAACATTAAATGCCTCCAAATGGTATTTAATTAACTTCCCGGGGTGAAGAAACCCTTTTTGAGAACTCAGAGTGAGTAAATTGGCCATTTTCATGCACTTTTAACCATTCCATAAATCTTGTGTTTTGGCCCCTGGAAGCATGAAAATCACTTTAAACGTGCTAATTTTAGCTCTAACACTGATGATCCACCTACAAATGTGAACTGACGTTCAAAAATAAAACATTTGAAAAAGGACCATTTTCCACATTTCTGAAGCATGACGTAATGGGGGGGTGTTATCTCTTTTGTCGAAAATCAGCCGTTTTTGCTCAAACATTAAATGCCTCCAAATGGTATTTAATTAACTTCCCGAGCCCCTGGAAGCATGAAAATCACTTTAAACATGCTAATTTTAGCTCTAACACTGATGATCCACCTACAAATGTGAACTGACGTTCAAAAATAAAACATTTGAAAACGGACCATTTTCCACATTTCTGAAGCATGACGTAATGGGGGGGTGTTATCTCTTTTGTCGAAAATCAGCCGTTTTTGCTCGAACATTAAATGCCTCCAAATGGTATTTATTTCACTTCCCAAGCCCCTGGAAGCATGAAAATCACTTTAAACATGCTAATTTTAGCTCTAACACTGATGATCCACCTACAAATGTGAACTGACGTTCAAAAATAAAACATTTGAAAACGGACCATTTTCCACATTTCTGAAGCATGACGTAATGGGGGGGTGTTATCTCTTTTGTCGAAAATCAGCCATTTTTGCTCGAACATTAAATGCCTCCAAATGGTATTTAATTAACTTCCCGAGCCCCTGGAAGCATGAAAATCACTTTAAACATGCTAATTTCAGCTCTTACACTGATGATCCACCTACAAATGTGAACTGACGTTCAAAAAAATAACATTTGAAAACGGACCATTTTCCACATTTCTGAAGCATGACGTAATGGGGGGGTGTTATCTCTTTTGTCGAAAATCAGCCGTTTTTGCTCGAACATTAAATGCCTCCAAATGGTATTTATTTCACTTCCCAAGCCCCTGGAAGCATGAAAATCACTTTAAACATGCTAATTTTAGCTCTAACACTGATGATCCACCTACAAATGTGAACTGACGTTCAAAAATAAAACATTTGAAAACGGACGATTTTCCACATTTCTGAAGCATGACGTAATGGGGGGGTGTTATCTCTTTTGTCGAAAATCAGCCGTTTTTGCTCGAACATTAAATGCCTCCAAATGGTATTTACTTAACTTCCCGAGCCCCTGGAAGCATGAAAATCACTTTAAACATGCTAATTTTAGCTCTAACACTGATGATCCACCTACAAATGTGAACTGACGTTCAAAAATAAAACATTTGAAAACGGACCATTTTCCACATTTCTGAAGCATGACGTAATGGGGGGGTGTTATCTCTTTTGTCGAAAATCAGCCGTTTTTGCTCGAACATTAAATGCCTCCAAATGGTATTTAATTAACTTCCTGGGGTGAAGAAACCCTTTTTGAGAACTCAGAGTGAGTAAATTGGCCATTTTCATGCACTTTTAACCATTCCATAAATCTTGTGTTTTGGCCCCTGGAAGCATGAAAATCACTTTAAACGTGCTGATTTTAGCTCTAACACTGATGATCCACCTACAAATGTGAACTGACGTTCAAAAATAAAACATTTGAAAACGGACCATTTTCCACATTTCTGAAGCATGACGTAATGGGGGGGTGTTATCTCTTTTGTCGAAAATCAGCCGTTTTTGCTCGAACATTAAATGCCTCCAAATGGTATTTAATTAACTTCCCGAGCCCCGGGAAGCATGAAAATCACTTTAAACATGCAAATTTTAGCTCTAACACTGATGATCCACCTACAAATGTGAACTGACGTTCAAAAATAAAACATTTGAAAACGGACCATTTTCCACATTTCTGAAGCATGACGTAATGGGGGGGTGTTATCTCTTTTGTCGAAAATCAGCTGTTTTTGCTCGAACATTAAATGCCTCCAAATGGTATTTAATTAACTTCCCGGGGTGAAGAAACCCTTTTTGAGAACTCAGAGTGAGTAAATTGGCCATTTTCATGCACTTTTAACCATTCCATAAATCTTGTGTTTTGGCCCCTGGAAGCATGAAAATCACTTTAAACGTGCTAATTTTAGCTCTAACACTGATGATCCACCTACAAATGTGAACTGACGTTCAAAAATAAAACATTTGAAAAAGGACCATTTTCCACATTTCTGAAGCATGACGTAATGGGGGGGTGTTATCTCTTTTGTCGAAAATCAGCCGTTTTTGCTCGAACATTAAATGCCTCCAAATGGTATTTAATTAACTTCCCGAGCCCCTGGAAGCATGAAAATCACTTTAAACATGCTAATTTTAGCTCTAACACTGATGATCCACCTACAAATGTGAACTGACGTTCAAAAATAAAACATTTGAAAACGGACCATTTTCCACATTTCTGAAGCATGACGTAATGGGGGGGTGTTATCTCTTTTGTCGAAAATCAGCCGTTTTTGCTCGAACATTAAATGCCTCCAAATGGTATTTATTTCACTTCCCGAGCCCCTGGAAGCATGAAAATCACTTTAAACATGCTAATTTTAGCTCTAACACTGATGATCCACCTACAAATGTGAACTGACGTTCAAAAATAAAACATTTGAAAACGGACCATTTTCCACATTTCTGAAGCATGACGTAATGGGGGGGTGTTATCTCTTTTGTCGAAAATCAGCCATTTTTGCTCGAACATTAAATGCCTCCAAATGGTATTTAATTAAACTTCCCGAGCCCCTGGAAGCATGAAAATCACTTTAAACATGCTAATTTCAGCTCTTACACTGATGATCCACCTACAAATGTGAACTGACGTTCAAAAAAATAACATTTGAAAACGGACCATTTTCCACATTTCTGAAGCATGACGTAATGGGGGGGTGTTATCTCTTTTGTCGAAAATCAGCCGTTTTTGCTCGAACATTAAATGCCTCCAAATGGTATTTATTTCACTTCCCAAGCCCCTGGAAGCATGAAAATCACTTTAAACATGCTAATTTTAGCTCTAACACTGATGATCCACCTACAAATGTGAACTGACGTTCAAAAATAAAACATTTGAAAACGGACGATTTTCCACATTTCTGAAGCATGACGTAATGGGGGGGTGTTATCTCTTTTGTCGATATTCAGCCGTTTTTGCTCGAACATTAAATGCCTCCAAATGGTATTTACTTAACTTCCCGAGCCCCTGGAAGCATGAAAATCACTTTAAACATGCTAATTTTAGCTCTAACACTGACGATCCACCTACAAATGTGAACTGACGTTCAAAAATAAAACATTTGAAAACGGACCATTTTCCACATTTCTGAAGCTTGACGTAATGGGGGGGTGTTATCTCTTTTGTCGAAAATCAGCCGTTTTTGCTCGAACATTAAATGCCTCCAAATGGTATTTAATTAACTTCCCGGGGTGAAGAAACCCTTTTTGAGAACTCAGAGTGAGTAAATTGGCCATTTTCATGCACTTTTAACCATTCCATAAATCTTGTGTTTTGGCCCCTGGAAGCATGAAAATCACTTTAAACGTGCTGATTTTAGCTCTAACACTGATGATCCACCTACAAATGTGAACTGACGTTCAAAAATAAAACATTTGAAAACGGACCATTTTCCACATTTCTGAAGCATGACGTAATGGGGGGGTGTTATCTCTTTTGTCGAAAATCAGCCGTTTTTGCTCGAACATTAAATGCCTCCAAATGGTATTTAATTAACTTCCCGAGCCCCGGGAAGCATGAAAATCACTTTAAACATGCAAATTTTAGCTCTAACACTGATGATCCACCTACAAATGTGAACTGACGTTCAAAAATAAAACATTTGAAAACGGACCATTTTCCACATTTCTGAAGCATGACGTAATGGGGGGGTGTTATCTCTTTTGTCGAAAATCAGCCGTTTTTGCTCGAACATTAAATGCCTCCAAATGGTATTTAATTAACTTCCCGGGGTGAAGAAACCCTTTTTGAGAACTCAGAGTGAGTAAATTGGCCATTTTCATGCACTTTTAACCATTCCATAAATCTTGTGTTTTGGCCCCTGGAAGCATGAAAATCACTTTAAACGTGCTAATTTTAGCTCTAACACTGATGATCCACCTACAAATGTGAACTGACGTTCAAAAATAAAACATTTGAAAAAGGACCATTTTCCACATTTCTGAAGCATGACGTAATGGGGGGGTGTTATCTCTTTTGTCGAAAATCAGCCGTTTTTGCTCGAACATTAAATGCCTCCAAATGGTATTTAATTAACTTCCCGAGCCCCTGGAAGCATGAAAATCACTTTAAACATGCTAATTTTAGCTCTAACACTGATGATCCACCTACAAATGTGAACTGACGTTCAAAAATAAAACATTTGAAAACGGACCATTTTCCACATTTCTGAAGCATGACGTAATGGGGGGGTGTTATCTCTTTTGTCGAAAATCAGCCGTTTTTGCTCGAACATTAAATGCCTCCAAATGGTATTTATTTCACTTCCCGAGCCCCTGGAAGCATGAAAATCACTTTAAACATGCTAATTTTAGCTCCAACACTGATGATCCACCTACAAATGTGAACTGACGTTCAAAAATAAAACATTTGAAAACGGACCATTTTCCACATTTCTGAAGCATGACGTAATGGGGGGGTGTTATCTCTTTTGTCGAAAATCAGCCATTTTTGCTCGAACATTAAATGCCTCCAAATGGTATTTAATTAAACTTCCCGAGCCCCTGGAAGCATGAAAATCACTTTAAACATGCTAATTTCAGCTCTTACACTGATGATCCACCTACAAATGTGAACTGACGTTCAAAAAAATAACATTTGAAAACGGACCATTTTCCACATTTCTGAAGCATGACGTAATGGGGGGGTGTTATCTCTTTTGTCGAAAATCAGCCGTTTTTGCTCGAACATTAAATGCCTCCAAATGGTATTTATTTCACTTCCCAAGCCCCTGGAAGCATGAAAATCACTTTAAACATGCTAATTTTAGCTCTAACACTGATGATCCACCTACAAATGTGAACTGACGTTCAAAAATAAAACATTTGAAAACGGACGATTTTCCACATTTCTGAAGCATGACGTAATGGGGGGGTGTTATCTCTTTTGTCGAAAATCAGCCGTTTTTGCTCGAACATTAAATGCCTCCAAATGGTATTTACTTAACTTCCCGAGCCCCTGGAAGCATGAAAATCACTTTAAACATGCTAATTTTAGCTCTAACACTGACGATCCACCTACAAATGTGAACTGACGTTCAAAAATAAAACATTTGAAAACGGACCATTTTCCACATTTCTGAAGCATGACGTAATGGGGGGGTGTTATCTCTTTTGTCGAAAATCAGCCGTTTTTGCTCGAACATTAAATGCCTCCAAATGGTATTTAATTAACTTCCCGGGGTGAAGAAACCCTTTTTGAGAACTCAGAGTGAGTAAATTGGCCATTTTCATGCACTTTTAACCATTCCATAAATCTTGTGTTTTGGCCCCTGGAAGCATGAAAATCACTTTAAACGTGCTGATTTTAGCTCTAACACTGATGATCCACCTACAAATGTGAACTGACGTTCAAAAATAAAACATTTGAAAACGGACCATTTTCCACATTTCTGAAGCATGACGTAATGGGGGGGTGTTATCTCTTTTGTCGAAAATCAGCCGTTTTTGCTCGAACATTAAATGCCTCCAAATGGTATTTAATTAACTTCCCGAGCCCCTGGAAGCATGAAAATCACTTTAAACATGCAAATTTTAGCTCTAACACTGATGATCCACCTACAAATGTGAACTGACGTTCAAAAATAAAACATTTGAAAACGGACCATTTTCCACATTTCTGAAGCATGACGTAATGGGGGGGTGTTATCTCTTTTGTCGAAAATCAGCCGTTTTTGCTCGAACATTAAATGCCTCCAAATGGTATTTAATTAACTTCCCGGGGTGAAGAAACCCTTTTTGAGAACTCAGAGTGAGTAAATTGGCCATTTTCATGCACTTTTAACCATTCCATAAATCTTGTGTTTTGGCCCCTGGAAGCATGAAAATCACTTTAAACGTGCTAATTTTAGCTCTAACACTGATGATCCACCTACAAATGTGAACTGACGTTCAAAAATAAAACATTTGAAAAAGGACCATTTTCCACATTTCTGAAGCATGACGTAATGGGGGGGTGTTATCTCTTTTGTCGAAAATCAGCCGTTTTTGCTCGAACATTAAATGCCTCCAAATGGTATTTAATTAACTTCCCGAGCCCCTGGAAGCATGAACATCACTTTAAACATGCTAATTTTAGCTCTAACACTGATGATCCACCTACAAATGTGAACTGACGTTCAAAAATAAAACATTTGAAAACGGACCATTTTCCACATTTCTGAAGCATGACGTAATGGGGGGGTGTTATCTCTTTTGTCGAAAATCAGCCGTTTTTGCTCGAACATTAAATGCCTCCAAATGGTATTTATTTCACTTCCCGAGCCCCTGGAAGCATGAAAATCACTTTAAACATGCTAATTTTAGCTCTAACACTGATGATCCACCTACAAATGTGAACTGACGTTCAAAAATAAAACATTTGAAAACGGACCATTTTCCACATTTCTGAAGCATGACGTAATGGGGGGGTGTTATCTCTTTTGTCGAAAATCAGCCATTTTTGCTCGAACATTAAATGCCTCCAAATGGTATTTAATTAACTTCCCGAGCCCCTGGAAGCATGAAAATCACTTTAAACATGCTAATTTCAGCTCTTACACTGATGATCCACCTACAAATGTGAACTGACGTTCAAAAAAATAACATTTGAAAACGGACCATTTTCCACATTTCTGAAGCATGACATAATGGGGGGGTGTTATCTCTTTTGTCGAAAATCAGCCGTTTTTGCTCGAACATTAAATGCCTCCAAATGGTATTTATTTCACTTCCCAAGCCCCTGGAAGCATGAAAATCACTTTAAACATGCTAATTTTAGCTCTAACACTGATGATCCACCTACAAATGTGAACTGACGTTCAAAAATAAAACATTTGAAAACGGACCATTTTCCACATTTCTGAAGCATGACGTAATGGGGGGGTGTTATCTCTTTTGTCGAAAATCAGCCGTTTTTGCTCGAACATTAAATGCCTCCAAATGGTATTTACTTAACTTCCCGAGCCCCTGGAAGCATGAAAATCACTTTAAACATGCTAATTTTAGCTCTAACACTGATGATCCACCTACAAATGTGAACTGACGTTCAAAAATAAAACATTTGAAAACGGACCATTTTCCACATTTCTGAAGCATGACGTAATGGGGGGGTGTTATCTCTTTTGTCGAAAATCAGCCGTTTTTGCTCGAACATTAAATGCCTCCAAATGGTATTTAATTAACTTCCCGGGGTGAAGAAACCCTTTTTGAGAACTCAGAGTGAGTAAATTGGCCATTTTCATGCACTTTTAACCATTCCATAAATCTTGTGTTTTGGCCCCTGGAAGCATGAAAATCACTTTAAACGTGCTGATTTTAGCTCTAACACTGATGATCCACCTACAAATGTGAACTGACGTTCAAAAATAAAACATTTGAAAACGGACCATTTTCCACATTTCTGAAGCATGACGTAATGGGGGGGTGTTATCTCTTTTGTCGAAAATCAGCCGTTTTTGCTCGAACATTAAATGCCTCCAAATGGTATTTAATTAACTTCCCGAGCCCCTGGAAGCATGAAAATCACTTTAAACATGCAAATTTTAGCTCTAACACTGATGATCCACCTACAAATGTGAACTGACGTTCAAAAATAAAACATTTGAAAACGGACCATTTTCCACATTTCTGAAGCATGACGTAATGGGGGGGGTGTTATCTCTTTTGTCGAAAATCAGCCGTTTTTGCTCGAACATTAAATGCCTCCAAATGGTATTTAATTAACTTCCCGGGGTGAAGAAACCCTTTTTGAGAACTCAGAGTGAGTAAATTGGCCATTTTCATGCACTTTTAACCATTCCATAAATCTTGTGTTTTGGCCCCTGGAAGCATGAAAATCACTTTAAACGTGCTAATTTTAGCTCTAACACTGATGATCCACCTACAAATGTGAACTGACGTTCAAAAATAAAACATTTGAAAAAGGACCATTTTCCACATTTCTGAAGCATGACGTAATGGGGGGGTGTTATCTCTTTTGTCGAAAATCAGCCGTTTTTGCTCGAACATTAAATGCCTCCAAATGGTATTTAATTAATTTCCCGAGCCCCTGGAAGCATGAAAATCACTTTAAACATGCTAATTTTAGCTCTAACACTGATGATCCACCTACAAATGTGAACTGACGTTCAAAAATAAAACATTTGAAAACGGACCATTTTCCACATTTCTGAAGCATGACGTAATGGGGGGGTGTTATCTCTTTTGTCGAAAATCAGCCGTTTTTGCTCGAACATTAAATGCCTCCAAATGGTATTTATTTCACTTCCCGAGCCCCTGGAAGCATGAAAATCACTTTAAACATGCTAATTTTAGCTCTAACACTGATGATCCACCTACAAATGTGAACTGACGTTCAAAAATAAAACATTTGAAAACGGACCATTTTCCACATTTCTGAAGCATGACGTAATGGGGGGGTGTTATCTCTTTTGTTGAAAATCAGCCATTTTTGCTAGAACATTAAATGCCTCCAAATGGTATTTAATTAACTTCCCGAGCCCCTGGAAGCATGAAAATCACTTTAAACATGCTAATTTCAGCTCTTACACTGATGATCCACCTACAAATGTGAACTGACGTTCAAAAAAATAACATTTGAAAACGGACCATTTTCCACATTTCTGAAGCATGACGTAATGGGGGGGTGTTATCTCTTTTGTCGAAAATCAGCCGTTTTTGCTCGAACATTAAATGCCTCCAAATGGTATTTACTTAACTTCCCGAGCCCCTGGAAGCATGAAAATCACTTTAAACATGCTAATTTTAGCTCTAACACTGATGATCCACCTACAAATGTGAACTGACGTTCAAAAATAAAACATTTGAAAACGGACCATTTGCCACATTTCTGAAGCATGACGTAATGGGGGGGTGTTATCTCTTTTGTCGAAAATCAGCCGTTTTTGCTCGAACATTAAATGCCTCCAAATGGTATTTAATTAACTTCCCGGGGTGAAGAAACCCTTTTTGAGAACTCAGAGTGAGTAAATTGGCCATTTTCATGCACTTTTAACCATTCCATAAATCTTGTGTTTTGGCCCCTGGAAGCATGAAAATCACTTTAAACGTGCTGATTTTAGCTCTAACACTGATGATCCACCTACAAATGTGAACTGACGTTCAAAAATAAAACATTTGAAAACGGACCATTTTCCACATTTCTGAAGCATGACGTAATGGGGGGGTGTTATCTCTTTTGTCGAAAATCAGCCGTTTTTGCTCGAACATTAAATGCCTCCAAATGGTATTTAATTAACTTCCCGAGCCCCTGGAAGCATGAAAATCACTTTAAACATGCAAATTTTAGCTCTAACACTGATGATCCACCTACAAATGTGAACTGACGTTCAAAAATAAAACATTTGAAAACGGACCATTTTCCACATTTCTGAAGCATGACGTAATGGGGGGTGTTATTTCTTTTGTCAAAAATCAGCCGTTTTTGCTCGAACATTAAATGCCTCCAAATGGTATTTAATTAACTTCCCGGGGTGAAGAAACCCTTTTTGAGAACTCAGAGTGAGTAAATTGGCCATTTTCATGCACTTTTAACCATTCCATAAATCTTGTGTTTTGGCCCCTGGAAGCATGAAAATCACTTTAAACGTGCTAATTTTAGCTCTAACACTGATGATCCACCTACAAATGTGAACTGACGTTCAAAAATAAAACATTTGAAAAAGGACCATTTTCCACATTTCTGAAGCATGACGTAATGGGGGGGTGTTATCTCTTTTGTCGAAAATCAGCCGTTTTTGCTCGAACATTAAATGCCTCCAAATGGTATTTAATTAACTTCCCGAGCCCCTGGAAGCATGAAAATCACTTTAAACATGCTAATTTTAGCTCTAACACTGATGATCCACCTACAAATGTGAACTGACGTTCAAAAATAAAACATTTGAAAACGGACCATTTTCCACATTTCTGAAGCATGACGTAATGGGGGGGTGTTATCTCTTTTGTCGAAAATCAGCCGTTTTTGCTCGAACATTAAATGCCTCCAAATGGTATTTATTTCACTTCCCGAGCCCCTGGAAGCATGAAAATCACTTTAAACATGCTAATTTTAGCTCTAACACTGATGATCCACCTACAAATGTGAACTGACGTTCAAAAATAAAACATTTGAAAACGGACCATTTTCCACATTTCTGAAGCATGACGTAATGGGGGGGTGTTATCTCTTTTGTCGAAAATCAGCCATTTTTGCTCGAACATTAAATGCCTCCAAATGGTATTTAATTAAACTTCCCGAGCCCCTGGAAGCATGAAAATCACTTTAAACATGCTAATTTCAGCTCTTACACTGATGATCCACCTACAAATGTGAACTGACGTTCAAAAAAATAACATTTGAAAACGGACCATTTTCCACATTTCTGAAGCATGACGTAATGGGGGGGTGTTATCTCTTTTGTCGAAAATCAGCCGTTTTTGCTCGAACATTAAATGCCTCCAAATGGTATTTATTTCACTTCCCAAGCCCCTGGAAGCATGAAAATCACTTTAAACATGCTAATTTTAGCTCTAACACTGATGATCCACCTACAAATGTGAACTGACGTTCAAAAATAAAACATTTGAAAACGGACGATTTTCCACATTTCTGAAGCATGACGTAATGGGGGGGTGTTATCTCTTTTGTCGAAAATCAGCCGTTTTTGCTCGAACATTAAATGCCTCCAAATGGTATTTACTTAACTTCCCGAGCCCCTGGAAGCATGAAAATCACTTTAAACATGCTAATTTTAGCTCTAACACTGACGATCCACCTACAAATGTGAACTGACGTTCAAAAATAAAACATTTGAAAACGGACCATTTTCCACATTTCTGAAGCATGACGTAATGGGGGGGTGTTATCTCTTTTGTCGAAAATCAGCCGTTTTTGCTCGAACATTAAATGCCTCCAAATGGTATTTAATTAACTTCCCGGGGTGAAGAAACCCTTTTTGAGAACTCAGAGTGAGTAAATTGGCCATTTTCATGCACTTTTAACCATTCCATAAATCTTGTGTTTTGGCCCCTGGAAGCATGAAAATCACTTTAAACGTGCTGATTTTAGCTCTAACACTGATGATCCACCTACAAATGTGAACTGACGTTCAAAAATAAAACATTTGAAAACGGACCATTTTCCACATTTCTGAAGCATGACGTAATGGGGGGGTGTTATCTCTTTTGTCGAAAATCAGCCGTTTTTGCTCGAACATTAAATGCCTCCAAATGGTATTTAATTAACTTCCCGAGCCCCTGGAAGCATGAAAATCACTTTAAACATGCAAATTTTAGCTCTAACACTGATGATCCACCTACAAATGTGAACTGACGTTCAAAAATAAAACATTTGAAAACGGACCATTTTCCACATTTCTGAAGCATGACGTAATGGGGGGGTGTTATCTCTTTTGTCGAAAATCAGCCGTTTTTGCTCGAACATTAAATGCCTCCAAATGGTATTTAATTAACTTCCCGGGGTGAAGAAACCCTTTTTGAGAACTCAGAGTGAGTAAATTGGCCATTTTCATGCACTTTTAACCATTCCATAAATCTTGTGTTTTGGCCCCTGGAAGCATGAAAATCACTTTAAACGTGCTAATTTTAGCTCTAACACTGATGATCCACCTACAAATGTGAACTGACGTTCAAAAATAAAACATTTGAAAAAGGACCATTTTCCACATTTCTGAAGCATGACGTAATGGGGGGGGTGTTATCTCTTTTGTCGAAAATCAGCCGTTTTTGCTCGAACATTAAATGCCTCCAAATGGTATTTAATTAACTTCCCGAGCCCCTGGAAGCATGAACATCACTTTAAACATGCTAATTTTAGCTCTAACACTGATGATCCACCTACAAATGTGAACTGACGTTCAAAAATAAAACATTTGAAAACGGACCATTTTCCACATTTCTGAAGCATGACGTAATGGGGGGGTGTTATCTCTTTTGTCGAAAATCAGCCGTTTTTGCTCGAACATTAAATGCCTCCAAATGGTATTTATTTCACTTCCCGAGCCCCTGGAAGCATGAAAATCACTTTAAACATGCTAATTTTAGCTCTAACACTGATGATCCACCTACAAATGTGAACTGACGTTCAAAAATAAAACATTTGAAAACGGACCATTTTCCACATTTCTGAAGCATGACGTAATGGGGGGGTGTTATCTCTTTTGTCGAAAATCAGCCATTTTTGCTCGAACATTAAATGCCTCCAAATGGTATTTAATTAACTTCCCGAGCCCCTGGAAGCATGAAAATCACTTTAAACATGCTAATTTCAGCTCTTACACTGATGATCCACCTACAAATGTGAACTGACGTTCAAAAAAATAACATTTGAAAACGGACCATTTTCCACATTTCTGAAGCATGACATAATGGGGGGGTGTTATCTCTTTTGTCGAAAATCAGCCGTTTTTGCTCGAACATTAAATGCCTCCAAATGGTATTTATTTCACTTCCCAAGCCCCTGGAAGCATGAAAATCACTTTAAACATGCTAATTTTAGCTCTAACACTGATGATCCACCTACAAATGTGAACTGACGTTCAAAAATAAAACATTTGAAAACGGACCATTTTCCACATTTCTGAAGCATGACGTAATGGGGGGGTGTTATCTCTTTTGTCGAAAATCAGCCGTTTTTGCTCGAACATTAAATGCCTCCAAATGGTATTTACTTAACTTCCCGAGCCCCTGGAAGCATGAAAATCACTTTAAACATGCTAATTTTAGCTCTAACACTGATGATCCACCTACAAATGTGAACTGACGTTCAAAAATAAAACATTTGAAAACGGACCATTTTCCACATTTCTGAAGCATGACGTAATGGGGGGGTGTTATCTCTTTTGTCGAAAATCAGCCGTTTTTGCTCGAACATTAAATGCCTCCAAATGGTATTTAATTAACTTCCCGGGGTGAAGAAACCCTTTTTGAGAACTCAGAGTGAGTAAATTGGCCATTTTCATGCACTTTTAACCATTCCATAAATCTTGTGTTTTGGCCCCTGGAAGCATGAAAATCACTTTAAACGTGCTGATTTTAGCTCTAACACTGATGATCCACCTACAAATGTGAACTGACGTTCAAAAATAAAACATTTGAAAACGGACCATTTTCCACATTTCTGAAGCATGACGTAATGGGGGGGTGTTATCTCTTTTGTCGAAAATCAGCCGTTTTTGCTCGAACATTAAATGCCTCCAAATGGTATTTAATTAACTTCCCGAGCCCCTGGAAGCATGAAAATCACTTTAAACATGCAAATTTTAGCTCTAACACTGATGATCCACCTACAAATGTGAACTGACGTTCAAAAATAAAACATTTGAAAACGGACCATTTTCCACATTTCTGAAGCATGACGTAATGGGGGGGGTGTTATCTCTTTTGTCGAAAATCAGCCGTTTTTGCTCGAACATTAAATGCCTCCAAATGGTATTTAATTAACTTCCCGGGGTGAAGAAACCCTTTTTGAGAACTCAGAGTGAGTAAATTGGCCATTTTCATGCACTTTTAACCATTCCATAAATCTTGTGTTTTGGCCCCTGGAAGCATGAAAATCACTTTAAACGTGCTAATTTTAGCTCTAACACTGATGATCCACCTACAAATGTGAACTGACGTTCAAAAATAAAACATTTGAAAAAGGACCATTTTCCACATTTCTGAAGCATGACGTAATGGGGGGGGTGTTATCTCTTTTGTCGAAAATCAGCCGTTTTTGCTCGAACATTAAATGCCTCCAAATGGTATTTAATTAATTTCCCGAGCCCCTGGAAGCATGAAAATCACTTTAAACATGCTAATTTTAGCTCTAACACTGATGATCCACCTACAAATGTGAACTGACGTTCAAAAATAAAACATTTGAAAACGGACCATTTTCCACATTTCTGAAGCATGACGTAATGGGGGGGTGTTATCTCTTTTGTCGAAAATCAGCCGTTTTTGCTCGAACATTAAATGCCTCCAAATGGTATTTATTTCACTTCCCGAGCCCCTGGAAGCATGAAAATCACTTTAAACATGCTAATTTTAGCTCTAACACTGATGATCCACCTACAAATGTGAACTGACGTTCAAAAATAAAACATTTGAAAACGGACCATTTTCCACATTTCTGAAGCATGACGTAATGGGGGGGTGTTATCTCTTTTGTTGAAAATCAGCCATTTTTGCTAGAACATTAAATGCCTCCAAATGGTATTTAATTAACTTCCCGAGCCCCTGGAAGCATGAAAATCACTTTAAACATGCTAATTTCAGCTCTTACACTGATGATCCACCTACAAATGTGAACTGACGTTCAAAAAAATAACATTTGAAAACGGACCATTTTCCACATTTCTGAAGCATGACGTAATGGGGGGGTGTTATCTCTTTTGTCGAAAATCAGCCGTTTTTGCTCGAACATTAAATGCCTCCAAATGGTATTTACTTAACTTCCCGAGCCCCTGGAAGCATGAAAATCACTTTAAACATGCTAATTTTAGCTCTAACACTGATGATCCACCTACAAATGTGAACTGACGTTCAAAAATAAAACATTTGAAAACGGACCATTTGCCACATTTCTGAAGCATGACGTAATGGGGGGGTGTTATCTCTTTTGTCGAAAATCAGCCGTTTTTGCTCGAACATTAAATGCCTCCAAATGGTATTTAATTAACTTCCCGGGGTGAAGAAACCCTTTTTGAGAACTCAGAGTGAGTAAATTGGCCATTTTCATGCACTTTTAACCATTCCATAAATCTTGTGTTTTGGCCCCTGGAAGCATGAAAATCACTTTAAACGTGCTGATTTTAGCTCTAACACTGATGATCCACCTACAAATGTGAACTGACGTTCAAAAATAAAACATTTGAAAACGGACCATTTTCCACATTTCTGAAGCATGACGTAATGGGGGGGTGTTATCTCTTTTGTCGAAAATCAGCCGTTTTTGCTCGAACATTAAATGCCTCCAAATGGTATTTAATTAACTTCCCGAGCCCCTGGAAGCATGAAAATCACTTTAAACATGCAAATTTTAGCTCTAACACTGATGATCCACCTACAAATGTGAACTGACGTTCAAAAATAAAACATTTGAAAACGGACCATTTTCCACATTTCTGAAGCATGACGTAATGGGGGGGTGTTATTTCTTTTGTCAAAAATCAGCCGTTTTTGCTCGAACATTAAATGCCTCCAAATGGTATTTAATTAACTTCCCGGGGTGAAGAAACCCTTTTTGAGAACTCAGAGTGAGTAAATTGGCCATTTTCATGCACTTTTAACCATTCCATAAATCTTGTGTTTTGGCCCCTGGAAGCATGAAAATCACTTTAAACGTGCTAATTTTAGCTCTAACACTGATGATCCACCTACAAATGTGAACTGACGTTCAAAAATAAAACATTTGAAAAAGGACCATTTTCCACATTTCTGAAGCATGACGTAATGGGGGGGTTTTATCTCTTTTGTCGAAAATCAGCCGTTTTTGCTCGAACATTAAATGCCTCCAAATGGTATTTAATTAACTTCCCGAGCCCCTGGAAGCATGAAAATCACTTTAAACATGCTAATTTTAGCTCTAACACTGATGATCCACCTACAAATGTGAACTGACGTTCAAAAATAAAACATTTGAAAACGGACCATTTTCCACATTTCTGAAGCATGACGTAATGGGGGGGTGTTATCTCTTTTGTCGAAAATCAGCCGTTTTTGCTCGAACATTAAATGCCTCCAAATGGTATTTATTTCACTTCCCGAGCCCCTGGAAGCATGAAAATCACTTTAAACATGCTAATTTTAGCTCTAACACTGATGATCCACCTACAAATGTGAACTGACGTTCAAAAATAAAACATTTGAAAACGGACCATTTTCCACATTTCTGAAGCATGACGTAATGGGGGGGTGTTATTTCTTTTGTCGAAAATCAGCCATTTTTGCTCGAACATTAAATGCCTCCAAATGGTATTTAATTAACTTCCCGAGCCCCTGGAAGCATGAAAATCACTTTAAACATGCTAATTTCAGCTCTTACACTGATGATCCACCTACAAATGTGAACTGACGTTCAAAAAAATAACATTTGAAAACGGACCATTTTCCACATTTCTGAAGCATGACGTAATGGGGGGGTGTTATCTCTTTTGTCAAAAATCAGCCGTTTTTGCTCGAACATTAAATGCCTCCAAATGGTATTTATTTCACTTCCCAAGCCCCTGGAAGCATGAAAATCACTTTAAACATGCTAATTTTAGCTCTAACACTGATGATCCACCTACAAATGTGAACTGACGTTCAAAAATAAAACATTTGAAAACGGACGATTTTCCACATTTCTGAAGCATGACGTAATGGGGGGGTGTTATCTCTTTTGTCGAAAATCAGCCATTTTTGCTCGAACATTAAATGCCTCCAAATGGTATTTACTTAACTTCCCGAGCCCCTGGAAGCATGAAAATCACTTTAAACATGCTAATTTTAGCTCTAACACTGATGATCCACCTACAAATGTGAACTGACGTTCAAAAATAAAACATTTGAAAACGGACCATTTTCCACATTTCTGAAGCATGACGTAATGGGGGGGTGTTATCTCTTTTGTCGAAAATCAGCCGTTTTTGCTCGAACATTAAATGCCTCCAAATGGTATTTAATTAACTTCCCGGGGTGAAGAAACCCTTTTTGAGAACTCAGAGTGAGTAAATTGGCCATTTTCATGCACTTTTAACCATTCCATAAATCTTGTGTTTTGGCCCCTGGAAGCATGAAAATCACTTTAAACGTGCTGATTTTAGCTCTAACACTGATGATCCACCTACAAATGTGAACTGACGTTCAAAAATAAAACATTTGAAAACGGACCATTTTCCACATTTCTGAAGCATGACGTAATGGGGGGGTGTTATCTCTTTTGTCGAAAATCAGCCGTTTTTGCTCGAACATTAAATGCCTCCAAATGGTATTTAATTAACTTCCCGAGCCCCTGGAAGCATGAAAATCACTTTAAACATGCAAATTTTAGCTCTAACACTGATGATCCACCTACAAATGTGAACTGACGTTCAAAAATAAAACATTTGAAAACGGACCATTTTCCACATTTCTGAAGCATGACGTAATGGGGGGGTGTTATCTCTTTTGTCGAAAATCAGCCGTTTTTGCTCGAACATTAAATGCCTCCAAATGGTATTTAATTAACTTCCCGGGGTGAAGAAACCCTTTTTGAGAACTCAGAGTGAGTAAATTGGCCATTTTCATGCACTTTTAACCATTCCATAAATCTTGTGTTTTGGCCCCTGGAAGCATGAAAATCACTTTAAACGTGCTAATTTCAGCTCTAACACTGATGATCCACCTACAAATGTGAACTGACGTTCAAAAATAAAACATTTGAAAAAGGACCATTTTCCACATTTCTGAAGCATGACGTAATGGGGGGGTGTTATCTCTTTTGTCGAAAATCAGCCGTTTTTGCTCGAACATTAAATGCCTCCAAATGGTATTTAATTAACTTCCCGAGCCCCTGGAAGCATGAAAATCACTTTAAACATGCTAATTTTAGCTCTAACACTGATGATCCACCTACAAATGTGAACTGACGTTCAAAAATAAAACATTTGAAAACGGACCATTTTCCACATTTCTGAAGCATGACGTAATGGGGGGGTGTTATCTCTTTTGTCGAAAATCAGCCGTTTTTGCTCGAACATTAAATGCCTCCAAATGGTATTTATTTCACTTCCCGAGCCCCTGGAAGCATGAAAATCACTTTAAACATGCTAATTTTAGCTCTAACACTGATGATCCACCTACAAATGTGAACTGACGTTCAAAAATAAAACATTTGAAAACGGACCATTTTCCACATTTCTGAAGCATGACGTAATGGGGGGGTGTTATCTCTTTTGTCGAAAATCAGCCATTTTTGCTCGAACATTAAATGCCTCCAAATGGTATTTAATTAACTTCCCGAGCCCCTGGAAGCATGAAAATCACTTTAAACATGCTAATTTCAGCTCTTACACTGATGATCCACCTACAAATGTGAACTGACGTTCAAAAAAATAACATTTGAAAACGGACCATTTTCCACATTTCTGAAGCATGACGTAATGGGGGGGTGTTATCTCTTTTGTCGAAAATCAGCCGTTTTTGCTCGAACATTAAATGCCTCCAAATGGTATTTATTTCACTTCCCAAGCCCCTGGAAGCATGAAAATCACTTTAAACATGCTAATTTTAGCTCTAACACTGATGATCCACCTACAAATTTGAACTGACGTTCAAAAATAAAACATTTGAAAACGGACGATTTTCCACATTTCTGAAGCATGACGTAATGGGGGGGTGTTAATTCTTTTGTCGAAAATCAGCCGTTTTTGCTCGAACATTAAATGCCTCCAAATGGTATTTACTTAACTTCCCGAGCCCCTGGAAGCATGAAAATCACTTTAAACATGCTAATTTTAGCTCTAACACTGATGATCCACCTACAAATGTGAACTGACGTTCAAAAATAAAACATTTGAAAACGGACCATTTTCCACATTTCTGAAGCATGACGTAATGGGGGGGTTTTATCTCTTTTGTCGAAAATCAGCCGTTTTTGCTCGAACATTAAATGCCTCCAAATGGTATTTAATTAACTTCCCGGGGTGAAGAAACCCTTTTTGAGAACTCAGAGTGAGTAAATTGGCCATTTTCATGCACTTTTAACCATTCCATAAATCTTGTGTTTTGGCCCCTGGAAGCATGAAAATCACTTTAAACGTGCTGATTTTAGCTCTAACACTGATGATCCACCTACAAATGTGAACTGACGTTCAAAAATAAAACATTTGAAAACGGACCATTTTCCACATTTCTGAAGCATGACGTAATGGGGGGGTTTTATCTCTTTTGTCGAAAATCAGCCGTTTTTGCTCGAACATTAAATGCCTCCAAATGGTATTTAATTAACTTCCCGGGGTGAAGAAACCCTTTTTGAGAACTCAGAGTGAGTAAATTGGCCATTTTCATGCACTTTTAACCATTCCATAAATCTTGTGTTTTGGCCCCTGGAAGCATGAAAATCACTTTAAACGTGCTGATTTTAGCTCTAACACTGATGATCCACCTACAAATGTGAACTGACGTTCAAAAATAAAACATTTGAAAACGGACCATTTTCCACATTTCTGAAGCATGACGTAATGGGGGGGTGTTATCTCTTTTGTCGAAAATCAGCCGTTTTTGCTCGAACATTAAATGCCTCCAAATGGTATTTAATTAACTTCCCGAGCCCCTGGAAGCATGAAAATCACTTTAAACATGCAAATTTTAGCTCTAACACTGATGATCCACCTACAAATGTGAACTGACGTTCAAAAATAAAACATTTGAAAACGGACCATTTTCCACATTTCTGAAGCATGACGTAATGGGGGGGTGTTATCTCTTTTGTCGAAAATCAGCCGTTTTTGCTCGAACATTAAATGCCTCCAAATGGTATTTAATTAACTTCCCGGGGTGAAGAAACCCTTTTTGAGAACTCAGAGTGAGTAAATTGGCCATTTTCATGCACTTTTAACCATTCCATAAATCTTGTGTTTTGGCCCCTGGAAGCATGAAAATCACTTTAAACGTGCTAATTTTAGCTCTAACACTGATGATCCACCTACAAATGTGAACTGACGTTCAAAAATAAAACATTTGAAAAAGGACCATTTTCCACATTTCTGAAGCATGACGTAATGGGGGGGTGTTATCTCTTTTGTCGAAAATCAGCCGTTTTTGCTCGAACATTAAATGCCTCCAAATGGTATTTAATTAATTTCCCGAGCCCCTGGAAGCATGAAAATCACTTTAAACATGCTAATTTTAGCTTTAACACTGATGATCCACCTACAAATGTGAACTGACGTTCAAAAATAAAACATTTGAAAACGGACCATTTTCCACATTTCTGAAGCATGACGTAATGGGGGGGGTGTTATCTCTTTTGTCGAAAATCAGCCGTTTTTGCTCGAACATTAAATGCCTCCAAATGGTATTTATTTCACTTCCCGAGCCCCTGGAAGCATGAAAATCACTTTAAACATGCTAATTTTAGCTCTAACACTGATGATCCACCTACAAATGTGAACTGACGTTCAAAAATAAAACATTTGAAAACGGACCATTTTCCACATTTCTGAAGCATGACGTAATGGGGGGGTGTTATCTCTTTTGTCGAAAATCAGCCATTTTTGCTCGAACATTAAATGCCTCCAAATGGTATTTAATTAACTTCCCGAGCCCCTGGAAGCATGAAAATCACTTTAAACATGCTAATTTCAGCTCTTACACTGATGATCCACCTACAAATGTGAACTGACGTTCAAAAAAATAACATTTGAAAACAGACCATTTTCCACATTTCTGAAGCATGACGTAATGGGGGGGTGTTATCTCTTTTGTCGAAAATCAGCCGTTTTTGCTCGAACATTAAATGCCTCCAAATGGTATTTACTTAACTTCCCGAGCCCTTGGAAGCATGAAAATCACTTTAAACATGCTAATTTTAGCTCTAACACTGATGATCCACCTACAAATGTGAACTGACGTTCAAAAATAAAACATTTGAAAACGGACCATTTTCCACATTTCTGAAGCATGACGTAATGGGGGGGTGTTATCTCTTTTGTCGAAAATCAGCCGTTTTTGCTCGAACATTAAATGCCTCCAAATGGTATTTAATTAACTTCCCGGGGTGAAGAAACCCTTTTTGAGAACTCAGAGTGAGTAAATTGGCCATTTTCATGCACTTTTAACCATTCCATAAATCTTGTGTTTTGGCCCCTGGAAGCATGAAAATCACTTTAAACGTGCTGATTTTAGCTCTAACACTGATGATCCACCTACAAATGTGAACTGACGTTCAAAAATAAAACATTTGAAAACGGACCATTTTCCACATTTCTGAAGCATGACGTAATGGGGGGGTGTTATCTCTTTTGTCGAAAATCAGCCGTTTTTGCTCGAACATTAAATGCCTCCAAATGGTATTTAATTAACTTCCCGAGCCCCTGGAAGCATGAAAATCACTTTAAACATGCAAATTTTAGCTCTAACACTGATGATCCACCTACAAATGTGAACTGACGTTCAAAAATAAAACATTTGAAAACGGACCATTTTCCACATTTCTGAAGCATGACGTAATGGGGGGGTGTTATCTCTTTTGTCAAAAATCAGCCGTTTTTGCTCGAACATTAAATGCCTCCAAATGGTATTTAATTAACTTCCCGGGGTGAAGAAACCCTTTTTGAGAACTCAGAGTGAGTAAATTGGCGATTTTCATGCACTTTTAACCATTCCATAAATCTTGTGTTTTGGCCCCTGGAAGCATGAAAATCACTTTAAACGTGCTAATTTTAGCTCTAACACTGATGATCCACCTACAAATGTGAACTGACGTTCAAAAATAAAACATTTGAAAAAGGACCATTTTCCACATTTCTGAAGCATGACGTAATGGGGGGGTGTTATCTCTTTTGTCGAAAATCAGCCGTTTTTGCTCGAACATTAAATGCCTCCAAATGGTATTTAATTAACTTCCCGAGCCCCTGGAAGCATGAAAATCACTTTAAACATGCTAATTTTAGCTCTAACACTGATGATCCACCTACAAATGTGAACTGACGTTCAAAAATAAAACATTTGAAAACGGACCATTTTCCACATTTCTGAAGCATGACGTAATGGGGGGGTGTTATCTCTTTTGTCGAAAATCAGCTGTTTTTGCTCGAACATTAAATGCCTCCAAATGGTATTTATTTCACTTCCCGAGCCCCTGGAAGCATGAAAATCACTTTAAACATGCTAATTTTAGCTCTAACACTGATGATCCACCTACAAATGTGAACTGACGTTCAAAAATAAAACATTTGAAAACGGACCATTTTCCACATTTCTGAAGCATGACGTAATGGGGGGGTGTTATCTCTTTTGTCGAAAATCAGCCATTTTTGCTCGAACATTAAATGCCTCCAAATGGTATTTAATTAACTTCCCGAGCCGCTGGAAGCATGAAAATCACTTTAAACATGCTAATTTCAGCTCTTACACTGATGATCCACCTACAAATGTGAACTGACGTTCAAAAAAATAACATTTGAAAACGGACCATTTTCCACATTTCTGAAGCATGACGTAATGGGGGGGTGTTATCTCTTTTGTCGAAAATCAGCCGTTTTTGCTCGAACATTAAATGCCTCCAAATGGTATTTATTTCACTTCCCAAGCCCCTGGAAGCATGAAAACCACTTTAAACATGCTAATTTTTGCTCTAACACTGATGATCCACCTACAAATGTGAACTGACGTTCAAAAATAAAACATTTGAAAACGGACGATTTTCCACATTTCTGAAGCATGACGTAATGGGGGGGTGTTATCTCTTTTGTCGAAAATCAGCCGTTTTTGCTCGAACATTAAATGCCTCCAAATGGTATTTACTTAACTTCCCGAGCCCCTGGAAGCATGAAAATCACTTTAAACATGCTAATTTTAGCTCTAACACTGATGATCCACCTACAAATGTGAACTGACGTTCAAAAATAAAACATTTGAAAACGGACCATTTTCCACATTTCTGAAGCATGACGTAATGGGGGGGTGTTATCTCTTTTGTCGAAAATCAGCCGTTTTTGCTCGAACATTAAATGCCTCCAAATGGTATTTAATTAACTTCCCGGGGTGAAGAAACCCTTTTTGAGAACTCAGAGTGAGTAAATTGGCCATTTTCATGCACTTTTAACCATTCCATAAATCTTGTGTTTTGGCCCCTGGAAGCATGAAAATCACTTTAAACGTGCTGATTTTAGCTCTAACACTGATGATCCACCTACAAATGTGAACTGACGTTCAAAAATAAAACATTTGAAAACGGACCATTTTCCACATTTCTGAAGCATGACGTAATGGGGGGGTGTTATCTCTTTTGTCGAAAATCAGCCGTTTTTGCTCGAACATTAAATGCCTCCAAATGGTATTTAATTAACTTCCCGGGGTGAAGAAACCCTTTTTGAGAACTCAGAGTGAGTAAATTGGCCATTTTCATGCACTTTTAACCATTCCATAAATCTTGTGTTTTGGCCCCTGGAAGCATGAAAATCACTTTAAACGTGCTAATTTTAGCTCTAACACTGATGATCCACCTACAAATGTGAACTGACGTTCAAAAATAAAACATTTGAAAAAGGACCATTTTCCACATTTCTGAAGCATGACGTAATGGGGGGTGTTATCTCTTTTGTCGAAAATCAGCCGTTTTTGCTCGAACATTAAATGCCTCCAAATGGTATTTAATTAACTTCCCGAGCCCCTGGAAGCATGAAAATCACTTTAAACATGCTAGTTTTAGCTCTAACACTGATGATCCACCTACAAATGTGAACTGACGTTCAAAAATAAAACATTTGAAAACGGACCATTTTCCACATTTCTGAAGCATGACGTAATGGGGGGGTGTTATCTCTTTTGTCGAAAATCAGCCGTTTTTGCTCGAACATTAAATGCCTCCAAATGGTATTTATTTCACTTCCCGAGCCCCTGGAAGCATGAAAATCACTTTAAACATGCTAATTTTAGCTCTAACACTGATGATCCACCTACAAATGTGAACTGACGTTCAAAAATAAAACATTTGAAAACGGACCATTTTCCACATTTCTGAAGCATGACGTAATGGGGGGGTGTTATCTCTTTTGTCGAAAATCAGCCATTTTTGCTCGAACATTAAATGCCTCCAAATGGTATTTAATTAACTTCCCGAGCCCCTGGAAGCATGAAAATCACTTTAAACATGCTAATTTCAGCTCTTACACTGATGATCCACCTACAAATGTGAACTGACGTTCAAAAAAATAACATTTGAAAACGGACCATTTTCCACATTTCTGAAGCATGACGTAATGGGGGGGTGTTATCTCTTTTGTCGAAAATCAGCCGTTTTTGCTCGAACATTAAATGCCTCCAAATGGTATTTATTTCACTTCCCAAGCCCCTGGAAGCATGAAAATCACTTTAAACATGCTAATTTTAGCTCTAACACTGATGATCCACCTACAAATGTGAACTGACGTTCAAAAATAAAACATTTGAAAACGGACGATTTTCCACATTTCTGAAGCATGACGTAATGGGGGGGTGTTATCTCTTTTGTCGAAAATCAGCCGTTTTTGCTCGAACATTAAATGCCTCCAAATGGTATTTACTTAACTTCCCGAGCCCCTGGAAGCATGAAAATCACTTTAAACATGCTAATTTTAGCTCTAACACTGATGATCCACCTACAAATGTGAACTGACGTTCAAAAATAAAACATTTGAAAACGGACCATTTTCCACATTTCTGAAGCATGACGTAATGGGGGGGGTGTTATCTCTTTTGTCGAAAATCAGCCGTTTTTGCTCGAACATTAAATGCCTCCAAATGGTATTTAATTAACTTCCCGGGGTGAAGAAACCCTTTTTGAGAACTCAGAGTGAGTAAATTGGCCATTTTCATGCACTTTTAACCATTCCATAAATCTTGTGTTTTGGCCCCTGGAAGCATGAAAATCACTTTAAACGTGCTGATTTTAGCTCTAACACTGATGATCCACCTACAAATGTGAACTGACGTTCAAAAATAAAACATTTGAAAACGGACCATTTTCCACATTTCTGAAGCATGACGTAATGGGGGGGTGTTATCTCTTTTGTCGAAAATCAGCCGCTTTTGCTCGAACATTAAATGCCTCCAAATGGTATTTAATTAACTTCCCGAGCCCCTGGAAGCATGAAAATCACTTTAAACATGCAAATTTTAGCTCTAACACTGATGATCCACCTACAAATGTGAACTGACGTTCAAAAATAAAACATTTGAAAACGGACCATTTTCCACATTTCTGAAGCATGACGTAATGGGGGGGTGTTATCTCTTTTGTCGAAAATCAGCCGTTTTTGCTCGAACATTAAATGCCTCCAAATGGTATTTAATTAACTTCCCGGGGTGAAGAAACCCTTTTTGAGAACTCAGAGTGAGTAAATTGGCCATTTTCATGCACTTTTAACCATTCCATAAATCTTGTGTTTTGGCCCCTGGAAGCATGAAAATCACTTTAAACTTGCTAATTTTAGCTCTAACACTGATGATCCACCTACAAATGTGAACTGACGTTCAAAAATAAAACATTTGAAAAAGGACCATTTTCCACATTTCTGAAGCATGACGTAATGGGGGGGTGTTATCTCTTTTGTCGAAAATCAGCCGTTTTTGCTCGAACATTAAATGCCTCCAAATGGTATTTAATTAACTTCCCGAGCCCCTGGAAGCATGAAAATCACTTTAAACATGCTAATTTTAGCTCTAACACTGATGATCCACCTACAAATGTGAACTGACGTTCAAAAATAAAACATTTGAAAACGGACCATTTTCCACATTTCTGAAGCATGACGTAATGGGGGGGTGTTATCTCTTTTGTCGAAAATCAGCCATTTTTGCTCGAACATTAAATGCCTCCAAATGGTATTTAATTAACTTCCCGAGCCCCTGGAAGCATGAAAATCACTTTAAACATGCTAATTTCAGCTCTTACACTGATGATCTACCTACAAATGTGAACTGACGTTCAAAAAAATAATATTTGAAAACGGACCATTTTCCACATTTCTGAAGCATGACGTAATGGGGGGGTGTTATCTCTTTTGTCGAAAATCAGCCGTTTTTGCTCGAACATTAAATGCCTCCAAATGGTATTTATTTCACTTCCCAAGCCCCTGGAAGCATGAAAATCACTTTAAAGATGCTAATTTTAGCTCTAACACTGATGATCCACCTACAAATGTGAACTGACGTTCAAAAATAAAACATTTGAAAACGGACGATTTTCCACATTTCTGAAGCATGACGTAATGGGGTGTTATCTCTTTTGTCGAAAATCAGCCGTTTTTGCTCGAACATTAAATGCCTCCAAATGGTATTTACTTAACTTCCCGAGCCCCTGGAAGCATGAAAATCACTTTAAACATGCTAATTTTAGCTCTAACACTGATGATCCACCTACAAATGTGAACTGACGTTCAAAAATAAAACATTTGAAAACGGACCATTTTCCACATTTCTGAAGCATGACGTAATGGGGGGGTGTTATCTCTTTTGTCGAAAATCAGCCATTTTTGCTCGAACATTAAATGCCTCCAAATGGTATTTAATTAACTTCCCGAGCCCCTGGAAGCATGAAAATCACTTTAAACATGCAAATTTTAGCTCTAACACTGATGATCCACCTACAAATGTGAACTGACGTTCAAAAATAAAACATTTGAAAACGGACCATTTTCCACATTTCTGAAGCATGACGTAATGGGGGGGTGTTATCTCTTTTGTCGAAAATCAGCCGTTTTTGCTCGAACATTAAATGCCTCCAAATGGTATTTAATTAACTTCCCGAGCCCCTGGAAGCATGAAAATCACTTTAAACATGCTAATTTTAGCTCTAACACTGATGATCCACCTACAAATGTGAACTGACGTTCAAAAATAAAACATTTGAAAACGGACCATTTTCCACATTTCTGAAGCATGACGTAATGGGGGGGTGTTATCTCTTTTGTCGAAAATCAGCCGTTTTTGCTCGAACATTAAATGCCTCCAAATGGTATTTATTTCACTTCCCGAGCCCCTGGAAGCATGAAAATCACTTTAAACATGCTAATTTTAGCTCTAACACTGATGATCCACCTACAAATGTGAACTGACGTTCAAAAATAAAACATTTGAAAACGGACCATTTTCCACATTTCTGAAGCATGACGTAATGGGGGGGTGTTATCTCTTTTGTCGAAAATCAGCCGTTTTTGCTCGAACATTAAATGCCTCCAAATGGTATTTATTTCACTTCCCAAGCCCCTGGAAGCATGAAAATCACTTTAAACATGCTAATTTTAGCTCTAACACTGATGATCCACCTACAAATGTGAACTGACGTTCAAAAATAAAACATTTGAAAACGGACGATTTTCCACATTTCTGAAGCATGACGTAATGGGGGGGTGTTAACTCTTTTGTCGAAAATCAGCCGTTTTTGCTCGAACATTAAATGCCTCCAAATGGTATTTACTTAACTTCCCGAGCCCCTGGAAGCATGAAAATCACTTTAAACATGCTAATTTTAGCTCTAACACTGATGATCCACCTACAAATGTGAACTGACGTTCAAAAATAAAACATTTGAAAACGGACCATTTTCCACATTTCTGAAGCATGACGTAATGGGGGGGTGTTATCTCTTTTGTCGAAAATCAGCCGTTTTTGCTCGAACATTAAATGCCTCCAAATGGTATTTAATTAACTTCCCGGGGTGAAGAAACCCTTTTTGAGAACTCAGAGTGAGTAAATTGGCCATTTTCATGCACTTTTAACCATTCCATAAATCTTGTGTTTTGGCCCCTGGAAGCATGAAAATCACTTTAAACGTGCTGATTTTAGCTCTAACACTGATGATCCACCTACAAATGTGAACTGACGTTCAAAAATAAAACATTTGAAAACGGACCATTTTCCACATTTCTGAAGCATGACGTAATGGGGGGGTGTTATCTCTTTTGTCGAAAATCAGCCGTTTTTGCTCGAACATTAAATGCCTCCAAATGGTATTTAATTAACTTCCCGAGCCCCTGGAAGCATGAAAATCACTTTAAACATGCAAATTTTAGCTCTAACACTGATGATCCACCTACAAATGTGAACTGACGTTCAAAAATAAAACATTTGAAAACGGACCATTTTCCACATTTCTGAAGCATGACGTAATGGGGGGGGTGTTATCTCTTTTGTCGAAAATCAGCCGTTTTTGCTCGAACATTAAATGCCTCCAAATGGTATTTAATTAACTTCCCGGGGTGAAGAAACCCTTTTTGAGAACTCAGAGTGAGTAAATTGGCCATTTTCATGCACTTTTAACCATTCCATAAATCTTGTGTTTTGGCCCCTGGAAGCATGAAAATCACTTTAAACGGGCTAATTTTAGCTCTAACACTGATGATCCACCTACAAATGTGAACTGACGTTCAAAAATAAAACATTTGAAAAAGGACCATTTTCCACATTTCTGAAGCATGACGTAATGGGGGGGTGTTATCTCTTTTGTCGAAAATCAGCCGTTTTTGCTCGAACATTAAATGCCTCCAAATGGTATTTAATTAACTTCCCGAGCCCCTGGAAGCATGAAAATCACTTTAAACATGCTAATTTTAGCTCTAACACTGATGATCCACCTACAAATGTGAACTGACGTTCAAAAATAAAACATTTGAAAACGGACCATTTTCCACATTTCTGAAGCATGACGTAATGGGGGGGTGTTATCTCTTTTGTCGAAAATCAGCCGTTTTTGCTCGAACATTAAATGCCTCCAAATGGTATTTATTTCACTTCCCGAGCCCCTGGAAGCATGAAAATCACTTTAAACATGCTAATTTTAGCTCTAACACTGATGATCCACCTACAAATGTGAACTGACGTTCAAAAATAAAACATTTGAAAACGGACCATTTTCCACATTTCTGAAGCATGACGTAATGGGGGGGTGTTATCTCTTTTGTCGAAAATCAGCCATTTTTGCTCGAACATTAAATGCCTCCAAATGGTATTTAATTAACTTCCCGAGCCCCTGGAAGCATGAAAATCACTTTAAACATGCTAATTTCAGCTCTTACACTGATGATCCACCTACAAATGTGAACTGACGTTCAAAAAAATAACATTTGAAAACGGACCATTTTCCACATTTCTGAAGCATGACGTAATGGGGGGGTGTTATCTCTTTTGTCGAAAATCAGCCGTTTTTGCTCGAACATTAAATGCCTCCAAATGGTATTTATTTCACTTCCCAAGCCCCTGGAAGCATGAAAATCACTTTAAACATGCTAATTTTAGCTCTAACACTGATGATCCACCTACAAATGTGAACTGACGTTCAAAAATAAAACATTTGAAAACGGACGATTTTCCACATTTCTGAAGCATGACGTAATGGGGGGGTGTTATCTCTTTTGTCGAAAATCAGCCGTTTTTGCTCGAACATTAAATGCCTCCAAATGGTATTTACTTAACTTCCCGAGCCCCTGGAAGCATGAAAATCACTTTAAACATGCTAATATTAGCTCTAACACTGATGATCCACCTACAAATGTGAACTGACGTTCAAAAATAAAACATTTGAAAACGGACCATTTTCCACATTTCTGAAGCATGACGTAATGGGGGGGTGTTATCTCTTTTGTCGAAAATCAGCCGTTTTTGCTCGAACATTAAATGCCTCCAAATGGTATTTAATTAACTTCCCGAGCCCCTGGAAGCATGAAAATCACTTTAAACATGCAAATTTTAGCTCTAACACTGATGATCCACCTACAAATGTGAACTGACGTTCAAAAATAAAACATTTGAAAACGGACCATTTTCCACATTTCTGAAGCATGACGTAATGGGGGGTGTTATCTCTTTTGTCAAAAATCAGCCGTTTTTGCTCGAACATTAAATGCCTCCAAATGGTATTTAATTAACTTCCCGGGGTGAAGAAACCCTTTTTGAGAACTCAGAGTGAGTAAATTGGCGATTTTCATGCACTTTTAACCATTCCATAAATCTTGTGTTTTGGCCCCTGGAAGCATGAAAATCACTTTAAACGTGCTAATTTTAGCTCTAACACTGATGATCCACCTACAAATGTGAACTGACGTTCAAAAATAAAACATTTGAAAAAGGACCATTTTCCACATTTCTGAAGCATGACGTAATGGGGGGGTGTTATCTCTTTTGTCGAAAATCAGCCGTTTTTGCTCGAACATTAAATGCCTCCAAATGGTATTTAATTAACTTCCCGAGCCCCTGGAAGCATGAAAATCACTTTAAACATGCTAATTTTAGCTCTAACACTGATGATCCACCTACAAATGTGAACTGACGTTCAAAAATAAAACATTTGAAAACGGACCATTTTCCACATTTCTGAAGCATGACGTAATGGGGGGGTGTTATCTCTTTTGTCGAAAATCAGCTGTTTTTGCTCGAACATTAAATGCCTCCAAATGGTATTTATTTCACTTCCCGAGCCCCTGGAAGCATGAAAATCACTTTAAACATGCTAATTTTAGCTCTAACACTGATGATCCACCTACAAATGTGAACTGACGTTCAAAAATAAAACATTTGAAAACGGACCATTTTCCACATTTCTGAAGCATGACGTAATGGGGGGGTGTTATCTCTTTTGTCGAAAATCAGCCATTTTTGCTCGAACATTAAATGCCTCCAAATGGTATTTAATTAACTTCCCGAGCCGCTGGAAGCATGAAAATCACTTTAAACATGCTAATTTCAGCTCTTACACTGATGATCCACCTACAAATGTGAACTGACGTTCAAAAAAATAACATTTGAAAACGGACCATTTTCCACATTTCTGAAGCATGACGTAATGGGGGGGTGTTATCTCTTTTGTCGAAAATCAGCCGTTTTTGCTCGAACATTAAATGCCTCCAAATGGTATTTATTTCACTTCCCAAGCCCCTGGAAGCATGAAAATCACTTTAAACATGCTAATTTTTGCTCTAACACTGATGATCCACCTACAAATGTGAACTGACGTTCAAAAATAAAACATTTGAAAACGGACGATTTTCCACATTTCTGAAGCATGACGTAATGGGGGGGTGTTATCTCTTTTGTCGAAAATCAGCCGTTTTTGCTCGAACATTAAATGCCTCCAAATGGTATTTACTTAACTTCCCGAGCCCCTGGAAGCATGAAAATCACTTTAAACATGCTAATTTTAGCTCTAACACTGATGATCCACCTACAAATGTGAACTGACGTTCAAAAATAAAACATTTGAAAACGGACCATTTTCCACATTTCTGAAGCATGACGTAATGGGGGGGTGTTATCTCTTTTGTCGAAAATCAGCCGTTTTTGCTCGAACATTAAATGCCTCCAAATGGTATTTAATTAACTTCCCGGGGTGAAGAAACCCTTTTTGAGAACTCAGAGTGAGTAAATTGGCCATTTTCATGCACTTTTAACCATTCCATAAATCTTGTGTTTTGGCCCCTGGAAGCATGAAAATCACTTTAAACGTGCTGATTTTAGCTCTAACACTGATGATCCACCTACAAATGTGAACTGACGTTCAAAAATAAAACATTTGAAAACGGACCATTTTCCACATTTCTGAAGCATGACGTAATGGGGGGGTGTTATCTCTTTTGTCGAAAATCAGCCGTTTTTGCTCGAACATTAAATGCCTCCAAATGGTATTTAATTAACTTCCCGAGCCCCTGGAAGCATGAAAATCACTTTAAACATGCAAATTTTAGCTCTAACACTGATGATCCACCTACAAATGTGAACTGACGTTCAAAAATAAAACATTTGAAAACGGACCATTTTCCACATTTCTGAAGCATGACGTAATGGGGGGGTGTTATCTCTTTTGTCGAAAATCAGCCGTTTTTGCTCGAACATTAAATGCCTCCAAATGGTATTTAATTAACTTCCCGGGGTGAAGAAACCCTTTTTGAGAACTCAGAGTGAGTAAATTGGCCATTTTCATGCACTTTTAACCATTCCATAAATCTTGTGTTTTGGCCCCTGGAAGCATGAAAATCACTTTAAACGTGCTAATTTTAGCTCTAACACTGATGATCCACCTACAAATGTGAACTGACGTTCAAAAATAAAACATTTGAAAAAGGACCATTTTCCACATTTCTGAAGCATGACGTAATGGGGGGTGTTATCTCTTTTGTCGAAAATCAGCCGTTTTTGCTCGAACATTAAATGCCTCCAAATGGTATTTAATTAACTTCCCGAGCCCCTGGAAGCATGAAAATCACTTTAAACATGCTAGTTTTAGCTCTAACACTGATGATCCACCTACAAATGTGAACTGACGTTCAAAAATAAAACATTTGAAAACGGACCATTTTCCACATTTCTGAAGCATGACGTAATGGGGGGGTGTTATCTCTTTTGTCGAAAATCAGCCGTTTTTGCTCGAACATTAAATGCCTCCAAATGGTATTTATTTCACTTCCCGAGCCCCTGGAAGCATGAAAATCACTTTAAACATGCTAATTTTAGCTCTAACACTGATGATCCACCTACAAATGTGAACTGACGTTCAAAAATAAAACATTTGAAAACGGACCATTTTCCACATTTCTGAAGCATGACGTAATGGGGGGGTGTTATCTCTTTTGTCGAAAATCAGCCATTTTTGCTCGAACATTAAATGCCTCCAAATGGTATTTAATTAACTTCCCGAGCCCCTGGAAGCATGAAAATCACTTTAAACATGCTAATTTCAGCTCTTACACTGATGATCCACCTACAAATGTGAACTGACGTTCAAAAAAATAACATTTGAAAACGGACCATTTTCCACATTTCTGAAGCATGACGTAATGGGGGGGTGTTATCTCTTTTGTCGAAAATCAGCCGTTTTTGCTCGAACATTAAATGCCTCCAAATGGTATTTATTTCACTTCCCAAGCCCCTGGAAGCATGAAAATCACTTTAAACATGCTAATTTTAGCTCTAACACTGATGATCCACCTACAAATGTGAACTGACGTTCAAAAATAAAACATTTGAAAACGGACGATTTTCCACATTTCTGAAGCATGACGTAATGGGGGGGTGTTATCTCTTTTGTCGAAAATCAGCCGTTTTTGCTCGAACATTAAATGCCTCCAAATGGTATTTACTTAACTTCCCGAGCCCCTGGAAGCATGAAAATCACTTTAAACATGCTAATTTTAGCTCTAACACTGATGATCCACCTACAAATGTGAACTGACGTTCAAAAATAAAACATTTGAAAACGGACCATTTTCCACATTTCTGAAGCATGACGTAATGGGGGGGGTGTTATCTCTTTTGTCGAAAATCAGCCGTTTTTGCTCGAACATTAAATGCCTCCAAATGGTATTTAATTAACTTCCCGGGGTGAAGAAACCCTTTTTGAGAACTCAGAGTGAGTAAATTGGCCATTTTCATGCACTTTTAACCATTCCATAAATCTTGTGTTTTGGCCCCTGGAAGCATGAAAATCACTTTAAACGTGCTGATTTTAGCTCTAACACTGATGATCCACCTACAAATGTGAACTGACGTTCAAAAATAAAACATTTGAAAACGGACCATTTTCCACATTTCTGAAGCATGACGTAATGGGGGGGTGTTATCTCTTTTGTCGAAAATCAGCCGCTTTTGCTCGAACATTAAATGCCTCCAAATGGTATTTAATTAACTTCCCGAGCCCCTGGAAGCATGAAAATCACTTTAAACATGCAAATTTTAGCTCTAACACTGATGATCCACCTACAAATGTGAACTGACGTTCAAAAATAAAACATTTGAAAACGGACCATTTTCCACATTTCTGAAGCATGACGTAATGGGGGGGTGTTATCTCTTTTGTCGAAAATCAGCCGTTTTTGCTCGAACATTAAATGCCTCCAAATGGTATTTAATTAACTTCCCGGGGTGAAGAAACCCTTTTTGAGAACTCAGAGTGAGTAAATTGGCCATTTTCATGCACTTTTAACCATTCCATAAATCTTGTGTTTTGGCCCCTGGAAGCATGAAAATCACTTTAAACGTGCTAATTTTAGCTCTAACACTGATGATCCACCTACAAATGTGAACTGACGTTCAAAAATAAAACATTTGAAAAAGGACCATTTTCCACATTTCTGAAGCATGACGTAATGGGGGGGTGTTATCTCTTTTGTCGAAAATCAGCCGTTTTTGCTCGAACATTAAATGCCTCCAAATGGTATTTAATTAACTTCCCGAGCCCCTGGAAGCATGAAAATCACTTTAAACATGCTAATTTTAGCTCTAACACTGATGATCCACCTACAAATGTGAACTGACGTTCAAAAATAAAACATTTGAAAACGGACCATTTTCCACATTTCTGAAGCATGACGTAATGGGGGGGTGTTATCTCTTTTGTCGAAAATCAGCCATTTTTGCTCGAACATTAAATGCCTCCAAATGGTATTTAATTAACTTCCCGAGCCCCTGGAAGCATGAAAATCACTTTAAACATGCTAATTTCAGCTCTTACACTGATGATCTACCTACAAATGTGAACTGACGTTCAAAAAAATAATATTTGAAAACGGACCATTTTCCACATTTCTGAAGCATGACGTAATGGGGGGGTGTTATCTCTTTTGTCGAAAATCAGCCGTTTTTGCTCGAACATTAAATGCCTCCAAATGGTATTTATTTCACTTCCCAAGCCCCTGGAAGCATGAAAATCACTTTAAAGATGCTAATTTTAGCTCTAACACTGATGATCCACCTACAAATGTGAACTGACGTTCAAAAATAAAACATTTGAAAACGGACGATTTTCCACATTTCTGAAGCATGACGTAATGGGGTGTTATCTCTTTTGTCGAAAATCAGCCGTTTTTGCTCGAACATTAAATGCCTCCAAATGGTATTTACTTAACTTCCCGAGCCCCTGGAAGCATGAAAATCACTTTAAACATGCTAATTTTAGCTCTAACACTGATGATCCACCTACAAATGTGAACTGACGTTCAAAAATAAAACATTTGAAAACGGACCATTTTCCACATTTCTGAAGCATGACGTAATGGGGGGGTGTTATCTCTTTTGTCGAAAATCAGCCGTTTTTGCTCGAACATTAAATGCCTCCAAATGGTATTTAATTAACTTCCCGAGCCCCTGGAAGCATGAAAATCACTTTAAACATGCAAATTTTAGCTCTAACACTGATGATCCACCTACAAATGTGAACTGACGTTCAAAAATAAAACATTTGAAAACGGACCATTTTCCACATTTCTGAAGCATGACGTAATGGGGGGGTGTTATCTCTTTTGTCGAAAATCAGCCGTTTTTGCTCGAACATTAAATGCCTCCAAATGGTATTTAATTAACTTCCCGAGCCCCTGGAAGCATGAAAATCACTTTAAACATGCTAATTTTAGCTCTAACACTGATGATCCACCTACAAATGTGAACTGACGTTCAAAAATAAAACATTTGAAAACGGACCATTTTCCACATTTCTGAAGCATGACGTAATGGGGGGGTGTTATCTCTTTTGTCGAAAATCAGCCGTTTTTGCTCGAACATTAAATGCCTCCAAATGGTATTTATTTCACTTCCCGAGCCCCTGGAAGCATGAAAATCACTTTAAACATGCTAATTTTAGCTCTAACACTGATGATCCACCTACAAATGTGAACTGACGTTCAAAAATAAAACATTTGAAAACGGACCATTTTCCACATTTCTGAAGCATGACGTAATGGGGGGGTGTTATCTCTTTTGTCGAAAATCAGCCGTTTTTGCTCGAACATTAAATGCCTCCAAATGGTATTTATTTCACTTCCCAAGCCCCTGGAAGCATGAAAATCACTTTAAACATGCTAATTTTAGCTCTAACACTGATGATCCACCTACAAATGTGAACTGACGTTCAAAAATAAAACATTTGAAAACGGACGATTTTCCACATTTCTGAAGCATGACGTAATGGGGGGGTGTTAACTCTTTTGTCGAAAATCAGCCGTTTTTGCTCGAACATTAAATGCCTCCAAATGGTATTTACTTAACTTCCCGAGCCCCTGGAAGCATGAAAATCACTTTAAACATGCTAATTTTAGCTCTAACACTGATGATCCACCTACAAATGTGAACTGACGTTCAAAAATAAAACATTTGAAAACGGACCATTTTCCACATTTCTGAAGCATGACGTAATGGGGGGGTGTTATCTCTTTTGTCGAAAATCAGCCGTTTTTGCTCGAACATTAAATGCCTCCAAATGGTATTTAATTAACTTCCCGGGGTGAAGAAACCCTTTTTGAGAACTCAGAGTGAGTAAATTGGCCATTTTCATGCACTTTTAACCATTCCATAAATCTTGTGTTTTGGCCCCTGGAAGCATGAAAATCACTTTAAACGTGCTGATTTTAGCTCTAACACTGATGATCCACCTACAAATGTGAACTGACGTTCAAAAATAAAACATTTGAAAACGGACCATTTTCCACATTTCTGAAGCATGACGTAATGGGGGGGTGTTATCTCTTTTGTCGAAAATCAGCCGTTTTTGCTCGAACATTAAATGCCTCCAAATGGTATTTAATTAACTTCCCGAGCCCCTGGAAGCATGAAAATCACTTTAAACATGCAAATTTTAGCTCTAACACTGATGATCCACCTACAAATGTGAACTGACGTTCAAAAATAAAACATTTGAAAACGGACCATTTTCCACATTTCTGAAGCATGACGTAATGGGGGGGGTGTTATCTCTTTTGTCGAAAATCAGCCGTTTTTGCTCGAACATTAAATGCCTCCAAATGGTATTTAATTAACTTCCCGGGGTGAAGAAACCCTTTTTGAGAACTCAGAGTGAGTAAATTGGCCATTTTCATGCACTTTTAACCATTCCATAAATCTTGTGTTTTGGCCCCTGGAAGCATGAAAATCACTTTAAACGGGCTAATTTTAGCTCTAACACTGATGATCCACCTACAAATGTGAACTGACGTTCAAAAATAAAACATTTGAAAAAGGACCATTTTCCACATTTCTGAAGCATGACGTAATGGGGGGGTGTTATCTCTTTTGTCGAAAATCAGCCGTTTTTGCTCGAACATTAAATGCCTCCAAATGGTATTTAATTAACTTCCCGAGCCCCTGGAAGCATGAAAATCACTTTAAACATGCTAATTTTAGCTCTAACACTGATGATCCACCTACAAATGTGAACTGACGTTCAAAAATAAAACATTTGAAAACGGACCATTTTCCACATTTCTGAAGCATGACGTAATGGGGGGGTGTTATCTCTTTTGTCGAAAATCAGCCGTTTTTGCTCGAACATTAAATGCCTCCAAATGGTATTTATTTCACTTCCCGAGCCCCTGGAAGCATGAAAATCACTTTAAACATGCTAATTTTAGCTCTAACACTGATGATCCACCTACAAATGTGAACTGACGTTCAAAAATAAAACATTTGAAAACGGACCATTTTCCACATTTCTGAAGCATGACGTAATGGGGGGGTGTTATCTCTTTTGTCGAAAATCAGCCATTTTTGCTCGAACATTAAATGCCTCCAAATGGTATTTAATTAACTTCCCGAGCCCCTGGAAGCATGAAAATCACTTTAAACATGCTAATTTCAGCTCTTACACTGATGATCCACCTACAAATGTGAACTGACGTTCAAAAAAATAACATTTGAAAACGGACCATTTTCCACATTTCTGAAGCATGACGTAATGGGGGGGTGTTATCTCTTTTGTCGAAAATCAGCCGTTTTTGCTCGAACATTAAATGCCTCCAAATGGTATTTATTTCACTTCCCAAGCCCCTGGAAGCATGAAAATCACTTTAAACATGCTAATTTTAGCTCTAACACTGATGATCCACCTACAAATGTGAACTGACGTTCAAAAATAAAACATTTGAAAACGGACGATTTTCCACATTTCTGAAGCATGACGTAATGGGGGGGTGTTATCTCTTTTGTCGAAAATCAGCCGTTTTTGCTCGAACATTAAATGCCTCCAAATGGTATTTACTTAACTTCCCGAGCCCCTGGAAGCATGAAAATCACTTTAAACATGCTAATATTAGCTCTAACACTGATGATCCACCTACAAATGTGAACTGACATTCAAAAATAAAACATTTGAAAACGGACCATTTTCCACATTTCTGAAGCATGACGTAATGGGGGGGTGTTATCTCTTTTGTCGAAAATCAGCCGTTTTTGCTCGAACATTAAATGCCTCCAAATGGTATTTAATTAACTTCCCGGGGTGAAGAAACCCTTTTTGAGAACTCAGAGTGAGTAAATTGGCCATTTTCATGCACTTTTAACCATTCCATAAATCTTGTGTTTTGGCCCCTGGAAGCATGAAAATCACTTTAAACGTGCTGATTTTAGCTCTAACACTGATGATCCACCTACAAATGTGAACTGACGTTCAAAAATAAAACATTTGAAAACGGACCATTTTCCACATTTCTGAAGCATGACGTAATGGGGGGGTGTTATCTCTTTTGTCGAAAATCAGCCGTTTTTGCTCGAACATTAAATGCCTCCAAATGGTATTTAATTAACTTCCCGAGCCCCTGGAAGCATGAAAATCACTTTAAACATGCAAATTTTAGCTCTAACACTGATGATCCACCTACAAATGTGAACTGACGTTCAAAAATAAAACATTTGAAAACGGACCATTTTCCACATTTCTGAAGCATGACGTAATGGGGGGGTGTTATCTCTTTTGTCGAAAATCTGCCGTTTTTGCTCGAACATTAAATGCCTCCAAATGGTATTTATTTCACTTCCCGGGCCCCTGGAAGCATGAAAATCACTTTAAACATGCTAATTTTAGCTCTAACACTGATGATCCACCTACAAATGTGAACTGACGTTCAAAAATAAAACATTTGAAAACGGACCATTTTCCACATTTCTGAAGCATGACGTAATGGGGGGGTGTTATCTCTTTTGTCGAAAATCAGCCGTTTTTGCTCGAACATTAAATGCCTCCAAATGGTATTTATTTCACTTCCCGAGCCCCTAGAAGCATGAAAATCACTTTAAACATGCTAATTTTAGCTCTAACACTGATGATCCACCTACAAATGTGAACTGACGTTCAAAAATAAAACATTTGAAAACGGACCATTTTCCACATTTCTGAAGCATGACGTAATGGGGGGGTGTTATCTCTTTTGTCGAAAATCAGCCGTTTTTGCTCGAACATTAAATGCCTCCAAATGGTATTTAATTAACTTCCCGAGCCCCTGGAAGCATGAAAATCACTTTAAACATGCTAATTTTAGCTCTAACACTGATGATCCACCTACAAATGTGAACTGACGTTCAAAAATAAAACATTTGAAAACGGACCATTTTCCACATTTCTGAAGCATGACGTAATGGGGGGGTGTTATCTCTTTTGTCGAAAATCAGCCGTTTTTGCTCGAACATTAAATGCCTCCAAATGGTATTTATTTCACTTCCCGAGCCCCTGGAAGCATGAAAATCACTTTAAACATGCTAATTTTAGCTCTAACACTGATGATCCACCTACAAATGTGAACTGACGTTCAAAAATAAAACATTTGAAAACGGACCATTTTCCACATTTCTGAAGCATGACGTAATGGGGGGGTGTTATCTCTTTTGTCGAAAATCAGCCGTTTTTGCTCGAACATTAAATGCCTCCAAATGGTATTTAATTAACTTCCCGGGGTGAAGAAACCCTTTTTGAGAACTCAGAGTGAGTAAATTGGCCATTTTCATGCACTTTTAACCATTCCATAAATCTTGTGTTTTGGCCCCTGGAAGCATGAAAATCACTTTAAACGTGCTGATTTTAGCTCTAACACTGATGATCCACCTACAAATGTGAACTGACGTTCAAAAATAAAACATTTGAAAACGGACCATTTTCCACATTTCTGAAGCATGACGTAATGGGGGGGTGTTATCTCTTTTGTCGAAAATCAGCCGTTTTTGCTCGAACATTAAATGCCTCCAAATGGTATTTAATTAACTTCCCGAGCCCCTGGAAGCATGAAAATCACTTTAAACATGCAAATTTTAGCTCTAACACTGATGATCCACCTACAAATGTGAACTGACGTTCAAAAATAAAACATTTGAAAACGGACCATTTTCCACATTTCTGAAGCATGACGTAATGGGGGTGTTATCTCTTTTGTCGAAAATCAGCCGTTTTTGCTCGAACATTAAATGCCTCCAAATGGTATTTAATTAACTTCCCGGGGTGAAGAAACCCTTTTTGAGAACTCAGAGTGAGTAAATTGGCCATTTTCATGCACTTTTAACCATTCCATAAATCTTGTGTTTTGGCCCCTGGAAGCATGAAAATCACTTTAAACGTGCAAATTTTAGCTCTAACACTGATGATCCACCTACAAATGTGAACTGACGTTCAAAAATAAAACATTTGAAAAAGGACCATTTTCCACATTTCTGAAGCATGACGTAATGGGGGGGTGTTATCTCTTTTGTCGAAAATCAGCCATTTTTGCTCGAACATTAAATGCCTCCAAATGGTATTTAATTAACTTCCCGAGCCCCTGGAAGCATGAAAATCACTTTAAACATGCTAATTTCAGCTCTTACACTGATGATCCACCTACAAATGTGAACTGACGTTCAAAAAAATAACATTTGAAAACGGACCATTTTCCACATTTCTGAAGCATGACGTAATGGGGGGGTGTTATCTCTTTTGTCGAAAATCAGCCGTTTTTGCTCGAACATTAAATGCCTCCAAATGGTATTTATTTCACTTCCCAAGCCCCTGGAAGCATGAAAATCACTTTAAACATGCTAATTTTAGCTCTAACACTGATGATCCACCTACAAATGTGAACTGACGTTCAAAAATAAAACATTTGAAAACGGACGATTTTCCACATTTCTGAAGCATGACGTAATGGGGGGGTGTTATCTCTTTTGTCAAAAATCAGCCGTTTTTGCTCGAACATTAAATGCCTCCAAATGGTATTTACTTAACTTCCCGAGCCCCTGGAAGCATGAAAATCACTTTAAACATGCTAATTTTAGCTCTAACACTGATGATCCACCTACAAATGTGAACTGATGTTCAAAAATAAAACATTTGAAAACGGACCATTTTCCACATTTCTGAAGCATGACGTAATGAGGGGGTGTTATCTCTTTTGTCGAAAATCAGCCGTTTTTGCTCGAACATTAAATGCCTCCAAATGGTATTTAATTAACTTCCCGGGGTGAAGAAACCCTTTTTGAGAACTCAGAGTGAGTAAATTGGCCATTTTCATGCACTTTTAACCATTCCATAAATCTTGTGTTTTGGCCCCTGGAAGCATGAAAATCACTTTAAACGTGCTGATTTTAGCTCTAACACTGATGATCCACCTACAAATGTGAACTGACGTTCAAAAATAAAACATTTGAAAACTGACCATTTTCCACATTTCTGAAGCATGACGTAATGGGGGGGTGTTATCTCTTTTGTCGAAAATCAGCCGTTTTTGCTCGAACATTAAATGCCTCCAAATGGTATTTAATTAACTTCCCGAGCCCCTGGAAGCATGAAAATCACTTTAAACATGCAAATTTTAGCTCTAACACCGATGATCCACCTACAAATGTGAACTGACGTTCAAAAATAAAACATTTGAAAACGGACCATTTTCCACATTTCTGAAGCATGACGTAATGGGGGGGTGTTATCTCTTTTGTCGAAAATCAGCCGTTTTTGCTCGAACATTAAATGCCTCCAAATGGTATTTAATTAACTTCCCGGGGTGAAGAAACCCTTTTTGAGAACTCAGAGTGAGTAAATTGGCCATTTTCATGCACTTTTAACCATTCCATAAATCTTGTGTTTTGGCCCCTGGAAGCATGAAAATCACTTTAAACGTGCTAATTTTAGCTCTAACACTGATGATCCACCTACAAATGTGAACTGACGTTCAAAAATAAAACATTTGAAAACGGACCATTTTCCACATTTCTGAAGCATGACGTAATGGGGGGGTGTTATCTCTTTTGTCGAAAATCAGCCGTTTTTGCTCGAACATTAAATGCCTCCAAATGGTATTTAATTAACTTCCCGAGCCCCTGGAAGCATGAAAATCACTTTAAACATGCTAATTTCAGCTCTTACACTGATGATCCACCTACAAATGTGAACTGACGTTCAAAAAAATAACATTTGAAAACGGACCATTTTCCACATTTCTGAAGCATGACGTAATGGGGGGGTGTTATCTCTTTTGTCGAAAATCAGCCGTTTTTGCTCGAACATTAAATGCCTCCAAATGGTATTTATTTCACTTCCCAAGCCCCTGGAAGCATGAAAATCACTTTAAACATGCTAATTTTAGCTCTAACACTGATGATCCACCTACAAATGTGAACTGACGTTCAAAAATAAAACATTTGAAAACGGACGATTTTCCACATTTCTGAAGCATGACGTAATGGGGTGTTATCTCTTTTGTCGAAAATCAGCCGTTTTTGCTCGAACATTAAATGCCTCCAAATGGTATTTAATTAACTTCCCGGGGTGAAGAAACCCTTTTTGAGAACTCAGAGTGAGTAAATTGGCCATTTTCATGCACTTTTAACCATTCCATAAATCTTGTGTTTTGGCCCCTGGAAGCATGAAAATCACTTTAAACGTGCTGATTTTAGCTCTAACACTGATGATCCACCTACAAATGTGAACTGACGTTCAAAAATAAAACATTTGAAAACGGACCATTTTCCACATTTCTGAAGCATGACGTAATGGGGGGGTGTTATCTCTTTTGTCGAAAATCAGCCGTTTTTGCTCGAACATTAAATGCCTCCAAATGGTATTTAATTAACTTCCAGAGCCCCTGGAAGCATGAAAATCACTTTAAACATGCAAATTTTAGCTCTAACACTGATGATCCACCTACAAATGTGAACTGACGTTCAAAAATAAAACATTTGAAAACGGACCATTTTCCACATTTCTGAAGCATGACGTAATGGGGGGGTGTTATCTCTTTTGTCGAAAATCAGCCGTTTTTGCTCGAACATTAAATGCCTCCAAATGGTATTTAATTAACTTCCCGGGGTGAAGAAACCCTTTTTGAGAACTCAGAGTGAGTAAATTGGCCATTTTCATGCACTTTTAACCATTCCATAAATCTTGTGTTTTGGCCCCTGGAAGCATGAAAATCACTTTAAACGTGCTAATTTTAGCTCTAACACTGATGATCCACCTACAAATGTGAACTGACGTTCAAAAATAAAACATTTGAAAAAGGACCATTTTCCACATTTCTGAAGCATGACGTAATGGGGGGGTGTTATCTCTTTTGTCGAAAATCAGCCGTTTTTGCTCGAACATTAAATGCCTCCAAATGGTATTTAATTAACTTCCCGAGCCCCTGGAAGCATGAAAATCACTTTAAACATGCTAATTTTAGCTCTAACACTGATGATCCACCTACAAATGTGAACTGACGTTCAAAAATAAAACATTTGAAAACGGACCATTTTCCACATTTCTGAAGCATGACGTAATGGGGGGGTGTTATCTCTTTTGTCGAAAATCAGCCGTTTTTGCTCGAACATTAAATGCCTCCAAATGGTATTTATTTCACTTCCCAAGCCCCTGGAAGCATGAAAATCACTTTAAACATGCTAATTTTAGCTCTAACACTGATGATCCACCTACAAATGTGAACTGACGTTCAAAAATAAAACATTTGAAAACGGACGATTTTCCACATTTCTGAAGCATGACGTAATGGGGGGGTGTTAACTCTTTTGTCGAAAATCAGCCGTTTTTGCTCGAACATTAAATGCCTCCAAATGGTATTTACTTAACTTCCCGAGCCCCTGGAAGCATGAAAATCACTTTAAACATGCTAATTTTAGCTCTAACACTGATGATCCACCTACAAATGTGAACTGACGTTCAAAAATAAAACATTTGAAAACGGACCATTTTCCACATTTCTGAAGCATGACGTAATGGGGGGGTGTTATCTCTTTTGTCGAAAATCAGCCGTTTTTGCTCGAACATTAAATGCCTCCAAATGGTATTTAATTAACTTCCCGGGGTGAAGAAACCCTTTTTGAGAACTCAGAGTGAGTAAATTGGCCATTTTCATGCACTTTTAACCATTCCATAAATCTTGTGTTTTGGCCCCTGGAAGCATGAAAATCACTTTAAACGTGCTGATTTTAGCTCTAACACTGATGATCCACCTACAAATGTGAACTGACGTTCAAAAATAAAACATTTGAAAACGGACCATTTTCCACATTTCTGAAGCATGACGTAATGGGGGGGTGTTATCTCTTTTGTCGAAAATCAGCCGTTTTTGCTCGAACATTAAATGCCTCCAAATGGTATTTAATTAACTTCCCGAGCCCCTGGAAGCATGAAAATCACTTTAAACATGCAAATTTTAGCTCTAACACTGATGATCCACCTACAAATGTGAACTGACGTTCAAAAATAAAACATTTGAAAACGGACCATTTTCCACATTTCTGAAGCATGACGTAATGGGGGGGGTGTTATCTCTTTTGTCGAAAATCAGCCGTTTTTGCTCGAACATTAAATGCCTCCAAATGGTATTTAATTAACTTCCCGGGGTGAAGAAACCCTTTTTGAGAACTCAGAGTGAGTAAATTGGCCATTTTCATGCACTTTTAACCATTCCATAAATCTTGTGTTTTGGCCCCTGGAAGCATGAAAATCACTTTAAACGGGCTAATTTTAGCTCTAACACTGATGATCCACCTACAAATGTGAACTGACGTTCAAAAATAAAACATTTGAAAAAGGACCATTTTCCACATTTCTGAAGCATGACGTAATGGGGGGGTGTTATCTCTTTTGTCGAAAATCAGCCGTTTTTGCTCGAACATTAAATGCCTCCAAATGGTATTTAATTAACTTCCCGAGCCCCTGGAAGCATGAAAATCACTTTAAACATGCTAATTTTAGCTCTAACACTGATGATCCACCTACAAATGTGAACTGACGTTCAAAAATAAAACATTTGAAAACGGACCATTTTCCACATTTCTGAAGCATGACGTAATGGGGGGGTGTTATCTCTTTTGTCGAAAATCAGCCGTTTTTGCTCGAACATTAAATGCCTCCAAATGGTATTTATTTCACTTCCCGAGCCCCTGGAAGCATGAAAATCACTTTAAACATGCTAATTTTAGCTCTAACACTGATGATCCACCTACAAATGTGAACTGACGTTCAAAAATAAAACATTTGAAAACGGACCATTTTCCACATTTCTGAAGCATGACGTAATGGGGGGGTGTTATCTCTTTTGTCGAAAATCAGCCATTTTTGCTCGAACATTAAATGCCTCCAAATGGTATTTAATTAACTTCCCGAGCCCCTGGAAGCATGAAAATCACTTTAAACATGCTAATTTCAGCTCTTACACTGATGATCCACCTACAAATGTGAACTGACGTTCAAAAAAATAACATTTGAAAACGGACCATTTTCCACATTTCTGAAGCATGACGTAATGGGGGGGTGTTATCTCTTTTGTCGAAAATCAGCCGTTTTTGCTCGAACATTAAATGCCTCCAAATGGTATTTATTTCACTTCCCAAGCCCCTGGAAGCATGAAAATCACTTTAAACATGCTAATTTTAGCTCTAACACTGATGATCCACCTACAAATGTGAACTGACGTTCAAAAATAAAACATTTGAAAACGGACGATTTTCCACATTTCTGAAGCATGACGTAATGGGGGGGTGTAATCTCTTTTGTCGAAAATCAGCCGTTTTTGCTCGAACATTAAATGCCTCCAAATGGTATTTACTTAACTTCCCGAGCCCCTGGAAGCATGAAAATCACTTTAAACATGCTAATTTTAGCTCTAACACTGATGATCCACCTACAAATGTGAACTGACGTTCAAAAATAAAACATTTGAAAACGGACCATTTTCCACATTTCTGAAGCATGACGTAATGGGGGGGTGTTATCTCTTTTGTCGAAAATCAGCCGTTTTTGCTCGAACATTAAATGCCTCCAAATGGTATTTATTTCACTTCCCAAGCCCCTGGAAGCATGAAAATCACTTTAAACATGCTAATTTTAGCTCTAACACTGATGATCCACCTACAAATGTGAACTGACGTTCAAAAATAAAACATTTGAAAACGGACGATTTTCCACATTTCTGAAGCATGACGTAATGGGGTGTTATCTCTTTTGTCGAAAATCAGCCGTTTTTGCTCGAACATTAAATGCCTCCAAATGGTATTTAATTAACTTCCCGGGGTGAAGAAACCCTTTTTGAGAACTCAGAGTGAGTAAATTGGCCATTTTCATGCACTTTTAACCATTCCATAAATCTTGTGTTTTGGCCCCTGGAAGCATGAAAATCACTTTAAACGTGCTGATTTTAGCTCTAACACTGATGATCCACCTACAAATGTGAACTGACGTTCAAAAATAAAACATTTGAAAACGGACCATTTTCCACATTTCTGAAGCATGACGTAATGGGGGGGTGTTATCTCTTTTGTCGAAAATCAGCCGTTTTTGCTCGAACATTAAATGCCTCCAAATGGTATTTAATTAACTTCCCGAGCCCCTGGAAGCATGAAAATCACTTTAAACATGCAAATTTTAGCTCTAACACTGATGATCCACCTACAAATGTGAACTGACGTTCAAAAATAAAACATTTGAAAACGGACCATTTTCCACATTTCTGAAGCATGACGTAATGGGGGGGTGTTATCTCTTTTGTCGAAAATCAGCCGTTTTTGCTCGAACATTAAATGCCTCCAAATGGTATTTAATTAACTTCCCGGGGTGAAGAAACCCTTTTTGAGAACTCAGAGTGAGTAAATTGGCCATTTTCATGCACTTTTAACCATTCCATAAATCTTGTGTTTTGGCCCCTGGAAGCATGAAAATCACTTTAAACGTGCTAATTTTAGCTCTAACACTGATGATCCACCTACAAATGTGAACTGACGTTCAAAAATAAAACATTTGAAAAAGGACCATTTTCCACATTTCTGAAGCATGACGTAATGGGGGGGTGTTATCTCTTTTGTCGAAAATCAGCCGTTTTTGCTCGAACATTAAATGCCTCCAAATGGTATTTAATTAACTTCCCGAGCCCCTGGAAGCATGAAAATCACTTTAAACATGCTAATTTTAGCTCTAACACTGATGATCCACCTACAAATGTGAACTGACGTTCAAAAATAAAACATTTGAAAACGGACCATTTTCCACATTTCTGAAGCATGACGTAATGGGGGGGTGTTATCTCTTTTGTCGAAAATCAGCCGTTTTTGCTCGAACATTAAATGCCTCCAAATGGTATTTATTTCACTTCCCGAGCCCCTGGAAGCATGAAAATCACTTTAAACATGCTAATTTTAGCTCTAACACTGATGATCCACCTACAAATGTGAACTGACGTTCAAAAATAAAACATTTGAAAACGGACCATTTTCCACATTTCTGAAGCATGACGTAATGGGGGGGTGTTATCTCTTTTGTCGAAAATCAGCCGTTTTTGCTCGAACATTAAATGCCTCCAAATGGTATTTATTTCACTTCCCAAGCCCCTGGAAGCATGAAAATCACTTTAAACATGCTAATTTTAGCTCTAACACTGATGATCCACCTACAAATGTGAACTGACGTTCAAAAATAAAACATTTGAAAACGGACGATTTTCCACATTTCTGAAGCATGACGTAATGGGGGGGTGTTAACTCTTTTGTCGAAAATCAGCCGTTTTTGCTCGAACATTAAATGCCTCCAAATGGTATTTACTTAACTTCCCGAGCCCCTGGAAGCATGAAAATCACTTTAAACATGCTAATTTTAGCTCTAACACTGATGATCCACCTACAAATGTGAACTGACGTTCAAAAATAAAACATTTGAAAACGGACCATTTTCCACATTTCTGAAGCATGACGTAATGGGGGGGTGTTATCTCTTTTGTCGAAAATCAGCCGTTTTTGCTCGAACATTAAATGCCTCCAAATGGTATTTAATTAACTTCCCGGGGTGAAGAAACCCTTTTTGAGAACTCAGAGTGAGTAAATTGGCCATTTTCATGCACTTTTAACCATTCCATAAATCTTGTGTTTTGGCCCCTGGAAGCATGAAAATCACTTTAAACGTGCTGATTTTAGCTCTAACACTGATGATCCACCTACAAATGTGAACTGACGTTCAAAAATAAAACATTTGAAAACTGACCATTTTCCACATTTCTGAAGCATGACGTAATGGGGGGGTGTTATCTCTTTTGTCGAAAATCAGCCGTTTTTGCTCGAACATTAAATGCCTCCAAATGGTATTTAATTAACTTCCCGAGCCCCTGGAAGCATGAAAATCACTTTAAACATGCAAATTTTAGCTCTAACACCGATGATCCACCTACAAATGTGAACTGACGTTCAAAAATAAAACATTTGAAAACGGACCATTTTCCACATTTCTGAAGCATGACGTAATGGGGGGGTGTTATCTCTTTTGTCGAAAATCAGCCGTTTTTGCTCGAACATTAAATGCCTCCAAATGGTATTTAATTAACTTCCCGGGGTGAAGAAACCCTTTTTGAGAACTCAGAGTGAGTAAATTGGCCATTTTCATGCACTTTTAACCATTCCATAAATCTTGTGTTTTGGCCCCTGGAAGCATGAAAATCACTTTAAACGTGCTAATTTTAGCTCTAACACTGATGATCCACCTACAAATGTGAACTGACGTTCAAAAATAAAACATTTGAAAACGGACCATTTTCCACATTTCTGAAGCATGACGTAATGGGGGGGTGTTATCTCTTTTGTCGAAAATCAGCCGTTTTTGCTCGAACATTAAATGCCTCCAAATGGTATTTAATTAACTTCCCGAGCCCCTGGAAGCATGAAAATCACTTTAAACATGCTAATTTCAGCTCTTACACTCATGATCCACCTACAAATGTGAACTGACGTTCAAAAAAATAACATTTGAAAACGGACCATTTTCCACATTTCTGAAGCATGACGTAATGGGGGGGTGTTATCTCTTTTGTCGAAAATCAGCCGTTTTTGCTCGAACATTAAATGCCTCCAAATGGTATTTATTTCACTTCCCAAGCCCCTGGAAGCATGAAAATCACTTTAAACATGCTAATTTTAGCTCTAACACTGATGATCCACCTACAAATGTGAACTGACGTTCAAAAATAAAACATTTGAAAACGGACGATTTTCCACATTTCTGAAGCATGACGTAATGGGGTGTTATCTCTTTTGTCGAAAATCAGCCGTTTTTGCTCGAACATTAAATGCCTCCAAATGGTATTTAATTAACTTCCCGGGGTGAAGAAACCCTTTTTGAGAACTCAGAGTGAGTAAATTGGCCATTTTCATGCACTTTTAACCATTCCATAAATCTTGTGTTTTGGCCCCTGGAAGCATGAAAATCACTTTAAGCGTGCTGATTTTAGCTCTAACACTGATGATCCACCTACAAATGTGAACTGACGTTCAAAAATAAAACATTTGAAAACGGACCATTTTCCACATTTCTGAAGCATGACGTAATGGGGGGGGTGTTATCTCTTTTGTCGAAAATCAGCCGTTTTTGCTCGAACATTAAATGCCTCCAAATGGTATTTAATTAACTTCCCGAGCCCCTGGAAGCATGAAAATCACTTTAAACATGCAAATTTTAGCTCTAACACTGATGATCCACCTACAAATGTGAACTGACGTTCAAAAATAAAACATTTGAAAACGGACCATTTTCCACATTTCTGAAGCATGACGTAATGGGGGGGTGTTATCTCTTTTGTCGAAAATCAGCCGTTTTTGCTCGAACATTAAATGCCTCCAAATGGTATTTAATTAACTTCCCGGGGTGAAGAAACCCTTTTTGAGAACTCAGAGTGAGTAAATTGGCCATTTTCATGCACTTTTAACCATTCCATAAATCTTGTGTTTTGGCCCCTGGAAGCATGAAAATCACTTTAAACGTGCTAATTTTAGCTCTAACACTGATGATCCACCTACAAATGTGAACTGACGTTCAAAAATAAAACATTTGAAAAAGGACCATTTTCCACATTTCTGAAGCATGACGTAATGGGGGGGTGTTATCTCTTTTGTCGAAAATCAGCCGTTTTTGCTCGAACATTAAATGCCTCCAAATGGTATTTAATTAACTTCCCGAGCCCCTGGAAGCATGAAAATCACTTTAAACATGCTAATTTTAGCTCTAACACTGATGATCCACCTACAAATGTGAACTGACGTTCAAAAATAAAACATTTGAAAACGGACCATTTTCCACATTTCTGAAGCATGACGTAATGGGGGGGTGTTATCTCTTTTGTCGAAAATCAGCCGTTTTTGCTCGAACATTAAATGCCTCCAAATGGTATTTATTTCACTTCCCAAGCCCCTGGAAGCATGAAAATCACTTTAAACATGCTAATTTTAGCTCTAACACTGATGATCCACCTACAAATGTGAACTGACGTTCAAAAATAAAACATTTGAAAACGGACGATTTTCCACATTTCTGAAGCATGACGTAATGGGGGGGTGTTAACTCTTTTGTCGAAAATCAGCCGTTTTTGCTCGAACATTAAATGCCTCCAAATGGTATTTACTTAACTTCCCGAGCCCCTGGAAGCATGAAAATCACTTTAAACATGCTAATTTTAGCTCTAACACTGATGATCCACCTACAAATGTGAACTGACGTTCAAAAATAAAACATTTGAAAACGGACCATTTTCCACATTTCTGAAGCATGACGTAATGGGGGGGTGTTATCTCTTTTGTCGAAAATCAGCCGTTTTTGCTCGAACATTAAATGCCTCCAAATGGTATTTAATTAACTTCCCGGGGTGAAGAAACCCTTTTTGAGAACTCAGAGTGAGTAAATTGGCCATTTTCATGCACTTTTAACCATTCCATAAATCTTGTGTTTTGGCCCCTGGAAGCATGAAAATCACTTTAAACGTGCTGATTTTAGCTCTAACACTGATGATCCACCTACAAATGTGAACTGACGTTCAAAAATAAAACATTTGAAAACGGACCATTTTCCACATTTCTGAAGCATGACGTAATGGGGGGGTGTTATCTCTTTTGTCGAAAATCAGCCGTTTTTGCTCGAACATTAAATGCCTCCAAATGGTATTTAATTAACTTCCCGAGCCCCTGGAAGCATGAAAATCACTTTAAACATGCAAATTTTAGCTCTAACACTGATGATCCACCTACAAATGAGAACTGACGTTCAAAAATAAAACATTTGAAAACGGACCATTTTCCACATTTCTGAAGCATGACGTAATGGGGGGGGTGTTATCTCTTTTGTCGAAAATCAGCCGTTTTTGCTCGAACATTAAATGCCTCCAAATGGTATTTAATTAACTTCCCGGGGTGAAGAAACCCTTTTTGAGAACTCAGAGTGAGTAAATTGGCCATTTTCATGCACTTTTAACCATTCCATAAATCTTGTGTTTTGGCCCCTGGAAGCATGAAAATCACTTTAAACGGGCTAATTTTAGCTCTAACACTGATGATCCACCTACAAATGTGAACTGACGTTCAAAAATAAAACATTTGAAAAAGGACCATTTTCCACATTTCTGAAGCATGACGTAATGGGGGGGTGTTATCTCTTTTGTCGAAAATCAGCCGTTTTTGCTCGAACATTAAATGCCTCCAAATGGTATTTAATTAACTTCCCGAGCCCCTGGAAGCATGAAAATCACTTTAAACATGCTAATTTTAGCTCTAACACTGATGATCCACCTACAAATGTGAACTGACGTTCAAAAATAAAACATTTGAAAACGGACCATTTTCCACATTTCTGAAGCATGACGTAATGGGGGGGTGTTATCTCTTTTGTCGAAAATCAGCCGTTTTTGCTCGAACATTAAATGCCTCCAAATGGTATTTATTTCACTTCCCGAGCCCCTGGAAGCATGAAAATCACTTTAAACATGCTAATTTTAGCTCTAACACTGATGATCCACCTACAAATGTGAACTGACGTTCAAAAATAAAACATTTGAAAACGGACCATTTTCCACATTTCTGAAGCATGACGTAATGGGGGGGTGTTATCTCTTTTGTCGAAAATCAGCCATTTTTGCTCGAACATTAAATGCCTCCAAATGGTATTTAATTAACTTCCCGAGCCCCTGGAAGCATGAAAATCACTTTAAACATGCTAATTTCAGCTCTTACACTGATGATCCACCTACAAATGTGAACTGACGTTCAAAAAAATAACATTTGAAAACGGACCATTTTCCACATTTCTGAAGCATGACGTAATGGGGGGGTGTTATCTCTTTTGTCGAAAATCAGCCGTTTTTGCTCGAACATTAAATGCCTCCAAATGGTATTTATTTCACTTCCCAAGCCCCTGGAAGCATGAAAATCACTTTAAACATGCTAATTTTAGCTCTAACACTGATGATCCACCTACAAATGTGAACTGACGTTCAAAAATAAAACATTTGAAAACGGACGATTTTCCACATTTCTGAAGCATGACGTAATGGGGGGGTGTAATCTCTTTTGTCGAAAATCAGCCGTTTTTGCTCGAACATTAAATGCCTCCAAATGGTATTTACTTAACTTCCCGAGCCCCTGGAAGCATGAAAATCACTTTAAACATGCTAATTTTAGCTCTAACACTGATGATCCACCTACAAATGTGAACTGACGTTCAAAAATAAAACATTTGAAAACGGACCATTTTCCACATTTCTGAAGCATGACGTAATGGGGGGGTGTTATCTCTTTTGTCGAAAATCAGCCGTTTTTGCTCGAACATTAAATGCCTCCAAATGGTATTTATTTCACTTCCCAAGCCCCTGGAAGCATGAAAATCACTTTAAACATGCTAATTTTAGCTCTAACACTGATGATCCACCTACAAATGTGAACTGACGTTCAAAAATAAAACATTTGAAAACGGACGATTTTCCACATTTCTGAAGCATGACGTAATGGGGTGTTATCTCTTTTGTCGAAAATCAGCCGTTTTTGCTCGAACATTAAATGCCTCCAAATGGTATTTAATTAACTTCCCGGGGTGAAGAAACCCTTTTTGAGAACTCAGAGTGAGTAAATTGGCCATTTTCATGCACTTTTAACCATTCCATAAATCTTGTGTTTTGGCCCCTGGAAGCATGAAAATCACTTTAAACGTGCTGATTTTAGCTCTAACACTGATGATCCACCTACAAATGTGAACTGACGTTCAAAAATAAAACATTTGAAAACGGACCATTTTCCACATTTCTGAAGCATGACGTAATGGGGGGGTGTTATCTCTTTTGTCGAAAATCAGCCGTTTTTGCTCGAACATTAAATGCCTCCAAATGGTATTTAATTAACTTCCCGAGCCCCTGGAAGCATGAAAATCACTTTAAACATGCAAATTTTAGCTCTAACACTGATGATCCACCTACAAATGTGAACTGACGTTCAAAAATAAAACATTTGAAAACGGACCATTTTCCACATTTCTGAAGCATGACGTAATGGGGGGGTGTTATCTCTTTTGTCGAAAATCAGCCGTTTTTGCTCGAACATTAAATGCCTCCAAATGGTATTTAATTAACTTCCCGGGGTGAAGAAACCCTTTTTGAGAACTCAGAGTGAGTAAATTGGCCATTTTCATGCACTTTTAACCATTCCATAAATCTTGTGTTTTGGCCCCTGGAAGCATGAAAATCACTTTAAACGTGCTAATTTTAGCTCTAACACTGATGATCCACCTACAAATGTGAACTGACGTTCAAAAATAAAACATTTGAAAAAGGACCATTTTCCACATTTCTGAAGCATGACGTAATGGGGGGGTGTTATCTCTTTTGTCGAAAATCAGCCGTTTTTGCTCGAACATTAAATGCCTCCAAATGGTATTTAATTAACTTCCCGAGCCCCTGGAAGCATGAAAATCACTTTAAACATGCTAATTTTAGCTCTAACACTGATGATCCACCTACAAATGTGAACTGACGTTCAAAAATAAAACATTTGAAAACGGACCATTTTCCACATTTCTGAAGCATGACGTAATGGGGGGGTGTTATCTCTTTTGTCGAAAATCAGCCGTTTTTGCTCGAACATTAAATGCCTCCAAATGGTATTTATTTCACTTCCCGAGCCCCTGGAAGCATGAAAATCACTTTAAACATGCTAATTTTAGCTCTAACACTGATGATCCACCTACAAATGTGAACTGACGTTCAAAAATAAAACATTTGAAAACGGACCATTTTCCACATTTCTGAAGCATGACGTAATGGGGGGGTGTTATCTCTTTTGTCGAAAATCAGCCGTTTTTGCTCGAACATTAAATGCCTCCAAATGGTATTTATTTCACTTCCCAAGCCCCTGGAAGCATGAAAATCACTTTAAACATGCTAATTTTAGCTCTAACACTGATGATCCACCTACAAATGTGAACTGACGTTCAAAAATAAAACATTTGAAAACGGACGATTTTCCACATTTCTGAAGCATGACGTAATGGGGGGGTGTTAACTCTTTTGTCGAAAATCAGCCGTTTTTGCTCGAACATTAAATGCCTCCAAATGGTATTTACTTAACTTCCCGAGCCCCTGGAAGCATGAAAATCACTTTAAACATGCTAATTTTAGCTCTAACACTGATGATCCACCTACAAATGTGAACTGACGTTCAAAAATAAAACATTTGAAAACGGACCATTTTCCACATTTCTGAAGCATGACGTAATGGGGGGGTGTTATCTCTTTTGTCGAAAATCAGCCGTTTTTGCTCGAACATTAAATGCCTCCAAATGGTATTTAATTAACTTCCCGGGGTGAAGAAACCCTTTTTGAGAACTCAGAGTGAGTAAATTGGCCATTTTCATGCACTTTTAACCATTCCATAAATCTTGTGTTTTGGCCCCTGGAAGCATGAAAATCACTTTAAACGTGCTGATTTTAGCTCTAACACTGATGATCCACCTACAAATGTGAACTGACGTTCAAAAATAAAACATTTGAAAACGGACCATTTTCCACATTTCTGAAGCATGACGTAATGGGGGGGTGTTATCTCTTTTGTCGAAAATCAGCCGTTTTTGCTCGAACATTAAATGCCTCCAAATGGTATTTAATTAACTTCCCGAGCCCCTGGAAGCATGAAAATCACTTTAAACATGCAAATTTTAGCTCTAACACTGATGATCCACCTACAAATGTGAACTGACGTTCAAAAATAAAACATTTGAAAACGGACCATTTTCCACATTTCTGAAGCATGACGTAATGGGGGGGGTGTTATCTCTTTTGTCGAAAATCAGCCGTTTTTGCTCGAACATTAAATGCCTCCAAATGGTATTTAATTAACTTCCCGGGGTGAAGAAACCCTTTTTGAGAACTCAGAGTGAGTAAATTGGCCATTTTCATGCACTTTTAACCATTCCATAAATCTTGTGTTTTGGCCCCTGGAAGCATGAAAATCACTTTAAACGGGCTAATTTTAGCTCTAACACTGATGATCCACCTACAAATGTGAACTGACGTTCAAAAATAAAACATTTGAAAAAGGACCATTTTCCACATTTCTGAAGCATGACGTAATGGGGGGGTGTTATCTCTTTTGTCGAAAATCAGCCGTTTTTGCTCGAACATTAAATGCCTCCAAATGGTATTTAATTAACTTCCCGAGCCCCTGGAAGCATGAAAATCACTTTAAACATGCTAATTTTTGCTCTAACACTGATGATCCACCTACAAATGTGAACTGACGTTCAAAAATAAAACATTTGAAAATGGACCATTTTCCACATTTCTGAAGCATGACGTAATGGGGGGGTGTTATCTCTTTTGTCGAAAATCAGCCGTTTTTGCTCGAACATTAAATGCCTCCAAATGGTATTTATTTCACTTCCCGAGCCCCTGGAAGCATGAAAATCACTTTAAACATGCTAATTTTAGCTCTAACACTGATGATCCACCTACAAATGTGAACTGACGTTCAAAAATAAAACATTTGAAAACGGACCATTTTCCACATTTCTGAAGCATGACGTAATGGGGGGGTGTTATCTCTTTTGTCGAAAATCAGCCATTTTTGCTCGAACATTAAATGCCTCCAAATGGTATTTAATTAACTTCCCGAGCCCCTGGAAGCATGAAAATCACTTTAAACATGCTAATTTCAGCTCTTACACTGATGATCCACCTACAAATGTGAACTGACGTTCAAAAAAATAACATTTGAAAACGGACCATTTTCCACATTTCTGAAGCATGACGTAATGGGGGGGTGTTATCTCTTTTGTCGAAAATCAGCCGTTTTTGCTCGAACATTAAATGCCTCCAAATGGTATTTATTTCACTTCCCAAGCCCCTGGAAGCATGAAAATCACTTTAAACATGCTAATTTTAGCTCTAACACTGATGATCCACCTACAAATGTGAACTGACGTTCAAAAATAAAACATTTGAAAACGGACGATTTTCCACATTTCTGAAGCATGACGTAATGGGGGGGTGTAATCTCTTTTGTCGAAAATCAGCCGTTTTTGCTCGAACATTAAATGCCTCCAAATGGTATTTAATTAACTTCCCGGGGTGAAGAAACCCTTTTTGAGAACTCAGAGTGAGTAAATTGGCCATTTTCATGCACTTTTAACCATTCCATAAATCTTGTGTTTTGGCCCCTGGAAGCATGAAAATCACTTTAAACGTGCTGATTTTAGCTCTAACACTGATGATCCACCTACAAATGTGAACTGACGTTCAAAAATAAAACATTTGAAAACGGACCATTTTCCACATTTCTGAAGCATGACGTAATGGGGGGGTGTTATCTCTTTTGTCGAAAATCAGCCGTTTTTGCTCGAACATTAAATGCCTCCAAATGGTATTTAATTAACTTCCCGAGCCCCTGGAAGCATGAAAATCACTTTAAACATGCAAATTTTAGCTCTAACACTGATGATCCACCTACAAATGTGAACTGACGTTCAAAAATAAAACATTTGAAAACGGACCATTTTCCACATTTCTGAAGCATGACGTAATGGGGGGGTGTTATCTCTTTTGTCGAAAATCAGCCGTTTTTGCTCGAACATTAAATGCCTCCAAATGGTATTTAATTAACTTCCCGGGGTGAAGAAACCCTTTTTGAGAACTCAGAGTGAGTAAATTGGCCATTTTCATGCACTTTTAACCATTCCATAAATCTTGTGTTTTGGCCCCTGGAAGCATGAAAATCACTTTAAACGTGCTAATTTTAGCTCTAACACTGATGATCCACCTACAAATGTGAACTGACGTTCAAAAATAAAACATTTGAAAAAGGACCATTTTCCACATTTCTGAAGCATGACGTAATGGGGGGGTGTTATCTCTTTTGTCGAAAATCAGCCGTTTTTGCTCGAACATTAAATGCCTCCAAATGGTATTTAATTAACTTCCCGAGCCCCTGGAAGCATGAAAATCACTTTAAACATGCTAATTTTAGCTCTAACACTGATGATCCACCTACAAATGTGAACTGACGTTCAAAAATAAAACATTTGAAAACGGACCATTTTCCACATTTCTGAAGCATGACGTAATGGGGGGGTGTTATCTCTTTTGTCGAAAATCAGCCGTTTTTGCTCGAACATTAAATGCCTCCAAATGGTATTTATTTCACTTCCCGAGCCCCTGGAAGCATGAAAATCACTTTAAACATGCTAATTTTAGCTCTAACACTGATGATCCACCTACAAATGTGAACTGACGTTCAAAAATAAAACATTTGAAAACGGACCATTTTCCACATTTCTGAAGCATGACGTAATGGGGGGGTGTTATCTCTTTTGTCGAAAATCAGCCGTTTTTGCTCGAACATTAAATGCCTCCAAATGGTATTTATTTCACTTCCCAAGCCCCTGGAAGCATGAAAATCACTTTAAACATGCTAATTTTAGCTCTAACACTGATGATCCACCTACAAATGTGAACTGACGTTCAAAAATAAAACATTTGAAAACGGACGATTTTCCACATTTCTGAAGCATGACGTAATGGGGGGGTGTTAACTCTTTTGTCGAAAATCAGCCGTTTTTGCTCGAACATTAAATGCCTCCAAATGGTATTTACTTAACTTCCCGAGCCCCTGGAAGCATGAAAATCACTTTAAACATGCTAATTTTAGCTCTAACACTGATGATCCACCTACAAATGTGAACTGACGTTCAAAAATAAAACATTTGAAAACGGACCATTTTCCACATTTCGGAAGCATGACGTAATGGGGGGGTGTTATCTCTTTTGTCGAAAATCAGCCGTTTTTGCTCGAACATTAAATGCCTCCAAATGGTATTTAATTAACTTCCCGGGGTGAAGAAACCCTTTTTGAGAACTCAGAGTGAGTAAATTGGCCATTTTCATGCACTTTTAACCATTCCATAAATCTTGTGTTTTGGCCCCTGGAAGCATGAAAATCACTTTAAACGTGCTGATTTTAGCTCTAACACTGATGATCCACCTACAAATGTGAACTGACGTTCAAAAATAAAACATTTGAAAACGGACCATTTTCCACATTTCTGAAGCATGACGTAATGGGGGGGTGTTATCTCTTTTGTCGAAAATCAGCCGTTTTTGCTCGAACATTAAATGCCTCCAAATGGTATTTAATTAACTTCCCGAGCCCCTGGAAGCATGAAAATCACTTTAAACATGCAAATTTTAGCTCTAACACTGATGATCCACCTACAAATGTGAACTGACGTTCAAAAATAAAACATTTGAAAACGGACCATTTTCCACATTTCTGAAGCATGACGTAATGGGGGGGGTGTTATCTCTTTTGTCGAAAATCAGCCGTTTTTGCTCGAACATTAAATGCCTCCAAATGGTATTTAATTAACTTCCCGGGGTGAAGAAACCCTTTTTGAGAACTCAGAGTGAGTAAATTGGCCATTTTCATGCACTTTTAACCATTCCATAAATCTTGTGTTTTGGCCCCTGGAAGCATGAAAATCACTTTAAACGGGCTAATTTTAGCTCTAACACTGATGATCCACCTACAAATGTGAACTGACGTTCAAAAATAAAACATTTGAAAAAGGACCATTTTCCACATTTCTGAAGCATGACGTAATGGGGGGGTGTTATCTCTTTTGTCGAAAATCAGCCGTTTTTGCTCGAACATTAAATGCCTCCAAATGGTATTTAATTAACTTCCCGAGCCCCTGGAAGCATGAAAATGACTTTAAACATGCTAATTTTAGCTCTAACACTGATGATCCACCTACAAATGTGAACTGACGTTCAAAAATAAAACATTTGAAAACGGACCATTTTCCACATTTCTGAAGCATGACGTAATGGGGGGGTGTTATCTCTTTTGTCGAAAATCAGCCGTTTTTGCTCGAACATTAAATGCCTCCAAATGGTATTTATTTCACTTCCCGAGCCCCTGGAAGCATGAAAATCACTTTAAACATGCTAATTTTAGCTCTAACACTGATGATCCACCTACAAATGTGAACTGACGTTCAAAAATAAAACATTTGAAAACGGACCATTTTCCACATTTCTGAAGCATGACGTAATGGGGGGGTGTTATCTCTTTTGTCGAAAATCAGCCATTTTTGCTCGAACATTAAATGCCTCCAAATGGTATTTAATTAACTTCCCGAGCCCCTGGAAGCATGAAAATCACTTTAAACATGCTAATTTCAGCTCTTACACTGATGATCCACCTACAAATGTGAACTGACGTTCAAAAAAATAACATTTGAAAACGGACCATTTTCCACATTTCTGAAGCATGACGTAATGGGGGGGTGTTATCTCTTTTGTCGAAAATCAGCTGTTTTTGCTCGAACATTAAATGCCTCCAAATGGTATTTATTTCACTTCCCAAGCCCCTGGAAGCATGAAAATCACTTTAAACATGCTAATTTTAGCTCTAACACTGATGATCCACCTACAAATGTGAACTGACGTTCAAAAATAAAACATTTGAAAACGGACGATTTTCCACATTTCTGAAGCATGACGTAATGGGGGGGTGTAATCTCTTTTGTCGAAAATCAGCCGTTTTTGCTCGAACATTAAATGCCTCCAAATGGTATTTACTTAACTTCCCGAGCCCCTGGAAGCATGAAAATCACTTTAAACATGCTAATTTTAGCTCTAACACTGATGATCCACCTACAAATGTGAACTGACGTTCAAAAATAAAACATTTGAAAACGGACCATTTTCCACATTTCTGAAGCATGACGTAATGGGGGGGTGTTATCTCTTTTGTCGAAAATCAGCCGTTTTTGCTCGAACATTAAATGCATCCAAATGGTATTTAATTAACTTCCCGGGGTGAAGAAACCCTTTTTGAGAACTCAGAGTGAGTAAATTGGCCATTTTCATGCACTTTTAACCATTCCATAAATCTTGTGTTTTGGCCCCTGGAAGCATGAAAATCACTTTAAACGTGCTGATTTTAGCTCTAACACTGATGATCCACCTACAAATGTGAACTGACGTTCAAAAATAAAACATTTGAAAACGGACCATTTTCCACATTTCTGAAGCATGACGTAATGGGGGGGTGTTATCTCTTTTGTCGAAAATCAGCCGTTTTTGCTCGAACATTAAATGCCTCCAAATGGTATTTAATTAACTTCCCGAGCCCCTGGAAGCATGAAAATCACTTTAAACATGCAAATTTTAGCTCTAACACTGATGATCCACCTACAAATGTGAACTGACGTTCAAAAATAAAACATTTGAAAACGGACCATTTTCCACATTTCTGAAGCATGACGTAATGGGGGGGTGTTATCTCTTTTGTCGAAAATCAGCCGTTTTTGCTCGAACATTAAATGCCTCCAAATGGTATTTATTTCACTTCCCGGGCCCCTGGAAGCATGAAAATCACTTTAAACATGCTAATTTTAGCTCTAACACTGATGATCCACCTACAAATGTGAACTGACGTTCAAAAATAAAACATTTGAAAACGGACCATTTTCCACATTTCTGAAGCATGACGTAATGGGGGGGTGTTATCTCTTTTGTCGAAAATCAGCCGTTTTTGCTCGAACATTAAATGCCTCCAAATGGTATTTATTTCACTTCCCGAGCCCCTAGAAGCATGAAAATCACTTTAAACATGCTAATTTTAGCTCTAACACTGATGATCCACCTACAAATGTGAACTGACGTTCAAAAATAAAACATTTGAAAACGGACCATTTTCCACATTTCTGAAGCATGACGTAATGGGGGGGTGTTATCTCTTTTGTCGAAAATCAGCCGTTTTTGCTCGAACATTAAATGCCTCCAAATGGTATTTAATTAACTTCCCGAGCCCCTGGAAGCATGAAAATCACTTTAAACATGCTAATTTTAGCTCTAACACTGATGATCCACCTACAAATGTGAACTGACGTTCAAAAATAAAACATTTGAAAACGGACCATTTTCCACATTTCTGAAGCATGACGTAATGGGGGGGTGTTATCTCTTTTGTCGAAAATCAGCCGTTTTTGCTCGAACATTAAATGCCTCCAAATGGTATTTATTTCACTTCCCGAGCCCCTGGAAGCATGAAAATCACTTTAAACATGCTAATTTTAGCTCTAACACTGATGATCCACCTACAAATGTGAACTGACGTTCAAAAATAAAACATTTGAAAACGGACCATTTTCCACATTTCTGAAGCATGACGTAATGGGGGGGTGTTATCTCTTTTGTCGAAAATCAGCCGTTTTTGCTCGAACATTAAATGCCTCCAAATGGTATTTAATTAACTTCCCGGGGTGAAGAAACCCTTTTTGAGAACTCAGAGTGAGTAAATTGGCCATTTTCATGCACTTTTAACCATTCCATAAATCTTGTGTTTTGGCCCCTGGAAGCATGAAAATCACTTTAAACGTGCTGATTTTAGCTCTAACACTGATGATCCACCTACAAATGTGAACTGACGTTCAAAAATAAAACATTTGAAAACGGACCATTTTCCACATTTCTGAAGCATGACGTAATGGGGGGGTGTTATCTCTTTTGTCGAAAATCAGCCGTTTTTGCTCGAACATTAAATGCCTCCAAATGGTATTTAATTAACTTCCCGAGCCCCTGGAAGCATGAAAATCACTTTAAACATGCAAATTTTAGCTCTAACACTGATGATCCACCTACAAATGTGAACTGACGTTCAAAAATAAAACATTTGAAAACGGACCATTTTCCACATTTCTGAAGCATGACGTAATGGGGGTGTTATCTCTTTTGTCGAAAATCAGCCGTTTTTGCTCGAACATTAAATGCCTCCAAATGGTATTTAATTAACTTCCCGGGGTGAAGAAACCCTTTTTGAGAACTCAGAGTGAGTAAATTGGCCATTTTCATGCACTTTTAACCATTCCATAAATCTTGTGTTTTGGCCCCTGGAAGCATGAAAATCACTTTAAACGTGCAAATTTTAGCTCTAACACTGATGATCCACCTACAAATGTGAACTGACGTTCAAAAATAAAACATTTGAAAAAGGACCATTTTCCACATTTCTGAAGCATGACGTAATGGGGGGGTGTTATCTCTTTTGTCGAAAATCAGCCGTTTTTGCTCGAACATTAAATGCCTCCAAATGTTATTTAATTAACTTCCCGAGCCCCTGGAAGCATGAAAATCACTTTAAACATGCTAATTTTAGCTCTAACACTGATGATCCACCTACAAATGTGAACTGACGTTCAAAAATAAAACATTTGAAAACGGACCATTTTCCACATTTCTGAAGCATGACGTAATGGGGGGGTGTTATCTCTTTTGTCGAAAATCAGCCGTTTTTGCTCGAACATTAAATGCCTCCAAATGGTATTTATTTCACTTCCCGAGCCCCTGGAAGCATGAAAATCACTTTAAACATGCTAATTTTAGCTCTAACACTGATGATCCACCTACAAATGTGAACTGACGTTCAAAAATAAAACATTTGAAAACGGACCATTTTCCACATTTCTGAAGCATGACGTAATGGGGGGGTGTTATCTCTTTTGTCGAAAATCAGCCATTTTTGCTCGAACATTAAATGCCTCCAAATGGTATTTAATTAACTTCCCGAGCCCCTGGAAGCATGAAAATCACTTTAAACATGCTAATTTCAGCTCTTACACTGATGATCCACCTACAAATGTGAACTGACGTTCAAAAAAATAACATTTGAAAACGGACCATTTTCCACATTTCTGAAGCATGACGTAATGGGGGGGTGTTATCTCTTTTGTCGAAAATCAGCCGTTTTTGCTCGAACATTAAATGCCTCCAAATGGTATTTATTTCACTTCCCAAGCCCCTGGAAGCATGAAAATCACTTTAAACATGCTAATTTTAGCTCTAACACTGATGATCCACCTACAAATGTGAACTGACGTTCAAAAATAAAACATTTGAAAACGGACGATTTTCCACATTTCTGAAGCATGACGTAATGGGGGGGTGTTATCTCTTTTGTCAAAAATCAGCCGTTTTTGCTCGAACATTAAATGCCTCCAAATGGTATTTACTTAACTTCCCGAGCCCCTGGAAGCATGAAAATCACTTTAAACATGCAAATTTTAGCTCTAACACTGATGATCCACCTACAAATGTGAACTGACGTTCAAAAATAAAACATTTGAAAACGGACCATTTTCCACATTTCTGAAGCATGACGTAATGGGGGGGTGTTATCTCTTTTGTCGAAAATCAGCCGTTTTTGCTCGAACATTAAATGCCTCCAAATGGTATTTATTTCACTTCCCGGGCCCCTGGAAGCATGAAAATCACTTTAAACATGCTAATTTTAGCTCTAACACTGATGATCCACCTACAAATGTGAACTGACGTTCAAAAATAAAACATTTGAAAACGGACCATTTTCCACATTTCTGAAGCATGACGTAATGGGGGGGTGTTATCTCTTTTGTCGAAAATCAGCCATTTTTGCTCGAACATTAAATGCCTCCAAATGGTATTTAATTAACTTCCCGAGCCCCTGGAAGCATGAAAATCACTTTAAACATGCTAATTTCAGCTCTTACACTGATGATCCACCTACAAATGTGAACTGACGTTCAAAAAAATAACATTTGAAAACGGACCATTTTCCACATTTCTGAAGCATGACGTAATGGGGGGGTGTTATCTCTTTTGTCGAAAATCAGCCGTTTTTGCTCGAACATTAAATGCCTCCAAATGGTATTTATTTCACTTCCCAAGCCCCTGGAAGCATGAAAATCACTTTAAACATGCTAATTTTAGCTCTAACACTGATGATCCACCTACAAATGTGAACTGACGTTCAAAAATAAAACATTTGAAAACGGACGATTTTCCACATTTCTGAAGCATGACGTAATGGGGGGGTGTTATCTCTTTTGTCAAAAATCAGCCGTTTTTGCTCGAACATTAAATGCCTCCAAATGGTATTTACTTAACTTCCCGAGCCCCTGGAAGCATGAAAATCACTTTAAACATGCAAATTTTAGCTCTAACACTGATGATCCACCTACAAATGTGAACTGACGTTCAAAAATAAAACATTTGAAAACGGACCATTTTCCACATTTCTGAAGCATGACGTAATGGGGGGGTGTTATCTCTTTTGTCGAAAATCAGCCGTTTTTGCTCGAACATTAAATGCCTCCAAATGGTATTTAATTAACTTCCCGGGGTGAAGAAACCCTTTTTGAGAACTCAGAGTGAGTAAATTGGCCATTTTCATGCACTTTTAACCATTCCATAAATCTTGTGTTTTGGCCCCTGGAAGCATGAAAATCACTTTAAACGTGCTGATTTTAGCTCTAACACTGATGATCCACCTACAAATGTGAACTGACGTTCAAAAATAAAACATTTGAAAACGGACCATTTTCCACATTTCTGAAGCATGACGTAATGGGGGGGTGTTATCTCTTTTGTCGAAAATCAGCCGTTTTTGCTCGAACATTAAATGCCTCCAAATGGTATTTAATTAACTTCCCGAGCCCCTGGAAGCATGAAAATCACTTTAAACATGCAAATTTTAGCTCTAACACTGATGATCCACCTACAAATGTGAACTGACGTTCAAAAATAAAACATTTGAAAACGGACCATTTTCCACATTTCTGAAGCATGACGTAATGGGGGGGTGTTATCTCTTTTGTCGAAAATCAGCCGTTTTTGCTCGAACATTAAATGCCTCCAAATGGTATTTATTTCACTTCCCGGGCCCCTGGAAGCATGAAAATCACTTTAAACATGCTAATTTTAGCTCTAACACTGATGATCCACCTACAAATGTGAACTGACGTTCAAAAATAAAACATTTGAAAACGGACCATTTTCCACATTTCTGAAGCATGACATAATGGGGGGGTGTTATCTCTTTTGTCGAAAATCAGCCGTTTTTGCTCGAACATTAAATGCCTCCAAATGGTATTTATTTCACTTCCCGAGCCCCTAGAAGCATGAAAATCACTTTAAACATGCTAATTTTAGCTCTAACACTGATGATCCACCTACAAATGTGAACTGACGTTCAAAAATAAAACATTTGAAAACGGACCATTTTCCACATTTCTGAAGCATGACGTAATGGGGGGGTGTTATCTCTTTTGTCGAAAATCAGCCGTTTTTGCTCGAACATTAAATGCCTCCAAATGGTATTTAATTAACTTCCCGAGCCCCTGGAAGCATGAAAATCACTTTAAACATGCTAATTTTAGCTCTAACACTGATGATCCACCTACAAATGTGAACTGACGTTCAAAAATAAAACATTTGAAAACGGACCATTTTCCACATTTCTGAAGCATGACGTAATGGGGGGGTGTTATCTCTTTTGTCGAAAATCAGCCGTTTTTGCTCGAACATTAAATGCCTCCAAATGGTATTTATTTCACTTCCCGAGCCCCTGGAAGCATGAAAATCACTTTAAACATGCTAATTTTAGCTCTAACACTGATGATCCACCTACAAATGTGAACTGACGTTCAAAAATAAAACATTTGAAAACGGACCATTTTCCACATTTCTGAAGCATGACGTAATGGGGGGGTGTTATCTCTTTTGTCGAAAATCAGCCGTTTTTGCTCGAACATTAAATGCCTCCAAATGGTATTTAATTAACTTCCCGGGGTGAAGAAACCCTTTTTGAGAACTCAGAGTGAGTAAATTGGCCATTTTCATGCACTTTTAACCATTCCATAAATCTTGTGTTTTGGCCCCTGGAAGCATGAAAATCACTTTAAACGTGCTGATTTTAGCTCTAACACTGATGATCCACCTACAAATGTGAACTGACGTTCAAAAATAAAACATTTGAAAACGGACCATTTTCCACATTTCTGAAGCATGACGTAATGGGGGGGTGTTATCTCTTTTGTCGAAAATCAGCCGTTTTTGCTCGAACATTAAATGCCTCCAAATGGTATTTAATTAACTTCCCGAGCCCCTGGAAGCATGAAAATCACTTTAAACATGCAAATTTTAGCTCTAACACTGATGATCCACCTACAAATGTGAACTGACGTTCAAAAATAAAACATTTGAAAACGGACCATTTTCCACATTTCTGAAGCATGACGTAATGGGGGGGTGTTATCTCTTTTGTCGAAAATCAGCCGTTTTTGCTCGAACATTAAATGCCTCCAAATGGTATTTATTTCACTTCCCGAGCCCCTAGAAGCATGAAAATCACTTTAAACATGCTAATTTTAGCTCTAACACTGATGATCCACCTACAAATGTGAACTGACGTTCAAAAATAAAACATTTGAAAACGGACCATTTTCCACATTTCTGAAGCATGACGTAATGGGGGGGTGTTATCTCTTTTGTCGAAAATCAGCCGTTTTTGCTCGAACATTAAATGCCTCCAAATGGTATTTAATTAACTTCCCGAGCCCCTGGAAGCATGAAAATCACTTTAAACATGCTAATTTTAGCTCTAACACTGATGATCCACCTACAAATGTGAACTGACGTTCAAAAATAAAACATTTGAAAACGGACCATTTTCCACATTTCTGAAGCATGACGTAATGGGGGGGTGTTATCTCTTTTGTCGAAAATCAGCCGTTTTTGCTCGAACATTAAATGCCTCCAAATGGTATTTATTTCACTTCCCGAGCCCCTGGAAGCATGAAAATCACTTTAAACATGCTAATTTTAGCTCTAACACTGATGATCCACCTACAAATGTGAACTGACGTTCAAAAATAAAACATTTGAAAACGGACCATTTTCCACATTTCTGAAGCATGACGTAATGGGGGGGTGTTATCTCTTTTGTCGAAAATCAGCCGTTTTTGCTCGAACATTAAATGCCTCCAAATGGTATTTAATTAACTTCCCGGGGTGAAGAAACCCTTTTTGAGAACTCAGAGTGAGTAAATTGGCCATTTTCATGCACTTTTAACCATTCCATAAATCTTGTGTTTTGGCCCCTGGAAGCATGAAAATCACTTTAAACGTGCTGATTTTAGCTCTAACACTGATGATCCACCTACAAATGTGAACTGACGTTCAAAAATAAAACATTTGAAAACGGACCATTTTCCACATTTCTGAAGCATGACGTAATGGGGGGGTGTTATCTCTTTTGTCGAAAATCAGCCGTTTTTGCTCGAACATTAAATGCCTCCAAATGGTATTTAATTAACTTCCCGAGCCCCTGGAAGCATGAAAATCACTTTAAACATGCAAATTTTAGCTCTAACACTGATGATCCACCTACAAATGTGAACTGACGTTCAAAAATAAAACATTTGAAAACGGACCATTTTCCACATTTCTGAAGCATGACGTAATGGGGGTGTTATCTCTTTTGTCGAAAATCAGCCGTTTTTGCTCGAACATTAAATGCCTCCAAATGGTATTTAATTAACTTCCCGGGGTGAAGAAACCCTTTTTGAGAACTCAGAGTGAGTAAATTGGCCATTTTCATGCACTTTTAACCATTCCATAAATCTTGTGTTTTGGCCCCTGGAAGCATGAAAATCACTTTAAACGTGCAAATTTTAGCTCTAACACTGATGATCCACCTACAAATGTGAACTGACGTTCAAAAATAAAACATTTGAAAAAGGACCATTTTCCACATTTCTGAAGCATGACGTAATGGGGGGGTGTTATCTCTTTTGTCGAAAATCAGCCGTTTTTGCTCGAACATTAAATGCCTCCAAATGTTATTTAATTAACTTCCCGAGCCCCTGGAAGCATGAAAATCACTTTAAACATGCTAATTTTAGCTCTAACACTGATGATCCACCTACAAATGTGAACTGACGTTCAAAAATAAAACATTTGAAAACGGACCATTTTCCACATTTCTGAAGCATGACGTAATGGGGGGGTGTTATCTCTTTTGTCGAAAATCAGCCGTTTTTGCTCGAACATTAAATGCCTCCAAATGGTATTTATTTCACTTCCCGAGCCCCTGGAAGCATGAAAATCACTTTAAACATGCTAATTTTAGCTCTAACACTGATGATCCACCTACAAATGTGAACTGACGTTCAAAAATAAAACATTTGAAAACGGACCATTTTCCACATTTCTGAAGCATGACGTAATGGGGGGGTGTTATCTCTTTTGTCGAAAATCAGCCATTTTTGCTCGAACATTAAATGCCTCCAAATGGTATTTAATTAACTTCCCGAGCCCCTGGAAGCATGAAAATCACTTTAAACATGCTAATTTCAGCTCTTACACTGATGATCCACCTACAAATGTGAACTGACGTTCAAAAAAATAACATTTGAAAACGGACCATTTTCCACATTTCTGAAGCATGACGTAATGGGGGGGTGTTATCTCTTTTGTCGAAAATCAGCCGTTTTTGCTCGAACATTAAATGCCTCCAAATGGTATTTATTTCACTTCCCAAGCCCCTGGAAGCATGAAAATCACTTTAAACATGCTAATTTTAGCTCTAACACTGATGATCCACCTACAAATGTGAACTGACGTTCAAAAATAAAACATTTGAAAACGGACGATTTTCCACATTTCTGAAGCATGACGTAATGGGGGGGTGTTATCTCTTTTGTCAAAAATCAGCCGTTTTTGCTCGAACATTAAATGCCTCCAAATGGTATTTACTTAACTTCCCGAGCCCCTGGAAGCATGAAAATCACTTTAAACATGCAAATTTTAGCTCTAACACTGATGATCCACCTACAAATGTGAACTGACGTTCAAAAATAAAACATTTGAAAACGGACCATTTTCCACATTTCTGAAGCATGACGTAATGGGGGGGTGTTATCTCTTTTGTCGAAAATCAGCCGTTTTTGCTCGAACATTAAATGCCTCCAAATGGTATTTAATTAACTTCCCGGGGTGAAGAAACCCTTTTTGAGAACTCAGAGTGAGTAAATTGGCCATTTTCATGCACTTTTAACCATTCCATAAATCTTGTGTTTTGGCCCCTGGAAGCATGAAAATCACTTTAAACGTGCTGATTTTAGCTCTAACACTGATGATCCACCTACAAATGTGAACTGACGTTCAAAAATAAAACATTTGAAAACGGACCATTTTCCACATTTCTGAAGCATGACGTAATGGGGGGGTGTTATCTCTTTTGTCGAAAATCAGCCGTTTTTGCTCGAACATTAAATGCCTCCAAATGGTATTTAATTAACTTCCCGAGCCCCTGGAAGCATGAAAATCACTTTAAACATGCAAATTTTAGCTCTAACACTGATGATCCACCTACAAATGTGAACTGACGTTCAAAAATAAAACATTTGAAAACGGACCATTTTCCACATTTCTGAAGCATGACGTAATGGGGGGGTGTTATCTCTTTTGTCGAAAATCAGCCGTTTTTGCTCGAACATTAAATGCCTCCAAATGGTATTTATTTCACTTCCCGGGCCCCTGGAAGCATGAAAATCACTTTAAACATGCTAATTTTAGCTCTAACACTGATGATCCACCTACAAATGTGAACTGACGTTCAAAAATAAAACATTTGAAAACGGACCATTTTCCACATTTCTGAAGCATGACATAATGGGGGGGTGTTATCTCTTTTGTCGAAAATCAGCCGTTTTTGCTCGAACATTAAATGCCTCCAAATGGTATTTATTTCACTTCCCGAGCCCCTAGAAGCATGAAAATCACTTTAAACATGCTAATTTTAGCTCTAACACTGATGATCCACCTACAAATGTGAACTGACGTTCAAAAATAAAACATTTGAAAACGGACCATTTTCCACATTTCTGAAGCATGACGTAATGGGGGGGTGTTATCTCTTTTGTCGAAAATCAGCCGTTTTTGCTCGAACATTAAATGCCTCCAAATGGTATTTAATTAACTTCCCGAGCCCCTGGAAGCATGAAAATCACTTTAAACATGCTAATTTTAGCTCTAACACTGATGATCCACCTACAAATGTGAACTGACGTTCAAAAATAAAACATTTGAAAACGGACCATTTTCCACATTTCTGAAGCATGACGTAATGGGGGGGTGTTATCTCTTTTGTCGAAAATCAGCCGTTTTTGCTCGAACATTAAATGCCTCCAAATGGTATTTATTTCACTTCCCGAGCCCCTGGAAGCATGAAAATCACTTTAAACATGCTAATTTTAGCTCTAACACTGATGATCCACCTACAAATGTGAACTGACGTTCAAAAATAAAACATTTGAAAACGGACCATTTTCCACATTTCTGAAGCATGACGTAATGGGGGGGTGTTATCTCTTTTGTCGAAAATCAGCCGTTTTTGCTCGAACATTAAATGCCTCCAAATGGTATTTAATTAACTTCCCGGGGTGAAGAAACCCTTTTTGAGAACTCAGAGTGAGTAAATTGGCCATTTTCATGCACTTTTAACCATTCCATAAATCTTGTGTTTTGGCCCCTGGAAGCATGAAAATCACTTTAAACGTGCTGATTTTAGCTCTAACACTGATGATCCACCTACAAATGTGAACTGACGTTCAAAAATAAAACATTTGAAAACGGACCATTTTCCACATTTCTGAAGCATGACGTAATGGGGGGGTGTTATCTCTTTTGTCGAAAATCAGCCGTTTTTGCTCGAACATTAAATGCCTCCAAATGGTATTTAATTAACTTCCCGAGCCCCTGGAAGCATGAAAATCACTTTAAACATGCAAATTTTAGCTCTAACACTGATGATCCACCTACAAATGTGAACTGACGTTCAAAAATAAAACATTTGAAAACGGACCATTTTCCACATTTCTGAAGCATGACGTAATGGGGGTGTTATCTCTTTTGTCGAAAATCAGCCGTTTTTGCTCGAACATTAAATGCCTCCAAATGGTATTTAATTAACTTCCCGGGGTGAAGAAACCCTTTTTGAGAACTCAGAGTGAGTAAATTGGCCATTTTCATGCACTTTTAACCATTCCATAAATCTTGTGTTTTGGCCCCTGGAAGCATGAAAATCACTTTAAACGTGCAAATTTTAGCTCTAACACTGATGATCCACCTACAAATGTGAACTGACGTTCAAAAATAAAACATTTGAAAAAGGACCATTTTCCACATTTCTGAAGCATGACGTAATGGGGGGGTGTTATCTCTTTTGTCGAAAATCAGCCGTTTTTGCTCGAACATTAAATGCCTCCAAATGTTATTTAATTAACTTCCCGAGCCCCTGGAAGCATGAAAATCACTTTAAACATGCTAATTTTAGCTCTAACACTGATGATCCACCTACAAATGTGAACTGACGTTCAAAAATAAAACATTTGAAAACGGACCATTTTCCACATTTCTGAAGCATGACGTAATGGGGGGGTGTTATCTCTTTTGTCGAAAATCAGCCGTTTTTGCTCGAACATTAAATGCCTCCAAATGGTATTTATTTCACTTCCCGAGCCCCTGGAAGCATGAAAATCACTTTAAACATGCTAATTTTAGCTCTAACACTGATGATCCACCTACAAATGTGAACTGACGTTCAAAAATAAAACATTTGAAAATGGACCATTTTCCACATTTCTGAAGCATGACGTAATGGGGGGGTGTTATCTCTTTTGTCGAAAATCAGCCATTTTTGCTCGAACATTAAATGCCTCCAAATGGTATTTAATTAACTTCCCGAGCCCCTGGAAGCATGAAAATCACTTTAAACATGCTAATTTCAGCTCTTACACTGATGATCCACCTACAAATGTGAACTGACGTTCAAAAAAATAACATTTGAAAACGGACCATTTTCCACATTTCTGAAGCATGACGTAATGGGGGGGTGTTATCTCTTTTGTCGAAAATCAGCCGTTTTTGCTCGAACATTAAATGCCTCCAAATGGTATTTATTTCACTTCCCAAGCCCCTGGAAGCATGAAAATCACTTTAAACATGCTAATTTTAGCTCTAACACTGATGATCCACCTACAAATGTGAACTGACGTTCAAAAATAAAACATTTGAAAACGGACGATTTTCCACATTTCTGAAGCATGACGTAATGGGGGGGTGTTATCTCTTTTGTCAAAAATCAGCCGTTTTTGCTCGAACATTAAATGCCTCCAAATGGTATTTACTTAACTTCCCGAGCCCCTGGAAGCATGAAAATCACTTTAAACATGCTAATTTTAGCTCTAACACTGATGATCCACCTACAAATGTGAACTGATGTTCAAAAATAAAACATTTGAAATGGACCATTTTCCACATTTCTGAAGCATGACGTAATGGGGGGGTGTTATCTCTTTTGTCGAAAATCAGCCGTTTTTGCTCGAACATTAAATGCCTCCAAATGGTATTTAATTAACTTCCCGGGGTGAAGAAACCCTTTTTGAGAACTCAGAGTGAGTAAATTGGCCATTTTCATGCACTTTTAACCATTCCATAAATCTTGTGTTTTGGCCCCTGGAAGCATGAAAATCACTTTAAACGTGCTGATTTTAGCTCTAACACTGATGATCCACCTACAAATGTGAACTGACGTTCAAAAATAAAACATTTGAAAACTGACCATTTTCCACATTTCTGAAGCATGACGTAATGGGGGGGTGTTATCTCTTTTGTCGAAAATCAGCCGTTTTTGCTCGAACATTAAATGCCTCCAAATGGTATTTAATTAACTTCCCGAGCCCCTGGAAGCATGAAAATCACTTTAAACATGCAAATTTTAGCTCTAACACTGATGATCCACTTACAAATGTGAACTGACGTTCAAAAATAAAACATTTGAAAACGGACCATTTTCCACATTTCTGAAGCATGACGTAATGGGGGGGTGTTATCTCTTTTGTCGAAAATCAGCCGTTTTTGCTCGAACATTAAATGCCTCCAAATGGTATTTAATTAACTTCCCGGGGTGAAGAAACCCTTTTTGAGAACTCAGAGTGAGTAAATTGGCCATTTTCATGCACTTTTAACCATTCCATAAATCTTGTGTTTTGGCCCCTGGAAGCATGAAAATCACTTTAAACGTGCTAATTTTAGTTCTAACACTGATGATCCACCTACAAATGTGAACTGACGTTCAAAAATAAAACATTTGAAAAAGGACCATTTTCCACATTTCTGAAGCATGACGTAATGGGGGGGTGTTATCTCTTTTGTCGAAAATCAGCCGTTTTTGCTCGAACATTAAATGCCTCCAAATGGTATTTAATTAACTTCCCGAGCCCCTGGAAGCATGAAAATCACTTTAAACATGCTAATTTTAGCTCTAACACTGATGATCCACCTACAAATGTGAACTGACGTTCAAAAATAAAACATTTGAAAACGGACCATTTTCCACATTTCTGAAGCATGACGTAATGGGGGGGTGTTATCTCTTTTGTCGAAAATCAGCCGTTTTTGCTCGAACATTAAATGCCTCCAAATGGTATTTAATTAACTTCCCGGGGTGAAGAAACCCTTTTTGAGAACTCAGAGTGAGTAAATTGGCCATTTTCATGCACTTTTAACCATTCCATAAATCTTGTGTTTTGGCCCCTGGAAGCATGAAAATCACTTTAAACGTGCTAATTTTAGCTCTAACACTGATGATCCACCTACAAATGTGAACTGACGTTCAAAAATAAAACATTTGAAAAAGGACCATTTTCCACATTTCTGAAGCATGACGTAATGGGGGGGTGTTATCTCTTTTGTCGAAAATCAGCCGTTTTTGCTCGAACATTAAATGCCTCCAAATGGTATTTAATTAACTTCCCGAGCCCCTGGAAGCATGACAATCACTTTAAACATGCTAATTTTAGCTCTAACACTGATGATCCACCTACAAATGTGAACTGACGTTCAAAAATAAAACATTTGAAAACGGACCATTTTCCACATTTCTGAAGCATGACGTAATGGGGGGGTGTTATCTCTTTTGTCGAAAATCAGCCGTTTTTGCTCGAACATTAAATGCCTCCAAATGGTATTTATTTCACTTCCCGAGCCCCTGGAAGCATGAAAATCACTTTAAACATGCTAATTTTAGCTCTAACACTGATGATCCACCTACAAATGTGAACTGACGTTCAAAAATAAAACATTTGAAAACGGACCATTTTTCACATTTCTGAAGCATGACGTAATGGGGGGGTGTTATCTCTTTTGTCGAAAATCAGCCGTTTTTGCTCGAACATTAAATGCCTCCAAATGGTATTTATTTCACTTCCCGAGCCCCTGGAAGCATGAAAATCACTTTAAACATGCTAATTTTAGCTCTAACACTGATGATCCACCTACAAATGTGAACTGACGTTCAAAAATAAAACATTTGAAAACGGACCATTTTCCACATTTCTGAAGCATGACGTAATGGGGGGGTGTTATCTCTTTTGTCGAAAATCAGCCATTTTTGCTCGAACATTAAATGCCTCCAAATGGTATTTAATTAACTTCCCGAGCCCCTGGAAGCATGAAAATCACTTTAAACATGCTAATTTCAGCTCTTACACTGATGATCCACCTACAAATGTGAACTGACGTTCAAAAAAATAACATTTGAAAACGGACCATTTTCCACATTTCTGAAGCATGACGTAATGGGGGGGTGTTATCTCTTTTGTCGAAAATCAGCCGTTTTTGCTCGAACATTAAATGCCTCCAAATGGTATTTATTTCACTTCCCAAGCCCCTGGAAGCATGAAAATCACTTAAAACATGCTAATTTTAGCTCTAACACTGATGATCCACCTACAAATGTGAACTGACGTTCAAAAATAAAACATTTGAAAACGGACGATTTTCCACATTTCTGAAGCATGACGTAATGGGGGGTGTTATCTCTTTTGTCGAAAATCAGCCGTTTTTGCTTGAACATTAAATGCCTCCAAATGGTATTTACTTAACTTCCCGAGCCCCTGGAAGCATGAAAATCACTTTAAACATGCTAATTTTAGCTCTAACACTGATGATCCACCTACAAATGTGAACTGACGTTCAAAAATAAAACATTTGAAAACGGACCATTTTCCACATTTCTGAAGCATGACGTAATGGGGGGGTGTTATCTCTTTTGTCGAAAATCAGCCGTTTTTGCTCGAACATTAAATGCCTCCAAATGGTATTTAATTAACTTCCCGGGGTGAAGAAACCCTTTTTGAGAACTCAGAGTGAGTAAATTGGCCATTTTCATGCACTTTTAACCATTCCATAAATCTTGTGTTTTGGCCCCTGGAAGCATGAAAATCACTTTAAACGTGCTGATTTTAGCTCTAACACTGATGATCCACCTACAAATGTGAACTGACGTTCAAAAATAAAACATTTGAAAACGGACCATTTTCCACATTTCTGAAGCATGACGTAATGGGGGGGTGTTATCTCTTTTGTCGAAAATCAGCCGTTTTTGCTCGAACATTAAATGCCTCCAAATGGTATTTAATTAACTTCCCGAGCCCCTGGAAGCATGAAAATCACTTTAAACATGCAAATTTTAGCTCTAACACTGATGATCCACCTACAAACGTGAACTGACGTTCAAAAATAAAACATTTGAAAACGGACCATTTTCCACATTTCTGAAGCATGACGTAATGGGGGGGGTGTTATCTCTTTTGTCGAAAATCAGCCGTTTTTGCTCGAACATTAAATGCCTCCAAATGGTATTTAATTAACTTCCCGGGGTGAAGAAACCCTTTTTGAGAACTCAAAGTGAGTAAATTGGCCATTTTCATGCACTTTTAACCATTCCATAAATCTTGTGTTTTGGCCCCTGGAAGCATGAAAATCACTTTAAACGTGCTAATTTTAGCTCTAACACTGATGATCCACCTACAAATGTGAACTGACGTTCAAAAATAAAACATTTGAAAAAGGACCATTTTCCACATTTCTGAAGCATGACGTAATGGGGGGGTGTTATCTCTTTTGTCGAAAATCAGCCGTTTTTGCTCGAACATTAAATGCCTCCAAATGGTATTTAATTAACTTCCCGAGCCCCTGGAAGCATGAAAATCACTTTAAACATGCTAATTTTAGCTCTAACACTGATGATCCACCTACAAATGTGAACTGACGTTCAAAAATAAAACATTTGAAAACGGACCATTTTCCACATTTCTGAAGCATGACGTAATGGGGGGGTGTTATCTCTTTTGTCGAAAATCAGCCGTTTTTGCTCGAACTTTAAATGCCTCCAAATGGTATTTATTTCACTTCCCGAGCCCCTGGAAGCATGAAAATCACTTTAAACATGCTAATTTTAGCTCTAACACTGATGATCCACCTACAAATGTGAACTGACGTTCAAAAATAAAACATTTGAAAACGGACCATTTTCCACATTTCTGAAGCATGACGTAATGGGGGGGTGTTATCTCTTTTGTCGAAAATCAGCCATTTTTGCCCGAACATTAAATGCCTCCAAATGGTATTTAATTAACTTCCCGAGCCCCTGGAAGCATGAAAATCACTTTAAACATGCTAATTTCAGCTCTTACACTGATGATCCACCTACAAATGTGAACTGACGTTCAAAAAAATAACATTTGAAAACGGACCATTTTCCACATTTCTGAAGCATGACGTAATGGGGGGGTGTTATCTCTTTTGTCGAAAATCAGCCGTTTTTGCTCGAACATTTAATGCCTCCAAATGGTATTTATTTCACTTCCCAAGCCCCTGGAAGCATGAAAATCACTTTAAACATGCTAATTTTAGCTCTAACACTGATGATCCACCTACAAATGTGAACTGACGTTCAAAAATAAAACATTTGAAAACGGACGATTTTCCACATTTCTGAAGCATGACGTAATGGGGGGGTGTTATCTCTTTTGTCGAAAATCAGCCGTTTTTGCTCGAACATTAAATGCCTCCAAATGGTATTTACTTAACTTCCCGAGCCCCTGGAAGCATGAAAATCACTTTAAACATGCTAATTTTAGCTCTAACACTGATGATCCACCTACAAATGTGAACTGACGTTCAAAAATAAAACATTTGAAAACGGACCATTTTCCACATTTCTGAAGCATGACGTAATGGGGGGGTGTTATCTCTTTTGTCGAAAATCAGCCGTTTTTGCTCGAACATTAAATGCCTCCAAATGGTATTTAATTAACTTCCCGGGGTGAAGAAACCCTTTTTGAGAACTCAGAGTGAGTAAATTGGCCATTTTCATGCACTTTCAACCATTCCATAAATCTTGTGTTTTGGCCCCTGGAAGCATGAAAATCACTTTAAACGTGCTGATTTTAGCTCTAACACTGATGATCCACCTACAAATGTGAACTGACTTTCAAAAATAAAACATTTGAAAACGGACCATTTTCCACATTTCTGAAGCATGACGTAATGGGGGGGTGTTATCTCTTTTGTCGAAAATCAGCCGTTTTTGCTCGAACATTAAATGCCTCCAAATGGTATTTAATTAACTTCCCGAGCCCCTGGAAGCATGAAAATCACTTTAAACATGCAAATTTTAGCTCTAACACTGATGATCCACCTACAAATGTGAACTGACGTTCAAAAATAAAACATTTGAAAACGGACCATTTTCCACATTTCTGAAGCATGACGTAATGGGGGGGTGTTATCTCTTTTGTCGAAAATCAGCCGTTTTTGCTCGAACATTAAATGCCTCCAAATGGTATTTAATTAACTTCCCGGGGTGAAGAAACCCTTTTTGAGAACTCAGAGTGAGTAAATTGGCCATTTTCATGCACTTTTAACCATTCCATAAATCTTGTGTTTTGGCCCCTGGAAGCATGAAAATCACTTTAAACGTGCTAATTTTAGCTCTAACACTGATGATCCACCTACAAATGTGAACTGACGTTCAAAAATAAAACATTTGAAAAAGGACCATTTTCCACATTTCTGAAGCATGACGTAATGGGGGGGGTGTTATCTCTTTTGTCGAAAATCAGCCGTTTTTGCTCGAACATTAAATGCCTCCAAATGGTATTTAATTAACTTCCCGAGCCCCTGGAAGCATGAAAATCACTTTAAACATGCTAATTTTAGCTCTAACACTGATGATCCACCTACAAATGTGAACTGACGTTCAAAAATAAAACATTTGAAAACGGACCATTTTCCACATTTCTGAAGCATGACGTAATGGGGGGGTGTTATCTCTTTTGTCGAAAATCAGCCGTTTTTGCTTGAACATTAAATGCCTCCAAATGGTATTTATTTCACTTCCCGAGCCCCTGGAAGCATGAAAATCACTTTAAACATGCTAATTTTAGCTCTAACACTGATGATCCACCTACAAATGTGAACTGACGTTCAAAAATAAAACATTTGAAAACGGACCATTTTCCACATTTCTGAAGCATGACGTAATGGGGGGGTGTTATCTCTTTTGTCGAAAATCAGCCATTTTTGCTCGAACATTAAATGCCTCCAAATGGTATTTAATTAACTTCCCGAGCCCCTGGAAGCATGAAAATCACTTTAAACATGCTAATTTCAGCTCTTACACTGATGATCCACCTACAAATGTGAACTGACGTTCAAAAAAATAACATTTGAAAACGGACCATTTTCCACATTTCTGAAGCATGACGTAATGGGGGGGTGTTATCTCTTTTGTCGAAAATCAGCCGTTTTTGCTCGAACATTAAATGCCTCCAAATGGTATTTATTTCACTTCCCAAGCCCCTGGAAGCATGAAAATCACTTTAAACATGCTAATTTTAGCTCTAACACTGATGATCCACCTACAAATGTGAACTGACGTTCAAAAATAAAACATTTGAAAACGGACGATTTTCCACATTTCTGAAGCATGACGTAATGGGGGGGTGTTATCTCTTTTGTCGAAAATCAGCCGTTTTTGCTCGAACATTAAATGCCTCCAAATGGTATTTACTTAACTTCCCGAGCCCCTGGAAGCATGAAAATCACTTTAAACATGCTAATTTTAGCTCTAACACTGATGATCCACCTACAAATGTGAACTGACGTTCAAAAATAAAACATTTGAAAACGGACCATTTTCCACATTTCTGAAGCATGACGTAATGGGGGGGTGTTATCTCTTTTGTCGAAAATCAGCCGTTTTTGCTCGAACATTAAATGCCTCCAAATGGTATTTAATTAACTTCCCGGGGTGAAGAAACCCTTTTTGAGAACTCAGAGTGAGTAAATTGGCCATTTTCATGCACTTTTAACCATTCCATAAATCTTGTGTTTTGGCCCCTGGAAGCATGAAAATCACTTTAAACGTGCTGATTTTAGCTCTAACACTGATGATCCACCTACAAATGTGAACTGACGTTCAAAAATAAAACATTTGAAAACGGACCATTTTCCACATTTCTGAAGCATGACGTAATGGGGGGGTGTTATCTCTTTTGTCGAAAATCAGCCGTTTTTGCTCGAACATTAAATGCCTCCAAATGGTATTTATTTCACTTCCCGAGCCCCTGGAAGCATGAAAATCACTTTAAACATGCTAATTTTAGCTCTAACACTGATGATCCACCTACAAATGTGAACTGACGTTCAAAAATAAAACATTTGAAAACGGACCATTTTCCACATTTCTGAAGCATGACGTAATGGGGGGGTGTTATCTCTTTTGTCGAAAATCAGCCATTTTTGCTCGAACATTAAATGCCTCCAAATGGTATTTAATTAACTTCCCGAGCCCCTGGAAGCATGAAAATCACTTTAAACATGCTAATTTCAGCTCTTACACTGATGATCCACCTACAAATGTGAACTGACGTTCAAAAAAATAACATTTGAAAACGGACCATTTTCCACATTTCTGAAGCATGACGTAATGGGGGGGTGTTATCTCTTTTGTCGAAAATCAGCCGTTTTTGCTCGAACATTAAATGCCTCCAAATGGTATTTAATTAACTTCCCGGGGTGAAGAAACCCTTTTTGAGAACTCAGAGTGAGTAAATTGGCCATTTTCATGCACTTTTAACCATTCCATAAATCTTGTGTTTTGGCCCCTGGAAGCATGAAAATCACTTTAAACGTGCTGATTTTAGCTCTAACACTGATGATCCACCTACAAATGTGAACTTACGTTCAAAAATAAAACATATGAAAACGGACCATTTTCCACATTTCTGAAGCATGACGTAATGGTGGTGTGTTATCTCTTTTGTCGAAAATCTGCCGTTTTTGCTCGAACATTAAATGCCTCCAAATGGTATTTAATTAACTTCCCGAGCCCCTGGAAGCATGAAAATCACTTTAAACATGCAAATTTTAGCTCTAACACTGATGATCCACCTACAAATGTGAACTGACGTTCAAAAATAAAACATTTGAAAACGGACCATTTTCCACATTTCTGAAGCATGACGTAATGGGGGGGTGTTATCTCTTTTGTCGAAAATCAGCCGTTTTTGCTCGAACATTAAATGCCTCCAAATGGTATTTAATTAACTTCCCGGGGTGAAGAAACCCTTTTTGAGAACTCAGAGTGAGTAAATTGGCCATTTTCATGCACTTTTAACCATTCCATAAATCTTGTGTTTTGGCCCCTGGAAGCATGAAAATCACTTTAAACGTGCTAATTTTAGCTCTAACACTGATGATCCACCTACAAATGTGAACTGACGTTCAAAAATAAAACATTTGAAAACGGACCATTTTCCACATTTCTGAAGCATGACGTAATGGGGGGGTGTTATCTCTTTTGTCGAAAATCAGCCGTTTTTGCTCGTACATTAAATGCCTCCAAATGGTATTTAATTAACTTCCCGAGCCCCTGGAAGCATGAAAATCACTTTAAACATGCTAATTTTAGCTCTAACACTGATGATCCACCTACAAATGTGAACTGACGTTCAAAAATAAAACATTTGAAAATGGACCATTTTCCACATTTCTGAAGCATGACGTAATGGGGGGGTGTTATCTCTTTTGTCGAAAATCAGCCGTTTTTGCTCGAACATTAAATGCCTCCAAATGGTATTTATTTCACTTCCCGAGCCCCTGGAAGCATGAAAATCACTTTAAACATGCTAATTTTAGCTCTAACACTGATGATCCACCTACAAATGTGAACTGACGTTCAAAAATAAAACATTTGAAAACGGACCATTTTCCACATTTCTGAAGCATGACGTAATGGGGGGTGTTATCTCTTTTGTCGAAAATCAGCCATTTTTGCTCGAACATTAAATGCCTCCAAATGGTATTTAATTAACTTCCCGAGCCCTGGAAGCATGAAAATCACTTTAAACATGCTAATTTCAGCTCTTACACTGATGATCCACCTACAAATGTGAACTGACGTTCAAAAAAATAACATTTGAAAACGGACCATTTTCCACATTTCTGAAGCATGACGTAATGGGGGGGTGTTATCTCTTTTGTCGAAAATCAGCCGTTTTTGCTCGAACATTAAATGCCTCCAAATGGTATTTATTTCACTTCCCAAGCCCCTGGAAGCATGAAAATCACTTTAAACATGCTAATTTTAGCTCTAACACTGATGATCCACCTACAAATGTGAACTGACGTTCAAAAATAAAACATTTGAAAACGGACGATTTTCCACATTTCTGAAGCATGACGTAATGGGGGGGTGTTATCTCTTTTGTCGAAAATCAGCCGTTTTTGCTCGAACATTAAATGCCTCCAAATGGTATTTACTTAACTTCCCGAGCCCCTGGAAGCATGAAAATCACTTTAAACATGCTAATTTTAGCTCTAACACTGATGATCCACCTACAAATGTGAACTGACGTTCAAAAATAAAACATTTGAAAACGGACCATTTTCCACATTTCTGAAGCATGACGTAATGGGGGGGTGTTATCTCTTTTGTCGAAAATCAGCCGTTTTTGCTCGAACATTAAATGCCTCCAAATGGTATTTAATTAACTTCCCGGGGTGAAGAAACCCTTTTTGAGAACTCAGAGTGAGTAAATTGGCTATTTTCATGCACTTTTAACCATTCCATAAATCTTGTGTTTTGGCCCCTGGAAGCATGAAAATCACTTTAAACGTGCTGATTTTAGCTCTAACACTGATGATCCACCTACAAATGTGAACTGACGTTCAAAAATAAAACATTTGAAAACGGACCATTTTCCACATTTCTGAAGCATGACGTAATGGGGGGGTGTTATCTCTTTTGTCGAAAATCAGCCGTTTTTGCTCGAACATTAAATGCCTCCAAATGGTATTTAATTAACTTCCCGAGCCCCTGGAAGCATGAAAATCACTTTAAACATGCAAATTTTAGCTCTAACACTGATGATCCACCTACAAATGTGAACTGACGTTCAAAAATAAAACATTTGAAAACGGACCATTTTCCACATTTCTGAAGCATGATGTAATGGGGGGGTGTTATCTCTTTTGTCGAAAATCAGCCGTTTTTGCTCGAACATTAAATGCCTCCAAATGGTATTTAATTAACTTCCCAGGGTGAAGAAACCCTTTTTGAGAACTCAGAGTGAGTAAATTGGCCATTTTCATGCACTTTTAACCATTCCATAAATCTTGTGTTTTGGCCCCTGGAAGCATGAAAATCACTTTAAACGTGCTAATTTTAGCTCTAACACTGATGATCCACCTACAAATGTGAACTGACGTTCAAAAATAAAACATTTGAAAAAGGACCATTTTCCACATTTCTGAAGCATGACGTAATGGGGGGGTGTTATCTCTTTTGTCGAAAATCAGCCGTTTTTGCTCGAACATTAAATGCCTCCAAATGGTATTTAATTAACTTCCCGAGCCCCTGGAAGCATGAAAATCACTTTAAACATGCTAATTTTAGCTCTAACACTGATGATCCACCTACAAATGTGAACTGACGTTCAAAAATAAAACATTTGAAAACGGACCATTTTCCACATTTCTGAAGCATGACGTAATGGGGGGGGTGTTATCTCTTTTGTCGAAAATCAGCCGTTTTTGCTCGAACATTAAATGCCTCCAAATGGTATTTATTTCACTTCCCGAGCCCCTGGAAGCATGAAAATCACTTTAAACATGCTAATTTTAGCTCTAACACTGATGATCCACCTACAAATGTGAACTGACGTTCAAAAATAAAACATTTGAAAACGGACCATTTTCCACATTTCTGAAGCATGACGTAATGGGGGGGGTGTTATCTCTTTTGTCGAAAATCAGCCGTTTTTGCTCGAACATTAAATGCCTCCAAATGGTATTTAATTAACTTCCCGGGGTGAAGAAACCCTTTTTGAGAACTCAGAGTGAGTAAATTGGCCATTTTCATGCACTTTTAACCATTCCATAAATCTTGTGTTTTGGCCCCTGGAAGCATGAAAATCACTTTAAACGTGCTGATTTTAGCTCTAACACTGATGATCCACCTACAAATGTGAACTGACGTTCAAAAATAAAACATTTGAAAACGGACCATTTTCCACATTTCTGAAGCATGACGTAATGGGGGGGTGTTATCTCTTTTGTCGAAAATCAGCCGTTTTTGCTCGAACATTAAATGCCTCCAAATGGTATTTAATTAACTTCCCGAGCCCCTGGAAGCATGAAAATCACTTTAAACATGCAAATTTTAGCTCTAACACTGATGATCCACCTACAAATGTGAACTGACGTTCAAAAATAAAACATTTGAAAACGGACCATTTTCCACATTTCTGAAGCATTATGTAATGGGGGGGTGTTATCTCTTTTGTCGAAAATCAGCCGTTTTTGCTCGAACATTAAATGCCTCCAAATGGTATTTAATTAACTTCCCGGGGTGAAGAAACCCTTTTTGAGAACTCAGAGTGAGTAAATTGGCCATTTTCATGCACTTTTAACCATTCCATAAATCTTGTGTTTTGGCCCCTGGAAGCATGAAAATCACTTTAAACGTGCTAATTTTAGCTCTAACACTGATGATCCACCTACAAATGTGAACTGACGTTCAAAAATAAAACATTTGAAAAAGGACCATTTTCCACATTTCTGAAGCATGACGTAATGGGGGGGTGTTATCTCTTTTGTCGAAAATCAGCCGTTTTTGCTCGAACATTAAATGCCTCCAAATGGTATTTAATTAACTTCCCGAGCCCCTGGAAGCATGAAAATCACTTTAAACATGCTAATTTTAGCTCTAACACTGATGATCCACCTACAAATGTGAACTGACGTTCAAAAATAAAACATTTGAAAACGGACCATTTTCCACATTTCTGAAGCATGACGTAATGGGGGGGTGTTATCTCTTTTGTCGAAAATCAGCCGTTTTTGCTCGAACATTAAATGCCTCCAAATGGTATTTATTTCACTTCCCGAGCCCCTGGAAGCATGAAAATCACTTTAAACATGCTAATTTTAGCTCTAACACTGATGATCCACCTACAAATGTGAACTGACGTTCAAAAATAAAACATTTGAAAACGGACCATTTTCCACATTTCTGAAGCATGACGTAATGGGGGGGTGTTATCTCTTTTGTCGAAAATCAGCCATTTTTGCTCGAACATTAAATGCCTCCAAATGGTATTTAATTAACTTCCCGAGCCCCTGGAAGCATGAAAATCACTTTAAACATGCTAATTTCAGCTCTTACACTGATGATCCACCTACAAATGTGAACTGACGTTCAAAAAAATAACATTTGAAAACGGACCATTTTCCACATTTCTGAAGCATGACGTAATGGGGGGGTGTTATCTCTTTTGTCGAAAATCAGCCGTTTTTGCTCGAACATTAAATGCCTCCAAATGGTATTTATTTCACTTCCCAAGCCCCTGGAAGCATGAAAATCACTTTAAACATGCTAATTTTAGCTCTAACACTGATGATCCACCTACAAATGTGAACTGACGTTCAAAAATAAAACATTTGAAAACGGACGATTTTCCACATTTCTGAAGCATGATGTAATGGGGGGGTGTTATCTCTTTTGTCGAAAATCAGCCGTTTTTGCTCGAACATTAAATGCCTCCAAATGGTATTTACTTAACTTCCCGAGCCCCTGGAAGCATGAAAATCACTTTAAACATGCTAATTTTAGCTCTAACACTGATGATCCACCTACAAATGTGAACTGACGTTCAAAAATAAAACATTTGAAAACGGACCATTTTCCACATTTCTGAAGCATGACGTAATGGGGGGGTGTTATCTCTTTTGTCGAAAATCAGCCGTTTTTGCTCGAACATTAAATGCCTCCAAATGGTATTTAATTAACTTCCCGGGGTGAAGAAACCCTTTTTGAGAACTCAGAGTGAGTAAATTGGCCATTTTCATGCACTTTTAACCATTCCATAAATCTTGTGTTTTGGCCCCTGGAAGCATGAAAATCACTTTAAACGTGCTGATTTTAGCTCTAACACTGATGATCCACCTACAAATGTGAACTGACGTTCAAAAATAAAACATTTGAAAACGGACCATTTTCCACATTTCTGAAGCATGACGTAATGGGGGGGTGTTATCTCTTTTGTCGAAAATCAGCCGTTTTTGCTCGAACATTAAATGCCTCCAAATGGTATTTATTTCACTTCCCGAGCCCCTGGAAGCATGAAAATCACTTTAAACATGCTAATTTTAGCTCTAACACTGATGATCCACCTACAAATGTGAACTGACGTTCAAAAATAAAACATTTGAAAACGGACCATTTTCCACATTTCTGAAGCATGACGTAATGGGGGGGTGTTATCTCTTTTGTCGAAAATCAGCCATTTTTCCTCGAACATTAAATGCCTCCAAATGGTATTTAATTAACTTCCCGAGCCCCTGGAAGCATGAAAATCACTTTAAACATGCTAATTTCAGCTCTTACACTGATGATCCACCTACAAATGTGAACTGACGTTCAAAAAAATAACATTTGAAAACGGACCATTTTCCACATTTCTGAAGCATGACGTAATGGGGGGGTGTTATCTCTTTTGTCGAAAATCAGCCGTTTTTGCTCGAACATTAAATGCCTCCAAATGGTATTTATTTCACTTCCCAAGCCCCTGGAAGCATGAAAATCACTTTAAACATGCTAATTTTAGCTCTAACACTGATGATCCACCTACAAATGTGAACTGACATTCAAAAATAAAACATTTGAAAACGGACGATTTTCCACATTTCTGAAGCATGACGTAATGGGGGGGTGTTATCTCTTTTGTCGAAAATCAGCCGTTTTTGCTCGAACATTAAATGCCTCCAAATGGTATTTACTTAACTTCCCGAGCCCCTGGAAGCATGAAAATCACTTTAAACATGCTAATTTTAGCTCTAACACTGATGATCCACCTACAAATGTGAACTGACGTTCAAAAATAAAACATTTGAAAACGGACCATTTTCCACATTTCTGAAGCATGACGTAATGGGGGGGTGTTATCTCTTTTGTCGAAAATCAGCCGTTTTTGCTCGAACATTAAATGCCTCCAAATGGTATTTAATTAACTTCCCGGGGTGAAGAAACCCTTTTTGAGAACTCAGAGTGAGTAAATTGGCCATTTTCATGCACTTTTAACCATTCCATAAATCTTGTGTTTTGGCCCCTGGAAGCATGAAAATCACTTTAAACGTGCTGATTTTAGCTCTAACACTGATGATCCACCTACAAATGTGAACTGACGTTCAAAAATAAAACATTTGAAAACGGACCATTTTCCACATTTCTGAAGCATGACGTAATGGGGGGGTGTTATCTCTTTTGTCGAAAATCAGCTGTTTTTGCTCGAACATTAAATGCCTCCAAATGGTATTTAATTAACTTCCCGAGCCCCTGGAAGCATGAAAATCACTTTAAACATGCAAATTTTAGCTCTAACACTGATGATCCACCTACAAATGTGAACTGACGTTCAAAAATAAAACATTTGAAAACGGACCATTTTCCACATTTCTGAAGCATGACGTAATGGGGGGGTGTTATCTCTTTTGTCGAAAATCAGCCGTTTTTGCTCGAACATTAAATGCCTCCAAATGGTATTTATTTCACTTCCCGAGCCCCTGGAAGCATGAAAATCACTTTAAACATGCTAATTTTAGCTCTAACATTGATGATCCACCTACAAATGTGAACTGACGTTCAAAAATAAAACATTTGAAAACGGACCATTTTCCACATTTCTGAAGCATGACGTAATGGGGGGGTGTTATCTCTTTTGTCGAAAATCAGCCATTTTTGCTCGAACATTAAATGCCTCCAAATGGTATTTAATTAACTTCCCGAGCCCCTGGAAGCATGAAAATCACTTTAAACATGCTAATTTCAGCTCTTACACTGATGATCCACCTACAAATGTGAACTGACGTTCAAAAAAATAACATTTGAAAACGGACCATTTTCCACATTTCTGAAGCATGACGTAATGGGGGGGTGTTATCTCTTTTGTCGAAAATCAGCCGTTTTTGCTCGAACATTAAATGCCTCCAAATGGTATTTATTTCACTTCCCAAGCCCCTGGAAGCATGAAAATCACTTTAAACATGCTAATTTGAGCTCTAACACTGATGATCCACCTACAAATGTGAACTGACGTTCAAAAATAAAACATTTGAAAACGGACGATTTTCCACATTTCTGAAGCATGACGTAATGGGGGGGTGTTATCTCTTTTGTCGAAAATCAGCCGTTTTTGCTCAAACATTAAATGCCTCCAAATGGTATTTACTTAACTTCCCGAGCCCCTGGAAGCATGAAAATCACTTTAAACATGCTAATTTTAGCTGTAACACTGATGATCCACCTACAAATGTGAACTGACGTTCAAAAATAAAACATTTGAAAACGGACCATTTTCCACATTTCTGAAGCATGACGTAATGGGGGGGTGTTATCTCTTTTGTCGAAAATCAGCCGTTTTTGCTCGAACATTAAATGCCTCCAAATGGTATTTAATTAACTTCCCGGGGTGAAGAAACCCTTTTTGAGAACTCAGAGTGAGTAAATTGGCCATTTTCATGCACTTTTAACCATTCCATAAATCTTGTGTTTTGGCCCCTGGAAGCATGAAAATCACTTTAAACGTGCTGATTTTAGCTCTAACACTGATGATCCACCTACAAATGTGAACTGACGTTCAAAAATAAAACATTTGAAAACGGACCATTTTCCACATTTCTGAAGCATGACGTAATGGGGGGGTGTTATCTCTTTTGTCGAAAATCAGCCGTTTTTGCTCGAACATTAAATGCCTCCAAATGGTATTTATTTCACTTCCCGAGCCCCTGGAAGCATGAAAATCACTTTAAACATGCTAATTTTAGCTCTAACACTGATGATCCACCTACAAATGTGAACTGACGTTCAAAAATAAAACATTTGAAAACGGACCATTTTCCACATTTCTGAAGCATGACGTAATGGGGGGGTGTTATCTCTTTTGTCGAAAATCAGCCATTTTTCCTCGAACATTAAATGCCTCCAAATGGTATTTAATTAACTTCCCGAGCCCCTGGAAGCATGAAAATCACTTTAAACATGCTAATTTCAGCTCTTACACTGATGATCCACCTACAAATGTGAACTGACGTTCAAAAAAATAACATTTGAAAACGGACCATTTTCCACATTTCTGAAGCATGACGTAATGGGGGGGTGTTATCTCTTTTGTCGAAAATCAGCCGTTTTTGCTCGAACATTAAATGCCTCCAAATGGTATTTATTTCACTTCCCAAGCCCCTGGAAGCATGAAAATCACTTTAAACATGCTAATTTTAGCTCTAACACTGATGATCCACCTACAAATGTGAACTGACATTCAAAAATAAAACATTTGAAAACGGACGATTTTCCACATTTCTGAAGCATGACGTAATGGGGGGGTGTTATCTCTTTTGTCGAAAATCAGCCGTTTTTGCTCGAACATTAAATGCCTCCAAATGGTATTTACTTAACTTCCCGAGCCCCTGGAAGCATGAAAATCACTTTAAACATGCTAATTTTAGCTCTAACACTGATGATCCACCTACAAATGTGAACTGACGTTCAAAAATAAAACATTTGAAAACGGACCATTTTCCACATTTCTGAAGCATGACGTAATGGGGGGGTGTTATCTCTTTTGTCGAAAATCAGCCGTTTTTGCTCGAACATTAAATGCCTCCAAATGGTATTTAATTAACTTCCCGGGGTGAAGAAACCCTTTTTGAGAACTCAGAGTGAGTAAATTGGCCATTTTCATGCACTTTTAACCATTCCATAAATCTTGTGTTTTGGCCCCTGGAAGCATGAAAATCACTTTAAACGTGCTGATTTTAGCTCTAACACTGATGATCCACCTACAAATGTGAACTGACGTTCAAAAATAAAACATTTGAAAACGGACCATTTTCCACATTTCTGAAGCATGACGTAATGGGGGGGTGTTATCTCTTTTGTCGAAAATCAGCTGTTTTTGCTCGAACATTAAATGCCTCCAAATGGTATTTAATTAACTTCCCGAGCCCCTGGAAGCATGAAAATCACTTTAAACATGCAAATTTTAGCTCTAACACTGATGATCCACCTACAAATGTGAACTGACGTTCAAAAATAAAACATTTGAAAACGGACCATTTTCCACATTTCTGAAGCATGACGTAATGGGGGGGTGTTATCTCTTTTGTCGAAAATCAGCCGTTTTTGCTCGAACATTAAATGCCTCCAAATGGTATTTATTTCACTTCCCGAGCCCCTGGAAGCATGAAAATCACTTTAAACATGCTAATTTTAGCTCTAACATTGATGATCCACCTACAAATGTGAACTGACGTTCAAAAATAAAACATTTGAAAACGGACCATTTTCCACATTTCTGAAGCATGACGTAATGGGGGGGTGTTATCTCTTTTGTCGAAAATCAGCCATTTTTGCTCGAACATTAAATGCCTCCAAATGGTATTTAATTAACTTCCCGAGCCCCTGGAAGCATGAAAATCACTTTAAACATGCTAATTTCAGCTCTTACACTGATGATCCACCTACAAATGTGAACTGACGTTCAAAAAAATAACATTTGAAAACGGACCATTTTCCACATTTCTGAAGCATGACGTAATGGGGGGGTGTTATCTCTTTTGTCGAAAATCAGCCGTTTTTGCTCGAACATTAAATGCCTCCAAATGGTATTTATTTCACTTCCCAAGCCCCTGGAAGCATGAAAATCACTTTAAACATGCTAATTTTAGCTCTAACACTGATGATCCACCTACAAATGTGAACTGACGTTCAAAAATAAAACATTTGAAAACGGACGATTTTCCACATTTCTGAAGCATGACGTAATGGGGGGGTGTTATCTCTTTTGTCGAAAATCAGCCGTTTTTGCTCGAACATTAAATGCCTCCAAATGGTATTTACTTAACTTCCCGAGCCCCTGGAAGCATGAAAATCACTTTAAACATGCTAATTTTAGCTGTAACACTGATGATCCACCTACAAATGTGAACTGACGTTCAAAAATAAAACATTTGAAAACTGACCATTTTCCACATTTCTGAAGCATGACGTAATGGGGGGGTGTTATCTCTTTTGTCGAAAATCAGCCGTTTTTGCTCGAACATTAAATGCCTCCAAATGGTATTTAATTAACTTCCCGGGGTGAAGAAACCCTTTTTGAGAACTCAGAGTGAGTAAATTGGCCATTTTCATGCACTTTTAACCATTCCATAAATCTTGTGTTTTGGCCCCTGGAAGCATGAAAATCACTTTAAACGTGCTGATTTTAGCTCTAACACTGATGATCCACCTACAAATGTGAACTGACGTTCAAAAATAAAACATTTGAAAACGGACCATTTTCCACATTTCTGAAGCATGACGTAATGGGGGGGTGTTATCTCTTTTGTCGAAAATCAGCCGTTTTTGCTCGAACATTAAATGCCTCCAAATGGTATTTAATTAACTTCCCGAGCCCCTGGAAGCATGAAAATCACTTTAAACATGCAAATTTTAGCTCTAACACTGATGATCCACCTACAAATGTGAACTGACGTTCAAAAATAAAACATTTGAAAACGGACCATTTTCCACATTTCTGAAGCATGACGTAATGGGGGGTGTTATCTCTTTTGTCGAAAATCAGCCGTTTTTGCTCGAACATTAAATGCCTCCAAATGGTATTTAATTAACTTCCCGGGGTGAAGAAACCCTTTTTGAGAACTCAGAGTGAGTAAATTGGCCATTTTCATGCACTTTTAACCATTCCATAAATCTTGTGTTTTGGCCCCTGGAAGCATGAAAATCACTTTAAACGTGCTAATTTTAGCTCTAACACTGATGATCCACCTACAAATGTGAACTGACGTTCAAAAATAAAACATTTGAAAAAGGATCATTTTCCACATTTCTGAAGCATGACGTAATGGGGGGGTGTTATCTCTTTTGTCGAAAATCAGCCGTTTTTGCTTGAACATTAAATGCCTCCAAATGGTATTTAATTAACTTCCCGTGCCCCTGGAAGCATGAAAATCACTTTAAACATGCTAATTTTAGCTCTAACACTGATGATCCACCTACAAATGTGAACTGACGTTCAAAAATAAAACATTTGAAAACGGACCATTTTCCACATTTCTGAAGCATGACGTAATGGGGGGGGTGTTATCTCTTTTGTCGAAAATCAGCCGTTTTTGCTCGAACATTAAATGCCTCCAAATGGTATTTATTTCACTTCCCGAGCCCCTGGAAGCATGAAAATCACTTTAAACATGCTAATTTTAGCTCTAACACTGATGATCCACCTACAAATGTGAACTGACGTTCAAAAATAAAACATTTGAAAACGGACCATTTTCCACATTTCTGAAGCATGACGTAATGGGGGGGTGTTATCTCTTTTGTCGAAAATCAGCCATTTTTGCTCAAACATTAAATGCCTCCAAATGGTATTTAATTAACTTCCCGAGCCCCTGGAAGCATGAAAATCACTTTAAACATGCTAATTTCAGCTCTTACACTGATGATCCACCTACAAATGTGAACTGACGTTCAAAAAAATAACATTTGAAAACGGACCATTTTCCACATTTCTGAAGCATGACGTAATGGGGGGGTGTTATCTCTTTTGTCGAAAATCAGCCGTTTTTGCTCGAACATTAAATGCCTCCAAATGGTATTTATTTCACTTCCCAAGCCCCTGGAAGCATGAAAATCACTTTAAACATGCTAATTTTAGCTCTAACACTGATGATCCACCTACAAATGTGAACTGACGTTCAAACATAAAACATTTGAAAACGGACGATTTTCCACATTTCTGAAGCATGACGTAATGGGGGGGTGTTATCTCTTTTGTCGAAAATCAGCCGTTTTTGCTCGAACATTAAATGCCTCCAAATGGTATTTACTTAACTTCCCGAGCCCCTGGAAGCATGAAAATCACTTTAAACATGCTAATTTTAGCTCTAACACTGATGATCCACCTACAAATGTGAACTGACGTTAAAAAATAAAACATTTGAAAACGGACCATTTTCCACATTTCTGAAGCATGACGTAATGGGGGGGTGTTATCTCTTTTGTCGAAAATCAGCCGTTTTTGCTCGAACATTAAATGCCTCCAAATGGTATTTAATTAACTTCCCGGGGTGAAGAAACCCTTTTTGAGAACTCAGAGTGAGTAAATTGGCCATTTTCATGCACTTTTAACCATTCCATAAATCTTGTGTTTTGGCCCCTGGAAGCATGAAAATCACTTTAAACGTGCTGATTTTAGCTCTAACACTGATGATCCACCTACAAATGTGAACTGACGTTCAAAAATAAAACATTTGAAAACGGACCATTTTCCACATTTCTGAAGCATGACGTAATGGGGGGGTGTTATCTCTTTTTTCGAAAATCAGCCGTTTTTGCTCGAACATTAAATGCCTCCAAATGGTATTTAATTAACTTCCCGAGCCCCTGGAAGCATGAAAATCACTTTAAACATGCAAATTTTAGCTCTAACACTGATGATCCACCTACAAATGTGAACTGACGTTCAAAAATAAAACATTTGAAAACGGACCATTTTCCACATTTCTGAAGCATGACGTAATGGGGGGGTGTTATCTCTTTTGTCGAAAATCAGCCGTTTTTGCTCGAACATTAAATGCCTCCAAATGGTATTTAATTAACTTCCCGGGGTGAAGAAACCCTTTTTGAGAACTCAGAGTGAGTAAATTGGCCATTTTCATGCACTTTTAACCATTCCATAAATCTTGTGTTTTGGCCCCTGGAAGCATGAAAATCACTTTAAACGTGCTAATTTTAGCTCTAACACTGATGATCCACCTACAAATGTGAACTGACGTTCAAAAATAAAACATTTGAAAAAGGACCATTTTCCACATTTCTGAAGCATGACGTAATGGGGGGGTGTTATCTCTTTTGTCGAAAATCAGCCGTTTTTGCTCGAACATTAAATGCCTCCAAATGGCATTTACTTAACTTCCCGAGCCCCTGGAAGCATGAAAATCACTTTAAACATGCAAATTTTAGCTCTAACACTGATGATCCACCTACAAATGTGAACTGACGTTCAAAAATAAAACATTTGAAAACGGACCATTTTCCACATTTCTGAAGCATGACGTAATGGGGGGGTGTTATCTCTTTTGTCGAAAATCAGCCGTTTTTGCTCGAACATTAAATGCCTCCAAATGGTATTTATTTCACTTCCCGAGCCCCTGGAAGCATGAAAATCACTTTAAACATGCTAATTTTAGCTCTAACACTGATGATCCACCTACAAATGTGAACTGACGTTCAAAAATAAAACATTTGAAAACGGACCATTTTCCACATTTCTGAAGCATGACGTAATGGGGGGGTGTTATCTCTTTTGTCGAAAATCAGCCATTTTTGCTCGAACATTAAATGCCTCCAAATGGTATTTAATTAACTTCCCGAGCCCCTGGAAGCATGAAAATCACTTTAAACATGCTAATTTCAGCTCTTACACTGATGATCCACCTACAAATGTGAACTGACGTTCAAAAAAATAACATTTGAAAACGGACCATTTTCCACATTTCTGAAGCATGACGTAATGGGGGGGTGTTATCTCTTTTGTCGAAAATCAGCCGTTTTTGCTCGAACATTAAATGCCTCCAAATGGTATTTATTTCACTTCCCAAGCCCCTGGAAGCATGAAAATCACTTTAAACATGCTAATTTTAGCTCTAACACTGATGATCCACCTACAAATGTGAACTGACGTTCAAAAATAAAACATTTGAAAACGGACGATTTTCCACATTTCTGAAGCATGATGTAATGGGGGGGTGTTATCTCTTTTGTCGAAAATCAGCCGTTTTTGCTCGAACATTAAATGCCTCCAAATGGTATTTACTTAACTTCCCGAGCCCCTGGAAGCATGAAAATCACTTTAAACATGCTAATTTTAGCTCTAACACTGATGATCCACCTACAAATGTGAACTGACGTTCAAAAATAAAACATTTGAAAACGGACCATTTTCCACATTTCTGAAGCATGACGTAATGGGGGGGTGTTATCTCTTTTGTCGAAAATCAGCCGTTTTTGCTCGAACATTAAATGCCTCCAAATGGTATTTAATTAACTTCCCGGGGTGAAGAAACCCTTTTTGAGAACTCAGAGTGAGTAAATTGGCCATTTTCATGCACTTTTAACCATTCCATAAATCTTGTGTTTTGGCCCCTGGAAGCATGAAAATCACTTTAAACGTGCTGATTTTAGCTCTAACACTGATGATCCACCTACAAATGTGAACTGACGTTCAAAAATAAAACATTTGAAAACGGACCATTTTCCACATTTCTGAAGCATGACGTAATGGGGGGGTGTTATCTCTTTTGTCGAAAATCAGCCGTTTTTGCTCGAACATTAAATGCCTCCAAATGGTATTTATTTCACTTCCCGAGCCCCTGGAAGCATGAAAATCACTTTAAACATGCTAATTTTAGCTCTAACACTGATGATCCACCTACAAATGTGAACTGACGTTCAAAAATAAAACATTTGAAAACGGACCATTTTCCACATTTCTGAAGCATGACGTAATGGGGGGGTGTTATCTCTTTTGTCGAAAATCAGCCATTTTTCCTCGAACATTAAATGCCTCCAAATGGTATTTAATTAACTTCCCGAGCCCCTGGAAGCATGAAAATCACTTTAAACATGCTAATTTCAGCTCTTACACTGATGATCCACCTACAAATGTGAACTGACGTTCAAAAAAATAACATTTGAAAACGGACCATTTTCCACATTTCTGAAGCATGACGTAATGGGGGGGTGTTATCTCTTTTGTCGAAAATCAGCCGTTTTTGCTCGAACATTAAATGCCTCCAAATGGTATTTATTTCACTTCCCAAGCCCCTGGAAGCATGAAAATCACTTTAAACATGCTAATTTTAGCTCTAACACTGATGATCCACCTACAAATGTGAACTGACATTCAAAAATAAAACATTTGAAAACGGACGATTTTCCACATTTCTGAAGCATGACGTAATGGGGGGGTGTTATCTCTTTTGTCGAAAATCAGCCGTTTTTGCTCGAACATTAAATGCCTCCAAATGGTATTTACTTAACTTCCCGAGCCCCTGGAAGCATGAAAATCACTTTAAACATGCTAATTTTAGCTCTAACACTGATGATCCACCTACAAATGTGAACTGACGTTCAAAAATAAAACATTTGAAAACGGACCATTTTCCACATTTCTGAAGCATGACGTAATGGGGGGGTGTTATCTCTTTTGTCGAAAATCAGCCGTTTTTGCTCGAACATTAAATGCCTCCAAATGGTATTTAATTAACTTCCCGGGGTGAAGAAACCCTTTTTGAGAACTCAGAGTGAGTAAATTGGCCATTTTCATGCACTTTTAACCATTCCATAAATCTTGTGTTTTGGCCCCTGGAAGCATGAAAATCACTTTAAACGTGCTGATTTTAGCTCTAACACTGATGATCCACCTACAAATGTGAACTGACGTTCAAAAATAAAACATTTGAAAACGGACCATTTTCCACATTTCTGAAGCATGACGTAATGGGGGGGTGTTATCTCTTTTGTCGAAAATCAGCTGTTTTTGCTCGAACATTAAATGCCTCCAAATGGTATTTAATTAACTTCCCGAGCCCCTGGAAGCATGAAAATCACTTTAAACATGCAAATTTTAGCTCTAACACTGATGATCCACCTACAAATGTGAACTGACGTTCAAAAATAAAACATTTGAAAACGGACCATTTTCCACATTTCTGAAGCATGACGTAATGGGGGGGTGTTATCTCTTTTGTCGAAAATCAGCCGTTTTTGCTCGAACATTAAATGCCTCCAAATGGTATTTATTTCACTTCCCGAGCCCCTGGAAGCATGAAAATCACTTTAAACATGCTAATTTTAGCTCTAACATTGATGATCCACCTACAAATGTGAACTGACGTTCAAAAATAAAACATTTGAAAACGGACCATTTTCCACATTTCTGAAGCATGACGTAATGGGGGGGTGTTATCTCTTTTGTCGAAAATCAGCCATTTTTGCTCGAACATTAAATGCCTCCAAATGGTATTTAATTAACTTCCCGAGCCCCTGGAAGCATGAAAATCACTTTAAACATGCTAATTTCAGCTCTTACACTGATGATCCACCTACAAATGTGAACTGACGTTCAAAAAAATAACATTTGAAAACGGACCATTTTCCACATTTCTGAAGCATGACGTAATGGGGGGGTGTTATCTCTTTTGTCGAAAATCAGCCGTTTTTGCTCGAACATTAAATGCCTCCAAATGGTATTTATTTCACTTCCCAAGCCCCTGGAAGCATGAAAATCACTTTAAACATGCTAATTTGAGCTCTAACACTGATGATCCACCTACAAATGTGAACTGACGTTCAAAAATAAAACATTTGAAAACGGACGATTTTCCACATTTCTGAAGCATGACGTAATGGGGGGGTGTTATCTCTTTTGTCGAAAATCAGCCGTTTTTGCTCAAACATTAAATGCCTCCAAATGGTATTTACTTAACTTCCCGAGCCCCTGGAAGCATGAAAATCACTTTAAACATGCTAATTTTAGCTGTAACACTGATGATCCACCTACAAATGTGAACTGACGTTCAAAAATAAAACATTTGAAAACGGACCATTTTCCACATTTCTGAAGCATGACGTAATGGGGGGGTGTTATCTCTTTTGTCGAAAATCAGCCGTTTTTGCTCGAACATTAAATGCCTCCAAATGGTATTTAATTAACTTCCCGGGGTGAAGAAACCCTTTTTGAGAACTCAGAGTGAGTAAATTGGCCATTTTCATGCACTTTTAACCATTCCATAAATCTTGTGTTTTGGCCCCTGGAAGCATGAAAATCACTTTAAACGTGCTGATTTTAGCTCTAACACTGATGATCCACCTACAAATGTGAACTGACGTTCAAAAATAAAACATTTGAAAACGGACCATTTTCCACATTTCTGAAGCATGACGTAATGGGGGGGTGTTATCTCTTTTGTCGAAAATCAGCCGTTTTTGCTCGAACATTAAATGCCTCCAAATGGTATTTATTTCACTTCCCGAGCCCCTGGAAGCATGAAAATCACTTTAAACATGCTAATTTTAGCTCTAACACTGATGATCCACCTACAAATGTGAACTGACGTTCAAAAATAAAACATTTGAAAACGGACCATTTTCCACATTTCTGAAGCATGACGTAATGGGGGGGTGTTATCTCTTTTGTCGAAAATCAGCCATTTTTCCTCGAACATTAAATGCCTCCAAATGGTATTTAATTAACTTCCCGAGCCCCTGGAAGCATGAAAATCACTTTAAACATGCTAATTTCAGCTCTTACACTGATGATCCACCTACAAATGTGAACTGACGTTCAAAAAAATAACATTTGAAAACGGACCATTTTCCACATTTCTGAAGCATGACGTAATGGGGGGGTGTTATCTCTTTTGTCGAAAATCAGCCGTTTTTGCTCGAACATTAAATGCCTCCAAATGGTATTTATTTCACTTCCCAAGCCCCTGGAAGCATGAAAATCACTTTAAACATGCTAATTTTAGCTCTAACACTGATGATCCACCTACAAATGTGAACTGACATTCAAAAATAAAACATTTGAAAACGGACGATTTTCCACATTTCTGAAGCATGACGTAATGGGGGGGTGTTATCTCTTTTGTCGAAAATCAGCCGTTTTTGCTCGAACATTAAATGCCTCCAAATGGTATTTACTTAACTTCCCGAGCCCCTGGAAGCATGAAAATCACTTTAAACATGCTAATTTTAGCTCTAACACTGATGATCCACCTACAAATGTGAACTGACGTTCAAAAATAAAACATTTGAAAACGGACCATTTTCCACATTTCTGAAGCATGACGTAATGGGGGGGTGTTATCTCTTTTGTCGAAAATCAGCCGTTTTTGCTCGAACATTAAATGCCTCCAAATGGTATTTAATTAACTTCCCGGGGTGAAGAAACCCTTTTTGAGAACTCAGAGTGAGTAAATTGGCCATTTTCATGCACTTTTAACCATTCCATAAATCTTGTGTTTTGGCCCCTGGAAGCATGAAAATCACTTTAAACGTGCTGATTTTAGCTCTAACACTGATGATCCACCTACAAATGTGAACTGACGTTCAAAAATAAAACATTTGAAAACGGACCATTTTCCACATTTCTGAAGCATGACGTAATGGGGGGGTGTTATCTCTTTTGTCGAAAATCAGCTGTTTTTGCTCGAACATTAAATGCCTCCAAATGGTATTTAATTAACTTCCCGAGCCCCTGGAAGCATGAAAATCACTTTAAACATGCAAATTTTAGCTCTAACACTGATGATCCACCTACAAATGTGAACTGACGTTCAAAAATAAAACATTTGAAAACGGACCATTTTCCACATTTCTGAAGCATGACGTAATGGGGGGGTGTTATCTCTTTTGTCGAAAATCAGCCGTTTTTGCTCGAACATTAAATGCCTCCAAATGGTATTTATTTCACTTCCCGAGCCCCTGGAAGCATGAAAATCACTTTAAACATGCTAATTTTAGCTCTAACATTGATGATCCACCTACAAATGTGAACTGACGTTCAAAAATAAAACATTTGAAAACGGACCATTTTCCACATTTCTGAAGCATGACGTAATGGGGGGGTGTTATCTCTTTTGTCGAAAATCAGCCATTTTTGCTCGAACATTAAATGCCTCCAAATGGTATTTAATTAACTTCCCGAGCCCCTGGAAGCATGAAAATCACTTTAAACATGCTAATTTCAGCTCTTACACTGATGATCCACCTACAAATGTGAACTGACGTTCAAAAAAATAACATTTGAAAACGGACCATTTTCCACATTTCTGAAGCATGACGTAATGGGGGGGTGTTATCTCTTTTGTCGAAAATCAGCCGTTTTTGCTCGAACATTAAATGCCTCCAAATGGTATTTATTTCACTTCCCAAGCCCCTGGAAGCATGAAAATCACTTTAAACATGCTAATTTTAGCTCTAACACTGATGATCCACCTACAAATGTGAACTGACGTTCAAAAATAAAACATTTGAAAACGGACGATTTTCCACATTTCTGAAGCATGACGTAATGGGGGGGTGTTATCTCTTTTGTCGAAAATCAGCCGTTTTTGCTCGAACATTAAATGCCTCCAAATGGTATTTACTTAACTTCCCGAGCCCCTGGAAGCATGAAAATCACTTTAAACATGCTAATTTTAGCTGTAACACTGATGATCCACCTACAAATGTGAACTGACGTTCAAAAATAAAACATTTGAAAACTGACCATTTTCCACATTTCTGAAGCATGACGTAATGGGGGGGTGTTATCTCTTTTGTCGAAAATCAGCCGTTTTTGCTCGAACATTAAATGCCTCCAAATGGTATTTAATTAACTTCCCGGGGTGAAGAAACCCTTTTTGAGAACTCAGAGTGAGTAAATTGGCCATTTTCATGCACTTTTAACCATTCCATAAATCTTGTGTTTTGGCCCCTGGAAGCATGAAAATCACTTTAAACGTGCTGATTTTAGCTCTAACACTGATGATCCACCTACAAATGTGAACTGACGTTCAAAAATAAAACATTTGAAAACGGACCATTTTCCACATTTCTGAAGCATGACGTAATGGGGGGGTGTTATCTCTTTTGTCGAAAATCAGCCGTTTTTGCTCGAACATTAAATGCCTCCAAATGGTATTTAATTAACTTCCCGAGCCCCTGGAAGCATGAAAATCACTTTAAACATGCAAATTTTAGCTCTAACACTGATGATCCACCTACAAATGTGAACTGACGTTCAAAAATGGTGTTATCTCTTTTGTCGAAAATCAGCCGTTTTTGCTCGAACATTAAATGCCTCCAAATGGTATTTAATTAACTTCCCGGGGTGAAGAAACCCTTTTTGAGAACTCAGAGTGAGTAAATTGGCCATTTTCATGCACTTTTAACCATTCCATAAATCTTGTGTTTTGGCCCCTGGAAGCATGAAAATCACTTTAAACGTGCTAATTTTAGCTCTAACACTGATGATCCACCTACAAATGTGAACTGACGTTCAAAAATAAAACATTTGAAAAAGGATCATTTTCCACATTTCTGAAGCATGACGTAATGGGGGGGTGTTATCTCTTTTGTCGAAAATCAGCCGTTTTTGCTTGAACATTAAATGCCTCCAAATGGTATTTAATTAACTTCCCGAGCCCCTGGAAGCATGAAAATCACTTTAAACATGCTAATTTTAGCTCTAACACTGATGATCCACCTACAAATGTGAACTGACGTTCAAAAATAAAACATTTGAAAACGGACCATTTTCCACATTTCTGAAGCATGACGTAATGGGGGGGGTGTTATCTCTTTTGTCGAAAATCAGCCGTTTTTGCTCGAACATTAAATGCCTCCAAATGGTATTTATTTCACTTCCCGAGCCCCTGGAAGCATGAAAATCACTTTAAACATGCTAATTTTAGCTCTAACACTGATGATCCACCTACAAATGTGAACTGACGTTCAAAAATAAAACATTTGAAAACGGACCATTTTCCACATTTCTGAAGCATGACGTAATGGGGGGGTGTTATCTCTTTTGTCGAAAATCAGCCATTTTTGCTCAAACATTAAATGCCTCCAAATGGTATTTAATTAACTTCCCGAGCCCCTGGAAGCATGAAAATCACTTTAAACATGCTAATTTCAGCTCTTACACTGATGATCCACCTACAAATGTGAACTGACGTTCAAAAAAATAACATTTGAAAACGGACCATTTTCCACATTTCTGAAGCATGACGTAATGGGGGGGTGTTATCTCTTTTGTCGAAAATCAGCCGTTTTTGCTCGAACATTAAATGCCTCCAAATGGTATTTATTTCACTTCCCAAGCCCCTGGAAGCATGAAAATCACTTTAAACATGCTAATTTTAGCTCTAACACTGATGATCCACCTACAAATGTGAACTGACGTTCAAAAATAAAACATTTGAAAACGGACGATTTTCCACATTTCTGAAGCATGACGTAATGGGGGGGTGTTATCTCTTTTGTCGAAAATCAGCCGTTTTTGCTCGAACATTAAATGCCTCCAAATGGTATTTACTTAACTTCCCGAGCCCCTGGAAGCATGAAAATCACTTTAAACATGCTAATTTTAGCTCTAACACTGATGATCCACCTACAAATGTGAACTGACGTTAAAAAATAAAACATTTGAAAACGGACCATTTTCCACATTTCTGAAGCATGACGTAATGGGGGGGTGTTATCTCTTTTGTCGAAAATCAGCCGTTTTTGCTCGAACATTAAATGCCTCCAAATGGTATTTAATTAACTTCCCGGGGTGAAGAAACCCTTTTTGAGAACTCAGAGTGAGTAAATTGGCCATTTTCATGCACTTTTAACCATTCCATAAATCTTGTGTTTTGGCCCCTGGAAGCATGAAAATCACTTTAAACGTGCTGATTTTAGCTCTAACACTGATGATCCACCTACAAATGTGAACTGACGTTCAAAAATAAAACATTTGAAAACGGACCATTTTCCACATTTCTGAAGCATGACGTAATGGGGGGGTGTTATCTCTTTTTTCGAAAATCAGCCGTTTTTGCTCGAACATTAAATGCCTCCAAATGGTATTTAATTAACTTCCCGAGCCCCTGGAAGCATGAAAATCACTTTAAACATGCAAATTTTAGCTCTAACACTGATGATCCACCTACAAATGTGAACTGACGTTCAAAAATAAAACATTTGAAAACGGACCATTTTCCACATTTCTGAAGCATGACGTAATGGGGGGGTGTTATCTCTTTTGTCGAAAATCAGCCGTTTTTGCTCGAACATTAAATGCCTCCAAATGGTATTTAATTAACTTCCCGGGGTGAAGAAACCCTTTTTGAGAACTCAGAGTGAGTAAATTGGCCATTTTCATGCACTTTTAACCATTCCATAAATCTTGTGTTTTGGCCCCTGGAAGCATGAAAATCACTTTAAACGTGCTAATTTTAGCTCTAACACTGATGATCCACCTACAAATGTGAACTGACGTTCAAAAATAAAACATTTGAAAAAGGACCATTTTCCACATTTCTGAAGCATGACGTAATGGGGGGGTGTTATCTCTTTTGTCGAAAATCAGCCGTTTTTGCTCGAACATTAAATGCCTCCAAATGGCATTTACTTAACTTCCCGAGCCCCTGGAAGCATGAAAATCACTTTAAACATGCAAATTTTAGCTCTAACACTGATGATCCACCTACAAATGTGAACTGACGTTCAAAAATAAAACATTTGAAAACGGACCATTTTCCACATTTCTGAAGCATGACGTAATGGGGGGGTGTTATCTCTTTTGTCGAAAATCAGCCGTTTTTGCTCGAACATTAAATGCCTCCAAATGGTATTTATTTCACTTCCCGAGCCCCTGGAAGCATGAAAATCACTTTAAACATGCTAATTTTAGCTCTAACATTGATGATCCACCTACAAATGTGAACTGACGTTCAAAAATAAAACATTTGAAAACGGACCATTTTCCACATTTCTGAAGCATGACGTAATGGGGGGGTGTTATCTCTTTTGTCGAAAATCAGCCATTTTTGCTCGAACATTAAATGCCTCCAAATGGTATTTAATTAACTTCCCGAGCCCCTGGAAGCATGAAAATCACTTTAAACATGCTAATTTCAGCTCTTACACTGATGATCCACCTACAAATGTGAACTGACGTTCAAAAAAATAACATTTGAAAACGGACCATTTTCCACATTTCTGAAGCATGACGTAATGGGGGGGTGTTATCTCTTTTGTCGAAAATCAGCCGTTTTTGCTCGAACATTAAATGCCTCCAAATTGTATTTATTTCACTTCCCAAGCCCCTGGAAGCATGAAAATCACTTTAAACATGCTAATTTTAGCTCTAACACTGATGATCCACCTACAAATGTGAACTGACGTTCAAAAATAAAACATTTGAAAACGGACGATTTTCCACATTTCTGAAGCATGACGTAATGGGGGGGTGTTATCTCTTTTGTCGAAAATCAGCCGTTTTTGCTCGAACATTAAATGCCTCCAAATGGTATTTACTTAACTTCCCGAGCCCCTGGAAGCATGAAAATCACTTTAAACATGCTAATTTTAGCTCTAACACTGATGATCCACCTACAAATGTGAACTGACGTTCAAAAATAAAACATTTGAAAACGGACCATTTTCCACATTTCTGAAGCATGACGTAATGGGGGGGTGTTATCTCTTTTGTCGAAAATCAGCCGTTTTTGCTCGAACATTAAATGCCTCCAAATGGTATTTAATTAACTTCCCGGGGTGAAGAAACCCTTTTTGAGAACTCAGAGTGAGTAAATTGGCCATTTTCATGCACTTTTAACCATTCCATAAATCTTGTGTTTTGGCCCCTGGAAGCATGAAAATCACTTTAAACGTGCTGATTTTAGCTCTAACACTAATGATCCACCTACAAATGTGAACTGACGTTCAAAAATAAAACATTTGAAAACGGACCATTTTCCACATTTCTGAAGCATGACGTAATGGGGGGGTGTTATCTCTTTTTTCGAAAATCAGCCGTTTTTGCTCGAACATTAAATGCCTCCAAATGGTATTTAATTAACTTCCCGAGCCCCTGGAAGCATGAAAATCACTTTAAACATGCAAATTTTAGCTCTAACACTGATGATCCACCTACAAATGTGAACTGACGTTCAAAAATAAAACATTTGAAAACGGACCATTTTCCACATTTCTGAAGCATGACGTAATGGGGGGGTGTTATCTCTTTTGTCGAAAATCAGCCGTTTTTGCTCGAACATTAAATGCCTCCAAATGGTATTTAATTAACTTCCCGGGGTGAAGAAACCCTTTTTGAGAACTCAGAGTGAGTAAATTGGCCATTTTCATGCACTTTTAACCATTCCATAAATCTTGTGTTTTGGCCCCTGGAAGCATGAAAATCACTTTAAACGTGCTAATTTTAGCTCTAACACTGATGATCCACCTACAAATGTGAACTGACGTTCAAAAATAAAACATTTGAAAAAGGACCATTTTCCACATTTCTGAAGCATGACGTAATGGGGGGGTGTTATCTCTTTTGTCGAAAATCAGCCGTTTTTGCTCGAACATTAAATGCCTCCAAATGGCATTTACTTAACTTCCCGAGCCCCTGGAAGCATGAAAATCACTTTAAACATGCTAATTTTAGCTCTAACACTGATGATCCACCTACAAATGTGAACTGACGTTCAAAAATAAAACATTTGAAAACGGACCATTTTCCACATTTCTGAAGCATGACGTAATGGGGGGGTGTTATCTCTTTTGTCGAAAATCAGCCGTTTTTGCTCGAACATTAAATGCCTCCAAATGGTATTTAATTAACTTCCCGGGGTGAAGAAACCCTTTTTGAGAACTCAGAGTGAGTAAATTGGCCATTTTCATGCACTTTTAACCATTCCATAAATCTTGTGTTTTGGCCCCTGGAAGTATGAAAATCACTTTAAACGTGCTAATTTTAGCTCTAACACTGATGATCCACCTACAAATGTGAACTGACGTTCAAAAATAAAACATTTGAAAAAGGACCATTTTCCACATTTCTGAAGCATGACGTAATGGGGGGGTGTTATCTCTTTTGTCGAAAATCAGCCGTTTTTGCTCGAACATTAAATGCCTCCAAATGGCATTTACTTAACTTCCCGAGCCCCTGGAAGCATGAAAATCACTTTAAACATGCAAATTTTAGCTCTAACACTGATGATCCACCTACAAATGTGAACTGACGTTCAAAAATAAAACATTTGAAAACGGACCATTTTCCACATTTCTGAAGCATGACGTAATGGGGGGGTGTTATCTCTTTTGTCGAAAATCAGCCGTTTTTGCTCGAACATTAAATGCCTCCAAATGGTATTTATTTCACTTCCCGAGCCCCTGGAAGCATGAAAATCACTTTAAACATGCTAATTTTAGCTCTAACATTGATGATCCACCTACAAATGTGAACTGACGTTCAAAAATAAAACATTTGAAAACGGACCATTTTCCACATTTCTGAAGCATGACGTAATGGGGGGGTGTTATCTCTTTTGTCGAAAATCAGCCATTTTTGCTCGAACATTAAATGCCTCCAAATGGTATTTAATTAACTTCCCGAGCCCCTGGAAGCATGAAAATCACTTTAAACATGCTAATTTCAGCTCTTACACTGATGATCCACCTACAAATGTGAACTGACGTTCAAAAAAATAACATTTGAAAACGGACCATTTTCCACATTTCTGAAGCATGACGTAATGGGGGGGTGTTATCTCTTTTGTCGAAAATCAGCCGTTTTTGCTCGAACATTAAATGCCTCCAAATTGTATTTATTTCACTTCCCAAGCCCCTGGAAGCATGAAAATCACTTTAAACATGCTAATTTTAGCTCTAACACTGATGATCCACCTACAAATGTGAACTGACGTTCAAAAATAAAACATTTGAAAACGGACGATTTTCCACATTTCTGAAGCATGACGTAATGGGGGGGTGTTATCTCTTTTGTCGAAAATCAGCCGTTTTTGCTCGAACATTAAATGCCTCCAAATGGTATTTACTTAACTTCCCGAGCCCCTGGAAGCATGAAAATCACTTTAAACATGCTAATTTTAGCTCTAACACTGATGATCCACCTACAAATGTGAACTGACGTTCAAAAATAAAACATTTGAAAACGGACCATTTTCCACATTTCTGAAGCATGACGTAATGGGGGGGTGTTATCTCTTTTGTCGAAAATCAGCCGTTTTTGCTCGAACATTAAATGCCTCCAAATGGTATTTAATTAACTTCCCGGGGTGAAGAAACCCTTTTTGAGAACTCAGAGTGAGTAAATTGGCCATTTTCATGCACTTTTAACCATTCCATAAATCTTGTGTTTTGGCCCCTGGAAGCATGAAAATCACTTTAAACGTGCTGATTTTAGCTCTAACACTAATGATCCACCTACAAATGTGAACTGACGTTCAAAAATAAAACATTTGAAAACGGACCATTTTCCACATTTCTGAAGCATGACGTAATGGGGGGGTGTTATCTCTTTTTTCGAAAATCAGCCGTTTTTGCTCGAACATTAAATGCCTCCAAATGGTATTTAATTAACTTCCCGAGCCCCTGGAAGCATGAAAATCACTTTAAACATGCAAATTTTAGCTCTAACACTGATGATCCACCTACAAATGTGAACTGACGTTCAAAAATAAAACATTTGAAAACGGACCATTTTCCACATTTCTGAAGCATGACGTAATGGGGGGGTGTTATCTCTTTTGTCGAAAATCAGCCGTTTTTGCTCGAACATTAAATGCCTCCAAATGGTATTTAATTAACTTCCCGGGGTGAAGAAACCCTTTTTGAGAACTCAGAGTGAGTAAATTGGCCATTTTCATGCACTTTTAACCATTCCATAAATCTTGTGTTTTGGCCCCTGGAAGCATGAAAATCACTTTAAACGTGCTAATTTTAGCTCTAACACTGATGATCCACCTACAAATGTGAACTGACGTTCAAAAATAAAACATTTGAAAAAGGACCATTTTCCACATTTCTGAAGCATGACGTAATGGGGGGGTGTTATCTCTTTTGTCGAAAATCAGCCGTTTTTGCTCGAACATTAAATGCCTCCAAATGGCATTTACTTAACTTCCCGAGCCCCTGGAAGCATGAAAATCACTTTAAACATGCTAATTTTAGCTCTAACACTGATGATCCACCTACAAATGTGAACTGACGTTCAAAAATAAAACATTTGAAAACGGACCATTTTCCACATTTCTGAAGCATGACGTAATGGGGGGGTGTTATCTCTTTTGTCGAAAATCAGCCGTTTTTGCTCGAACATTAAATGCCTCCAAATGGTATTTAATTAACTTCCCGGGGTGAAGAAACCCTTTTTGAGAACTCAGAGTGAGTAAATTGGCCATTTTCATGCACTTTTAACCATTCCATAAATCTTGTGTTTTGGCCCCTGGAAGCATGAAAATCACTTTAAACGTGCTAATTTTAGCTCTAACACTGATGATCCACCTACAAATGTGAACTGACGTTCAAAAATAAAACATTTGAAAAAGGACCATTTTCCACATTTCTGAAGCATGACGTAATGGGGGGGTGTTATCTCTTTTGTCGAAAATCAGCCGTTTTTGCTCGAACATTAAATGCCTCCAAATGGCATTTACTTAACTTCCCGAGCCCCTGGAAGCATGAAAATCACTTTAAACATGCAAATTTTAGCTCTAACACTGATGATCCACCTACAAATGTGAACTGACGTTCAAAAATAAAACATTTGAAAACAGACCATTTTCCACATTTCTGAAGCATGACGTAATGGGGGGGTGTTATCTCTTTTGTCGAAAATCAGCCGTTTTTGCTCGAACATTAAATGCCTCCAAATGGTATTTATTTCACTTCCCGAGCCCCTGGAAGCATGAAAATCACTTTAAACATGCTAATTTTAGCTCTAACATTGATGATCCACCTACAAATGTGAACTGACGTTCAAAAATAAAACATTTGAAAACGGACCATTTTCCACATTTCTGAAGCATGACGTAATGGGGGGGTGTTATCTCTTTTGTCGAAAATCAGCCATTTTTGCTCGAACATTAAATGCCTCCAAATGGTATTTAATTAACTTCCCGAGCCCCTGGAAGCATGAAAATCACTTTAAACATGCTAATTTCAGCTCTTACACTGATGATCCACCTACAAATGTGAACTGACGTTCAAAAAAATAACATTTGAAAACGGACCATTTTCCACATTTCTGAAGCATGACGTAATGGGGGGGTGTTATCTCTTTTGTCGAAAATCAGCCGTTTTTGCTCGAACATTAAATGCCTCCAAATTGTATTTATTTCACTTCCCAAGCCCCTGGAAGCATGAAAATCACTTTAAACATGCTAATTTTAGCTCTAACACTGATGATCCACCTACAAATGTGAACTGACGTTCAAAAATAAAACATTTGAAAACGGACGATTTTCCACATTTCTGAAGCATGACGTAATGGGGGGGTGTTATCTCTTTTGTCGAAAATCAGCCGTTTTTGCTCGAACATTAAATGCCTCCAAATGGTATTTACTTAACTTCCCGAGCCCCTGGAAGCATGAAAATCACTTTAAACATGCTAATTTTAGCTCTAACACTGATGATCCACCTACAAATGTGAACTGACGTTCAAAAATAAAACATTTGAAAACGGACCATTTTCCACATTTCTGAAGCATGACGTAATGGGGGGGTGTTATCTCTTTTGTCGAAAATCAGCCGTTTTTGCTCGAACATTAAATGCCTCCAAATGGTATTTAATTAACTTCCCGGGGTGAAGAAACCCTTTTTGAGAACTCAGAGTGAGTAAATTGGCCATTTTCATGCACTTTTAACCATTCCATAAATCTTGTGTTTTGGCCCCTGGAAGCATGAAAATCACTTTAAACGTGCTGATTTTAGCTCTAACACTAATGATCCACCTACAAATGTGAACTGACGTTCAAAAATAAAACATTTGAAAACGGACCATTTTCCACATTTCTGAAGCATGACGTAATGGGGGGGTGTTATCTCTTTTTTCGAAAATCAGCCGTTTTTGCTCGAACATTAAATGCCTCCAAATGGTATTTAATTAACTTCCCGAGCCCCTGGAAGCATGAAAATCACTTTAAACATGCAAATTTTAGCTCTAACACTGATGATCCACCTACAAATGTGAACTGACGTTCAAAAATAAAACATTTGAAAACGGACCATTTTCCACATTTCTGAAGCATGACGTAATGGGGGGGTGTTATCTCTTTTGTCGAAAATCAGCCGTTTTTGCTCGAACATTAAATGCCTCCAAATGGTATTTAATTAACTTCCCGGGGTGAAGAAACCCTTTTTGAGAACTCAGAGTGAGTAAATTGGCCATTTTCATGCACTTTTAACCATTCCATAAATCTTGTGTTTTGGCCCCTGGAAGCATGAAAATCACTTTAAACGTGCTAATTTTAGCTCTAACACTGATGATCCACCTACAAATGTGAACTGACGTTCAAAAATAAAACATTTGAAAAAGGACCATTTTCCACATTTCTGAAGCATGACGTAATGGGGGGGTGTTATCTCTTTTGTCGAAAATCAGCCGTTTTTGCTCGAACATTAAATGCCTCCAAATGGCATTTACTTAACTTCCCGAGCCCCTGGAAGCATGAAAATCACTTTAAACATGCTAATTTTAGCTCTAACACTGATGATCCACCTACAAATGTGAACTGACGTTCAAAAATAAAACATTTGAAAACGGACCATTTTCCACATTTCTGAAGCATGACGTAATGGGGGGGTGTTATCTCTTTTGTCGAAAATCAGCCGTTTTTGCTCGAACATTAAATGCCTCCAAATGGTATTTAATTAACTTCCCGGGGTGAAGAAACCCTTTTTGAGAACTCAGAGTGAGTAAATTGGCCATTTTCATGCACTTTTAACCATTCCATAAATCTTGTGTTTTGGCCCCTGGAAGCATGAAAATCACTTTAAACGTGCTGATTTTAGCTCTAACACTGATGATCCACCTACAAATGTGAACTGACGTTCAAAAATAAAACATTTGAAAACGGACCATTTTCCACATTTCTGAAGCATGACGTAATGGGGGGTGTTATCTCTTTTGTCGAAAATCAGCCGTTTTTGCTCGAACATTAAATGCCTCCAAATGGTATTTAATTAACTTCCCGAGCCCCTGGAAGCATGAAAATCACTTTAAACATGCAAATTTTAGCTCTAACACTGATGATCCACCTACAAATGTGAACTGACGTTCAAAAATAAAACATTTGAAAACGGACCATTTTCCACATTTCTGAAGCATGACGTAATGGGGGGGTGTTATCTCTTTTGTCGAAAATCAGCCGTTTTTGCTCGAACATTAAATGCCTCCAAATGGTATTTATTTCACTTCCCGAGCCCCTGGAAGCATGAAAATCACTTTAAACATGCTAATTTTAGCTCTAACATTGATGATCCACCTACAAATGTGAACTGACGTTCAAAAATAAAACATTTGAAAACGGACCATTTTCCACATTTCTGAAGCATGACGTAATGGGGGGGTGTTATCTCTTTTGTCGAAAATCAGCCATTTTTGCTCGAACATTATATGCCTCCAAATGGTATTTAATTAACTTCCCGAGCCCCTGGAAGCATGAAAATCACTTTAAACATGCTAATTTCAGCTCTTACACTGATGATCCACCTACAAATGTGAACTGACGTTCAAAAAAATAACATTTGAAAACGGACCATTTTCCACATTTCTGAAGCATGACGTAATGGGGGGGTGTTATCTCTTTTGTCGAAAATCAGCCGTTTTTGCTCGAACATTAAATGCCTCCAAATGGTATTTATTTCACTTCCCAAGCCCCTGGAAGCATGAAAATCACTTTAAACATGCTAATTTTAGCTCTAACACTGATGATCCACCTACAAATGTGAACTGACGTTCAAAAATAAAACATTTGAAAACGGACGATTTTCCACATTTCTGAAGCATGACGTAATGGGGGGGTGTTATCTCTTTTGTCGAAAATCAGCCGTTTTTGCTCGAACATTAAATGCCTCCAAATGGTATTTACTTAACTTCCCGAGCCCCTGGAAGCATGAAAATCACTTTAAACATGCTAATTTTAGCTCTAACACTGATGATCCACCTACAAATGTGAACTGACGTTCAAAAATAAAACATTTGAAAACGGACCATTTTCCACATTTCTGAAGCATGACGTAATGGGGGGGTGTTATCTCTTTTGTCGAAAATCAGCCGTTTTTGCTCGAACATTAAATGCCTCCAAATGGTATTTAATTAACTTCCCGGGGTGAAGAAACCCTTTTTGAGAACTCAGAGTGAGTAAATTGGCCATTTTCATGCACTTTTAACCATTCCATAAATCTTGTGTTTTGGCCCCTGGAAGCATGAAAATCACTTTAAACGTGCTGATTTTAGCTCTAACACTGATGATCCACCTACAAATGTGAACTGACGTTCAAAAATAAAACATTTGAAAACGGACCATTTTCCACATTTCTGAAGCATGACGTAATGGGGGGGTGTTATCTCTTTTGTCGAAAATCAGCCGTTTTTGCTCGAACATTAAATGCCTCCAAATGGTATTTAATTAACTTCCCGAGCCCCTGGAAGCATGAAAATCACTTTAAACATGCAAATTTTAGCTCTAACACTGATGATCCACCTACAAATGTGAACTGACGTTCAAAAATAAAACATTTGAAAACGGACCATTTTCCACATTTCTGAAGCATGACGTAATGGGGGGGTGTTATCTCTTTTGTCGAAAATCAGCCGTTTTTGCTCGAACATTAAATGCCTCCAAATGGTATTTAATTAACTTCCCGGGGTGAAGAAACCCTTTTTGAGAACTCAGAGTGAGTAAATTGGCCATTTTCATGCACTTTTAACCATTCCATAAATCTTGTGTTTTGGCCCCTGGAAGCATGAAAATCACTTTAAACGTGCTAATTTTAGCTCTAACACTGATGATCCACCTACAAATGTGAACTGACGTTCAAAAATAAAACATTTGAAAAAGGACCATTTTCCACATTTCTGAAGCATGACGTAATGGGGGGGTGTTATCTCTTTTGTCGAAAATCAGCCGTTTTTGCTCGAACATTAAATGCCTCCAAATGGTATTTAATTAACTTCCCGAGCCCCTGGAAGCATGAAAATCACTTTAAACATGCTAATTTTAGCTCTAACACTGATGATCCACCTACAAATGTGAACTGACGTTCAAAAATAAAACATTTGAAAACGGACCATTTTCCACATTTCTGAAGCATGACGTAATGGGGGGGTGTTATCTCTTTTGTCGAAAATCAGCCGTTTTTGCTCGAACATTAAATGCCTCCAAATGGTATTTATTTCACTTCCCGAGCCCCTGGAAGCATGAAAATCACTTTAAACATGCTAATTTTAGCTCTAACACTGATGATCCACCTACAAATGTGAACTGACGTTCAAAAATAAAACATTTGAAAACGGACCATTTTCCACATTTCTGAAGCATGACGTAATGGGGGGGTGTTATCTCTTTTGTCGAAAATCAGCCATTTTTGCTCGAACATTAAATGCCTCCAAATGGTATTTAATTAACTTCCCGAGCCCCTGGAAGCATGAAAATCACTTTAAACATGCTAATTTCAGCTCTTACACTGATGATCCACCTACAAATGTGAACTGACGTTCAAAAAAATAACATTTGAAAACGGACCATTTTCCACATTTCTGAAGCATGACGTAATGGGGGGGTGTTATCTCTTTTGTCGAAAATCAGCCGTTTTTGCTCGAACATTAAATGCCTCCAAATGGTATTTATTTCACTTCCCAAGCCCCTGGAAGCATGAAAATCACTTTAAACATGCTAATTTTAGCTCTAACACTGATGATCCACCTACAAATGTGAACTGACGTTCAAAAATAAAACATTTGAAAACGGACGATTTTCCACATTTCTGAAGCATGACGTAATGGGGGGGTGTTATCTCTTTTGTCGAAAATCAGCCGTTTTTGCTCGAACATTAAATGCCTCCAAATGGTATTTACTTAACTTCCCGAGCCCCTGGAAGCATGAAAATCACTTTAAACATGCTAATTTTAGCTCTAACACTGATGATCCACCTACAAATGTGAACTGACGTTCAAAAATAAAACATTTGAAAACGGACCATTTTCCACATTTCTGAAGCATGACGTAATGGGGGGGTGTTATCTCTTTTGTCGAAAATCAGCCGTTTTTGCTCGAACATTAAATGCCTCCAAATGGTATTTAATTAACTTCCCGGGGTGAAGAAACCCTTTTTGAGAACTCAGAGTGAGTAAATTGGCCATTTTCATGCACTTTTAACCATTCCATAAATCTTGTGTTTTGGCCCCTGGAAGCATGAAAATCACTTTAAACGTGCTGATTTTAGCTCTAACACTGATGATCCACCTACAAATGTGAACTGACGTTCAAAAATAAAACATTTGAAAACGGACCATTTTCCACATTTCTGAAGCATGACGTAATGGGGGGGTGTTATCTCTTTTTTCGAAAATCAGCCGTTTTTGCTCGAACATTAAATGCCTCCAAATGGTATTTAATTAACTTCCCGAGCCCCTGGAAGCATGAAAATCACTTTAAACATGCAAATTTTAGCTCTAACACTGATGATCCACCTACAAATGTGAACTGACGTTCAAAAATAAAACATTTGAAAACGGACCATTTTCCACATTTCTGAAGCATGACGTAATGGGGGGGTGTTATCTCTTTTGTCGAAAATCAGCCGTTTTTGCTCGAACATTAAATGCCTCCAAATGGTATTTAATTAACTTCCCGGGGTGAAGAAACCCTTTTTGAGAACTCAGAGTGAGTAAATTGGCCATTTTCATGCACTTTTAACCATTCCATAAATCTTGTGTTTTGGCCCCTGGAAGCATGAAAATCACTTTAAACGTGCTAATTTTAGCTCTAACACTGATGATCCACCTACAAATGTGAACTGACGTTCAAAAATAAAACATTTGAAAAAGGACCATTTTCCACATTTCTGAAGCATGACGTAATGGGGGGGTGTTATCTCTTTTGTCGAAAATCAGCCGTTTTTGCTCGAACATTAAATGCCTCCAAATGGCATTTAATTAACTTCCCGAGCCCCTGGAAGCATGAAAATCACTTTAAACATGCTAATTTTAGCTCTAACACTGATGATCCACCTACAAATGTGAACTGACGTTCAAAAATAAAACATTTGAAAACGGACCATTTTCCACATTTCTGAAGCATGACGTAATGGGGGGGTGTTATCTCTTTTGTCGAAAATCAGCCGTTTTTGCTCGAACATTAAATGCCTCCAAATGGTATTTATTTCACTTCCCGAGCCCCTGGAAGCATGAAAATCACTTTAAACATGCTAATTTTAGCTCTAACACTGATGATCCACCTACAAATGTGAACTGACGTTCAAAAATAAAACATTTGAAAACGGACCATTTTCCACATTTCTGAAGCATGACGTAATGGGGGGGGTGTTATCTCTTTTGTCGAAAATCAGCCATTTTTGCTCGAACATTAAATGCCTCCAAATGGTATTTAATTAACTTCCCGAGCCCCTGGAAGCATGAAAATCACTTTAAACATGCTAATTTCAGCTCTTACACTGATGATCCACCTACAAATGTGAACTGACGTTCAAAAAAATAACATTTGAAAACGGACCATTTTCCACATTTCTGAAGCATGACGTAATGGGGGGGTGTTATCTCTTTTGTCGAAAATCAGCCGTTTTTGCTCGAACATTAAATGCCTCCAAATGGTATTTATTTCACTTCCCAAGCCCCTGGAAGCATGAAAATCACTTTAAACATGCTAATTTTAGCTCTAACACTGATGATCCACCTACAAATGTGAACTAACGTTCAAAAATAAAACATTTGAAAACGGACGATTTTCCACATTTCTGAAGCATGACGTAATGGGGGGGTGTTATCTCTTTTGTCGAAAATCAGCCGTTTTTGCTTGAACATTAAATGCCTCCAAATGGTATTTACTTAACTTCCCGAGCCCCTGGAAGCATGAAAATCACTTTAAACATGCTAATTTTAGCTCTAACACTGATGATCCACCTACAAATGTGAACTGACGTTCAAAAATAAAACATTTGAAAACGGACCATTTTCCACATTTCTGAAGCATGACGTAATGGGGGGGTGTTATCTCTTTTGTCGAAAATCAGCCGTTTTTGCTCGAACATTAAATGCCTCCAAATGGTATTTAATTAACTTCCCGGGGTGAAGAAACCCTTTTTGAGAACTCAGAGTGAGTAAATTGGCCATTTTCATGCACTTTTAACCATTCCATAAATCTTGTGTTTTGGCCCCTGGAAGCATGAAAATCACTTTAAACGTGCTGATTTTAGCTCTAACACTGATGATCCACCTACAAATGTGAACTGACGTTCAAAAATAAAACATTTGAAAACGGACCATTTTCCACATTTCTGAAGCATGACGTAATGGGGGGGTGTTATCTCTTTTGTCGAAAATCAGCCGTTTTTGCTCGAACATTAAATGCCTCCAAATGGTATTTAATTAACTTCCCGAGCCCCTGGAAGCATGAAAATCACTTTAAACATGCAAATTTTAGCTCTAACACTGATGATCCACCTACAAATGTTAACTGACGTTCAAAAATAAAACATTTGAAAACGGACCATTTTCCACATTTCTGAAGCATGACGTAATGGGGGGGTGTTATCTCTTTTGTCGAAAATCAGCCGTTTTTGCTCGAACATTAAATGCCTCCAAATGGTATTTAATTAACTTCCCGGGGTGAAGAAACCCTTTTTGAGAACTCAGAGTGAGTAAATTGGCCATTTTCATGCACTTTTAACCATTCCATAAATCTTGTGTTTTGGCCCCTGGAAGCATGAAAATCACTTTAAACGTGCTAATTTTAGCTCTAACACTGATGATCCACCTACAAATGTGAACTGACGTTCAAAAATAAAACATTTGAAAACGGACCATTTTCCACATTTCTGAAGCATGACGTAATGGGGGGGTGTTATCTCTTTTGTCGAAAATCAGCCGTTTTTGCTCGAACATTAAATGCCTCCAAATGGTATTTATTTCACTTCCCGAGCCCCTGGAAGCATGAAAATCACTTTAAACATGCTAATTTTAGCTCTAACACTGATGATCCACCTACAAATGTGAACTGACGTTCAAAAATAAAACATTTGAAAACGGACCATTTTCCACATTTCTGAAGCATGACGTAATGGGGGGGTGTTATCTCTTTTGTCGAAAATCAGCCATTTTTGCTCGAACATTAAATGCCTCCAAATGGTATTTAATTAACTTCCCGAGCCCCTGGAAGCATGAAAATCACTTTAAACATGCTAATTTCAGCTCTTACACTGATGATCCACCTACAAATGTGAACTGACGTTCAAAAAAATAACATTTGAAAACGGACCATTTTCCACATTTCTGAAGCATGACGTAATGGGGGGGTGTTATCTCTTTTGTCGAAAATCAGCCGTTTTTGCTCGAACATTAAATGCCTCCAAATGGTATTTATTTCACTTCCCAAGCCCCTGGAAGCATGAAAATCACTTTAAACATGCTAATTTTAGCTCTAACACTGATGATCCACCTACAAATGTGAACTGACGTTCAAAAATAAAACATTTGAAAACGGACGATTTTCCACATTTCTGAAGCATGACGTAATGGGGGGGTGTTATCTCTTTTGTCGAAAATCAGCCGTTTTTGCTCGAACATTAAATGCCTCCAAATGGTATTTACTTAACTTCCCGAGCCCCTGGAAGCATGAAAATCACTTTAAACATGCTAATTTTAGCTCTAACACTGATGATCCACCTACAAATGTGAACTGACGTTCAAAAATAAAACATTTGAAAACGGACCATTTTCCACATTTCTGAAGCATGACGTAATGGGGGGGTGTTATCTCTTTTGTCGAAAATCAGCCGTTTTTGCTCGAACATTAAATGCCTCCAAATGGTATTTAATTAACTTCCCGGGGTGAAGAAACCCTTTTTGAGAACTCAGAGTGAGTAAATTGGCCATTTTCATGCACTTTTAACCATTCCATAAATCTTGTGTTTTGGCCCCTGGAAGCATGAAAATCACTTTAAACGTGCTGATTTTAGCTCTAACACTGATGATCCACCTACAAATGTGAACTGACGTTCAAAAATAAAACATTTGAAAACGGACCATTTTCCACATTTCTGAAGCATGACGTAATGGGGGGGTGTTATCTCTTTTGTCGAAAATCAGCCGTTTTTGCTCGAACATTAAATGCCTCCAAATGGTATTTAATTAACTTCCCGAGCCCCTGGAAGCATGAAAATCACTTTAAACATGCAAATTTTAGCTCTAACACTGATGATCCACCTACAAATGTGAACTGACGTTCAAAAATAAAACATTTGAAAACGGACCATTTTCCACATTTCTGAAGCATGACGTAATGGGGGGGTGTTATCTCTTTTGTCGAAAATCAGCCGTTTTTGCTCGAACATTAAATGCCTCCAAATGGTATTTAATTAACTTCCTGGGGTGAAGAAACCCTTTTTGAGAACTCAGAGTGAGTAAATTGGCCATTTTCATGCACTTTTAACCATTCCATAAATCTTGTGTTTTGGCCCCTGGAAGCATGAAAATCACTTTAAACGTGCTAATTTTAGCTCTAACACTGATGATCCACCTACAAATGTGAACTGACGTTCAAAAATAAAACATTTGAAAAAGGACCATTTTCCACATTTCTGAAGCATGACGTAATGGGGGGGTGTTATCTCTTTTGTCGAAAATCAGCCGTTTTTGCTCGAACATTAAATGCCTCCAAATGGTATTTAATTAACTTCCCGAGCCCCTGGAAGCATGAAAATCACTTTAAACATGCTAATTTTAGCTCTAACACTGATGATCCACCTACAAATGTGAACTGACGTTCAAAAATAAAACATTTGAAAACGGACCATTTTCCACATTTCTGAAGCATGACGTAATGGGGGGGTGTTATCTTTTTTGTCGAAAATCAGCCGTTTTTGCTCGAACATTAAATGCCTCCAAATGGTATTTATTTCACTTCCCGAGCCCCTGGAAGCATGAAAATCACTTTAAACATGCTAATTTTAGCTCTAACACTGATGATCCACTTACAAATGTGAACTGACGTTCAAAAATAAAACATTTGAAAACGGACCATTTTCCACATTTCTGAAGCATGACGTAATGGGGGGGTGTTATCTCTTTTGTCGAAAATCAGCCATTTTTGCTCGAACATTAAATGCCTCCAAATGGTATTTAATTAACTTCCCGAGCCCCTGGAAGCATGAAAATCACTTTAAACATGCTAATTTCAGCTCTTACACTGATGATCCACCTACAAATGTGAACTGACGTTCAAAAAAGATAACATTTGAAAACGGACCATTTTCCACATTTCTGAAGCATGACGTAATGGGGGGGTGTTATCTCTTTTGTCGAAAATCAGCCGTTTTTGCTCGAACATTAAATGCCTCCAAATGGTATTTATTTCACTTCCCAAGCCCCTGGAAGCATGAAAATCACTTTAAACATGCTAATTTTAGCTCTAACACTGATGATCCACCTTCAAATGTGAACTGACGTTCAAAAATAAAACATTTGAAAACGGACGATTTTCCACATTTCTGAAGCATGACGTAATGGGGGGGTGTTATCTCTTTTGTCGAAAATCAGCCGTTTTTGCTCGAACATTAAATGCCTCCAAATGGTATTTACTTAACTTCCCGAGCCCCTGGAAGCATGAAAATCACTTTAAACATGCTAATTTTAGCTCTAACACTGATGATCCACCTACAAATGTGAACTGACGTTCAAAAATAAAACATTTGAAAACGGACCATTTTCCACATTTCTGAAGCATGACGTAATGGGGGGTGTTATCTCTTTTGTCGAAAATCAGCCGTTTTTGCTCGAACATTAAATGCCTCCAAATGGTATTTATTTCACTTCCCAAGCCCCTGGAAGCATGAAAATCACTTTAAACATGCTAATTTTAGCTCTAACACTGATGATCCACCTACAAATGTGAACTGACGTTCAAAAATAAAACATTTGAAAACGGACGATTTTCCACATTTCTGAAGCATGACGTAATGGGGGGGTGTTATCTCTTTTGTCGAAAATCAGCCGTTTTTGCTCGAACATTAAATGCCTCCAAATGGTATTTACTTAACTTCCCGAGCCCCTGGAAGCATGAAAATCACTTTAAACATGCTAATTTTAGCTCTAACACTGATGATCCACCTACAAATGTGAACTGACGTTCAAAAATAAAACATTTGAAAACGGACCATTTTCCACATTTCTGAAGCATGACGTAATGGGGGGGTGTTATCTCTTTTGTCGAAAATCAGCCGTTTTTGCTCGAACATTAAATGCCTCCAAATGGTATTTAATTAACTTCCCGGGGTGAAGAAACCCTTTTTGAGAACTCAGAGTGAGTAAATTGGCCATTTTCATGCACTTTTAACCATTCCATAAATCTTGTGTTTTGGCCCCTGGAAGCATGAAAATCACTTTAAACGTGCTGATTTTAGCTCTAACACTGATGATCCACCTACAAATGTGAACTGACGTTCAAAAATAAAACATTTGAAAACGGACCATTTTCCACATTTCTGAAGCATGACGTAATGGGGGGGTGTTATCTCTTTTGTCGAAAATCAGCCGTTTTTGCTCGAACATTAAATGCCTCCAAATGGTATTTAATTAACTTCCCGAGCCCCTGGAAGCATGAAAATCACTTTAAACATGCAAATTTTAGCTCTAACACTGATGATCCACCTACAAATGTGAACTGAGGTTCAAAAATAAAACATTTGAAAACGGACCATTTTCCACATTTCTGAAGCATGACGTAATGGGGGGGTGTTATCTCTTTTGTCGAAAATCAGCCGTTTTTGCTCGAACATTAAATGCCTCCAAATGGTATTTAATTAACTTCCCGGGGTGAAGAAACCCTTTTTGAGAACTCAGAGTGAGTAAATTGGCCATTTTCATGCACTTTTAACCATTCCATAAATCTTGTGTTTTGGCCCCTGGAAGCATGAAAATCACTTTAAACGTGCTAATTTTAGCTCTAACACTGATGATCCACCTACAAATGTGAACTGACGTTCAAAAATAAAACATTTGAAAAAGGACCATTTTCCACATTTCTGAAGCATGACGTAATGGGGGGGTGTTATCTCTTTTGTCGAAAATCAGCCGTTTTTGCTCGAACATTAAATGCCTCCAAATGGTATTTAATTAACTTCCCGAGCCCCTGGAAGCATGAAAATCACTTTAAACATGCTAATTTTAGCTCTAACACTGATGATCCACCTACAAATGTGAACTGACGTTCAAAAATAAAACATTTGAAAACGGACCATTTTCCACATCTCTGAAGCATGACGTAATGGGGGGGTGTTATCTTTTTTGTCGAAAATCAGCCGTTTTTGCTCGAACATTAAATGCCTCCAAATGGTATTTATTTCACTTCCCGAGCCCCTGGAAGCATGAAAATCACTTTAAACATGCTAATTTTAGCTCTAACACTGATGATCCACTTACAAATGTGAACTGACGTTCAAAAATAAAACATTTGAAAACGGACCATTTTCCACATTTCTGAAGCATGACGTAATGGGGGGGTGTTATCTCTTTTGTCGAAAATCAGCCATTTTTGCTCGAACATTAAATGCCTCCAAATGGTATTTAATTAACTTCCCGAGCCCCTGGAAGCATGAAAATCACTTTAAACATGCTAATTTCAGCTCTTACACTGATGATCCACCTACAAATGTGAACTGACGTTCAAAAAAGATAACATTTGAAAACGGACCATTTTCCACATTTCTGAAGCATGACGTAATGGGGGGGTGTTATCTCTTTTGTCGAAAATCAGCCGTTTTTGCTCGAACATTAAATGCCTCCAAATGGTATTTATTTCACTTCCCAAGCCCCTGGAAGCATGAAAATCACTTTAAACATGCTAATTTTAGCTCTAACACTGATGATCCACCTTCAAATGTGAACTGACGTTCAAAAATAAAACATTTGAAAACGGACGATTTTCCACATTTCTGAAGCATGACGTAATGGGGGGGTGTTATCTCTTTTGTCGAAAATCAGCCGTTTTTGCTCGAACATTAAATGCCTCCAAATGGTATTTACTTAACTTCCCGAGCCCCTGGAAGCATGAAAATCACTTTAAACATGCTAATTTTAGCTCTAACACTGATGATCCACCTACAAATGTGAACTGACGTTCAAAAATAAAACATTTGAAAACGGACCATTTTCCACATTTCTGAAGCATGACGTAATGGGGGGGTGTTATCTCTTTTGTCGAAAATCAGCCGTTTTTGCTCGAACATTAAATGCCTCCAAATGGTATTTAATTAACTTCCCGGGGTGAAGAAACCCTTTTTGAGAACTCAGAGTGAGTAAATTGGCCATTTTCATGCACTTTTAACCGTTCCATAAATCTTGTGTTTTGGCCCCTGGAAGCATGAAAATCACTTTAAACGTGCTGATTTTAGCTCTAACACTGATGATCCACCTACAAATGTGAACTGACGTTCAAAAATAAAACATTTGAAAACGGACCATTTTCCACATTTCTGAAGCATGACGTAATGGGGGGGTGTTATCTCTTTTGTCGAAAATCAGCCGTTTTTGCTCGAACATTAAATGCCTCCAAATGGTATTTAATTAACTTCCCGAGCCCCTGGAAGCATGAAAATCACTTTAAACATGCAAATTTTAGCTCTAACACTGATGATCCACCTACAAATGGGAACTGACGTTCAAAAATAAAACATTTGAAAACGGACCATTTTCCACATTTCTGAAGCATGACGTAATGGGGGGGTGTTATCTCTTTTGTCGAAAATCAGCCGTTTTTGCTCGAACATTAAATGCCTCCAAATGGTATTTAATTAACTTCCCGGGGTGAAGAAACCCTTTTTGAGAACTCAGAGTGAGTAAATTGGCCATTTTCATGCACTTTTAACCATTCCATAAATCTTGTGTTTTGGCCCCTGGAAGCATGAAAATCACTTTAAACGTGCTAATTTTAGCTCTAACACTGATGATCCACCTACAAATGTGAACTGACGTTCAAAAATAAAACATTTGAAAAAGGACCATTTTCAACATTTCTGAAGCATGACGTAATGGGGGGGTGTTATCTCTTTTGTCGAAAATCAGCCGTTTTTGCTTGAACATTAAATGCCTCCAAATGGTATTTAATTAACTTCCCGAGCCCCTGGAAGCATGAAAATCACTTTAAACATGCTAATTTTAGCTCTAACACTGATGATCCACCTACAAATGTGAACTGACGTTCAAAAATAAAACATTTGAAAACGGACCATTTTCCACATTTCTGAAGCATGATGTAATGGGGGGGTGTTATCTCTTTTGTCGAAAATCAGCCGTTTTTGCTCGAACATTAAATGCCTCCAAATGGTATTTAATTAACTTCCCGGGGTGAAGAAACCCTTTTTGAGAACTCAGAGTGAGTAAATTGGCCATTTTCATGCACTTTTAACCATTCCATAAATCTTGTGTTTTGGCCCCTGGAAGCATGAAAATCACTTTAAACGTGCTGATTTTAGCTCTAACACTGATGATCCACCTACAAATGTGAACTGACGTTCAAAAATAAAACATTTGAAAACGGACCATTTTCCACATTTCTGAAGCATGACGTAATGGGGGGGTGTTATCTCTTTTGTCGAAAATCAGCCGTTTTTGCTCGAACATTAAATGCCTCCAAATGGTATTTAATTAACTTCCCGAGCCCCTGGAAGCATGAAAATCACTTTAAACATGCAAATTTTAGCTCTAACACTGATGATCCACCTACAAATGTGAACTGACGTTCAAAAATAAAACATTTGAAAACGGACCATTTTCCACATTTCTGAAGCATGACGTAATGGGGGGGTGTTATCTCTTTTGTCGAAAATCAGCCGTTTTTGCTCGAACATTAAATGCCTCCAAATGGTATTTAATTAACTTCCCGGGGTGAAGAAACCCTTTTTGAGAACTCAGAGTGAGTAAATTGGCCATTTTCATGCACTTTTAACCATTCCATAAATCTTGTGTTTTGGCCCCTGGAAGCATGAAAATCACTTTAAACGTGCTCATTTTAGCTCTAACACTGATGATCCACCTACAAATGTGAACTGACGTTCAAAAATAAAACATTTGAAAAAGGACCATTTTCAACATTTCTGAAGCATGACGTAATGGGGGGGTGTTATCTCTTTTGTCGAAAATCAGCCGTTTTTGCTCGAACATTAAATGCCTCCAAATGGTATTTAATTAACTTCCCGAGCCCCTGGAAGCATGAAAATCACTTTAAACATGCTAATTTTAGCTCTAACACTGATGATCCACCTACAAATGTGAACTGACGTTCAAAAATAAAACATTTGAAAACGGACCATTTTCCACATTTCTGAAGCATGATGTAATGGGGGGGTGTTATCTCTTTTGTCGAAAATCAGCCGTTTTTGCTCGAACATTAAATGCCTCCAAATGGTATTTAATTAACTTCCCGGGGTGAAGAAACCCTTTTTGAGAACTCAGAGTGAGTAAATTGGCCATTTTCATGCACTTTTAACCATTCCATAAATCTTGTGTTTTGGGCCCCTGGAAGCATGAAAATCACTTTAAACATGCTAATTTTAGCTCTAACACTGATGATCCACCTACAAATGTGAACTGACGCTCAAAAATAAAACATTTGAAAACGGACCATTTTCCACATTTCTGAAGCATGACGTAATGGGGGGGTGTTATCTCTTTTGTCGAAAATCAGCCGTTTTTGCTCAAACATTAAATGCCTCCAAATGGTATTTAATTAACTTCCCGGGATGAAGAAACCCTTTTTGAGAACTCAGAGTGAGTAAATTGGCCATTTTCATGCACTTTTAACCATTCCATAAATCTTGTGTTTTGGCCCCTGGAAGCATGAAAATCACTTTAAACGTGCTGATTTTAGCTCTAACACTGATGATCCACCTACAAATGTGAACTGACGTTCAAAAATAAAACATTTGAAAACGGACCATTTTCCACATTTCTGAAGCATGACGTAATGGGGGGGTGTTATCTCTTTTGTCGAAAATCAGCCGTTTTTGCTCGAACATTAAATGCCTCCAAATGGTATTTAATTAACTTCCCGAGCCCCTGGAAGCATGAAAATCACTTTAAACATGCAAATTTTAGCTCTAACACTGATGATCCACCTACAAATGTGAACTGACGTTCAAAAATAAAACATTTGAAAACGGACCATTTTCCACATTTCTGAAGCATGACGTAATGGGGGGGTGTTATCTCTTTTGTCGAAAATCAGCCGTTTTTGCTCGAACATTAAATGCCTCCAAATGGTATTTAATTAACTTCCCGGGGTGAAGAAACCCTTTTTGAGAACTCAGAGTGAGTAAATTGGCCATTTTCATGCACTTTTAACCATTCCATAAATCTTGTGTTTTGGCCCCTGGAAGCATGAAAATCACTTTAAACGTGCTAATTTTAGCTCTAACACTGATGATCCACCTACAAATGTGAACTGACGTTCAAAAATAAAACATTTGAAAAAGGACCATTTTCCACATTTCTGAAGCATGACGTAATGGGGGGTGTTATCTCTTTTGTCGAAAATCAGCCGTTTTTGCTCGAACATTAAATGCCTCCAAATGGTATTTAATTAACTTCCCGAGCCCCTGGAAGCATGAAAATCACTTTAAACATGCTAATTTTAGCTCTAACACTGATGATCCACCTACAAATGTGAACTGACGTTCAAAAATAAAACATTTGAAAACGGACCATTTTCCACATTTCTGAAGCATGACGTAATGGGGGGGTGTTATCTCTTTTGTCGAAAATCAGCCGTTTTTGCTCGAACATTAAATGCCTCCAAATGGTATTTATTTCACTTCCCGAGCCCCTGGAAGCATGAAAATCACTTTAAACATGCTAATTTTAGCTCTAACACTGATGATCCACCTACAAATGTGAACTGACGTTCAAAAATAAAACATTTGAAAACGGACCATTTTCCACATTTCTGAAGCATGACGTAATGGGGGGGTGTTATCTCTTTTGTCGTAAATCAGCCATTTTTGCTCGAACATTAAATGCCTCCAAATGGTATTTAATTAACTTCCCGAGCCCCTGGAAGCATGAAAATCACTTTAAACATGCTAATTTCAGCTCTTACACTGATGATCCACCTACAAATGTGAACTGACGTTCAAAAAAATAACATTTGAAAACGGACCATTTTCCACATTTCTGAAGCATGACGTAATGGGGGGGGGTGTTATCTCTTTTGTCGAAAATCAGCCGTTTTTGCTCGAACATTAAATGCCTCCAAATGGTATTTAATTAACTTCCCGGGGTGAAGAAACCCTTTTTGAGAACTCAGAGTGAGTAAATTGGCCATTTTCATGCACTTTTAACCATTCCATAAATCTTGTGTTTTGGCCCCTGGAAGCATGAAAATCACTTTAAACGTGCTGATTTTAGCTCTAACACTGATGATCCACCTACAAATGTGAACTGACGTTCAAAAATAAAACATTTGAAAACGGACCATTTTCCACATTTCTGAAGCATGACGTAATGGGGGGGTGTTATCTCTTTTGTCGAAAATCAGCCGTTTTTGCTCGAACATTAAATGCCTCCAAATGGTATTTAATTAACTTCCCGAGCCCCTGGAAGCATGAAAATCACTTTAAACATGCAAATTTTAGCTCTAACACTGATGATCCACCTACAAATGTGAACTGACGTTCAAAAATAAAACATTTGAAAAAGGACCATTTTCAACATTTCTGAAGCATGACGTAATGGGGGGGTGTTATCTCTTTTGTCGAAAATCAGCCGTTTTTGCTTGAACATTAAATGCCTCCAAATGGTATTTAATTAACTTCCCGAGCCCCTGGAAGCATGAAAATCACTTTAAACATGCTAATTTTAGCTCTAACACTGATGATCCACCTACAAATGTGAACTGACGTTCAAAAATAAAACATTTGAAAACGGACCATTTTCCACATTTCTGAAGCATGATGTAATGGGGGGGTGTTATCTCTTTTGTCGAAAATCAGCCGTTTTTGCTCGAACATTAAATGCCTCCAAATGGTATTTAATTAACTTCCCGGGGTGAAGAAACCCTTTTTGAGAACTCAGAGTGAGTAAATTGGCCATTTTCATGCACTTTTAACCATTCCATAAATCTTGTGTTTTGGCCCCTGGAAGCATGAAAATCACTTTAAACGTGCTGATTTTAGCTCTAACACTGATGATCCACCTACAAATGTGAACTGACGTTCAAAAATAAAACATTTGAAAACGGACCATTTTCCACATTTCTGAAGCATGACGTAATGGGGGGGTGTTATCTCTTTTGTCGAAAATCAGCCGTTTTTGCTCGAACATTAAATGCCTCCAAATGGTATTTAATTAACTTCCCGAGCCCCTGGAAGCATGAAAATCACTTTAAACATGCAAATTTTAGCTCTAACACTGATGATCCACCTACAAATGTGAACTGACGTTCAAAAATAAAACATTTGAAAACGGACCATTTTCCACATTTCTGAAGCATGACGTAATGGGGGGGTGTTATCTCTTTTGTCGAAAATCAGCCGTTTTTGCTCGAACATTAAATGCCTCCAAATGGTATTTAATTAACTTCCCGGGGTGAAGAAACCCTTTTTGAGAACTCAGAGTGAGTAAATTGGCCATTTTCATGCACTTTTAACCATTCCATAAATCTTGTGTTTTGGCCCCTGGAAGCATGAAAATCACTTTAAACGTGCTCATTTTAGCTCTAACACTGATGATCCACCTACAAATGTGAACTGACGTTCAAAAATAAAACATTTGAAAAAGGACCATTTTCAACATTTCTGAAGCATGACGTAATGGGGGGGTGTTATCTCTTTTGTCGAAAATCAGCCGTTTTTGCTCGAACATTAAATGCCTCCAAATGGTATTTAATTAACTTCCCGAGCCCCTGGAAGCATGAAAATCACTTTAAACATGCTAATTTTAGCTCTAACACTGATGATCCACCTACAAATGTGAACTGACGTTCAAAAATAAAACATTTGAAAACGGACCATTTTCCACATTTCTGAAGCATGATGTAATGGGGGGGTGTTATCTCTTTTGTCGAAAATCAGCCGTTTTTGCTCGAACATTAAATGCCTCCAAATGGTATTTAATTAACTTCCCGGGGTGAAGAAACCCTTTTTGAGAACTCAGAGTGAGTAAATTGGCCATTTTCATGCACTTTTAACCATTCCATAAATCTTGTGTTTTGGGCCCCTGGAAGCATGAAAATCACTTTAAACATGCTAATTTTAGCTCTAACACTGATGATCCACCTACAAATGTGAACTGACGCTCAAAAATAAAACATTTGAAAACGGACCATTTTCCACATTTCTGAAGCATGACGTAATGGGGGGGTGTTATCTCTTTTGTCGAAAATCAGCCGTTTTTGCTCAAACATTAAATGCCTCCAAATGGTATTTAATTAACTTCCCGGGATGAAGAAACCCTTTTTGAGAACTCAGAGTGAGTAAATTGGCCATTTTCATGCACTTTTAACCATTCCATAAATCTTGTGTTTTGGCCCCTGGAAGCATGAAAATCACTTTAAACGTGCTGATTTTAGCTCTAACACTGATGATCCACCTACAAATTTGAACTGACGTTCAAAAATAAAACATTTGAAAACGGACCATTTTCCACATTTCTGAAGCATGACGTAATGGGGGGGTGTTATCTCTTTTGTCGAAAATCAGCCGTTTTTGCTCGAACATTAAATGCCTCCAAATGGTATTTAATTAACTTCCCGAGCCCCTGGAAGCATGAAAATCACTTTAAACATGCAAATTTTAGCTCTAACACTGATGATCCACCTACAAATGTGAACTGACGTTCAAAAATAAAACATTTGAAAACGGACCATTTTCCACATTTCTGAAGCATGACGTAATGGGGGGGTGTTATCTCTTTTGTCGAAAATCAGCCGTTTTTGCTCGAACATTAAATGCCTCCAAATGGTATTTAATTAACTTCCCGGGGTGAAGAAACCCTTTTTGAGAACTCAGAGTGAGTAAATTGGCCATTTTCATGCACTTTTAACCATTCCATAAATCTTGTGTTTTGGCCCCTGGAAGCATGAAAATCACTTTAAACGTGCTAATTTTAGCTCTAACACTGATGATCCACCTACAAATGTGAACTGACGTTCAAAAATAAAACATTTGAAAAAGGACCATTTTCCACATTTCTGAAGCATGACGTAATGGGGGGTGTTATCTCTTTTGTCGAAAATCAGCCGTTTTTGCTCGAACATTAAATGCCTCCAAATGGTATTTAATTAACTTCCCGAGCCCCTGGAAGCATGAAAATCACTTTAAACATGCTAATTTTAGCTCTAACACTGATGATCCACCTACAAATGTGAACTGACGTTCAAAAATAAAACATTTGAAAACGGACCATTTTCCACATTTCTGAAGCATGACGTAATGGGGGGGTGTTATCTCTTTTGTCGAAAATCAGCCGTTTTTGCTCGAACATTAAATGCCTCCAAATGGTATTTATTTCACTTCCCGAGCCCCTGGAAGCATGAAAATCACTTTAAACATGCTAATTTTAGCTCTAACACTGATGATCCACCTACAAATGTGAACTGACGTTCAAAAATAAAACATTTGAAAACGGACCATTTTCCACATTTCTGAAGCATGACGTAATGGGGGGGTGTTATCTCTTTTGTCGTAAATCAGCCATTTTTGCTCGAACATTAAATGCCTCCAAATGGTATTTAATTAACTTCCCGAGCCCCTGGAAGCATGAAAATCACTTTAAACATGCTAATTTCAGCTCTTACACTGATGATCCACCTACAAATGTGAACTGACGTTCAAAAAAATAACATTTGAAAACGGACCATTTTCCACATTTCTGAAGCATGACGTAATGGGGGGGGGTGTTATCTCTTTTGTCGAAAATCAGCCGTTTTTGCTCGAACATTAAATGCCTCCAAATGGTATTTAATTAACTTCCCGGGGTGAAGAAACCCTTTTTGAGAACTCAGAGTGAGTAAATTGGCCATTTTCATGCACTTTTAACCATTCCATAAATCTTGTGTTTTGGCCCCTGGAAGCATGAAAATCACTTTAAACGTGCTGATTTTAGCTCTAACACTGATGATCCACCTACAAATGTGAACTGACGTTCAAAAATAAAACATTTGAAAACGGACCATTTTCCACATTTCTGAAGCATGACGTAATGGGGGGGTGTTATCTCTTTTGTCGAAAATCAGCCGTTTTTGCTCGAACATTAAATGCCTCCAAATGGTATTTAATTAACTTCCCGAGCCCCTGGAAGCATGAAAATCACTTTAAACATGCAAATTTTAGCTCTAACACTGATGATCCACCTACAAATGTGAACTGACGTTCAAAAATAAAACATTTGAAAACGGACCATTTTCCACATTTCTGAAGCATGACGTAATGGGGGGGTGTTATCTCTTTTGTCGAAAATCAGCCATTTTTGCTCGAACATTAAATGCCTCCAAATGGTATTTAATTAACTTCCCGAGCCCCTGGAAGCATGAAAATCACTTTAAACATGCTAATTTCAGCTCTTACACTGATGATCCACCTACAAATGTGAACTGACGTTCAAAAAAATAACATTTGAAAACGGACCATTTTCCACATTTCTGAAGCATGACGTAATGGGGGGGGTGTTATCTCTTTTGTCGAAAATCAGCCGTTTTTGCTCGAACATTAAATGCCTCCAAATGGTATTTATTTCACTTCCCAAGCCCCTGGAAGCATGAAAATCACTTTAAACATGCTAATTTTAGCTCTAACACTGATGATCCACCTACAAATGTGAACTGACGTTCAAAAATAAAACATTTGAAAACGGACCATTTTCCACATTTCTGAAGCATGACGTAATGGGGGGGTGTTATCTCTTTTGTCGAAAATCAGCCGTTTTTGCTCGAACATTAAATGCCTCCAAATGGTATTTAATTAACTTCCCGAGCCCCTGGAAGCATGAAAATCACTTTAAACATGCAAATTTTAGCTCTAACACTGATGATCCACCTACAAATGTGAACTGACGTTCAAAAATAAAACATTTGAAAACGGACCATTTTCCACATTTCTGAAGCATGACGTAATGGGGGGGTGTTATCTCTTTTGTCGAAAATCAGCCGTTTTTGCTCGAACATTAAATGCCTCCAAATGGTATTTAATTAACTTCCCGGGGTGAAGAAACCCTTTTTGAGAACTCAGAGTGAGTAAATTGGCCATTTTCATGCACTTTTAACCATTCCATAAATCTTGTGTTTTGGCCCCTGGAAGCATGAAAATCACTTTAAACGTGCTAATTTTAGCTCTAACACTGATGATCCACCTACAAATGTGAACTGACGTTCAAAAATAAAACATTTGAAAAAGGACCATTTTCCACATTTCTGAAGCATGACGTAATGGGGGGTGTTATCTCTTTTGTCGAAAATCAGCCGTTTTTGCTCGAACATTAAATGCCTCCAAATGGTATTTAATTAACTTCCCGAGCCCCTGGAAGCATGAAAATCACTTTAAACATGCTAATTTTAGCTCTAACACTGATGATCCACCTACAAATGTGAACTGACGTTCAAAAATAAAACATTTGAAAACGGACCATTTTCCACATTTCTGAAGCATGACGTAATGGGGGGGTGTTATCTCTTTTGTCGAAAATCAGCCGTTTTTGCTCGAACATTAAATGCCTCCAAATGGTATTTATTTCACTTCCCGAGCCCCTGGAAGCATGAAAATCACTTTAAACATGCTAATTTTAGCTCTAACACTGATGATCCACCTACAAATGTGAACTGACGTTCAAAAATAAAACATTTGAAAACGGACCATTTTCCACATTTCTGAAGCATGACGTAATGGGGGGGTGTTATCTCTTTTGTCGTAAATCAGCCATTTTTGCTCGAACATTAAATGCCTCCAAATGGTATTTAATTAACTTCCCGAGCCCCTGGAAGCATGAAAATCACTTTAAACATGCTAATTTCAGCTCTTACACTGATGATCCACCTACAAATGTGAACTGACGTTCAAAAAAATAACATTTGAAAACGGACCATTTTCCACATTTCTGAAGCATGACGTAATGGGGGGGGGTGTTATCTCTTTTGTCGAAAATCAGCCGTTTTTGCTCGAACATTAAATGCCTCCAAATGGTATTTAATTAACTTCCCGGGGTGAAGAAACCCTTTTTGAGAACTCAGAGTGAGTAAATTGGCCATTTTCATGCACTTTTAACCATTCCATAAATCTTGTGTTTTGGCCCCTGGAAGCATGAAAATCACTTTAAACGTGCTGATTTTAGCTCTAACACTGATGATCCACCTACAAATGTGAACTGACGTTCAAAAATAAAACATTTGAAAACGGACCATTTTCCACATTTCTGAAGCATGACGTAATGGGGGGGTGTTATCTCTTTTGTCGAAAATCAGCCGTTTTTGCTCGAACATTAAATGCCTCCAAATGGTATTTAATTAACTTCCCGAGCCCCTGGAAGCATGAAAATCACTTTAAACATGCAAATTTTAGCTCTAACACTGATGATCCACCTACAAATGTGAACTGACGTTCAAAAATAAAACATTTGAAAACGGACCATTTTCCACATTTCTGAAGCATGACGTAATGGGGGGGTGTTATCTCTTTTGTCGAAAATCAGCCATTTTTGCTCGAACATTAAATGCCTCCAAATGGTATTTAATTAACTTCCCGAGCCCCTGGAAGCATGAAAATCACTTTAAACATGCTAATTTCAGCTCTTACACTGATGATCCACCTACAAATGTGAACTGACGTTCAAAAAAATAACATTTGAAAACGGACCATTTTCCACATTTCTGAAGCATGACGTAATGGGGGGGGTGTTATCTCTTTTGTCGAAAATCAGCCGTTTTTGCTCGAACATTAAATGCCTCCAAATGGTATTTATTTCACTTCCCAAGCCCCTGGAAGCATGAAAATCACTTTAAACATGCTAATTTTAGCTCTAACACTGATGATCCACCTACAAATGTGAACTGACGTTCAAAAATAAAACATTTGAAAACGGACGATTTTCCACATTTCTGAAGCATGACGTAATGGGGGGGTGTTATCTCTTTTGTCGAAAATCAGCCGTTTTTGCTCGAACATTAAATGCCTCCAAATGGTATTTACTTAACTTCCCGAGCCCCTGGAAGCATGAAAATCACTTTAAACATGCTAATTTTAGCTCTAACACTGATGATCCACCTACAAATGTGAACTGACGTTCAAAAATAAAACATTTGAAAACGGACCATTTTCCACATTTCTGAAGCATGACGTAATGGGGGGGTGTTATCTCTTTTGTCGAAAATCAGCCGTTTTTGCTCGAACATTAAATGCATCCAAATGGTATTTAATTAACTTCCCGGGGTGAAGAAACCCTTTTTGAGAACTCAGAGTGAGTAAATTGGCCATTTTCATGCACTTTTAACCATTCCATAAATCTTGTGTTTTGGCCCCTGGAAACATGAAAATCACTTTAAACGTGCTGATTTTAGCTCTAACACTGATGATCCACCTACAAATGTGAACTGACGTTCAAAAATAAAACATTTGAAAACGGACCATTTTCCACATTTCTGAAGCATGACGTAATGGGGGGGTGTTATCTCTTTTGTCGAAAATCAGCCGTTTTTGCTCGAACATTAAATGCCTCCAAATGGTATTTAATTAACTTCCCGAGCCCCTGGAAGCATGAAAATCACTTTAAACATGCAAATTTGAGCTCTAACACTGATGATCCACCTACAAATGTGAACTGACGTTCAAAAATAAAACATTTGAAAACGGACCATTTTCCACATTTCTGAAGCATGACGTAATGGGGGGGTGTTATCTCTTTTGTCGAAAATCAGCCGTTTTTGCTCGAACATTAAATGCCTCCAAATGGTATTTATTTCACTTCCCGAGCCCCTGGAAGCATGAAAATCACTTTAAACATGCTAATTTTAGCTCTAACACTGATGATCCACCTACAAATGTGAACTGACGTTCAAAAATAAAACATTTGAAAACGGACCATTTTCCACATTTCTGAAGCATGACGTAATGGGGGGGTGTTATCTCTTTTGTCGAAAATCAGCCATTTTTGCTCGAACATTAAATGCCTCCAAATGGTATTTAATTAACTTCCCGAGCCCCTGGAAGCATGAAAATCACTTTAAACATGCTAATTTCAGCTCTTACACTGATGATCCACCTACAAATGTGAACTGACGTTCAAAAAAATAACATTTGAAAACGGACCATTTTCCACATTTCTGAAGCATGACGTAATGGGGGGGTGTTATCTCTTTTGTCGAAAATCAGCCGTTTTTGCTCGAACATTAAATGCCTCCAAATGGTATTTATTTCACTTCCCAAGCCCCTGGAAGCATGAAAATCACTTTAAACATGCTAATTTTAGCTCTAACACTGATGATCCACCTACAAATGTGAACTGACGTTCAAAAATAAAACATTTGAAAACGGACGATTTTCCACATTTCTGAAGCATGACGTAATGGGGGGGTGTTATCTCTTTTGTCGAAAATCAGCCGTTTTTGCTCGAACATTAAATGCCTCCAAATGGTATTTACTTAACTTCCCGAGCCCCTGGAAGCATGAAAATCACTTTAAACATGCTAATTTTAGCTCTAACACTGATGATCCACCTACAAATGTGAACTGACGTTCAAAAATAAAACATTTGAAAACGGACCATTTTCCACATTTCTGAAGCATGACGTAATGGGGGGTGTTATCTCTTTTGTCGAAAATCAGCCGTTTTTGCTCGAACATTAAATGCCTCCAAATGGTATTTAATTAACTTCCCGGGGTGAAGAAACCCTTTTTGAGAACTCAGAGTGAGTAAATTGGCCATTTTCATGCACTTTTAACCATTCCATAAATCTTGTGTTTTGGCCCGTGGAAGCATGAAAATCACTTTAAACGTGCTGATTTTAGCTCTAACACTGATGATCCACCTACAAATGTGAACTGACGTTCAAAAATAAAACATTTGAACACGGATCATTTTCCACATTTCTGAAGCATGACGTAATGGGGGGGTGTTATCTCTTTTGTCGAAAATCAGCCGTTTTTGCTCGGACATTAAATGCCTCCAAATGGTATTTAATTAACTTCCCGAGCCCCTGGAAGCATGAAAATCACTTTAAACATGCAAATTTTAGCTCTAACACTGATGATCCACCTACAAATGTGAACTGACGTTCAAAAATAAAACATTTGAAAACGGACCATTTTCCACATTTCTGAAGCATGACGTAATGGGGGGGTGTTATCTCTTTTGTCGAAAATCAGCCGTTTTTGCTCGAACATTAAATGCCTCCAAATGGTATTTAATTAACTTCCCGGGGTGAAGAAACCCTTTTTGAGAACTCAGAGTGAGTAAATTGGCCATTTTCATGCACTTTTAACCATTCCATAAATCTTGTGTTTTGGCCCCTGGAAGCATGAAAATCACTTTAAACGTGCTAATTTTAGCTCTAACACTGATGATCCACCTACAAATGTGAACTGACGTTCAAAAATAAAACATTTGAAAAAGGACCATTTTCCACATTTCTGAAGCATGACGTAATGGGGGGGTGTTATCTCTTTTGTCGAAAATCAGCCGTTTTTGCTCGAACATTAAATGCCTCCAAATGGTATTTAATTAACTTCCCGAGCCCCTGGAAGCATGAAAATCACTTTAAACATGCTAATTTTAGCTCTAACACTGATGATCCACCTACAAATGTGAACTGACGTTCAAAAATAAAACATTTGAAAACGGACCATTTTCCACATTTCTGAAGCATGACGTAATGGGGGGGTGTTATCTCTTTTGTCGAAAATCAGCCGTTTTTGCTCGAACATTAAATGCCTCCAAATGGTATTTATTTCACTTCCCGAGCCCCTGGAAGCATGAAAATCACTTTAAACATGCTAATTTTAGCTCTAACACTGATGATCCACCTACAAATGTGAACTGACGTTCAAAAATAAAACATTTGAAAACGGACCATTTTCCACATTTCTGAAGCATGACGTAATGGGGGGGTGTTATCTCTTTTGTCGAAAATCAGCCATTTTTGCTCGAACATTAAATGCCTCCAAATGGTATTTAATTAACTTCCCGAGCCCCTGGAAGCATGAAAATCACTTTAAACATGCTAATTTCAGCTCTTACACTGATGATCCACCTACAAATGTGAACTGATGTTCAAAAAAATAACATTTGAAAACGGACCATTTTCCACATTTCTGAAGCATGACGTAATGGGGGGGTGTTATCTCTTTTGTCGAAAATCAGCCGTTTTTGCTCGAACATTAAATGCCTCCAAATGGTATTTATTTCACTTCCCAAGCCCCTGGAAGCATGAAAATCACTTTAAACATGCTAATTTTAGCTCTAACACTGATGATCCACCTACAAATGTGAACTGACGTTCAAAAATAAAACATTTGAAAACGGACGATTTTCCACATTTCTGAAGCATGACGTAATGGGGGGGTGTTATCTCTTTTGTCGAAAATCAGCCGTTTTTGCTCGAACATTAAATGCCTCCAAATGGTATTTACTTAACTTCCCGAGCCCCTGGAAGCATGAAAATCACTTTAAACATGCTAATTTTAGCCCTAACACTGATGATCCACCTACAAATGTGAACTGACGTTCAAAAATAAAACATTTGAAAACGGACCATTTTCCACATTTCTGAAGCATGACGTAATAGGGGGGTGTTATCTCTTTTGTCGAAAATCAGCCGTTTTTGCTCGAACATTAAATGCCTCCAAATGGTATTTAATTAACTTCCCGGGGTGAAGAAACCCTTTTTGAGAACTCAGAGTGAGTAAATTGGCCATTTTCATGCACTTTTAACCATTCCATAAATCTTGTGTTTTGGCCCCTGGAAGCATGAAAATCACTTTAAACGTGCTGATTTTAGCTCTAACACTGATGATCCACCTACAAATGTGAACTGACGTTCAAAAATAAAACATTTGAAAACGGACCATTTTCCACATTTCTGAAGCATGACGTAATGGGGGGGTGTTATCTCTTTTGTCGAAAATCAGCCGTTTTTGCTCGAACATTAAATGCCTCCAAATGGTATTTAATTAACTTCCCGAGCCCCTGGAAGCATGAAAATCACTTTAAACATGCAAATTTTAGCTCTAACACTGATGATCCACCTACAAATGTGAACTGACGTTCAAAAATAAAACATTTGAAAACGGACCATTTTCCACATTTCTGAAGCATGACGTAATGGGGGGGTGTTATCTCTTTTGTCGAAAATCAGCCGTTTTTGCTCGAACATTAAATGCCTCCAAATGGTATTTAATTAACTTCCCGAGCCCCTGGAAGCATGAAAATCACTTTAAACATGCTAATTTTAGCTCTAACACTGATGATCCACCTACAAATGTGAACTGACGTTCAAAAATAAAACATTTGAAAACGGACCATTTTCCACATTTCTGAAGCATGACGTAATGGGGGGGGTGTTATCTCTTTTGTCGAAAATCAGACGTTTTTGCTCGAACATTAAATGCCTCCAAATGGTATTTATTTCACTTCCCGAGCCCCTGGAAGCATGAAAATCACTTTAAACATGCTAATTTTAGCTCTAACACTGATGATCCACCTACAAATGTGAACTGACGTTCAAAAATAAAACATTTGAAAACGGACCATTTTCCACATTTCTGAAGCATGACGTAATGGGGGGGTGTTATCTCTTTTGTCGAAAATCAGCCATTTTTGCTCGAACATTAAATGCCTCCAAATGGTATTTAATTAACTTCCCGAGCCCCTGGAAGCATGAAAATCACTTTAAACATGCTAATTTCAGCTCTTACACTGATGATCCACCTACAAATGTGAACTGACGTTCAAAAAAATAACATTTGAAAACGGACCATTTTCCACATTTCTGAAGCATGACGTAATGGGGGGGTGTTATCTTTTTTGTCGAAAAACAGCCGTTTTTGCTCGAACATTAAATGCCTCCAAATTGTATTTAATTAACTTCCCGAGCCCCTGGAAGCATGAAAATCACTTTAAACATGCTAATTTTAGCTCTAACACTGATGATCCACCTACAAATGTGAATTGACGTTCAAAAATAAAACATTTGAAAACGGACCATTTTCCACATTTCTGAAGCATGACGTAATGGGGGGGTGTTATCTCTTTTGTCGAAAATCAGCCGTTTTTGCTCGAACATTAAATGCCTCCAAATGGTATTTAATTAACTTCCCGGGGTGAAGAAACCCTTTTTGAGAACTCAGAGTGAGTAAATTGGCCATTCTCATGCACTTTTAACCATTCCATAAATCTTGTGTTTTGGGCCCCTGGAAGCATGAAAATCACTTTAAACATGCTAATTTTAGCTCTAACACTGATGATCCACCTACAAATGTGAACTGACGTTCAAAAATAAAACATTTGAAAACGGACCATTTTCCACATTTCTGAAGCATGACGTAATGGGGGGGTGTTATCTCTTTTGTCGAAAATCAGCCGTTTTTGCTCGAACATTAAATGCCTCCAAATGGTATTTAATTAACTTCCCGAGCCCCTGGAAGCATGAAAATCACTTTAAACATGCTAATTTTAGCTCTTACACTGATGATCCACCTACAAATGTGAACTGACGTTCAAAAATAAAACATTTGAAAACGGACCATTTTCCACATTTCTGAAGCATGACGTAATGGGGGGGTGTTATCTCTTTTGTCGAAAATCAGCCGTTTTTGCTCGAACATTAAATGCCTCCAAATGGTATTTATTTCACTTCCCAAGCCCCTGGAAGCATGAAAATCACTTTAAACATGCTAATTTTAGCTCTAACACTGATGATCCACCTACAAATGTGAACTGACGTTCAAAAATAAAACATTTGAAAACGGACCATTTTCCACATTTCTGAAGCATGACGTAATGGGGGGGTGTTATCTCTTTTGTCGAAAATCAGCCGTTTTTGCTCGAACATTAAATGCCTCCAAATGGTATTTATTTCACTTCCCAAGCCCCTGGAAGCATGAAAATCACTTTAAACATGCTAATTTTAGCTCTAACACTGATGATCCACCTACAAATGTGAACTGACGTTCAAAAATAAAACATTTGAAAACAGACGATTTTCCACATTTCTGAAGCATGACGTAATGGGGGGGTGTTATCTCTTTTGTCGAAAATCAGCCGTTTTTGCTCGAACATTAAATGCCTCCAAATGGTATTTACTTAACTTCCCGAGCCCCTGGAAGCATGAAAATCACTTTAAACATGCTAATTTTAGTTCTAACACTGATGATCCACCTACAAATGTGAACTGACGTTCAGAAATAAAACATTTGAAAACGGACCATTTTCCACATTTCTGAAGCATGACGTAATGGGGGGGTGTTATCTCTTTTGTCGAAAATCAGCCGTTTTTGATCGAACATTAAATGCCTCCAAATGGTATTTAATTAACTTCTCGGGGTGAAGAAACCCTATTTGAGAACTCAGAGTGAGTAAATTTGCCATTTTCATGCACTTTTAACCATTCCATAAATCTTGTGTTTTTTGCCCCTGGAAGCATGAAAATCACTTTAAACATGCTAATTTTAGCTCTAACACTGATGATCCACCTACAAATGTGAACTGACGTTCAAAAATAAAACATTTGAAAACGGACCATTTTCCACATTTCTGAAGCATGACGTGATGGGGGGGTGTTATCTCTTTTGTCAAAAATCAGCCGTTTTTGCTCGAACATTAAATGCCTCCAAATGGTATTTAATTAACTTCCCAGGGTGAAGAAACCCTTTTTGAGAACTCAGAGTGAGTAAATTGGCCATTTTCATGCACTTTTAACCATTCCATAAATCTTGTGTTTTGGGCCCCTGGAAGCATGAAAATCACTTCAAACATGCTAATTTTAGCTCTAACACTGATGATCCACCTACAAATGTGAACTGACTTTCAAAAATAAAACATTTGAAAACGGACCATTTTCCACATTTCTGAAGCATGACGTAATGGGGGGGTGTTATCTCTTTTGTCGAAAATCAGCCGTTTTTGCTCGAACATTAAATGCCTCCAAATGGTATTTATTTCAATTCCCGAGCCCCTGGAAGCATGAAAATCACTTTAAACATGCAAATTTTAGCTCTAACACTGATGATTCACCTACAAATGTGAACTGACGTTCAAAAATAAAACATTTGAAAACGGACCATTTTCCACATTTCTGAAGCATGACGTAATGGGGGGGTGTTATCTCTTTTGTCGAAAATCAGCCGTTTTTGCTCGAACATTAAATGCCTCCAAATGGTATTTAATTAACTTCCCGGGGTGAAGAAACCCTTTTTGAGAACTCAGAGTGAGTAAATTGGCCATTTTCATGCACTTTTAACCATTCCATAAATCTTGTGTTTTGGCCCCTGGAAGCATGAAAATCACTTTAAACGTGCTAATTTTAGCTCTAACACTGATGATCCACCTACAAATGTGAACTGACGTTCAAAAATAAAACATTTGAAAACGGACCATTTTCCACATTTCTGAAGCATGACGAAATGGGGGGGTGTTATCTCTTTTGTCGAAAATCAGCCGTTTTTGCTCGAACATTAAATGCCTCCAAATGGTATTTAATTAACTTCCCGAGCCCCTGGAAGCATGAAAATCACTTTAAACATGCTAATTTTAGCTCTAACACTGATGATCCACCTACAAATGTGAACTGACGTTCAAAAATAAAACATTTGAAAACGGACCATTTACCACATTTCTGAAGCATGACGTAATGGGGGGGTGTTATCTCTTTTGTCGAAAATCAGCCGTTTTTGCTCGAACATTAAATGCCTCCAAATGGTATTTAATTAACTTCCCGAGCCCCTGGAAGCATGAAAATCACTTTAAACATGCTAATTTTAGCTCTAACACTGATGATCCACCTACAAATGTGAACTGACGTTCAAAAATAAAACATTTGAAAACGGACCATTTTCTCCATTTCTGAAGCATGACGTAATGGGGGGGTGTTATCTCTTTTGTCGAAAATCAGCTGTTTTTGCTCGAACATTAAATGCCTCCAAATGGTATTTAATTAACTTCCCGAGCCACTGGAAGCATGAAAATCACTTTAAACATCCTAATTTTAGCTCTAACACTGATGATCCACCTACAAATGTGAACTGAAATTCAAAAATAAAACATTTGAAAACGGACCATTTTCCACATTTCTGAAGCATGACGTAATGGGGGGGTGTTATCTCTTTTGTCGAAAATCAGCCGTTTTTGCTCGAACATTAAATGCCTCCAAATGGTATTTAATTAACTTCCCGAGCCCCTGGAAGCATGAAAATCACTTTAAACATGCTAATTTTAGCTCTAACACTGATGATCCACCTACAAATGTGAACTGACGTTCAAAAATAAAACATTTGAAAACGGACTATTTTCCACATTTCTGAAGCATGACGTAATGGGGGAGTGTTATCTCTTTTGTCGAAAATCAGCCGTTTTTGCTCGAACATTAAATGCCTCCAAATGGTATTTAATTAACTTCCCGGGGTGAAGAAACCCTTTTTGAGAACTCAGAGTGAGTAAATTGGCCATTTTCATGCACTTTTAACCATTCCATAAATCTTATGTTTTGGGCCCCTGGAAGCATGAAAATCACTTTAAACATGCTAATTTTAGCTCTAACACTGATGATCCACCTACAAATGTGAACTGACGTTCAAAAATAAAACATTTGAAAACGGACCATTTTCCACATTTCTGAAGCATGACGTAATGGGGGGGTGTTATCTCTTTTGTCGAAAATCAGCCGTTTTTGCTCGAACATTAAATGCCTCCAAATGGTATTTATTTCACTTCCCGAGCCCCTGGAAGCATGAAAATCACTTTAAACATGCTAATTTTAGCTCTAACACTGATGATCCACTTACAAATGTGAACTGACGTTCAAAAATAAAACATTTGAAAACGGACCATTTTCCACATTTCTGAAGCATGACGTAATGGGGGGGTGTTATCTCTTTTGTCGAAAATCAGCCATTTTTGCTCGAACATTAAATGCCTCCAAATGGTATTTAATTAACTTCCCGAGCCCCTGGAAGCATGAAAATCACTTTAAACATGCTAATTTCAGCTCTTACACTGATGATCCACCTACAAATGTGAACTGACGTTCAAAAAAGATAACATTTGAAAACGGACCATTTTCCACATTTCTGAAGCATGACGTAATGGGGGGGTGTTATCTCTTTTGTCGAAAATCAGCCGTTTTTGCTCGAACATTAAATGCCTCCAAATGGTATTTATTTCACTTCCCAAGCCCCTGGAAGCATGAAAATCACTTTAAACATGCTAATTTTAGCTCTAACACTGATGATCCACCTTCAAATGTGAACTGACGTTCAAAAATAAAACATTTGAAAACGGACGATTTTCCACATTTCTGAAGCATGACGTAATGGGGGGGTGTTATCTCTTTTGTCGAAAATCAGCCGTTTTTGCTCGAACATTAAATGCCTCCAAATGGTATTTACTTAACTTCCCGAGCCCCTGGAAGCATGAAAATCACTTTAAACATGCTAATTTTAGCTCTAACACTGATGATCCACCTACAAATGTGAACTGACGTTCAAAAATAAAACATTTGAAAACGGACCATTTTCCACATTTCTGAAGCATGACGTAATGGGGGGGTGTTATCTCTTTTGTCGAAAATCAGCCGTTTTTGCTCGAACATTAAATGCCTCCAAATGGTATTTAATTAACTTCCCGGGGTGAAGAAACCCTTTTTGAGAACTCAGAGTGAGTAAATTGGCCATTTTCATGCACTTTTAACCGTTCCATAAATCTTGTGTTTTGGCCCCTGGAAGCATGAAAATCACTTTAAACGTGCTGATTTTAGCTCTAACACTGATGATCCACCTACAAATGTGAACTGACGTTCAAAAATAAAACATTTGAAAACGGACCATTTTCCACATTTCTGAAGCATGACGTAATGGGGGGGTGTTATCTCTTTTGTCGAAAATCAGCCGTTTTTGCTCGAACATTAAATGCCTCCAAATGGTATTTAATTAACTTCCCGAGCCCCTGGAAGCATGAAAATCACTTTAAACATGCAAATTTTAGCTCTAACACTGATGATCCACCTACAAATGGGAACTGACGTTCAAAAATAAAACATTTGAAAACGGACCATTTTCCACATTTCTGAAGCATGACGTAATGGGGGGGTGTTATCTCTTTTGTCGAAAATCAGCCGTTTTTGCTCGAACATTAAATGCCTCCAAATGGTATTTAATTAACTTCCCGGGGTGAAGAAACCCTTTTTGAGAACTCAGAGTGAGTAAATTGGCCATTTTCATGCACTTTTAACCATTCCATAAATCTTGTGTTTTGGCCCCTGGAAGCATGAAAATCACTTTAAACGTGCTAATTTTAGCTCTAACACTGATGATCCACCTACAAATGTGAACTGACGTTCAAAAATAAAACATTTGAAAAAGGACCATTTTCAACATTTCTGAAGCATGACGTAATGGGGGGGTGTTATCTCTTTTGTCGAAAATCAGCCGTTTTTGCTTGAACATTAAATGCCTCCAAATGGTATTTAATTAACTTCCCGAGCCCCTGGAAGCATGAAAATCACTTTAAACATGCTAATTTTAGCTCTAACACTGATGATCCACCTACAAATGTGAACTGACGTTCAAAAATAAAACATTTGAAAACGGACCATTTTCCACATTTCTGAAGCATGATGTAATGGGGGGGTGTTATCTCTTTTGTCGAAAATCAGCCGTTTTTGCTCGAACATTAAATGCCTCCAAATGGTATTTAATTAACTTCCCGGGGTGAAGAAACCCTTTTTGAGAACTCAGAGTGAGTAAATTGGCCATTTTCATGCACTTTTAACCATTCCATAAATCTTGTGTTTTGGCCCCTGGAAGCATGAAAATCACTTTAAACGTGCTGATTTTAGCTCTAACACTGATGATCCACCTACAAATGTGAACTGACGTTCAAAAATAAAACATTTGAAAACGGACCATTTTCCACATTTCTGAAGCATGACGTAATGGGGGGGTGTTATCTCTTTTGTCGAAAATCAGCCGTTTTTGCTCGAACATTAAATGCCTCCAAATGGTATTTAATTAACTTCCCGAGCCCCTGGAAGCATGAAAATCACTTTAAACATGCAAATTTTAGCTCTAACACTGATGATCCACCTACAAATGTGAACTGACGTTCAAAAATAAAACATTTGAAAACGGACCATTTTCCACATTTCTGAAGCATGACGTAATGGGGGGGTGTTATCTCTTTTGTCGAAAATCAGCCGTTTTTGCTCGAACATTAAATGCCTCCAAATGGTATTTAATTAACTTCCCGGGGTGAAGAAACCCTTTTTGAGAACTCAGAGTGAGTAAATTGGCCATTTTCATGCACTTTTAACCATTCCATAAATCTTGTGTTTTGGCCCCTGGAAGCATGAAAATCACTTTAAACGTGCTCATTTTAGCTCTAACACTGATGATCCACCTACAAATGTGAACTGACGTTCAAAAATAAAACATTTGAAAAAGGACCATTTTCAACATTTCTGAAGCATGACGTAATGGGGGGGTGTTATCTCTTTTGTCGAAAATCAGCCGTTTTTGCTCGAACATTAAATGCCTCCAAATGGTATTTAATTAACTTCCCGAGCCCCTGGAAGCATGAAAATCACTTTAAACATGCTAATTTTAGCTCTAACACTGATGATCCACCTACAAATGTGAACTGACGTTCAAAAATAAAACATTTGAAAACGGACCATTTTCCACATTTCTGAAGCATGATGTAATGGGGGGGTGTTATCTCTTTTGTCGAAAATCAGCCGTTTTTGCTCGAACATTAAATGCCTCCAAATGGTATTTAATTAACTTCCCGGGGTGAAGAAACCCTTTTTGAGAACTCAGAGTGAGTAAATTGGCCATTTTCATGCACTTTTAACCATTCCATAAATCTTGTGTTTTGGGCCCCTGGAAGCATGAAAATCACTTTAAACATGCTAATTTTAGCTCTAACACTGATGATCCACCTACAAATGTGAACTGACGCTCAAAAATAAAACATTTGAAAACGGACCATTTTCCACATTTCTGAAGCATGACGTAATGGGGGGGTGTTATCTCTTTTGTCGAAAATCAGCCGTTTTTGCTCAAACATTAAATGCCTCCAAATGGTATTTAATTAACTTCCCGGGATGAAGAAACCCTTTTTGAGAACTCAGAGTGAGTAAATTGGCCATTTTCATGCACTTTTAACCATTCCATAAATCTTGTGTTTTGGCCCCTGGAAGCATGAAAATCACTTTAAACGTGCTGATTTTAGCTCTAACACTGATGATCCACCTACAAATGTGAACTGACGTTCAAAAATAAAACATTTGAAAACGGACCATTTTCCACATTTCTGAAGCATGACGTAATGGGGGGGTGTTATCTCTTTTGTCGAAAATCAGCCGTTTTTGCTCGAACATTAAATGCCTCCAAATGGTATTTAATTAACTTCCCGAGCCCCTGGAAGCATGAAAATCACTTTAAACATGCAAATTTTAGCTCTAACACTGATGATCCACCTACAAATGTGAACTGACGTTCAAAAATAAAACATTTGAAAACGGACCATTTTCCACATTTCTGAAGCATGACGTAATGGGGGGGTGTTATCTCTTTTGTCGAAAATCAGCCGTTTTTGCTCGAACATTAAATGCCTCCAAATGGTATTTAATTAACTTCCCGGGGTGAAGAAACCCTTTTTGAGAACTCAGAGTGAGTAAATTGGCCATTTTCATGCACTTTTAACCATTCCATAAATCTTGTGTTTTGGCCCCTGGAAGCATGAAAATCACTTTAAACGTGCTAATTTTAGCTCTAACACTGATGATCCACCTACAAATGTGAACTGACGTTCAAAAATAAAACATTTGAAAAAGGACCATTTTCCACATTTCTGAAGCATGACGTAATGGGGGGTGTTATCTCTTTTGTCGAAAATCAGCCGTTTTTGCTCGAACATTAAATGCCTCCAAATGGTATTTAATTAACTTCCCGAGCCCCTGGAAGCATGAAAATCACTTTAAACATGCTAATTTTAGCTCTAACACTGATGATCCACCTACAAATGTGAACTGACGTTCAAAAATAAAACATTTGAAAACGGACCATTTTCCACATTTCTGAAGCATGACGTAATGGGGGGGTGTTATCTCTTTTGTCGAAAATCAGCCGTTTTTGCTCGAACATTAAATGCCTCCAAATGGTATTTATTTCACTTCCCGAGCCCCTGGAAGCATGAAAATCACTTTAAACATGCTAATTTTAGCTCTAACACTGATGATCCACCTACAAATGTGAACTGACGTTCAAAAATAAAACATTTGAAAACGGACCATTTTCCACATTTCTGAAGCATGACGTAATGGGGGGGTGTTATCTCTTTTGTCGTAAATCAGCCATTTTTGCTCGAACATTAAATGCCTCCAAATGGTATTTAATTAACTTCCCGAGCCCCTGGAAGCATGAAAATCACTTTAAACATGCTAATTTCAGCTCTTACACTGATGATCCACCTACAAATGTGAACTGACGTTCAAAAAAATAACATTTGAAAACGGACCATTTTCCACATTTCTGAAGCATGACGTAATGGGGGGGGGTGTTATCTCTTTTGTCGAAAATCAGCCGTTTTTGCTCGAACATTAAATGCCTCCAAATGGTATTTAATTAACTTCCCGGGGTGAAGAAACCCTTTTTGAGAACTCAGAGTGAGTAAATTGGCCATTTTCATGCACTTTTAACCATTCCATAAATCTTGTGTTTTGGCCCCTGGAAGCATGAAAATCACTTTAAACGTGCTGATTTTAGCTCTAACACTGATGATCCACCTACAAATGTGAACTGACGTTCAAAAATAAAACATTTGAAAACGGACCATTTTCCACATTTCTGAAGCATGACGTAATGGGGGGGTGTTATCTCTTTTGTCGAAAATCAGCCGTTTTTGCTCGAACATTAAATGCCTCCAAATGGTATTTAATTAACTTCCCGAGCCCCTGGAAGCATGAAAATCACTTTAAACATGCAAATTTTAGCTCTAACACTGATGATCCACCTACAAATGTGAACTGACGTTCAAAAATAAAACATTTGAAAACGGACCATTTTCCACATTTCTGAAGCATGACGTAATGGGGGGGTGTTATCTCTTTTGTCGAAAATCAGCCATTTTTGCTCGAACATTAAATGCCTCCAAATGGTATTTAATTAACTTCCCGAGCCCCTGGAAGCATGAAAATCACTTTAAACATGCTAATTTCAGCTCTTACACTGATGATCCACCTACAAATGTGAACTGACGTTCAAAAAAATAACATTTGAAAACGGACCATTTTCCACATTTCTGAAGCATGACGTAATGGGGGGGGTGTTATCTCTTTTGTCGAAAATCAGCCGTTTTTGCTCGAACATTAAATGCCTCCAAATGGTATTTATTTCACTTCCCAAGCCCCTGGAAGCATGAAAATCACTTTAAACATGCTAATTTTAGCTCTAACACTGATGATCCACCTACAAATGTGAACTGACGTTCAAAAATAAAACATTTGAAAACGGACCATTTTCCACATTTCTGAAGCATGACGTAATGGGGGGGTGTTATCTCTTTTGTCGAAAATCAGCCGTTTTTGCTCGAACATTAAATGCCTCCAAATGGTATTTAATTAACTTCCCGAGCCCCTGGAAGCATGAAAATCACTTTAAACATGCAAATTTTAGCTCTAACACTGATGATCCACCTACAAATGTGAACTGACGTTCAAAAATAAAACATTTGAAAACGGACCATTTTCCACATTTCTGAAGCATGACGTAATGGGGGGGTGTTATCTCTTTTGTCGAAAATCAGCCGTTTTTGCTCGAACATTAAATGCCTCCAAATGGTATTTAATTAACTTCCCGGGGTGAAGAAACCCTTTTTGAGAACTCAGAGTGAGTAAATTGGCCATTTTCATGCACTTTTAACCATTCCATAAATCTTGTGTTTTGGCCCCTGGAAGCATGAAAATCACTTTAAACGTGCTAATTTTAGCTCTAACACTGATGATCCACCTACAAATGTGAACTGACGTTCAAAAATAAAACATTTGAAAAAGGACCATTTTCCACATTTCTGAAGCATGACGTAATGGGGGGTGTTATCTCTTTTGTCGAAAATCAGCCGTTTTTGCTCGAACATTAAATGCCTCCAAATGGTATTTAATTAACTTCCCGAGCCCCTGGAAGCATGAAAATCACTTTAAACATGCTAATTTTAGCTCTAACACTGATGATCCACCTACAAATGTGAACTGACGTTCAAAAATAAAACATTTGAAAACGGACCATTTTCCACATTTCTGAAGCATGACGTAATGGGGGGGTGTTATCTCTTTTGTCGAAAATCAGCCGTTTTTGCTCGAACATTAAATGCCTCCAAATGGTATTTATTTCACTTCCCGAGCCCCTGGAAGCATGAAAATCACTTTAAACATGCTAATTTTAGCTCTAACACTGATGATCCACCTACAAATGTGAACTGACGTTCAAAAATAAAACATTTGAAAACGGACCATTTTCCACATTTCTGAAGCATGACGTAATGGGGGGGTGTTATCTCTTTTGTCGTAAATCAGCCATTTTTGCTCGAACATTAAATGCCTCCAAATGGTATTTAATTAACTTCCCGAGCCCCTGGAAGCATGAAAATCACTTTAAACATGCTAATTTCAGCTCTTACACTGATGATCCACCTACAAATGTGAACTGACGTTCAAAAAAATAACATTTGAAAACGGACCATTTTCCACATTTCTGAAGCATGACGTAATGGGGGGGGGTGTTATCTCTTTTGTCGAAAATCAGCCGTTTTTGCTCGAACATTAAATGCCTCCAAATGGTATTTAATTAACTTCCCGGGGTGAAGAAACCCTTTTTGAGAACTCAGAGTGAGTAAATTGGCCATTTTCATGCACTTTTAACCATTCCATAAATCTTGTGTTTTGGCCCCTGGAAGCATGAAAATCACTTTAAACGTGCTGATTTTAGCTCTAACACTGATGATCCACCTACAAATGTGAACTGACGTTCAAAAATAAAACATTTGAAAACGGACCATTTTCCACATTTCTGAAGCATGACGTAATGGGGGGGTGTTATCTCTTTTGTCGAAAATCAGCCGTTTTTGCTCGAACATTAAATGCCTCCAAATGGTATTTAATTAACTTCCCGAGCCCCTGGAAGCATGAAAATCACTTTAAACATGCAAATTTTAGCTCTAACACTGATGATCCACCTACAAATGTGAACTGACGTTCAAAAATAAAACATTTGAAAACGGACCATTTTCCACATTTCTGAAGCATGACGTAATGGGGGGGTGTTATCTCTTTTGTCGAAAATCAGCCATTTTTGCTCGAACATTAAATGCCTCCAAATGGTATTTAATTAACTTCCCGAGCCCCTGGAAGCATGAAAATCACTTTAAACATGCTAATTTCAGCTCTTACACTGATGATCCACCTACAAATGTGAACTGACGTTCAAAAAAATAACATTTGAAAACGGACCATTTTCCACATTTCTGAAGCATGACGTAATGGGGGGGGTGTTATCTCTTTTGTCGAAAATCAGCCGTTTTTGCTCGAACATTAAATGCCTCCAAATGGTATTTATTTCACTTCCCAAGCCCCTGGAAGCATGAAAATCACTTTAAACATGCTAATTTTAGCTCTAACACTGATGATCCACCTACAAATGTGAACTGACGTTCAAAAATAAAACATTTGAAAACGGACGATTTTCCACATTTCTGAAGCATGACGTAATGGGGGGGTGTTATCTCTTTTGTCGAAAATCAGCCGTTTTTGCTCGAACATTAAATGCCTCCAAATGGTATTTACTTAACTTCCCGAGCCCCTGGAAGCATGAAAATCACTTTAAACATGCTAATTTTAGCTCTAACACTGATGATCCACCTACAAATGTGAACTGACGTTCAAAAATAAAACATTTGAAAACGGACCATTTTCCACATTTCTGAAGCATGACGTAATGGGGGGGGTGTTATCTCTTTTGTCGAAAATCAGCCGTTTTTGCTCGAACATTAAATGCATCCAAATGGTATTTAATTAACTTCCCGGGGTGAAGAAACCCTTTTTGAGAACTCAGAGTGAGTAAATTGGCCATTTTCATGCACTTTTAACCATTCCATAAATCTTGTGTTTTGGCCCCTGGAAACATGAAAATCACTTTAAACGTGCTGATTTTAGCTCTAACACTGATGATCCACCTACAAATGTGAACTGACGTTCAAAAATAAAACATTTGAAAACGGACCATTTTCCACATTTCTGAAGCATGACGTAATGGGGGGGTGTTATCTCTTTTGTCGAAAATCAGCCGTTTTTGCTCGAACATTAAATGCCTCCAAATGGTATTTAATTAACTTCCCGAGCCCCTGGAAGCATGAAAATCACTTTAAACATGCAAATTTGAGCTCTAACACTGATGATCCACCTACAAATGTGAACTGACGTTCAAAAATAAAACATTTGAAAACGGACCATTTTCCACATTTCTGAAGCATGACGTAATGGGGGGGTGTTATCTCTTTTGTCGAAAATCAGCCGTTTTTGCTCGAACATTAAATGCCTCCAAATGGTATTTATTTCACTTCCCGAGCCCCTGGAAGCATGAAAATCACTTTAAACATGCTAATTTTAGCTCTAACACTGATGATCCACCTACAAATGTGAACTGACGTTCAAAAATAAAACATTTGAAAACGGACCATTTTCCACATTTCTGAAGCATGACGTAATGGGGGGGTGTTATCTCTTTTGTCGAAAATCAGCCATTTTTGCTCGAACATTAAATGCCTCCAAATGGTATTTAATTAACTTCCCGAGCCCCTGGAAGCATGAAAATCACTTTAAACATGCTAATTTCAGCTCTTACACTGATGATCCACCTACAAATGTGAACTGACGTTCAAAAAAATAACATTTGAAAACGGACCATTTTCCACATTTCTGAAGCATGACGTAATGGGGGGGTGTTATCTCTTTTGTCGAAAATCAGCCGTTTTTGCTCGAACATTAAATGCCTCCAAATGGTATTTATTTCACTTCCCAAGCCCCTGGAAGCATGAAAATCACTTTAAACATGCTAATTTTAGCTCTAACACTGATGATCCACCTACAAATGTGAACTGACGTTCAAAAATAAAACATTTGAAAACGGACGATTTTCCACATTTCTGAAGCATGACGTAATGGGGGGGTGTTATCTCTTTTGTCGAAAATCAGCCGTTTTTGCTCGAACATTAAATGCCTCCAAATGGTATTTACTTAACTTCCCGAGCCCCTGGAAGCATGAAAATCACTTTAAACATGCTAATTTTAGCTCTAACACTGATGATCCACCTACAAATGTGAACTGACGTTCAAAAATAAAACATTTGAAAACGGACCATTTTCCACATTTCTGAAGCATGACGTAATGGGGGGTGTTATCTCTTTTGTCGAAAATCAGCCGTTTTTGCTCGAACATTAAATGCCTCCAAATGGTATTTAATTAACTTCCCGGGGTGAAGAAACCCTTTTTGAGAACTCAGAGTGAGTAAATTGGCCATTTTCATGCACTTTTAACCATTCCATAAATCTTGTGTTTTGGCCCGTGGAAGCATGAAAATCACTTTAAACGTGCTGATTTTAGCTCTAACACTGATGATCCACCTACAAATGTGAACTGACGTTCAAAAATAAAACATTTGAAAACGGACCATTTTCCACATTTCTGAAGCATGACGTAATGGGGGGGTGTTATCTCTTTTGTCGAAAATCAGCCGTTTTTGCTCGGACATTAAATGCCTCCAAATGGTATTTAATTAACTTCCCGAGCCCCTGGAAGCATGAAAATCACTTTAAACATGCAAATTTTAGCTCTAACACTGATGATCCACCTACAAATGTGAACTGACGTTCAAAAATAAAACATTTGAAAACGGACCATTTTCCACATTTCTGAAGCATGACGTAATGGGGGGGTGTTATCTCTTTTGTCGAAAATCAGCCGTTTTTGCTCGAACATTAAATGCCTCCAAATGGTATTTAATTAACTTCCCGGGGTGAAGAAACCCTTTTTGAGAACTCAGAGTGAGTAAATTGGCCATTTTCATGCACTTTTAACCATTCCATAAATCTTGTGTTTTGGCCCCTGGAAGCATGAAAATCACTTTAAACGTGCTAATTTTAGCTCTAACACTGATGATCCACCTACAAATGTGAACTGACGTTCAAAAATAAAACATTTGAAAAAGGACCATTTTCCACATTTCTGAAGCATGACGTAATGGGGGGGTGTTATCTCTTTTGTCGAAAATCAGCCGTTTTTGCTCGAACATTAAATGCCTCCAAATGGTATTTAATTAACTTCCCGAGCCCCTGGAAGCATGAAAATCACTTTAAACATGCTAATTTTAGCTCTAACACTGATGATCCACCTACAAATGTGAACTGACGTTCAAAAATAAAACATTTGAAAACGGACCATTTTCCACATTTCTGAAGCATGACGTAATGGGGGGGTGTTATCTCTTTTGTCGAAAATCAGCCGTTTTTGCTCGAACATTAAATGCCTCCAAATGGTATTTATTTCACTTCCCGAGCCCCTGGAAGCATGAAAATCACTTTAAACATGCTAATTTTAGCTCTAACACTGATGATCCACCTACAAATGTGAACTGACGTTCAAAAATAAAACATTTGAAAACGGACCATTTTCCACATTTCTGAAGCATGACGTAATGGGGGGGTGTTATCTCTTTTGTCGAAAATCAGCCATTTTTGCTCGAACATTAAATGCCTCCAAATGGTATTTAATTAACTTCCCGAGCCCCTGGAAGCATGAAAATCACTTTAAACATGCTAATTTCAGCTCTTACACTGATGATCCACCTACAAATGTGAACTGACGTTCAAAAAAATAACATTTGAAAACGGACCATTTTCCACATTTCTGAAGCATGACGTAATGGGGGGGTGTTATCTCTTTTGTCGAAAATCAGCCGTTTTTGCTCGAACATTAAATGCCTCCAAATGGTATTTATTTCACTTCCCAAGCCCCTGGAAGCATGAAAATCACTTTAAACATGCTAATTTTAGCTCTAACACTGATGATCCACCTACAAATGTGAACTGACGTTCAAAAATAAAACATTTGAAAACGGACGATTTTCCACATTTCTGAAGCATGACGTAATGGGGGGGTGTTATCTCTTTTGTCGAAAATCAGCCGTTTTTGCTCGAACATTAAATGCCTCCAAATGGTATTTACTTAACTTCCCGAGCCCCTGGAAGCATGAAAATCACTTTAAACATGCTAATTTTAGCCCTAACACTGATGATCCACCTACAAATGTGAACTGACGTTCAAAAATAAAACATTTGAAAACGGACCATTTTCCACATTTCTGAAGCATGACGTAATAGGGGGGTGTTATCTCTTTTGTCGAAAATCAGCCGTTTTTGCTCGAACATTAAATGCCTCCAAATGGTATTTAATTAACTTCCCGGGGTGAAGAAACCCTTTTTGAGAACTCAGAGTGAGTAAATTGGCCATTTTCATGCACTTTTAACCATTCCATAAATCTTGTGTTTTGGCCCCTGGAAGCATGAAAATCACTTTAAACGTGCTGATTTTAGCTCTAACACTGATGATCCACCTACAAATGTGAACTGACGTTCAAAAATAAAACATTTGAAAACGGACCATTTTCCACATTTCTGAAGCATGACGTAATGGGGGGGTGTTATCTCTTTTGTCGAAAATCAGCCGTTTTTGCTCGAACATTAAATGCCTCCAAATGGTATTTAATTAACTTCCCGAGCCCCTGGAAGCATGAAAATCACTTTAAACATGCACATTTTAGCTCTAACACTGATGATCCACCTACAAATGTGAACTGACGTTCAAAAATAAAACATTTGAAAACGGACCATTTTCCACATTTCTGAAGCATGACGTAATGGGGGGGTGTTATCTCTTTTGTCGAAAATCAGCCGTTTTTGCTCGAACATTAAATGCCTCCAAATGGTATTTAATTAACTTCCCGAGCCCCTGGAAGCATGAAAATCACTTTAAACATGCTAATTTTAGCTCTAACACTGATGATCCACCTACAAATGTGAACTGACGTTCAAAAATAAAACATTTGAAAACGGACCATTTTCCACATTTCTGAAGCATGACGTAATGGGGGGGGTGTTATCTCTTTTGTCGAAAATCAGACGTTTTTGCTCGAACATTAAATGCCTCCAAATGGTATTTATTTCACTTCCCGAGCCCCTGGAAGCATGAAAATCACTTTAAACATGCTAATTTTAGCTCTAACACTGATGATCCACCTACAAATGTGAACTGACGTTCAAAAATAAAACATTTGAAAACGGACCATTTTCCACATTTCTGAAGCATGACGTAATGGGGGGGTGTTATCTCTTTTGTCGAAAATCAGCCATTTTTGCTCGAACATTAAATGCCTCCAAATGGTATTTAATTAACTTCCCGAGCCCCTGGAAGCATGAAAATCACTTTAAACATGCTAATTTCAGCTCTTACACTGATGATCCACCTACAAATGTGAACTGACGTTCAAAAAAATAACATTTGAAAACGGACCATTTTCCACATTTCTGAAGCATGACGTAATGGGGGGGTGTTATCTTTTTTGTCGAAAAACAGCCGTTTTTGCTCGAACATTAAATGCCTCCAAATTGTATTTAATTAACTTCCCGAGCCCCTGGAAGCATGAAAATCACTTTAAACATGCTAATTTTAGCTCTAACACTGATGATCCACCTACAAATGTGAATTGACGTTCAAAAATAAAACATTTGAAAACGGACCATTTTCCACATTTCTGAAGCATGACGTAATGGGGGGGTGTTATCTCTTTTGTCGAAAATCAGCCGTTTTTGCTCGAACATTAAATGCCTCCAAATGGTATTTAATTAACTTCCCGGGGTGAAGAAACCCTTTTTGAGAACTCAGAGTGAGTAAATTGGCCATTCTCATGCACTTTTAACCATTCCATAAATCTTGTGTTTTGGGCCCCTGGAAGCATGAAAATCACTTTAAACATGCTAATTTTAGCTCTAACACTGATGATCCACCTACAAATGTGAACTGACGTTCAAAAATAAAACATTTGAAAACGGACCATTTTCCACATTTCTGAAGCATGACGTAATGGGGGGGTGTTATCTCTTTTGTCGAAAATCAGCCGTTTTTGCTCGAACATTAAATGCCTCCAAATGGTATTTAATTAACTTCCCGAGCCCCTGGAAGCATGAAAATCACTTTAAACATGCTAATTTTAGCTCTTACACTGATGATCCACCTACAAATGTGAACTGACGTTCAAAAATAAAACATTTGAAAACGGACCATTTTCCACATTTCTGAAGCATGACGTAATGGGGGGGTGTTATCTCTTTTGTCGAAAATCAGCCGTTTTTGCTCGAACATTAAATGCCTCCAAATGGTATTTATTTCACTTCCCAAGCCCCTGGAAGCATGAAAATCACTTTAAACATGCTAATTTTAGCTCTAACACTGATGATCCACCTACAAATGTGAACTGACGTTCAAAAATAAAACATTTGAAAACGGACCATTTTCCACATTTCTGAAGCATGACGTAATGGGGGGGTGTTATCTCTTTTGTCGAAAATCAGCCGTTTTTGCTCGAACATTAAATGCCTCCAAATGGTATTTATTTCACTTCCCAAGCCCCTGGAAGCATGAAAATCACTTTAAACATGCTAATTTTAGCTCTAACACTGATGATCCACCTACAAATGTGAACTGACGTTCAAAAATAAAACATTTGAAAACAGACGATTTTCCACATTTCTGAAGCATGACGTAATGGGGGGGTGTTATCTCTTTTGTCGAAAATCAGCCGTTTTTGCTCGAACATTAAATGCCTCCAAATGGTATTTACTTAACTTCCCGAGCCCCTGGAAGCATGAAAATCACTTTAAACATGCTAATTTTAGCTCTAACACTGATGATCCACCTACAAATGTGAACTGACGTTCAGAAATAAAACATTTGAAAACGGACCATTTTCCACATTTCTGAAGCATGACGTAATGGGGGGGTGTTATCTCTTTTGTCGAAAATCAGCCGTTTTTGATCGAACATTAAATGCCTCCAAATGGTATTTAATTAACTTCTCGGGGTGAAGAAACCCTATTTGAGAACTCAGAGTGAGTAAATTTGCCATTTTCATGCACTTTTAACCATTCCATAAATCTTGTGTTTTTTGCCCCTGGAAGCATGAAAATCACTTTAAACATGCTAATTTTAGCTCTAACACTGATGATCCACCTACAAATGTGAACTGACGTTCAAAAATAAAACATTTGAAAACGGACCATTTTCCACATTTCTGAAGCATGACGTGATGGGGGGGTGTTATCTCTTTTGTCAAAAATCAGCCGTTTTTGCTCGAACATTAAATGCCTCCAAATGGTATTTAATTAACTTCCCAGGGTGAAGAAACCCTTTTTGAGAACTCAGAGTGAGTAAATTGGCCATTTTCATGCACTTTTAACCATTCCATAAATCTTGTGTTTTGGGCCCCTGGAAGCATGAAAATCACTTCAAACATGCTAATTTTAGCTCTAACACTGATGATCCACCTACAAATGTGAACTGACTTTCAAAAATAAAACATTTGAAAACGGACCATTTTCCACATTTCTGAAGCATGACGTAATGGGGGGGTGTTATCTCTTTTGTCGAAAATCAGCCGTTTTTGCTCGAACATTAAATGCCTCCAAATGGTATTTATTTCAATTCCCGAGCCCCTGGAAGCATGAAAATCACTTTAAACATGCAAATTTTAGCTCTAACACTGATGATCCACCTACAAATGTGAACTGACGTTCAAAAATAAAACATTTGAAAACGGACCATTTTCCACATTTCTGAAGCATGACGTAATGGGGGGGTGTTATCTCTTTTGTCGAAAATCAGCCGTTTTTGCTCGAACATTAAATGCCTCCAAATGGTATTTAATTAACTTCCCGGGGTGAAGAAACCCTTTTTGAGAACTCAGAGTGAGTAAATTGGCCATTTTCATGCACTTTTAACCATTCCATAAATCTTGTGTTTTGGCCCCTGGAAGCATGAAAATCACTTTAAACGTGCTAATTTTAGCTCTAACACTGATGATCCACCTACAAATGTGAACTGACGTTCAAAAATAAAACATTTGAAAACGGACCATTTTCCACATTTCTGAAGCATGACGAAATGGGGGGGTGTTATCTCTTTTGTCGAAAATCAGCCGTTTTTGCTCGAACATTAAATGCCTCCAAATGGTATTTAATTAACTTCCCGAGCCCCTGGAAGCATGAAAATCACTTTAAACATGCTAATTTTAGCTCTAACACTGATGATCCACCTACAAATGTGAACTGACGTTCAAAAATAAAACATTTGAAAACGGACCATTTACCACATTTCTGAAGCATGACGTAATGGGGGGGTGTTATCTCTTTTGTCGAAAATCAGCCGTTTTTGCTCGAACATTAAATGCCTCCAAATGGTATTTAATTAACTTCCCGAGCCCCTGGAAGCATGAAAATCACTTTAAACATGCTAATTTTAGCTCTAACACTGATGATCCACCTACAAATGTGAACTGACGTTCAAAAATAAAACATTTGAAAACGGACCATTTTCTCCATTTCTGAAGCATGACGTAATGGGGGGGTGTTATCTCTTTTGTCGAAAATCAGCTGTTTTTGCTCGAACATTAAATGCCTCCAAATGGTATTTAATTAACTTCCCGAGCCACTGGAAGCATGAAAATCACTTTAAACATCCTAATTTTAGCTCTAACACTGATGATCCACCTACAAATGTGAACTGAAATTCAAAAATAAAACATTTGAAAACGGACCATTTTCCACATTTCTGAAGCATGACGTAATGGGGGGGTGTTATCTCTTTTGTCGAAAATCAGCCGTTTTTGCTCGAACATTAAATGCCTCCAAATGGTATTTAATTAACTTCCCGAGCCCCTGGAAGCATGAAAATCACTTTAAACATGCTAATTTTAGCTCTAACACTGATGATCCACCTACAAATGTGAACTGACGTTCAAAAATAAAACATTTGAAAACGGACTATTTTCCACATTTCTGAAGCATGACGTAATGGGGGAGTGTTATCTCTTTTGTCGAAAATCAGCCGTTTTTGCTCGAACATTAAATGCCTCCAAATGGTATTTAATTAACTTCCCGGGGTGAAGAAACCCTTTTTGAGAACTCAGAGTGAGTAAATTGGCCATTTTCATGCACTTTTAACCATTCCATAAATCTTATGTTTTGGGCCCCTGGAAGCATGAAAATCACTTTAAACATGCTAATTTTAGCTCTAACACTGATGATCCACCTACAAATGTGAACTGACGTTCAAAAATAAAACATTTGAAAACGGACCATTTTCCACATTTCTGAAGCATGACGTAATGGGGGGGTGTTATCTCTTTTGTCGAAAATCAGCCGTTTTTGCTCGAACATTAAATGCCTCCAAATGGTATTTAATTAACTTCCCGAGCCCCTGGAAGCATGAAAATCACTTTAAACATGCTAATTTTAGCTCTAACACTGATGATCCACCTACAAATGTGAACTGACGTTCAAAAATAAAACATTTGAAAACGGACCATTTTCCACATTTCTGAAGCATGACGTAATGGGGGGGTGTTATCTCTTTTGTCGAAAATCAGCCGTTTTTGCTCGAACATTAAATGCCTCCAAATGGTATTTATTTCACTTCCCGAGCCCCTGGAAGCATGAAAATCACTTTAAACATGCTAATTTTAGCTCTAACACTGATGATCCACCTACAAATGTGAACTGATGTTCAAAAATAAAACATTTGAAAACGGACCATTTTCCACATTTCTGAAGCATGACGTAATGGGGGGGTGTTATCTCTTTTGTCGAAAATCAGCCGTTTTTGCTCGAACATTAAATGCCTCCAAATGGTATTTAATTAACTTCCCGGGGTGAAGAAACCCTTTTTGAGAACTCAGAGTGAGTAAATTGGCCATTTTCATGCACTTTTAACCATTCCATAAATCTTGTGTTTTGGGCCCCTGGAAGCATGAAAATCACTTTAAACATGCTAATTTTAGCTCTAACACTGATGATCCACCTACAAATGTGAACTGACGTTCAAAAATAAAACATTTGAAAACGGACCATTTTCCACATTTCTGAAGCATGACGTAATGGGGGGGTGTTATCTCTTTTGTCGAAAATCAGCCGTTTTTGCTCGAACATTAAATGCCTCCAAATGGTATTTACTTAACTTCCCGAGCCCCTGGAAGCATGAAAATCACTTTAAACATGCTAATTTTAGCTCTAACACTGATGATCCACCTACAAATGTGAACTGACGTTCAAAAATAAAACATTTGAAAACGGACCATTTTCCACATTTCTGAAGCATGACGTAATGGGGGGTGTTATCTCTTTTGTCGAAAATCAGCCGTTTTTGCTCGAACATTAAATGCCTCCAAATGGTATTTAATTAACTTCCCGGGGTGAAGAAACCCTTTTTGAGAACTCAGAGTGAGTAAATTGGCCATTTTCATGCACTTTTAACCATTCCATAAATCTTGTGTTTTGGCCCGTGGAAGCATGAAAATCACTTTAAACGTGCTGATTTTAGCTCTAACACTGATGATCCACCTACAAATGTGAACTGACGTTCAAAAATAAAACATTTGAAAACGGACCATTTTCCACATTTCTGAAGCATGACGTAATGGGGGTGTGGTATCTCTTTTGTCGAAAATCAGCCGTTTTTGCTCGAACATTAAATGCCTCCAAATGGTATTTAATTAACTTCCCGAGCCCCTGGAAGCATGAAAATCACTTTAAACATGCAAATTTTAGCTCTAACACTGATGATCCACCTACAAATGTGAACTGACGTTCAAAAATAAAACATTTGAAAACGGACCATTTTCCACATTTCTGAAGCATGACGTAATGGGGGGGTGTTATCTCTTTTGTCGAAAATCAGCCGTTTTTGCTCGAACATTAAATGCCTCCAAATGGTATTTAATTAACTTCCCGGGGTGAAGAAACCCTTTTTGAGAACTCAGAGTGAGTAAATTGGCCATTTTCATGCACTTTTAACCATTCCATAAATCTTGTGTTTTGGCCCCTGGAAGCATGAAAATCACTTTAAACGTGCTAATTTTAGCTCTAACACTGATGATCCACCTACAAATGTGAACTGACGTTCAAAAATAAAACATTTGAAAAAGGACCATTTTCCACATTTCTGAAGCATGACGTAATGGGGGGGTGTTATCTCTTTTGTCGAAAATCAGCCGTTTTTGCTCGAACATTAAATGCCTCCAAATGGTATTTAATTAACTTCCCGAGCCCCTGGAAGCATGAAAATCACTTTAAACATGCTAATTTTAGCTCTAACACTGATGATCCACCTACAAATGTGAACTGACGTTCAAAAATAAAACATTTGAAAACGGACCATTTTCCACATTTCTGAAGCATGACGTAATGGGGGGGTGTTATCTCTTTTGTCGAAAATCAGCCGTTTTTGCTCGAACATTAAATGCCTCCAAATGGTATTTATTTCACTTCCCGAGCCCCTGGAAGCATGAAAATCACTTTAAACATGCTAATTTTAGCTCTAACACTGATGATCCACCTACAAATGTGAACTGACGTTCAAAAATAAAACATTTGAAAACGGACCATTTTCCACATTTCTGAAGCATGACGTAATGGGGGGGTGTTATCTCTTTTGTCGAAAATCAGCCATTTTTGCTCGAACATTAAATGCCTCCAAATGGTATTTAATTAACTTCCCGAGCCCCTGGAAGCATGAAAATCACTTTAAACATGCTAATTTCAGCTCTTACACTGATGATCCACCTACAAATGTGAACTGACGTTCAAAAAAATAACATTTGAAAACGGACCATTTTCCACATTTCTGAAGCATGACGTAATGGGGGGGTGTTATCTCTTTTGTCGAAAATCAGCCGTTTTTGCTCGAACATTAAATGCCTCCAAATGGTATTTATTTTACTTCCCAAGCCCCTGGAAGCATGAAAATCACTTTAAACATGCTAATTTTAGCTCTAACACTGATGATCCACCTACAAATGTGAACTGACGTTCAAAAATAAAACATTTGAAAACGGACGATTTTCCACATTTCTGAAGCATGACGTAATGGGGGGGTGTTATCTCTTTTGTCGAAAATCAGCCGTTTTTGCTCGAACATTAAATGCCTCCAAATGGTATTTACTTAACTTCCCGAGCCCCTGGAAGCATGAAAATCACTTTAAACATGCTAATTTTAGCCCTAACACTGATGATCCACCTACAAATGTGAACTGACGTTCAAAAATAAAACATTTGAAAACGGACCATTTTCCACATTTCTGAAGCATGACGTAATGGGGGGGTGTTATCTCTTTTGTCGAAAATCAGCCGTTTTTGCTCGAACATTAAATGCCTCCAAATGGTATTTAATTAACTTCCCGGGGTGAAGAAACCCTTTTTGAGAACTCAGAGTGAGTAAATTGGCCATTTTCATGCACTTTTAACCATTCCATAAATCTTGTGTTTTGGCCCCTGGAAGCATGAAAATCACTTTAAACGTGCTGATTTTAGCTCTAACACTGATGATCCACCTACAAATGTGAACTGACGTTCAAAAATAAAACATTTGAAAACGGACCATTTTCCACATTTCTGAAGCATGACGTAATGGGGGGGTGTTATCTCTTTTGTCGAAAATCAGCCGTTTTTGCTCGAACATTAAATGCCTCCAAATGGTATTTAATTAACTTCCCGAGCCCCTGGAAGCATGAAAATCACTTTAAACATGCAAATTTTAGCTCTAACACTGATGATCCACCTACAAATGTGAACTGACGTTCAAAAATAAAACATTTGAAAACGGACCATTTTCCACATTTCTGAAGCATGACGTAATGGGGGGGTGTTATCTCTTTTGTCGAAAATCAGCCGTTTTTGCTCGAACATTAAATGCCTCCAAATGGTATTTAATTAACTTCCCGGGGTGAAGAAACCCTTTTTGAGAACTCAGAGTGAGTAAATTGGCCATTTTCATGCACTTTTAACCATTCCATAAATCTTGTGTTTTGGCCCCTGGAAGCATGAAAATCACTTTAAACGTGCTAATTTTAGCTCTAACACTGATGATCCACCTACAAATGTGAACTGACGTTCAAAAATAAAACATTTGAAAAAGGACCATTTTCAACATTTCTGAAGCATGACGTAATGGGGGGGTGTTATCTCTTTTGTCGAAAATCAGCCGTTTTTGCTCGAACATTAAATGCCTCCAAATGGTATTTAATTAACTTCCCGAGCCCCTGGAAGCATGAAAATCACTTTAAACATGCTAATTTTAGCTCTAACACTGATGATCCACCTACAAATGTGAACTGACGTTCAAAAATAAAACATTTGAAAACGGACCATTTTCCACATTTCTGAAGCATGATGTAATGGGGGGGTGTTATCTCTTTTGTCGAAAATCAGCCGTTTTTGCTCGAACATTAAATGCCTCCAAATGGTATTTAATTAACTTCCCGGGGTGAAGAAACCCTTTTTGAGAACTCAGAGTGAGTAAATTGGCCATTTTCATGCACTTTTAACCATTCCATAAATCTTGTGTTTTGGGCCCCTGGAAGCATGAAAATCACTTTAAACATGCTAATTTTAGCTCTAACACTGATGATCCACCTACAAATGTGAACTGACGCTCAAAAATAAAACATTTGAAAACGGACCATTTTCCACATTTCTGAAGCATGACGTAATGGGGGGGTGTTATCTCTTTTGTCGAAAATCAGCCGTTTTTGCTCAAACATTAAATGCCTCCAAATGGTATTTAATTAACTTCCCGGGGTGAAGAAACCCTTTTTGAGAACTCAGAGTGAGTAAATTGGCCATTTTCATGCACTTTTAACCATTCCATAAATCTTGTGTTTTGGCCCCTGGAAGCATGAAAATCACTTTAAACGTGCTGATTTTAGCTCTAACACTGATGATCCACCTACAAATGTGAACTGACGTTCAAAAATAAAACATTTGAAAACGGACCATTTTCCACATTTCTGAAGCATGACGTAATGGGGGGGTGTTATCTCTTTTGTCGAAAATCAGCCGTTTTTGCTCGAACATTAAATGCCTCCAAATGGTATTTAATTAACTTCCCGAGCCCCTGGAAGCATGAAAATCACTTTAAACATGCAAATTTTAGCTCTAACACTGATGATCCACCTACAAATGTGAACTGACGTTCAAAAATAAAACATTTGAAAACGGACCATTTTCCACATTTCTGAAGCATGACGTAATGGGGGGGTGTTATCTCTTTTGTCGAAAATCAGCCGTTTTTGCTCGAACATTAAATGCCTCCAAATGGTATTTAATTAACTTCCCGGGGTGAAGAAACCCTTTTTGAGAACTCAGAGTGAGTAAATTGGCCATTTTCATGCACTTTTAACCATTCCATAAATCTTGTGTTTTGGCCCCTGGAAGCATGAAAATCACTTTAAACGTGCTAATTTTAGCTCTAACACTGATGATCCACCTACAAATGTGAACTGACGTTCAAAAATAAAACATTTGAAAAAGGACCATTTTCCACATATCTGAAGCATGACGTAATGGGGGGTGTTATCTCTTTTGTCGAAAATCAGCCGTTTTTGCTCGAACATTAAATGCCTCCAAATGGTATTTAATTAACTTCCCGAGCCCCTGGAAGCATGAAAATCACTTTAAACATGCTAATTTTAGCTCTAACACTGATGATCCACCTACAAATGTGAACTGACGTTCAAAAATAAAACATTTGAAAACGGACCATTTTCCACATTTCTGAAGCATGACGTAATGGGGGGGTGTTATCTCTTTTGTCGAAAATCAGCCGTTTTTGCTCGAACATTAAATGCCTCCAAATGGTATTTATTTCACTTCCCGAGCCCCTGGAAGCATGAAAATCACTTTAAACATGCTAATTTTAGCTCTAACACTGATGATCCACCTACAAATGTGAACTGACGTTCAAAAATAAAACATTTGAAAACGGACCATTTTCCACATTTCTGAAGCATGACGTAATGGGGGGGTGTTATCTCTTTTGTCGTAAATCAGCCATTTTTGCTCGAACATTAAATGCCTCCAAATGGTATTTAATTAACTTCCCGAGCCCCTGGAAGCATGAAAATCACTTTAAACATGCTAATTTCAGCTCTTACACTGATGATCCACCTACAAATGTGAACTGACGTTCAAAAAAATAACATTTGAAAACGGACCATTTTCCACATTTCTGAAGCATGACGTAATGGGGGGGGGTGTTATCTCTTTTGTCGAAAATCAGCCGTTTTTGCTCGAACATTAAATGCCTCCAAATGGTATTTAATTAACTTCCCGGGGTGAAGAAACCCTTTTTGAGAACTCAGAGTGAGTAAATTGGCCATTTTCATGCACTTTTAACCATTCCATAAATCTTGTGTTTTGGCCCCTGGAAGCATGAAAATCACTTTAAACGTGCTGATTTTAGCTCTAACACTGATGATCCACCTACAAATGTGAACTGACGTTCAAAAATAAAACATTTGAAAACGGACCATTTTCCACATTTCTGAAGCATGACGTAATGGGGGGGTGTTATCTCTTTTGTCGAAAATCAGCCGTTTTTGCTCGAACATTAAATGCCTCCAAATGGTATTTAATTAACTTCCCGAGCCCCTGGAAGCATGAAAATCACTTTAAACATGCAAATTTTAGCTCTAACACTGATGATCCACCTACAAATGTGAACTGACGTTCAAAAATAAAACATTTGAAAACGGACCATTTTCCACATTTCTGAAGCATGACGTAATGGGGGGGTGTTATCTCTTTTGTCGAAAATCAGCCATTTTTGCTCGAACATTAAATGCCTCCAAATGGTATTTAATTAACTTCCCGAGCCCCTGGAAGCATGAAAATCACTTTAAACATGCTAATTTCAGCTCTTACACTGATGATCCACCTACAAATGTGAACTGACGTTCAAAAAAATAACATTTGAAAACGGACCATTTTCCACATTTCTGAAGCATGACGTAATGGGGGGGGTGTTATCTCTTTTGTCGAAAATCAGCCGTTTTTGCTCGAACATTAAATGCCTCCAAATGGTATTTATTTCACTTCCCAAGCCCCTGGAAGCATGAAAATCACTTTAAACATGCTAATTTTAGCTCTAACACTGATGATCCACCTACAAATGTGAACTGACGTTCAAAAATAAAACATTTGAAAACGGACGATTTTCCACATTTCTGAAGCATGACGTAATGGGGGGGTGTTATCTCTTTTGTCGAAAATCAGCCGTTTTTGCTCGAACATTAAATGCCTCCAAATGGTATTTACTTAACTTCCCGAGCCCCTGGAAGCATGAAAATCACTTTAAACATGCTAATTTTAGCTCTAACACTGATGATCCACCTACAAATGTGAACTGACGTTCAAAAATAAAACATTTGAAAACGGACCATTTTCCACATTTCTGAAGCATGACGTAATGGGGGGTGTTATCTCTTTTGTCGAAAATCAGCCGTTTTTGCTCGAACATTAAATGCCTCCAAATGGTATTTAATTAACTTCCCGGGGTGAAGAAACCCTTTTTGAGAACTCAGAGTGAGTAAATTGGCCATTTTCATGCACTTTTAACCATTCCATAAATCTTGTGTTTTGGCCCGTGGAAGCATGAAAATCACTTTAAACGTGCTGATTTTAGCTCTAACACTGATGATCCACCTACAAATGTGAACTGACGTTCAAAAATAAAACATTTGAAAACGGACCATTTTCCACATTTCTGAAGCATGACGTAATGGGGGGGTGTTATCTCTTTTGTCGAAAATCAGCCGTTTTTGCTCGAACATTAAATGCCTCCAAATGGTATTTAATTAACTTCCCGAGCCCCTGGAAGCATGAAAATCACTTTAAACATGCAAATTTTAGCTCTAACACTGATGATCCACCTACAAATGTGAACTGACGTTCAAAAATAAAACATTTGAAAACGGACCATTTTCCACATTTCTGAAGCATGACGTAATGGGGGGGTGTTATCTCTTTTGTCGAAAATCAGCCGTTTTTGCTCGAACATTAAATGCCTCCAAATGGTATTTAATTAACTTCCCGGGGTGAAGAAACCCTTTTTGAGAACTCAGAGTGAGTAAATTGGCCATTTTCATGCACTTTTAACCATTCCATAAATCTTGTGTTTTGGCCCCTGGAAGCATGAAAATCACTTTAAACGTGCTAATTTTAGCTCTAACACTGATGATCCACCTACAAATGTGAACTGACGTTCAAAAATAAAACATTTGAAAAAGGACCATTTTCCACATTTCTGAAGCATGACGTAATGGGGGGGTGTTATCTCTTTTGTCGAAAATCAGCCGTTTTTGCTCGAACATTAAATGCCTCCAAATGGTATTTAATTAACTTCCCGAGCCCCTGGAAGCATGAAAATCACTTTAAACATGCTAATTTTAGCTCTAACACTGATGATCCACCTACAAATGTGAACTGACGTTCAAAAATAAAACATTTGAAAACGGACCATTTTCCACATTTCTGAAGCATGACGTAATGGGGGGGTGTTATCTCTTTTGTCGAAAATCAGCCGTTTTTGCTCGAACATTAAATGCCTCCAAATGGTATTTATTTCACTTCCCGAGCCCCTGGAAGCATGAAAATCACTTTAAACATGCTAATTTTAGCTCTAACACTGATGATCCACCTACAAATGTGAACTGACGTTCAAAAATAAAACATTTGAAAACGGACCATTTTCCACATTTCTGAAGCATGACGTAATGGGGGGGTGTTATCTCTTTTGTCGAAAATCAGCCATTTTTGCTCGAACATTAAATGCCTCCAAATGGTATTTAATTAACTTCCCGAGCCCCTGGAAGCATGAAAATCACTTTAAACATGCTAATTTCAGCTCTTACACTGATGATCCACCTACAAATGTGAACTGACGTTCAAAAAAATAACATTTGAAAACGGACCATTTTCCACATTTCTGAAGCATGACGTAATGGGGGGGTGTTATCTCTTTTGTCGAAAATCAGCCGTTTTTGCTCGAACATTAAATGCCTCCAAATGGTATTTATTTCACTTCCCAAGCCCCTGGAAGCATGAAAATCACTTTAAACATGCTAATTTTAGCTCTAACACTGATGATCCACCTACAAATGTGAACTGACGTTCAAAAATAAAACATTTGAAAACGGACGATTTTCCACATTTCTGAAGCATGACGTAATGGGGGGGTGTTATCTCTTTTGTCGAAAATCAGCCGTTTTTGCTCGAACATTAAATGCCTCCAAATGGTATTTACTTAACTTCCCGAGCCCCTGGAAGCATGAAAATCACTTTAAACATGCTAATTTTAGCCCTAACACTGATGATCCACCTACAAATGTGAACTGACGTTCAAAAATAAAACATTTGAAAACGGACCATTTTCCACATTTCTGAAGCATGACGTAATAGGGGGGTGTTATCTCTTTTGTCGAAAATCAGCCGTTTTTGCTCGAACATTAAATGCCTCCAAATGGTATTTAATTAACTTCCCGGGGTGAAGAAACCCTTTTTGAGAACTCAGAGTGAGTAAATTGGCCATTTTCATGCACTTTTAACCATTCCATAAATCTTGTGTTTTGGCCCCTGGAAGCATGAAAATCACTTTAAACGTGCTGATTTTAGCTCTAACACTGATGATCCACCTACAAATGTGAACTGACGTTCAAAAATAAAACATTTGAAAACGGACCATTTTCCACATTTCTGAAGCATGACGTAATGGGGGGGTGTTATCTCTTTTGTCGAAAATCAGCCGTTTTTGCTCGAACATTAAATGCCTCCAAATGGTATTTAATTAACTTCCCGAGCCCCTGGAAGCATGAAAATCACTTTAAACATGCAAATTTTAGCTCTAACACTGATGATCCACCTACAAATGTGAACTGACGTTCAAAAATAAAACATTTGAAAACGGACCATTTTCCACATTTCTGAAGCATGACGTAATGGGGGGGTGTTATCTCTTTTGTCGAAAATCAGCCGTTTTTGCTCGAACATTAAATGCCTCCAAATGGTATTTAATTAACTTCCCGGGGTGAAGAAACCCTTTTTGAGAACTCAGAGTGAGTAAATTAGCCATTTTCATGCACTTTTAACCATTCCATAAATCTTGTGTTTTGGCCCCTGGAAGCATGAAAATCACTTTAAACGTGCTAATTTTAGCTCTAACACTGATGATCCACCTACAAATGTGAACTGACGTTCAAAAATAAAACATTTGAAAAAGGACCATTTTCCACATTTCTGAAGCATGACGTAATGGGGGGGTGTTATCTCTTTTGTCGAAAATCAGCCGTTTTTGCTCGAACATTAAATGCCTCCAAATGGTATTTAATTAACTTCCCGAGCCCCTGGAAGCATGAAAATCACTTTAAACATGCTAATTTTAGCTCTAACACTGATGATCCACCTACAAATGTGAACTGACGTTCAAAAATAAAACATTTGAAAACGGACCATTTTCCACATTTCTGAAGCATGACGTAATGGGGGGGGTGTTATCTCTTTTGTCGAAAATCAGACGTTTTTGCTCGAACATTAAATGCCTCCAAATGGTATTTATTTCACTTCCCGAGCCCCTGGAAGCATGAAAATCACTTTAAACATGCTAATTTTAGCTCTAACACTGATGATCCACCTACAAATGTGAACTGACGTTCAAAAATAAAACATTTGAAAACGGACCATTTTCCACATTTCTGAAGCATGACGTAATGGGGGGGTGTTATCTCTTTTGTCGAAAATCAGCCATTTTTGCTCGAACATTAAATGCCTCCAAATGGTATTTAATTAACTTCCCGAGCCCCTGGAAGCATGAAAATCACTTTAAACATGCTAATTTCAGCTTTTACACTGATGATCCACCTACAAATGTGAACTGACGTTCAAAAAAATAACATTTGAAAACGGACCATTTTCCACATTTCTGAAGCATGACGTAATGGGGGGGTGTTATCTTTTTTGTCGAAAAACAGCCGTTTTTGCTCGAACATTAAATGCCTCCAAATTGTATTTAATTAACTTCCCGAGCCCCTGGAAGCATGAAAATCACTTTAAACATGCTAATTTTAGCTCTAACACTGATGATCCACCTACAAATGTGAATTGACGTTCAAAAATAAAACATTTGAAAACGGACCATTTTCCACATTTCTGAAGCATGACGTAATGGGGGGGTGTTATCTCTTTTGTCGAAAATCAGCCGTTTTTGCTCGAACATTAAATGCCTCCAAATGGTATTTAATTAACTTCCCGGGGTGAAGAAACCCTTTTTGAGAACTCAGAGTGAGTAAATTGGCCATTCTCATGCACTTTTAACCATTCCATAAATCTTGTGTTTTGGGCCCCTGGAAGCATGAAAATCACTTTAAACATGCTAATTTTAGCTCTAACACTGATGATCCACCTACAAATGTGAACTGACGTTCAAAAATAAAACATTTGAAAACGGACCATTTTCCACATTTCTGAAGCATGACGTAATGGGGGGGTGTTATCTCTTTTGTCGAAAATCAGCCGTTTTTGCTCGAACATTAAATGCCTCCAAATGGTATTTAATTAACTTCCCGAGCCCCTGGAAGCATGAAAATCACTTTAAACATGCTAATTTTAGCTCTTACACTGATGATCCACCTACAAATGTGAACTGACGTTCAAAAATAAAACATTTGAAAACGGACCATTTTCCACATTTCTGAAGCATGACGTAATGGGGGGGTGTTATCTCTTTTGTCGAAAATCAGCCGTTTTTGCTCGAACATTAAATGCCTCCAAATGGTATTTATTTCACTTCCCAAGCCCCTGGAAGCATGAAAATCACTTTAAACATGCTAATTTTAGCTCTAACACTGATGATCCACCTACAAATGTGAACTGACGTTCAAAAATAAAACATTTGAAAACGGACCATTTTCCACATTTCTGAAGCATGACGTAATGGGGGGGTGTTATCTCTTTTGTCGAAAATCAGCCGTTTTTGCTCGAACATTAAATGCCTCCAAATGGTATTTATTTCACTTCCCAAGCCCCTGGAAGCATGAAAATCACTTTAAACATGCTAATTTTAGCTCTAACACTGATGATCCACCTACAAATGTGAACTGACGTTCAAAAATAAAACATTTGAAAACAGACGATTTTCCACATTTCTGAAGCATGACGTAATGGGGGGGTGTTATCTCTTTTGTCGAAAATCAGCCGTTTTTGCTCGAACATTAAATGCCTCCAAATGGTATTTACTTAACTTCCCGAGCCCCTGGAAGCATGAAAATCACTTTAAACATGCTAATTTTAGCTCTAACACTGATGATCCACCTACAAATGTGAACTGACGTTCAGAAATAAAACATTTGAAAACGGACCATTTTCCACATTTCTGAAGCATGACGTAATGGGGGGGTGTTATCTCTTTTGTCGAAAATCAGCCGTTTTTGATCGAACATTAAATGCCTCCAAATGGTATTTAATTAACTTCTCGGGGTGAAGAAACCCTATTTGAGAACTCAGAGTGAGTAAATTTGCCATTTTCATGCACTTTTAACCATTCCATAAATCTTGTGTTTTTTGCCCCTGGAAGCATGAAAATCACTTTAAACATGCTAATTTTAGCTCTAACACTGATGATCCACCTACAAATGTGAACTGACGTTCAAAAATAAAACATTTGAAAACGGACCATTTTCCACATTTCTGAAGCATGACGTGATGGGGGGGTGTTATCTCTTTTGTCAAAAATCAGCCGTTTTTGCTCGAACATTAAATGCCTCCAAATGGTATTTAATTAACTTCCCAGGGTGAAGAAACCCTTTTTGAGAACTCAGAGTGAGTAAATTGGCCATTTTCATGCACTTTTAACCATTCCATAAATCTTGTGTTTTGGGCCCCTGGAAGCATGAAAATCACTTCAAACATGCTAATTTTAGCTCTAACACTGATGATCCACCTACAAATGTGAACTGACTTTCAAAAATAAAACATTTGAAAACGGACCATTTTCCACATTTCTGAAGCATGACGTAATGGGGGGGTGTTATCTCTTTTGTCGAAAATCAGCCGTTTTTGCTCGAACATTAAATGCCTCCAAATGGTATTTATTTCAATTCCCGAGCCCCTGGAAGCATGAAAATCACTTTAAACATGCAAATTTTAGCTCTAACACTGATGATCCACCTACAAATGTGAACTGACGTTCAAAAATAAAACATTTGAAAACGGACCATTTTCCACATTTCTGAAGCATGACGTAATGGGGGGGTGTTATCTCTTTTGTCGAAAATCAGCCGTTTTTGCTCGAACATTAAATGCCTCCAAATGGTATTTAATTAACTTCCCGGGGTGAAGAAACCCTTTTTGAGAACTCAGAGTGAGTAAATTGGCCATTTTCATGCACTTTTAACCATTCCATAAATCTTGTGTTTTGGCCCCTGGAAGCATGAAAATCACTTTAAACGTGCTAATTTTAGCTCTAACACTGATGATCCACCTACAAATGTGAACTGACGTTCAAAAATAAAACATTTGAAAACGGACCATTTTCCACATTTCTGAAGCATGACGAAATGGGGGGGTGTTATCTCTTTTGTCGAAAATCAGCCGTTTTTGCTCGAACATTAAATGCCTCCAAATGGTATTTAATTAACTTCCCGAGCCCCTGGAAGCATGAAAATCACTTTAAACATGCTAATTTTAGCTCTAACACTGATGATCCACCTACAAATGTGAACTGACGTTCAAAAATAAAACATTTGAAAACGGACCATTTACCACATTTCTGAAGCATGACGTAATGGGGGGGTGTTATCTCTTTTGTCGAAAATCAGCCGTTTTTGCTCGAACATTAAATGCCTCCAAATGGTATTTAATTAACTTCCCGAGCCCCTGGAAGCATGAAAATCACTTTAAACATGCTAATTTTAGCTCTAACACTGATGATCCACCTACAAATGTGAACTGACGTTCAAAAATAAAACATTTGAAAACGGACCATTTTCTCCATTTCTGAAGCATGACGTAATGGGGGGGTGTTATCTCTTTTGTCGAAAATCAGCTGTTTTTGCTCGAACATTAAATGCCTCCAAATGGTATTTAATTAACTTCCCGAGCCACTGGAAGCATGAAAATCACTTTAAACATCCTAATTTTAGCTCTAACACTGATGATCCACCTACAAATGTGAACTGAAATTCAAAAATAAAACATTTGAAAACGGACCATTTTCCACATTTCTGAAGCATGACGTAATGGGGGGGTGTTATCTCTTTTGTCGAAAATCAGCCGTTTTTGCTCGAACATTAAATGCCTCCAAATGGTATTTAATTAACTTCCCGAGCCCCTGGAAGCATGAAAATCACTTTAAACATGCTAATTTTAGCTCTAACACTGATGATCCACCTACAAATGTGAACTGACGTTCAAAAATAAAACATTTGAAAACGGACTATTTTCCACATTTCTGAAGCATGACGTAATGGGGGAGTGTTATCTCTTTTGTCGAAAATCAGCCGTTTTTGCTCGAACATTAAATGCCTCCAAATGGTATTTAATTAACTTCCCGGGGTGAAGAAACCCTTTTTGAGAACTCAGAGTGAGTAAATTGGCCATTTTCATGCACTTTTAACCATTCCATAAATCTTATGTTTTGGGCCCCTGGAAGCATGAAAATCACTTTAAACATGCTAATTTTAGCTCTAACACTGATGATCCACCTACAAATGTGAACTGACGTTCAAAAATAAAACATTTGAAAACGGACCATTTTCCACATTTCTGAAGCATGACGTAATGGGGGGGTGTTATCTCTTTTGTCGAAAATCAGCCGTTTTTGCTCGAACATTAAATGCATCCAAATGGTATTTAATTAACTTCCCGGGGTGAAGAAACCCTTTTTGAGAACTCAGAGTGAGTAAATTGGCCATTTTCATGCACTTTTAACCATTCCATAAATCTTGTGTTTTGGCCCCTGGAAACATGAAAATCACTTTAAACGTGCTGATTTTAGCTCTAACACTGATGATCCACCTACAAATGTGAACTGACGTTCAAAAATAAAACATTTGAAAACGGACCATTTTCCACATTTCTGAAGCATGACGTAATGGGGGGGTGTTATCTCTTTTGTCGAAAATCAGCCGTTTTTGCTCGAACATTAAATGCCTCCAAATGGTATTTAATTAACTTCCCGAGCCCCTGGAAGCATGAAAATCACTTTAAACATGCAAATTTGAGCTCTAACACTGATGATCCACCTACAAATGTGAACTGACGTTCAAAAATAAAACATTTGAAAACGGACCATTTTCCACATTTCTGAAGCATGACGTAATGGGGGGGTGTTATCTCTTTTGTCGAAAATCAGCCGTTTTTGCTCGAACATTAAATGCCTCCAAATGGTATTTATTTCACTTCCCGAGCCCCTGGAAGCATGAAAATCACTTTAAACATGCTAATTTTAGCTCTAACACTGATGATCCACCTACAAATGTGAACTGACGTTCAAAAATAAAACATTTGAAAACGGACCATTTTCCACATTTCTGAAGCATGACGTAATGGGGGGGTGTTATCTCTTTTGTCGAAAATCAGCCATTTTTGCTCGAACATTAAATGCCTCCAAATGGTATTTAATTAACTTCCCGAGCCCCTGGAAGCATGAAAATCACTTTAAACATGCTAATTTCAGCTCTTACACTGATGATCCACCTACAAATGTGAACTGACGTTCAAAAAAATAACATTTGAAAACGGACCATTTTCCACATTTCTGAAGCATGACGTAATGGGGGGGTGTTATCTCTTTTGTCGAAAATCAGCCGTTTTTGCTCGAACATTAAATGCCTCCAAATGGTATTTATTTCACTTCCCAAGCCCCTGGAAGCATGAAAATCACTTTAAACATGCTAATTTTAGCTCTAACACTGATGATCCACCTACAAATGTGAACTGACGTTCAAAAATAAAACATTTGAAAACGGACGATTTTCCACATTTCTGAAGCATGACGTAATGGGGGGGTGTTATCTCTTTTGTCGAAAATCAGCCGTTTTTGCTCGAACATTAAATGCCTCCAAATGGTATTTACTTAACTTCCCGAGCCCCTGGAAGCATGAAAATCACTTTAAACATGCTAATTTTAGCTCTAACACTGATGATCCACCTACAAATGTGAACTGACGTTCAAAAATAAAACATTTGAAAACGGACCATTTTCCACATTTCTGAAGCATGACGTAATGGGGGGTGTTATCTCTTTTGTCGAAAATCAGCCGTTTTTGCTCGAACATTAAATGCCTCCAAATGGTATTTAATTAACTTCCCGGGGTGAAGAAACCCTTTTTGAGAACTCAGAGTGAGTAAATTGGCCATTTTCATGCACTTTTAACCATTCCATAAATCTTGTGTTTTGGCCCGTGGAAGCATGAAAATCACTTTAAACGTGCTGATTTTAGCTCTAACACTGATGATCCACCTACAAATGTGAACTGACGTTCAAAAATAAAACATTTGAAAACGGACCATTTTCCACATTTCTGAAGCATGACGTAATGGGGGGGTGTTATCTCTTTTGTCGAAAATCAGCCGTTTTTGCTCGAACATTAAATGCCTCCAAATGGTATTTAATTAACTTCCCGAGCCCCTGGAAGCATGAAAATCACTTTAAACATGCAAATTTTAGCTCTAACACTGATGATCCACCTACAAATGTGAACTGACGTTCAAAAATAAAACATTTGAAAACGGACCATTTTCCACATTTCTGAAGCATGACGTAATGGGGGGGTGTTATCTCTTTTGTCGAAAATCAGCCGTTTTTGCTCGAACATTAAATGCCTCCAAATGGTATTTAATTAACTTCCCGGGGTGAAGAAACCCTTTTTGAGAACTCAGAGTGAGTAAATTGGCCATTTTCATGCACTTTTAACCATTCCATAAATCTTGTGTTTTGGCCCCTGGAAGCATGAAAATCACTTTAAACGTGCTAATTTTAGCTCTAACACTGATGATCCACCTACAAATGTGAACTGACGTTCAAAAATAAAACATTTGAAAAAGGACCATTTTCCACATTTCTGAAGCATGACGTAATGGGGGGGTGTTATCTCTTTTGTCGAAAATCAGCCGTTTTTGCTCGAACATTAAATGCCTCCAAATGGTATTTAATTAACTTCCCGAGCCCCTGGAAGCATGAAAATCACTTTAAACATGCTAATTTTAGCTCTAACACTGATGATCCACCTACAAATGTGAACTGACGTTCAAAAATAAAACATTTGAAAACGGACCATTTTCCACATTTCTGAAGCATGACGTAATGGGGGGGTGTTATCTCTTTTGTCGAAAATCAGCCGTTTTTGCTCGAACATTAAATGCCTCCAAATGGTATTTATTTCACTTCCCGAGCCCCTGGAAGCATGAAAATCACTTTAAACATGCTAATTTTAGCTCTAACACTGATGATCCACCTACAAATGTGAACTGACGTTCAAAAATAAAACATTTGAAAACGGACCATTTTCCACATTTCTGAAGCATGACGTAATGGGGGGGTGTTATCTCTTTTGTCGAAAATCAGCCATTTTTGCTCGAACATTAAATGCCTCCAAATGGTATTTAATTAACTTCCCGAGCCCCTGGAAGCATGAAAATCACTTTAAACATGCTAATTTCAGCTCTTACACTGATGATCCACCTACAAATGTGAACTGACGTTCAAAAAAATAACATTTGAAAACGGACCATTTTCCACATTTCTGAAGCATGACGTAATGGGGGGGTGTTATCTCTTTTGTCGAAAATCAGCCGTTTTTGCTCGAACATTAAATGCCTCCAAATGGTATTTATTTCACTTCCCAAGCCCCTGGAAGCATGAAAATCACTTTAAACATGCTAATTTTAGCTCTAACACTGATGATCCACCTACAAATGTGAACTGACGTTCAAAAATAAAACATTTGAAAACGGACGATTTTCCACATTTCTGAAGCATGACGTAATGGGGGGGTGTTATCTCTTTTGTCGAAAATCAGCCGTTTTTGCTCGAACATTAAATGCCTCCAAATGGTATTTACTTAACTTCCCGAGCCCCTGGAAGCATGAAAATCACTTTAAACATGCTAATTTTAGCCCTAACACTGATGATCCACCTACAAATGTGAACTGACGTTCAAAAATAAAACATTTGAAAACGGACCATTTTCCACATTTCTGAAGCATGACGTAAATCTCTTTTGTCGAAAATCAGCCGTTTTTGCTCGAACATTAAATGCCTCCAAATGGTATTTAATTAACTTCCCGGGGTGAAGAAACCCTTTTTGAGAACTCAGAGTGAGTAAATTGGCCATTTTCATGCACTTTTAACCATTCCATAAATCTTGTGTTTTGGCCCCTGGAAGCATGAAAATCACTTTAAACGTGCTGATTTTAGCTCTAACACTGATGATCCACCTACAAATGTGAACTGACGTTCAAAAATAAAACATTTGAAAACGGACCATTTTCCACATTTCTGAAGCATGACGTAATGGGGGGGTGTTATCTCTTTTGTCGAAAATCAGCCGTTTTTGCTCGAACATTAAATGCCTCCAAATGGTATTTAATTAACTTCCCGAGCCCCTGGAAGCATGAAAATCACTTTAAACATGCAAATTTTAGCTCTAACACTGATGATCCACCTACAAATGTGAACTGACGTTCAAAAATAAAACATTTGAAAACGGACCATTTTCCACATTTCTGAAGCATGACGTAATGGGGGGGTGTTATCTCTTTTGTCGAAAATCAGCCGTTTTTGCTCGAACATTAAATGCCTCCAAATGGTATTTAATTAACTTCCCGGGGTGAAGAAACCCTTTTTGAGAACTCAGAGTGAGTAAATTAGCCATTTTCATGCACTTTTAACCATTCCATAAATCTTGTGTTTTGGCCCCTGGAAGCATGAAAATCACTTTAAACGTGCTAATTTTAGCTCTAACACTGATGATCCACCTACAAATGTGAACTGACGTTCAAAAATAAAACATTTGAAAAAGGACCATTTTCCACATTTCTGAAGCATGACGTAATGGGGGGGTGTTATCTCTTTTGTCGAAAATCAGCCGTTTTTGCTCGAACATTAAATGCCTCCAAATGGTATTTAATTAACTTCCCGAGCCCCTGGAAGCATGAAAATCACTTTAAACATGCTAATTTTAGCTCTAACACTGATGATCCACCTACAAATGTGAACTGACGTTCAAAAATAAAACATTTGAAAACGGACCATTTTCCACATTTCTGAAGCATGACGTAATGGGGGGGGTGTTATCTCTTTTGTCGAAAATCAGACGTTTTTGCTCGAACATTAAATGCCTCCAAATGGTATTTATTTCACTTCCCGAGCCCCTGGAAGCATGAAAATCACTTTAAACATGCTAATTTTAGCTCTAACACTGATGATCCACCTACAAATGTGAACTGACGTTCAAAAATAAAACATTTGAAAACGGACCATTTTCCACATTTCTGAAGCATGACGTAATGGGGGGGTGTTATCTCTTTTGTCGAAAATCAGCCATTTTTGCTCGAACATTAAATGCCTCCAAATGGTATTTAATTAACTTCCCGAGCCCCTGGAAGCATGAAAATCACTTTAAACATGCTAATTTCAGCTCTTACACTGATGATCCACCTACAAATGTGAACTGACGTTCAAAAAAATAACATTTGAAAACGGACCATTTTCCACATTTCTGAAGCATGACGTAATGGGGGGGTGTTATCTTTTTTGTCGAAAAACAGCCGTTTTTGCTCGAACATTAAATGCCTCCAAATTGTATTTAATTAACTTCCCGAGCCCCTGGAAGCATGAAAATCACTTTAAACATGCTAATTTTAGCTCTAACACTGATGATCCACCTACAAATGTGAATTGACGTTCAAAAATAAAACATTTGAAAACGGACCATTTTCCACATTTCTGAAGCATGACGTAATGGGGGGGTGTTATCTCTTTTGTCGAAAATCAGCCGTTTTTGCTCGAACATTAAATGCCTCCAAATGGTATTTAATTAACTTCCCGGGGTGAAGAAACCCTTTTTGAGAACTCAGAGTGAGTAAATTGGCCATTCTCATGCACTTTTAACCATTCCATAAATCTTGTGTTTTGGGCCCCTGGAAGCCTGAAAATCACTTTAAACATGCTAATTTTAGCTCTAACACTGATGATCCACCTACAAATGTGAACTGACGTTCAAAAATAAAACATTTGAAAACGGACCATTTTCCACATTTCTGAAGCATGACGTAATGGGGGGGTGTTATCTCTTTTGTCGAAAATCAGCCGTTTTTGCTCGAACATTAAATGCCTCCAAATGGTATTTAATTAACTTCCCGAGCCCCTGGAAGCATGAAAATCACTTTAAACATGCTAATTTTAGCTCTAACACTGATGATCCACCTACAAATGTGAACTGACGTTCAAAAATAAAACATTTGAAAACGGACCATTTTCCACATTTCTGAAGCGTGACGTAATGGGGGGGTGTTATCTCTTTTGTCGAAAATCAGCCGTTTTTGCTCGAACATTAAATGCCTCCAAATGGTATTTATTTCAATTCCCGAGCCCCTGGAAGCATGAAAATCACTTTAAACATGCAAATTTTAGCTCTAACACTGATGATCCACCTACAAATGTGAACTGACGTTCAAAAATAAAACATTTGAAAACGGACCATTTTCCACATTTCTGAAGCATGACGTAATGGGGGGGTGTTATCTCTTTTGTCGAAAATCAGCCGTTTTTGCTCGAACATTAAATGCCTCCAAATGGTATTTAATTAACTTCCCGGGGTGAAGAAACCCTTTTTGAGAACTCAGAGTGAGTAAATTGGCCATTTTCATGCACTTTTAACCATTCCATAAATCTTGTGTTTTGGCCCCTGGAAGCATGAAAATCACTTTAAACGTGCTAATTTTAGCTCTAACACTGATGATCCACCTACAAATGTGAACTGACGTTCAAAAATAAAACATTTGAAAACGGACCATTTTCCACATTTCTGAAGCATGACGAAATGGGGGGGTGTTATCTCTTTTGTCGAAAATCAGCCGTTTTTGCTCGAACATTAAATGCCTCCAAATGGTATTTAATTAACTTCCCGAGCCCCTGGAAGCATGAAAATCACTTTAAACATGCTAATTTTAGCTCTAACACTGATGATCCACCTACAAATGTGAACTGACGTTCAAAAATAAAACATTTGAAAACGGACCATTTACCACATTTCTGAAGCATGACGTAATGGGGGGGTGTTATCTCTTTTGTCGAAAATCAGCCGTTTTTGCTCGAACATTAAATGCCTCCAAATGGTATTTAATTAACTTCCCGAGCCCCTGGAAGCATGAAAATCACTTTAAACATGCTAATTTTAGCTCTAACACTGATGATCCACCTACAAATGTGAACTGACGTTCAAAAATAAAACATTTGAAAACGGACCATTTTCTCCATTTCTGAAGCATGACGTAATGGGGGGGTGTTATCTCTTTTGTCGAAAATCAGCTGTTTTTGCTCGAACATTAAATGCCTCCAAATGGTATTTAATTAACTTCCCGAGCCACTGGAAGCATGAAAATCACTTTAAACATCCTAATTTTAGCTCTAACACTGATGATCCACCTACAAATGTGAACTGAAATTCAAAAATAAAACATTTGAAAACGGACCATTTTCCACATTTCTGAAGCATGACGTAATGGGGGGGTGTTATCTCTTTTGTCGAAAATCAGCCGTTTTTGCTCGAACATTAAATGCCTCCAAATGGTATTTAATTAACTTCCCGAGCCCCTGGAAGCATGAAAATCACTTTAAACATGCTAATTTTAGCTCTAACACTGATGATCCACCTACAAATGTGAACTGACGTTCAAAAATAAAACATTTGAAAACGGACTATTTTCCACATTTCTGAAGCATGACGTAATGGGGGAGTGTTATCTCTTTTGTCGAAAATCAGCCGTTTTTGCTCGAACATTAAATGCCTCCAAATGGTATTTAATTAACTTCCCGGGGTGAAGAAACCCTTTTTGAGAACTCAGAGTGAATAAATTGGCCATTTTCATGCACTTTTAACCATTCCATAAATCTTATGTTTTGGGCCCCTGGAAGCATGAAAATCACTTTAAACATGCTAATTTTAGCTCTAACACTGATGATCCACCTACAAATGTGAACTGACGTTCAAAAATAAAACATTTGAAAACGGACCATTTTCCACATTTCTGAAGCATGACGTAATGGGGGGGTGTTATCTCTTTTGTCGAAAATCAGCCGTTTTTGCTCGAACATTAAATGCCTCCAAATGGTATTTAATTAACTTCCCGAGCCCCTGGAAGCATGAAAATCACTTTAAACATGCTAATTTTAGCTCTAACACTGATGATCCACCTACAAATGTGAACTGACGTTCAAAAATAAAACATTTGAAAACGGACCATTTTCCACATTTCTGAAGCATGACGTAATGGGGGGGTGTTATCTCTTTTGTCGAAAATCAGCCGTTTTTGCTCGAACATTAAATGCCTCCAAATGGTATTTATTTCACTTCCCGAGCCCCTGGAAGCATGAAAATCACTTTAAACATGCTAATTTTAGCTCTAACACTGATGATCCACCTACAAATGTGAACTGATGTTCAAAAATAAAACATTTGAAAACGGACCATTTTCCACATTTCTGAAGCATGACGTAATGGGGGGGTGTTATCTCTTTTGTCGAAAATCAGCCGTTTTTGCTCGAACATTAAATGCCTCCAAATGGTATTTAATTAACTTCCCGGGGTGAAGAAACCCTTTTTGAGAACTCAGAGTGAGTAAATTGGCCATTTTCATGCACTTTTAACCATTCCATAAATCTTGTGTTTTGGGCCCCTGGAAGCATGAAAATCACTTTAAACATGCTAATTTTAGCTCTAACACTGATGATCCACCTACAAATGTGAACTGACGTTCAAAAATAAAACATTTGAAAACGGACCATTTTCCACATTTCTGAAGCATGACGTAATGGGGGGGTGTTATCTCTTTTGTCGAAAATCAGCCGTTTTTGCTCGAACATTAAATGCCTCCAAATGGTATTTACTTAACTTCCCGAGCCCCTGGAAGCATGAAAATCACTTTAAACATGCTAATTTTAGCTCTAACACTGATGATCCACCTACAAATGTGAACTGACGTTCAAAAATAAAACATTTGAAAACGGACCATTTTCCACATTTCTGAAGCATGACGTAATGGGGGGTGTTATCTCTTTTGTCGAAAATCAGCCGTTTTTGCTCGAACATTAAATGCCTCCAAATGGTATTTAATTAACTTCCCGGGGTGAAGAAACCCTTTTTGAGAACTCAGAGTGAGTAAATTGGCCATTTTCATGCACTTTTAACCATTCCATAAATCTTGTGTTTTGGCCCGTGGAAGCATGAAAATCACTTTAAACGTGCTGATTTTAGCTCTAACACTGATGATCCACCTACAAATGTGAACTGACGTTCAAAAATAAAACATTTGAAAACGGACCATTTTCCACATTTCTGAAGCATGACGTAATGGGGGGGTGTTATCTCTTTTGTCGAAAATCAGCCGTTTTTGCTCGAACATTAAATGCCTCCAAATGGTATTTAATTAACTTCCCGAGCCCCTGGAAGCATGAAAATCACTTTAAACATGCAAATTTTAGCTCTAACACTGATGATCCACCTACAAATGTGAACTGACGTTCAAAAATAAAACATTTGAAAACGGACCATTTTCCACATTTCTGAAGCATGACGTAATGGGGGGGTGTTATCTCTTTTGTCGAAAATCAGCCGTTTTTGCTCGAACATTAAATGCCTCCAAATGGTATTTAATTAACTTCCCGGGGTGAAGAAACCCTTTTTGAGAACTCAGAGTGAGTAAATTGGCCATTTTCATGCACTTTTAACCATTCCATAAATCTTGTGTTTTGGCCCCTGGAAGCATGAAAATCACTTTAAACGTGCTAATTTTAGCTCTAACACTGATGATCCACCTACAAATGTGAACTGACGTTCAAAAATAAAACATTTGAAAAAGGACCATTTTCCACATTTCTGAAGCATGACGTAATGGGGGGGTGTTATCTCTTTTGTCGAAAATCAGCCGTTTTTGCTCGAACATTAAATGCCTCCAAATGGTATTTAATTAACTTCCCGAGCCCCTGGAAGCATGAAAATCACTTTAAACATGCTAATTTTAGCTCTAACACTGATGATCCACCTACAAATGTGAACTGACGTTCAAAAATAAAACATTTGAAAACGGACCATTTTCCACATTTCTGAAGCATGACGTAATGGGGGGGTGTTATCTCTTTTGTCGAAAATCAGCCGTTTTTGCTCGAACATTAAATGCCTCCAAATGGTATTTATTTCACTTCCCGAGCCCCTGGAAGCATGAAAATCACTTTAAACATGCTAATTTTAGCTCTAACACTGATGATCCACCTACAAATGTGAACTGACGTTCAAAAATAAAACATTTGAAAACGGACCATTTTCCACATTTCTGAAGCATGACGTAATGGGGGGGTGTTATCTCTTTTGTCGAAAATCAGCCATTTTTGCTCGAACATTAAATGCCTCCAAATGGTATTTAATTAACTTCCCGAGCCCCTGGAAGCATGAAAATCACTTTAAACATGCTAATTTCAGCTCTTACACTGATGATCCACCTACAAATGTGAACTGACGTTCAAAAAAATAACATTTGAAAACGGACCATTTTCCACATTTCTGAAGCATGACGTAATGGGGGGGTGTTATCTCTTTTGTCGAAAATCAGCCGTTTTTGCTCGAACATTAAATGCCTCCAAATGGTATTTATTTCACTTCCCAAGCCCCTGGAAGCATGAAAATCACTTTAAACATGCTAATTTTAGCTCTAACACTGATGATCCACCTACAAATGTGAACTGACGTTCAAAAATAAAACATTTGAAAACGGACGATTTTCCACATTTCTGAAGCATGACGTAATGGGGGGGTGTTATCTCTTTTGTCGAAAATCAGCCGTTTTTGCTCGAACATTAAATGCCTCCAAATGGTATTTACTTAACTTCCCGAGCCCCTGGAAGCATGAAAATCACTTTAAACATGCTAATTTTAGCCCTAACACTGATGATCCACCTACAAATGTGAACTGACGTTCAAAAATAAAACATTTGAAAACGGACCATTTTCCACATTTCTGAAGCATGACGTAATGGGGGGGTGTTATCTCTTTTGTCGAAAATCAGCCGTTTTTGCTCGAACATTAAATGCCTCCAAATGGTATTTAATTAACTTCCCGGGGTGAAGAAACCCTTTTTGAGAACTCAGAGTGAGTAAATTGGCCATTTTCATGCACTTTTAACCATTCCATAAATCTTGTGTTTTGGCCCCTGGAAGCATGAAAATCACTTTAAACGTGCTGATTTTAGCTCTAACACTGATGATCCACCTACAAATGTGAACTGACGTTCAAAAATAAAACATTTGAAAACGGACCATTTTCCACATTTCTGAAGCATGACGTAATGGGGGGGTGTTATCTCTTTTGTCGAAAATCAGCCGTTTTTGCTCGAACATTAAATGCCTCCAAATGGTATTTAATTAACTTCCCGAGCCCCTGGAAGCATGAAAATCACTTTAAACATGCAAATTTTAGCTCTAACACTGATGATCCACCTACAAATGTGAACTGACGTTCAAAAATAAAACATTTGAAAACGGACCATTTTCCACATTTCTGAAGCATGACGTAATGGGGGGGTGTTATCTCTTTTGTCGAAAATCAGCCGTTTTTGCTCGAACATTAAATGCCTCCAAATGGTATTTAATTAACTTCCCGGGGTGAAGAAACCCTTTTTGAGAACTCAGAGTGAGTAAATTGGCCATTTTCATGCACTTTTAACCATTCCATAAATCTTGTGTTTTGGCCCCTGGAAGCATGAAAATCACTTTAAACGTGCTAATTTTAGCTCTAACACTGATGATCCACCTACAAATGTGAACTGACGTTCAAAAATAAAACATTTGAAAAAGGACCATTTTCCACATTTCTGAAGCATGACGTAATGGGGGGGTGTTATCTCTTTTGTCGAAAATCAGCCGTTTTTGCTCGAACATTAAATGCCTCCAAATGGTATTTAATTAACTTCCCGAGCCCCTGGAAGCATGAAAATCACTTTAAACATGCTAATTTTAGCTCTAACACTGATGATCCACCTACAAATGTGAACTGACGTTCAAAAATAAAACATTTGAAAACGGACCATTTTCCACATTTCTGAAGCATGACGTAATGGGGGGGGTGTTATCTCTTTTGTCGAAAATCAGCCGTTTTTGCTCGAACATTAAATGCCTCCAAATGGTATTTATTTCACTTCCCGAGCCCCTGGAAGCATGAAAATCACTTTAAACATGCTAATTTTAGCTTTAACACTGATGATCCACCTACAAATGTGAACTGACATTCAAAAATAAAACATTTGAAAACGGACCATTTTCCACATTTCTGAAGCATGACGTAATGGGGGGGTGTTATCTCTTTTGTCGAAAATCAGCCATTTTTGCTCGAACATTAAATGCCTCCAAATGGTATTTAATTAACTTCCCGAGCCCCTGGAAGCATGAAAATCACTTTAAACATGCTAATTTCAGCTCTTACACTGATGATCCACCTACAAATGTGAACTGACGTTCAAAAAAATAACATTTGAAAACGGACCATTTTCCACATTTCTGAAGCATGACGTAATGGGGGGGTGTTATCTTTTTTGTCGAAAAACAGCCGTTTTTGCTCGAACATTAAATGCCTCCAAATGGTATTTAATTAACTTCCCGAGCCCCTGGAAGCATGAAAATCACTTTAAACATGCTAATTTTAGCTCTAACACTGATGATCCACCTACAAATGTGAATTGACGTTCAAAAATAAAACATTTGAAAACGGACCATTTTCCACATTTCTGAAGCATGACGTAATGGGGGGGTGTTATCTCTTTTGTCGAAAATCAGCCGTTTTTGCTCGAACATTAAATGCCTCCAAATGGTATTTAATTAACTTCCCGGGGTGAAGAAACCCTTTTTGAGAACTCAGAGTGAGTAAATTGGCCATTCTCATGCACTTTTAACCATTCCATAAATCTTGTGTTTTGGGCCCCTGGAAGCATGAAAATCACTTTAAACATGCTAATTTTAGCTCTAACACTGATGATCCACCTACAAATGTGAACTGACGTTCAAAAATAAAACATTTGAAAATGGACCATTTTCCACATTTCTGAAGCATGACGTAATGGGGGGGTGTTATCTCTTTTGTCGAAAATCAGCCGTTTTTGCTCGAACATTAAATGCCTCCAAATGGTATTTAATTAACTTCCCGAGCCCCTGGAAGCATGAAAATCACTTTAAACATGCTAATTTTAGCTCTTACACTGATGATCCACCTACAAATGTGAACTGACGTTCAAAAATAAAACATTTGAAAATGGACCATTTTCCACATTTCTGAAGCATGACGTAATGGGGGGGTGTTATCTCTTTTGTCGAAAATCAGCCATTTTTGCTCGAACATTAAATGCCTCCAAATGGTATTTAATTAACTTCCCGAGCCCCTGGAAGCATGAAAATCACTTTAAACATGCTAATTTCAGCTCTTACACTGATGATCCACCTACAAATGTGAACTGACGTTCAAAAAAATAACATTTGAAAACGGACCATTTTCCACATTTCTGAAGCATGACGTAATGGGGGGGTGTTATCTTTTTTGTCGAAAAACAGCCGTTTTTGCTCGAACATTAAATGCCTCCAAATTGTATTTAATTAACTTCCCGAGCCCCTGGAAGCATGAAAATCACTTTAAACATGCTAATTTTAGCTCTAACACTGATGATCCACCTACAAATGTGAATTGACGTTCAAAAATAAAACATTTGAAAACGGACCATTTTCCACATTTCTGAAGCATGACGTAATGGGGGGGTGTTATCTCTTTTGTCGAAAATCAGCCGTTTTTGCTCGAACATTAAATGCCTCCAAATGGTATTTAATTAACTTCCCGGGGTGAAGAAACCCTTTTTGAGAACTCAGAGTGAGTAAATTGGCCATTCTCATGCACTTTTAACCATTCCATAAATCTTGTGTTTTGGGCCCCTGGAAGCCTGAAAATCACTTTAAACATGCTAATTTTAGCTCTAACACTGATGATCCACCTACAAATGTGAACTGACGTTCAAAAATAAAACATTTGAAAACGGACCATTTTCCACATTTCTGAAGCATGACGTAATGGGGGGGTGTTATCTCTTTTGTCGAAAATCAGCCGTTTTTGCTCGAACATTAAATGCCTCCAAATGGTATTTAATTAACTTCCCGAGCCCCTGGAAGCATGAAAATCACTTTAAACATGCTAATTTTAGCTCTAACACTGATGATCCACCTACAAATGTGAACTGACGTTCAAAAATAAAACATTTGAAAACGGACCATTTTCCACATTTCTGAAGCGTGACGTAATGGGGGGGTGTTATCTCTTTTGTCGAAAATCAGCCGTTTTTGCTCGAACATTAAATGCCTCCAAATGGTATTTATTTCAATTCCCGAGCCCCTGGAAGCATGAAAATCACTTTAAACATGCAAATTTTAGCTCTAACACTGATGATCCACCTACAAATGTGAACTGACGTTCAAAAATAAAACATTTGAAAACGGACCATTTTCCACATTTCTGAAGCATGACGTAATGGGGGGGTGTTATCTCTTTTGTCGAAAATCAGCCGTTTTTGCTCGAACATTAAATGCCTCCAAATGGTATTTAATTAACTTCCCGGGGTGAAGAAACCCTTTTTGAGAACTCAGAGTGAGTAAATTGGCCATTTTCATGCACTTTTAACCATTCCATAAATCTTGTGTTTTGGCCCCTGGAAGCATGAAAATCACTTTAAACGTGCTAATTTTAGCTCTAACACTGATGATCCACCTACAAATGTGAACTGACGTTCAAAAATAAAACATTTGAAAACGGACCATTTTCCACATTTCTGAAGCATGACGAAATGGGGGGGTGTTATCTCTTTTGTCGAAAATCAGCCGTTTTTGCTCGAACATTAAATGCCTCCAAATGGTATTTAATTAACTTCCCGAGCCCCTGGAAGCATGAAAATCACTTTAAACATGCTAATTTTAGCTCTAACACTGATGATCCACCTACAAATGTGAACTGACGTTCAAAAATAAAACATTTGAAAACGGACCATTTACCACATTTCTGAAGCATGACGTAATGGGGGGGTGTTATCTCTTTTGTCGAAAATCAGCCGTTTTTGCTCGAACATTAAATGCCTCCAAATGGTATTTAATTAACTTCCCGAGCCCCTGGAAGCATGAAAATCACTTTAAACATGCTAATTTTAGCTCTAACACTGATGATCCACCTACAAATGTGAACTGACGTTCAAAAATAAAACATTTGAAAACGGACCATTTTCTCCATTTCTGAAGCATGACGTAATGGGGGGGTGTTATCTCTTTTGTCGAAAATCAGCTGTTTTTGCTCGAACATTAAATGCCTCCAAATGGTATTTAATTAACTTCCCGAGCCACTGGAAGCATGAAAATCACTTTAAACATCCTAATTTTAGCTCTAACACTGATGATCCACCTACAAATGTGAACTGAAATTCAAAAATAAAACATTTGAAAACGGACCATTTTCCACATTTCTGAAGCATGACGTAATGGGGGGGTGTTATCTCTTTTGTCGAAAATCAGCCGTTTTTGCTCGAACATTAAATGCCTCCAAATGGTATTTAATTAACTTCCCGAGCCCCTGGAAGCATGAAAATCACTTTAAACATGCTAATTTTAGCTCTAACACTGATGATCCACCTACAAATGTGAACTGACGTTCAAAAATAAAACATTTGAAAACGGACTATTTTCCACATTTCTGAAGCATGACGTAATGGGGGAGTGTTATCTCTTTTGTCGAAAATCAGCCGTTTTTGCTCGAACATTAAATGCCTCCAAATGGTATTTAATTAACTTCCCGGGGTGAAGAAACCCTTTTTGAGAACTCAGAGTGAGTAAATTGGCCATTTTCATGCACTTTTAACCATTCCATAAATCTTATGTTTTGGGCCCCTGGAAGCATGAAAATCACTTTAAACATGCTAATTTTAGCTCTAACACTGATGATCCACCTACAAATGTGAACTGACGTTCAAAAATAAAACATTTGAAAACGGACCATTTTCCACATTTCTGAAGCATGACGTAATGGGGGGGTGTTATCTCTTTTGTCGAAAATCAGCCGTTTTTGCTCGAACATTAAATGCCTCCAAATGGTATTTAATTAACTTCCCGAGCCCCTGGAAGCATGAAAATCACTTTAAACATGCTAATTTTAGCTCTAACACTGATGATCCACCTACAAATGTGAACTGACGTTCAAAAATAAAACATTTGAAAACGGACCATTTTCCACATTTCTGAAGCATGACGTAATGGGGGGGTGTTATCTCTTTTGTCGAAAATCAGCCGTTTTTGCTCGAACATTAAATGCCTCCAAATGGTATTTATTTCACTTCCCGAGCCCCTGGAAGCATGAAAATCACTTTAAACATGCTAATTTTAGCTCTAACACTGATGATCCACCTACAAATGTGAACTGATGTTCAAAAATAAAACATTTGAAAACGGACCATTTTCCACATTTCTGAAGCATGACGTAATGGGGGGGTGTTATCTCTTTTGTCGAAAATCAGCCGTTTTTGCTCGAACATTAAATGCCTCCAAATGGTATTTAATTAACTTCCCGGGGTGAAGAAACCCTTTTTGAGAACTCAGAGTGAGTAAATTGGCCATTTTCATGCACTTTTAACCATTCCATAAATCTTGTGTTTTGGGCCCCTGGAAGCATGAAAATCACTTTAAACATGCTAATTTTAGCTCTAACACTGATGATCCACCTACAAATGTGAACTGACGTTCAAAAATAAAACATTTGAAAACGGACCATTTTCCACATTTCTGAAGCATGACGTAATGGGGGGGTGTTATCTCTTTTGTCGAAAATCAGCCGTTTTTGCTCGAACATTAAATGCCTCCAAATGGTATTTACTTAACTTCCCGAGCCCCTGGAAGCATGAAAATCACTTTAAACATGCTAATTTTAGCTCTAACACTGATGATCCACCTACAAATGTGAACTGACGTTCAAAAATAAAACATTTGAAAACGGACCATTTTCCACATTTCTGAAGCATGACGTAATGGGGGGTGTTATCTCTTTTGTCGAAAATCAGCCGTTTTTGCTCGAACATTAAATGCCTCCAAATGGTATTTAATTAACTTCCCGGGGTGAAGAAACCCTTTTTGAGAACTCAGAGTGAGTAAATTGGCCATTTTCATGCACTTTTAACCATTCCATAAATCTTGTGTTTTGGCCCGTGGAAGCATGAAAATCACTTTAAACGTGCTGATTTTAGCTCTAACACTGATGATCCACCTACAAATGTGAACTGACGTTCAAAAATAAAACATTTGAAAACGGACCATTTTCCACATTTCTGAAGCATGACGTAATGGGGGGGTGTTATCTCTTTTGTCGAAAATCAGCCGTTTTTGCTCGAACATTAAATGCCTCCAAATGGTATTTAATTAACTTCCCGAGCCCCTGGAAGCATGAAAATCACTTTAAACATGCAAATTTTAGCTCTAACACTGATGATCCACCTACAAATGTGAACTGACGTTCAAAAATAAAACATTTGAAAACGGACCATTTTCCACATTTCTGAAGCATGACGTAATGGGGGGGTGTTATCTCTTTTGTCGAAAATCAGCCGTTTTTGCTCGAACATTAAATGCCTCCAAATGGTATTTAATTAACTTCCCGGGGTGAAGAAACCCTTTTTGAGAACTCAGAGTGAGTAAATTGGCCATTTTCATGCACTTTTAACCATTCCATAAATCTTGTGTTTTGGCCCCTGGAAGCATGAAAATCACTTTAAACGTGCTAATTTTAGCTCTAACACTGATGATCCACCTACAAATGTGAACTGACGTTCAAAAATAAAACATTTGAAAAAGGACCATTTTCCACATTTCTGAAGCATGACGTAATGGGGGGGTGTTATCTCTTTTGTCGAAAATCAGCCGTTTTTGCTCGAACATTAAATGCCTCCAAATGGTATTTAATTAACTTCCCGAGCCCCTGGAAGCATGAAAATCACTTTAAACATGCTAATTTTAGCTCTAACACTGATGATCCACCTACAAATGTGAACTGACGTTCAAAAATAAAACATTTGAAAACGGACCATTTTCCACATTTCTGAAGCATGACGTAATGGGGGGGTGTTATCTCTTTTGTCGAAAATCAGCCGTTTTTGCTCGAACATTAAATGCCTCCAAATGGTATTTATTTCACTTCCCGAGCCCCTGGAAGCATGAAAATCACTTTAAACATGCTAATTTTAGCTCTAACACTGATGATCCACCTACAAATGTGAACTGACGTTCAAAAATAAAACATTTGAAAACGGACCATTTTCCACATTTCTGAAGCATGACGTAATGGGGGGGTGTTATCTCTTTTGTCGAAAATCAGCCATTTTTGCTCGAACATTAAATGCCTCCAAATGGTATTTAATTAACTTCCCGAGCCCCTGGAAGCATGAAAATCACTTTAAACATGCTAATTTCAGCTCTTACACTGATGATCCACCTACAAATGTGAACTGACGTTCAAAAAAATAACATTTGAAAACGGACCATTTTCCACATTTCTGAAGCATGACGTAATGGGGGGGTGTTATCTCTTTTGTCGAAAATCAGCCGTTTTTGCTCGAACATTAAATGCCTCCAAATGGTATTTATTTCACTTCCCAAGCCCCTGGAAGCATGAAAATCACTTTAAACATGCTAATTTTAGCTCTAACACTGATGATCCACCTACAAATGTGAACTGACGTTCAAAAATAAAACATTTGAAAACGGACGATTTTCCACATTTCTGAAGCATGACGTAATGGGGGGGTGTTATCTCTTTTGTCGAAAATCAGCCGTTTTTGCTCGAACATTAAATGCCTCCAAATGGTATTTACTTAACTTCCCGAGCCCCTGGAAGCATGAAAATCACTTTAAACATGCTAATTTTAGCCCTAACACTGATGATCCACCTACAAATGTGAACTGACGTTCAAAAATAAAACATTTGAAAACGGACCATTTTCCACATTTCTGAAGCATGATGTAATGGGGGGGTGTTATCTCTTTTGTCGAAAATCAGCCGTTTTTGCTCGAACATTAAATGCCTCCAAATGGTATTTAATTAACTTCCCGGGGTGAAGAAACCCTTTTTGAGAACTCAGAGTGAGTAAATTGGCCATTTTCATGCACTTTTAACCATTCCATAAATCTTGTGTTTTGGCCCCTGGAAGCATGAAAATCACTTTAAACGTGCTGATTTTAGCTCTAACACTGATGATCCACCTACAAATGTGAACTGACGTTCAAAAATAAAACATTTGAAAACGGACCATTTTCCACATTTCTGAAGCATGACGTAATGGGGGGGTGTTATCTCTTTTGTCGAAAATCAGCCGTTTTTGCTCGAACATTAAATGCCTCCAAATGGTATTTAATTAACTTCCCGAGCCCCTGGAAGCATGAAAATCACTTTAAACATGCAAATTTTAGCTCTAACACTGATGATCCACCTACAAATGTGAACTGACGTTCAAAAATAAAACATTTGAAAACGGACCATTTTCCACATTTCTGAAGCATGACGTAATGGGGGGGTGTTATCTCTTTTGTCGAAAATCAGCCGTTTTTGCTCGAACATTAAATGCCTCCAAATGGTATTTAATTAACTTCCCGGGGTGAAGAAACCCTTTTTGAGAACTCAGAGTGAGTAAATTGGCCATTTTCATGCACTTTTAACCATTCCATAAATCTTGTGTTTTGGCCCCTGGAAGCATGAAAATCACTTTAAACGTGCTAATTTTAGCTCTAACACTGATGATCCACCTACAAATGTGAACTGACGTTCAAAAATAAAACATTTGAAAAAGGACCATTTTCCACATTTCTGAAGCATGACGTAATGGGGGGGTGTTATCTCTTTTGTCGAAAATCAGCCGTTTTTGCTCGAACATTAAATGCCTCCAAATGGTATTTAATTAACTTCCCGAGCCCCTGGAAGCATGAAAATCACTTTAAACATGCTAATTTTAGCTCTAACACTGATGATCCACCTACAAATGTGAACTGACGTTCAAAAATAAAACATTTGAAAACGGACCATTTTCCACATTTCTGAAGCATGACGTAATGGGGGGGGGTGTTATCTCTTTTGTCGAAAATCAGCCGTTTTTGCTCGAACATTAAATGCCTCCAAATGGTATTTATTTCACTTCCCGAGCCCCTGGAAGCATGAAAATCACTTTAAACATGCTAATTTTAGCTTTAACACTGATGATCCACCTACAAATGTGAACTGACATTCAAAAATAAAACATTTGAAAACGGACCATTTTCCACATTTCTGAAGCATGACGTAATGGGGGGGTGTTATCTCTTTTGTCGAAAATCAGCCATTTTTGCTCGAACATTAAATGCCTCCAAATGGTATTTAATTAACTTCCCGAGCCCCTGGAAGCATGAAAATCACTTTAAACATGCTAATTTCAGCTCTTACACTGATGATCCACCTACAAATGTGAACTGACGTTCAAAAAAATAACATTTGAAAACGGACCATTTTCCACATTTCTGAAGCATGACGTAATGGGGGGGTGTTATCTTTTTTGTCGAAAAACAGCCGTTTTTGCTCGAACATTAAATGCCTCCAAATGGTATTTAATTAACTTCCCGAGCCCCTGGAAGCATGAAAATCACTTTAAACATGCTAATTTTAGCTCTAACACTGATGATCCACCTACAAATGTGAATTGACGTTCAAAAATAAAACATTTGAAAACGGACCATTTTCCACATTTCTGAAGCATGACGTAATGGGGGGGTGTTATCTCTTTTGTCGAAAATCAGCCGTTTTTGCTCGAACATTAAATGCCTCCAAATGGTATTTAATTAACTTCCCGGGGTGAAGAAACCCTTTTTGAGAACTCAGAGTGAGTAAATTGGCCATTCTCATGCACTTTTAACCATTCCATAAATCTTGTGTTTTGGGCCCCTGGAAGCATGAAAATCACTTTAAACATGCTAATTTTAGCTCTAACACTGATGATCCACCTACAAATGTGAACTGACGTTCAAAAATAAAACATTTGAAAATGGACCATTTTCCACATTTCTGAAGCATGACGTAATGGGGGGGTGTTATCTCTTTTGTCGAAAATCAGCCGTTTTTGCTCGAACATTAAATGCCTCCAAATGGTATTTAATTAACTTCCCGAGCCCCTGGAAGCATGAAAATCACTTTAAACATGCTAATTTTAGCTCTTACACTGATGATCCACCTACAAATGTGAACTGACGTTCAAAAATAAAACATTTGAAAACGGACCATTTTCCACATTTCTGAAGCATGACGTAATGGGGGGGTGTTATCTCTTTTGTCGAAAATCAGCCGTTTTTGCTCGAACATTAAATGCCTCCAAATGGTATTTATTTCACTTCCCAAGCCCCTGGAAGCATGAAAATCACTTTAAACATGCTAATTTTAGCTCTAACACTGATGATCCACCTACAAATGTGAACTGACGTTCAAAAATAAAACATTTGAAAACGGACCATTTTCCACATTTCTGAAGCATGACGTAATGGGGGGGTGTTATCTCTTTTGTCGAAAATCAGCCGTTTTTGCTCGAACATTAAATGCCTCCAAATGGTATTTATTTCACTTCCCAAGCCCCTGGAAGCATGAAAATCACTTTAAACATGCTAATTTTAGCTCTAACACTGATGATCCACCTACAAATGTGAACTGACGTTCAAAAATAAAACATTTGAAAACAGACGATTTTCCACATTTCTGAAGCATGACGTAATGGGGGGGTGTTATCTCTTTTGTCGAAAATCAGCCGTTTTTGCTCGACCATTAAATGCCTCCAAATGGTATTTATTTCAATTCCCGAGCCCCTGGAAGCATGAAAATCACTTTAAACATGCAAATTTTAGCTCTAACACTGATGATCCACCTACAAATGTGAACTGACGTTCAAAAATAAAACATTTGAAAACGGACCATTTTCCACATTTCTGAAGCATGACGTAATGGGGGGGTGTTATCTCTTTTGTCGAAAATCAGCCGTTTTTGCTCGAACATTAAATGCCTCCAAATGGTATTTAATTAACTTCCCGGGGTGAAGAAACCCTTTTTGAGAACTCAGAGTGAGTAAATTGGCCATTTTCATGCACTTTTAACCATTCCATAAATCTTGTGTTTTGGCCCCTGGAAGCATGAAAATCACTTTAAACGTGCTAATTTTAGCTCTAACACTGATGATCCACCTACAAATGTGAACTGACGTTCAAAAATAAAACATTTGAAAACGGACCATTTTCCACATTTCTGAAGCATGACGAAATGGGGGGGTGTTATCTCTTTTGTCGAAAATCAGCCGTTTTTGCTCGAACATTAAATGCCTCCAAATGGTATTTAATTAACTTCCCGAGCCCCTGGAAGCATGAAAATCACTTTAAACATGCTAATTTTAGCTCTAACACTGATGATCCACCTACAAATGTGAACTGACGTTCAAAAATAAAACATTTGAAAACGGACCATTTACCACATTTCTGAAGCATGACGTAATGGGGGGGTGTTATCTCTTTTGTCGAAAATCAGCCGTTTTTGCTCGAACATTAAATGCCTCCAAATGGTATTTAATTAACTTCCCGAGCCCCTGGAAGCATGAAAATCACTTTAAACATGCTAATTTTAGCTCTAACACTGATGATCCACCTACAAATGTGAACTGACGTTCAAAAATAAAACATTTGAAAACGGACCATTTTCTCCATTTCTGAAGCATGACGTAATGGGGGGGTGTTATCTCTTTTGTCGAAAATCAGCTGTTTTTGCTCGAACATTAAATGCCTCCAAATGGTATTTAATTAACTTCCCGAGCCACTGGAAGCATGAAAATCACTTTAAACATCCTAATTTTAGCTCTAACACTGATGATCCACCTACAAATGTGAACTGAAATTCAAAAATAAAACATTTGAAAACGGACCATTTTCCACATTTCTGAAGCATGACGTAATGGGGGGGTGTTATCTCTTTTGTCGAAAATCAGCCGTTTTTGCTCGAACATTAAATGCCTCCAAATGGTATTTAATTAACTTCCCGAGCCCCTGGAAGCATGAAAATCACTTTAAACATGCTAATTTTAGCTCTAACACTGATGATCCACCTACAAATGTGAACTGACGTTCAAAAATAAAACATTTGAAAACGGACTATTTTCCACATTTCTGAAGCATGACGTAATGGGGGAGTGTTATCTCTTTTGTCGAAAATCAGCCGTTTTTGCTCGAACATTAAATGCCTCCAAATGGTATTTAATTAACTTCCCGGGGTGAAGAAACCCTTTTTGAGAACTCAGAGTGAGTAAATTGGCCATTTTCATGCACTTTTAACCATTCCATAAATCTTATGTTTTGGGCCCCTGGGAGCATGAAAATCACTTTAAACATGCTAATTTTAGCTCTAACACTGATGATCCACCTACAAATGTGAACTGACGTTCAAAAATAAAACATTTGAAAACGGACCATTTTCCACATTTCTGAAGCATGACGTAATGGGGGGGTGTTATCTCTTTTGTCGAAAATCAGCCGTTTTTGCTCGAACATTAAATGCCTCCAAATGGTATTTAATTAACTTCCCGAGCCCCTGGAAGCATGAAAATCACTTTAAACATGCTAATTTTAGCTCTAACACTGATGATCCACCTACAAATGTGAACTGACGTTCAAAAATAAAACATTTGAAAACGGACCATTTTCCACATTTCTGAAGCATGACGTAATGGGGGGGTGTTATCTCTTTTGTCGAAAATCAGCCGTTTTTGCTCGAACATTAAATGCCTCCAAATGGTATTTATTTCACTTCCCGAGCCCCTGGAAGCATGAAAATCACTTTAAACATGCTAATTTTAGCTCTAACACTGATGATCCACCTACAAATGTGAACTGATGTTCAAAAATAAAACATTTGAAAACGGACCATTTTCCACATTTCTGAAGCATGACGTAATGGGGGGGTGTTATCTCTTTTGTCGAAAATCAGCCGTTTTTGCTCGAACATTAAATGCCTCCAAATGGTATTTAATTAACTTCCCGGGGTGAAGAAACCCTTTTTGAGAACTCAGAGTGAGTAAATTGGCCATTTTCATGCACTTTTAACCATTCCATAAATCTTGTGTTTTGGGCCCCTGGAAGCATGAAAATCACTTTAAACATGCTAATTTTAGCTCTAACACTGATGATCCACCTACAAATGTGAACTGACGTTCAAAAATAAAACATTTGAAAACGGACCATTTTCCACATTTCTGAAGCATGACGTAATGGGGGGGTGTTATCTCTTTTGTCGAAAATCAGCAGTTTTTGCTCGAACATTAAATGCCTCCAAATGGTATTTAATTAACTTCCCGGGGTGAAGAAACCCTTTTTGAGAACTCAGAGTGAGTAAATTGGCCATTTTCATGCACTTTTAACCATTCCATAAATCTTGTGTTTTGGGCCCCTGGAAGCATGAAAATCACTTTAAACATGCTAATTTTAGCTCTAACACTGATGATCCACCTACAAATGTGAACTGACGTTCAAAAATGAAACATTTGAAAACGGACCATTTTCCACATTTCTGAAGCATGACGTAATGGGGGGGGGTGTTATCTCTTTTGTCGAAAATCAGCCGTTTTTGCTCGAACATTAAATGCCTCCAAATGGTATTTAATTAACTTCCCGAGCCCCTGGAAGCATGAAAATCACTTTAAACATGCTAATTTTAGCTCTAACACTGATGATCCACCTACAAATGTGAACTGACGTTCAAAAATAAAACATTTGAAAACGGACCATTTTCCACATTTCTGAAGCATGACGTAATGGGGGGGGGTGTTATCTCTTTTGTCGAAAATCAGCCGTTTTTGCACTTAACATTAAATGCCTCCAAATGGTATTTAATTAACTTCCCGAGCCCCTGGAAGCATGAAAATCACTTTAAACATGCTAATTTTAGCTCTAACACTGATGATCCACCTACAAATGTGAACTGACGTTCAAAAATAAAACATTTGAAAACGGACCATTTTCCACATTTCTGAAGCATGACGTAATGGGGGGGTGTTATCTCTTTTGTCGAAAATCAGCCGTTTTTGCTCGAACATTAAATGTCTCCAAATGGTATTTAATTAACTTCCCGAGCCCCTGGAAGCATGAAAATCACTTTAAACATGCTAATTTTAGCTCTAACACTGATGATCCACCTACAAATGTGAACTGACGTTCAAAAATAAAACATTTGAAAACGGACCATTTTCCACATTTCTGAAGCATGACGTAATGGGGGGGTGTTATCTCTTTTGTCGAAAATCAGCCGTTTTTGCTCGAACATTAAATGCCTCCAAATGGTATTTATTTCACTTCCCGAGCCCCTGGAAGCATGAAAATCACTTTAAACATGCTAATTTTAGCTCTAACACTGATGATCCACCTACAAATGTGAACTGACGTTCAAAAATAAAACATTTGAAAACGGACCATTTTCCACATTTCTGAAGCATGACGTAATGGGGGGGGTGTTATCTCTTTTGTCGAAAATCAGCCGTTTTTGCTCGAACATTAAATGCCTCCAAATGGTATTTAATTAACTTCCCGAGCCCCTGGAAGCATGAAAATCACTTTAAACATGCTAATTTTAGCTCTAACACTGATGATCCACCTACAAATGTGAACTGACGTTCAAAAATAAAACATTTGAAAACGGACCATTTTCCACATTTCTGAAGCATGACGTAATGGGGGGGTGTTATCTCTTTTGTCGAAAATCAACCGTTTTTGCTCGAACATTAAATGCCTCCAAATGGTATTTAATTAACTTCCCGGGGTGAAGAAACCCTTTTTGAGAACTCAGAGTGAGTAAATTGGCCATTCTCATGCACTTTTAACCATTCCATAAATCTTGTGTTTTGGGCCCCTGGAAGCATGAAAATCACTTTAAACATGCTAATTTTAGCTCTAACACTGATGATCCACCTACAAATGTGAACTGACGTTCAAAAATAAAACATTTGAAAACGGACCATTTTCCACATTTCTGAAGCATGACGTAATGGGGGGGTGTTATCTCTTTTGTCGAAAATCAGCCGTTTTTGCTCGAACATTAAATGCCTCCAAATGGTATTTAATTAACTTCCCGAGCCCCTGGAAGCATGAAAATCACTTTAAACATGCTAATTTTAGCTCTTACACTGATGATCCACCTACAAATGTGAACTGACGTTCAAAAATAAAACATTTGAAAACGGACCATTTTCCACATTTCTGAAGCATGACGTAATGGGGGGGGTGTTATCTCTTTTGTCGAAAATCAGCCGTTTTTGCTCGAACATTAAATGCCTCCAAATGGTATTTATTTCACTTCCCAAGCCCCTGGAAGCATGAAAATCACTTTAAACATGCTAATTTTATCTCTAACACTGATGATCCACCTACAAATGTGAACTGACGTTCAAAAATAAAACATTTGAAAACGGACCATTTTCCACATTTCTGAAGCGTGACGTAATGGGGGGGTGTTATCTCTTTTGTCGAAAATCAGCCGTTTTTGCTCGAACATTAAATGCCTCCAAATGGTATTTAATTAACTTCCCGAGCCCCTGGAAGCATGAAAATCACTTTAAACATGCTAATTTTAGCTCTAACACTGATGATCCACCTACAAATGTGAACTGACGTTCAAAAATAAAACATTTGAAAACGGACCATTTTCCACATTTCTGAAGCATGACGTAATGGGGGGGTGTTATCTCTTTTGTCGAAAATCAGCCATTTTTGCTCGAACATTAAATGCCTCCAAATGGTATTTAATTAACTTCCCGAGCCCCTGGAAGCATGAAAATCACTTTAAACATGCTAATTTCAGCTCTTACACTGATGATCCACCTACAAATGTGAACTGACGTTCAAAAAAATAACATTTGAAAACGGACCATTTTCCACATTTCTGAAGCATGACGTAATGGGGGGGTGTTATCTCTTTTGTCGAAAATCAGCCGTTTTTGCTCGAACATTAAATGCCTCCAAATGGTATTTATTTCACTTCCCAAGCCCCTGGAAGCATGAAAATCACTTTAAACATGCTAATTTTAGCTCTAACACTGATGATCCACCTACAAATGTGAACTGACGTTCAAAAATAAAACATTTGAAAACGGACGATTTTACACATTTCTGAAGCATGACGTAATGGGGGGGTGTTATCTCTTTTGTCGAAAATCAGCCGTTTTTGCTCGAACATTAAATGCCTCCAAATGGTATTTACTTAACTTCCCGAGCCCCTGGAAGCATGAAAATCACTTTAAACATGCTAATTTTAGCTCTAACACTGATGATCCACCTACAAATGTGAACTGACGTTCAAAAATAAAACATTTGAAAACGGACCATTTTCCACATTTCTGAAGCATGACGTAATGGGGGGGTGTTATCTCTTTTGTCGAAAATCAGCCGTTTTTGCTCGAACATTAAATGCCTCCAAATGGTATTTAATTAACTTCCCGGGGTGAAGAAACCCTTTTTGAGAACTCAGAGTGAGTAAATTGGACATTTTCATGCACTTTTAACCATTCCATAAATCTTGTGTTTTGGGCCCCTGGAAGCATGAAAATCACTTTAAACATGCTAATTTTAGCTCTAACACTGATGATCCACCTACAAATGTGAACTGACGTTCAAAAATAAAACATTTGAAAACGGACCATTTTCCACATTTCTGAAGCATGACGTAATGGGGGGGTGTTATCTCTTTTGTCGAAAATCAGCCGTTTTTGCTCGAACATTAAATGCCTCCAAATGGTATTTAATTAACTTCCCGGGGTGAAGAAACCCTTTTTGAGAACTCAGAGTGAGTACATTGGCCATTTTCATGCACTTTTAACCATTCCATAAATCTTGTGTTTTGGGCCCCTGGAAGCATGAAAATCACTTTAAACATGCTAATTTTAGCTCTAACACTGATGATCCACCTACAAATGTGAACTGACGTTCAAAAATAAAACATTTGAAAACGGACCATTTTCCACATTTCTGAAGCATGACGTAATGGGGGGGGTGTTATCTCTTTTGTCGAAAATCAGCCGTTTTTGCTCGAACATTAAATGCCTCCAAATGGTATTTAATTAACTTCCCGAGCCCCTGGAAGCATGAAAATCACTTTAAACATGCTAATTTTAGCTCTAACACTGATGATCCACCTACAAATGTGAACTGACGTTCAAAAATAAAACATTTGAAAACGGACCATTTTCCACATTTCTGAAGCATGACGTAATGGGTGGGTGTTATCTCTTTTGTCGAAAATCAGCCGTTTTTGCTCGAACATTAAATGCCTCCAAATGGTATTTAATTAACTTCCCGGGCTGAAGAAACCATTTTTGAGTACTCAGAGTGAGTAAATTGGCCATTTTCATGCACTTTTAACCATTCCATAAATCTTGTGTTTTGGGCCCCTGGAAGCATGAAAATCACTTTAAACATGCTAATTTTAGCTCTAACACTGATGATCCACCTACAAATGTGAACTGACGTTCAAAAATAAAACATTTGAAAACGGACCATTTTCCACATTTCTGAAGCGTGACGTAATGGGGGGGTGTTATCTCTTTTGTCGAAAATCAGCCGTTTTTGCTCGAACATTAAATGCCTCCAAATGGTATTTAATTAACTTCCCGAGCCCCTGGAAGCATGAAAATCACTTTAAACATGCTAATTTTAGCTCTAACACTGATGATCCACCTACAAATGTGAACTGACGTTCAAAAATAAAACATTTGAAAACGGACCATTTTCCACATTTCTGAAGCATGACGTAATGGGGGGGTGTTATCTCTTTTGTCGAAAATCAGCCATTTTTGCTCGAACATTAAATGCCTCCAAATGGTATTTAATTAACTTCCCGAGCCCCTGGAAGCATGAAAATCACTTTAAACATGCTAATTTCAGCTCTTACACTGATGATCCACCTACAAATGTGAACTGACGTTCAAAAAAATAACATTTGAAAACGGACCATTTTCCACATTTCTGAAGCATGACGTAATGGGGGGGTGTTATCTCTTTTGTCGAAAATCAGCCGTTTTTGCTCGAACATTAAATGCCTCCAAATGGTATTTATTTCACTTCCCAAGCCCCTGGAAGCATGAAAATCACTTTAAACATGCTAATTTTAGCTCTAACACTGATGATCCACCTACAAATGTGAACTGACGTTCAAAAATAAAACATTTGAAAACGGACGATTTTACACATTTCTGAAGCATGACGTAATGGGGGGGTGTTATCTCTTTTGTCGAAAATCAGCCGTTTTTGCTCGAACATTAAATGCCTCCAAATGGTATTTACTTAACTTCCCGAGCCCCTGGAAGCATGAAAATCACTTTAAACATGCTAATTTTAGCTCTAACACTGATGATCCACCTACAAATGTGAACTGACGTTCAAAAATAAAACATTTGAAAACGGACCATTTTCCACATTTCTGAAGCATGACGTAATGGGGGGGTGTTATCTCTTTTGTCGAAAATCAGCCGTTTTTGCTCGAACATTAAATGCCTCCAAATGGTATTTAATTAACTTCCCGGGGTGAAGAAACCCTTTTTGAGAACTCAGAGTGAGTAAATTGGACATTTTCATGCACTTTTAACCATTCCATAAATCTTGTGTTTTGGGCCCCTGGAAGCATGAAAATCACTTTAAACATGCTAATTTTAGCTCTAACACTGATGATCCACCTACAAATGTGAACTGACGTTCAAAAATAAAACATTTGAAAACGGACCATTTTCCACATTTCTGAAGCATGACGTAATGGGGGGGTGTTATCTCTTTTGTCGAAAATCAGCCGTTTTTGCTCGAACATTAAATGCCTCCAAATGGTATTTAATTAACTTCCCGGGGTGAAGAAACCCTTTTTGAGAACTCAGAGTGAGTACATTGGCCATTTTCATGCACTTTTAACCATTCCATAAATCTTGTGTTTTGGGCCCCTGGAAGCATGAAAATCACTTTAAACATGCTAATTTTAGCTCTAACACTGATGATCCACCTACAAATGTGAACTGACGTTCAAAAATAAAACATTTGAAAACGGACCATTTTCCACATTTCTGAAGCATGACGTAATGGGGGGGGTGTTATCTCTTTTGTCGAAAATCAGCCGTTTTTGCTCGAACATTAAATGCCTCCAAATGGTATTTAATTAACTTCCCGAGCCCCTGGAAGCATGAAAATCACTTTAAACATGCTAATTTTAGCTCTAACACTGATGATCCACCTACAAATGTGAACTGACGTTCAAAAATAAAACATTTGAAAACGGTCCATTTTCCACATTTCTGAAGCATGACGTAATGGGGGGGTGTTATCTCTTTTGTCGAAAATCAGCCATTTTTGCTCGAACATTAAATGTCTCCAAATGGTATTTAATTAACTTCCCGAGCCCCTGGAAGCATGAAAATCACTTTAAACATGCTAATTTTAGCTCTAACACTGATGATCCACCTACAAATGTGAACTGACGTTCAAAAATAAAACATTTGAAAACGGACCATTTTCCACATTTCTGAAGCATGACGTAATGGGGGGGTGTTATCTCTTTTGTCGAAAATCAGCCGTTTTTGCTCGAACATTAAATGCCTCCAAATGGTATTTATTTCACTTCCCGAGCCCCTGGAAGCATGAAAATCACTTTAAACATGCTAATTTTAGCTCTAACACTGATGATCCACCTACAAATGTGAACTGACGTTCAAAAATAAAACATTTGAAAACGGACCATTTTCCACATTTCTGAAGCATGACGTAATGGGGGGGGTGTTATCTCTTTTGTCGAAAATCAGCCGTTTTTGCTCGAACATTAAATGCCTCCAAATGGTATTTAATTAACTTCCCGAGCCCCTGGAAGCATGAAAATCACTTTAAACATGCTAATTTTAGCTCTAACACTGATGATCCACCTACAAATGTGAACTGACGTTCAAAAATAAAACATTTGAAAACGGACCATTTTCCACATTTCTGAAGCATGACGTAATGGGGGGGTGTTATCTCTTTTGTCGAAAATCAACCGTTTTTGCTCGAACATTAAATGCCTCCAAATGGTATTTAATTAACTTCCCGGGGTGAAGAAACCCTTTTTGAGAACTCAGAGTGAGTAAATTGGCCATTCTCATGCACTTTTAACCATTCCATAAATCTTGTGTTTTGGGCCCCTGGAAGCATGAAAATCACTTTAAACATGCTAATTTTAGCTCTAACACTGATGATCCACCTACAAATGTGAACTGACGTTCAAAAATAAAACATTTGAAAACTGACCATTTTCCACATTTCTGAAGCATGACGTAATGGGGGGGTGTTATCTCTTTTGTCGAAAATCAGCCGTTTTTGCTCGAACAATAAATGCCTCCAAATGGTATTTAATTAACTTCCCGAGCCCCTGGAAGCATGAAAATCACTTTAAACATGCTAATTTTAGCTCTTACACTGATGATCCACCTACAAATGTGAACTGACGTTCAAAAATAAAACATTTGAAAACGGACCATTTTCCACATTTCTGAAGCATGACGTAATGGGGGGGGGTGTTATCTCTTTTGTCGAAAATCAGCCGTTTATGCTCGAACATTAAATGCCTCCAAATGGTATTTATTTCACTTCCCAAGCCCCTGGAAGCATGAAAATCACTTTAAACATGCTAATTTTAGCTCTAACACTGATGATCCACCTACAAATGTGAACTGACGTTCAAAAATAAAACATTTGAAAACGGACCATTTTCCACATTTCTGAAGCATGACGTAATGGGGGGGTGTTATCTCTTTTGTCGAAAATCAGCCATTTTTGCTCGAACATTAAATGCCTCCAAATGGTATTTAATTAACTTCCCGGGGTGAAGAAACCCTTTTTGAGAACTCAGAGTGAGTAAATTGGACATTTTCATGCACTTTTAACCATTCCATAAATCTTGTGTTTTGGGCCCCTGGAAGCATGAAAATCACTTTAAACATGCTAATTTTAGCTCTAACACTGATGATCCACCTACAAATGTGAACTGACGTTCAAAAATAAAACATTTGAAAACGGACCATTTTCCACATTTCTGAAGCATGACCTAATGGGGGGGTGTTATCTCTTTTGTCGAAAATCAGCCGTTTTTGCTCGAACATTAAATGCCTCCAAATGGTATTTAATTAACTTCCCGGGGTGAAGAAACCCTTTTTGAGAACTCAGAGTGAGTAAATTGGCCATTTTCATGCACTTTTAACCATTCCATAAATCTTGTGTTTTGGGCCCCTGGAAGCATGAAAATCACTTTAAACATGCTAATTTTAGCTCTAACACTGATGATCCACCTACAAATGTGAACTGACGTTCAAAAATAAAACATTTGAAAACGGACCATTTTCCACATTTCTGAAGCATGACGTAATGGGGGGGTGTTATCTCTTTTGTCGAAAATCAGCCGTTTTTGCTCGAACATTAAATGCCTCCAAATGGTATTTAATTAACTTCCCGGGGTGAAGAAACCCTTTTTGAGAACTCAGAGTGAGTAAATTGGCCATTTTCATGCACTTTTAACCATTCCATAAATCTTGTGTTTTGGGCCCCTGGAAGCATGAAAATCACTTCAAACATGCTAATTTTAGCTCTAACACTGATGATCCACCTACAAATGTGAACTGACTTTCAAAAATAAAACATTTGAAAACGGACCATTTTCCACATTTCTGAAGCATGACGTAATGGGGGGGTGTTATCTCTTTTGTCGAACATCAGCCATTTTTGCTCGAACATTAAATGCCTCCAAATGGTATTTATTTCAATTCCCGAGCCCCTGGAAGCATGAAAATCACTTTAAACATGCTAATTTTAGCTCTAACACTGATGATCCACCTACAAATGTGAACTGACGTTCAAAAATAAAACATTTGAAAACGGACCATTTTCCACATTTCTGAAGCATGACGTAATGGGGGGGTGTTATCTCTTTTGTCGAAAATCAGCCGTTTTTGCTCGAACATTAAATGCCTCCAAATGGTATTTAATTAACTTCCCGAGCCCCTGGAAGCATGAAAATCACTTTAAACATGCTAATTTTAGCTCTAACACTGATGATCCACCTACAAATGTGAACTGACGTTCAAAAATAAAACATTTGAAAACGGACCATTTTCCACATTTCTGAAGCATGACGTAATGGGGGGGTGTTATCTCTTTTGTCGAAAATCAGCCGTTTTTGCTCGAACATTAAATGCCTCCAAATGGTATTTATTTCACTTCCCGAGCCCCTGGAAGCATGAAAATCACTTTAAACATGCTAATTTTAGCTCTAACACTGATGATCCACCTACAAATGTGAACTGACGTTCAAAAATAAAACATTTGAAAACGGACCATTTTCCACATTTCTGAAGCATGACGTAATGGGGGGGTGTTATCTCTTTTGTCGAAAATCAGCCGTTTTTGCTCGAACATTAAATGCCTCCAAATGGTATTTAATTAACTTCCCGGGGTAAAGAAACCCTTTTTGAGAACTCAGAGTGAGTAAATTGGCCATTTTCATGCACTTTTAACCATTCCATAAATCTTGTGTTTTGGGCCCCTGGAAGCATGAAAATCACTTTAAACATGCTAATTTTAGCTCTAACACTGATGATCCACCTACAAATGTGAACTGACGTTCAAAAATAAAACATTTGAAAACGGACCATTTTCCACATTTCTGAAGCATGACGTAATGGGGGGGTGTTATCTCTTTTGTCGAAAATCAGCCGTTTTTGCTCGAACATTAAATGCCTCCAAATGGTATTTAATTAACTTCCCGGGGTGAAGAAACCCTTTTTGAGAACTCAGAGTGAGTAAATTGGCCATTTTCATGCACTTTTAACCATTCCATAAATCTTGTGTTTTGGGCCCCTGGAAGCATGAAAATCACTTCAAACATGCTAATTTTAGCTCTAACACTGATGATCCACCTACAAATGTGAACTGACTTTCAAAAATAAAACATTTGAAAACGGACAATTTTCCACATTTCCGAAGCATGACGTAATGGGGGGGTGTTATCTCTTTTGTCGAAAATCAGCCGTTTTTGCTCGAACATTAAATGCCTCCAAATGGTATTTATTTCAATTCCCGAGCCCCTGGAAGCATGAAAATCACTTTAAACATGCTAATTTTAGCTCTAACACTGATGATCCACCTACAAATGTGAACTGACGTTCAAAAATAAAACATTTGAAAACGGACCATTTTCCACATTTCTGAAGCATGACGTAATGGGGGGGTGTTATCTCTTTTGTCGAAAATCAGCCGTTTTTGCTCGAACATTAAATGACTCCAAATGGTATTTAATTAACTTCCCGAGCCCCTGGAAGCATGAAAATCACTTTAAACATGCTAATTTTAGCTCTAACACTGATGATCCACCTACAAATGTGAACTGACACTCAAAAATAAAACATTTGAAAACGGACCATTTTCCACATTTCTGAAGCATGACGTAATGGGGGGGGTGTTATCTCTTTTGTCGAAAATCAGCCGTTTTTGCTCAAACATTAAACGCCTCCAAATGGTATTTAATTAACTTCCCGGGGTGAAGAAACCCTTTTTGAGAACTCAGAGTGAGTAAATTGGCCATTCTCATGCACTTTTAACCATTCCATAAATCTTGTGTTTTGGGCCCCTGGAAGCATGAAAATCACTTTAAACATGCTAATTTTAGCTCTAACACTGATGATCCACCTACAAATGTGAACTGACGTTCAAAAATAAAACATTTGAAAACGGACCATTTTCCACATTTCTGAAGCATGACGTAATTGGGGGGTGTTATCTCTTTTGTCGAAAATCAGCCGTTTTTGCTCGAACATTAAATGCCTCCAAATGGTATTTAATTAACTTCCCGAGCCCCTGGAAGCATGAAAATCACTTTAAACATGCTAATTTTAGCTCTTACACTGATGATCCACCTACAAATGTGAACTGACGTTCAAAAATAAAACATTTGAAAACGGACCATTTTCCACATTTCTGAAGCATGACGTAATGGGGGGGTGTTATCTCTTTTGTCGAAAATCAGCCTTTTTTGCTCGAACATTAAATGCCTCCAAATGGTATTTATTTCACTTCCCAAGCCCCTGGAAGCATGAAAATCACTCTAAACATGCTAATTTTAGCTCTAACACTGATGATCCACCTACAAATGTGAACTGACGTTCAAAAATAAAACATTTGAAAACCGACCATTTTCCACATTTCTGAAGCATGACGTAATGGGGGGTGTTATCTCTTTTGTCGAAAATCAGCCGTTTTTGCTCGAACATTAAATGCCTCCAAATGTTATTTAATTAACTTCCCGGGGTGAAGAAACCCTTTTTGAGAACTCAGAGTGAGTAAATTGGCCATTTTCATGCACTTTTAACCATTCCATAAATCTTGTGTTTTGGGCCCCTGGAAGCATGAAAATCACTTTAAACATGCTAATTTTAGCTCTAACACTGATGATCCACCTACAAATGTGAACTGACGTTCAAAAATAAAACATTTGAAAACGGACCATTTTCCACATTTCTGAAGCATGACGTAATGGGGGGGTGTTATCTCTTTTGTCGAAAATCAGCCGTTTTTGCTCGAACATTAAATGCCTCCAAATGGTATTTATTTCAATTCCCGAGCCCCTGGAAGCATGAAAATCACTTTAAACATGCTAATTGTAGCTCTAACACTGATGATCCACCTACAAATGTGAACTGACGTTCTAAAATAAAACATTTGAAAACGGACCATTTTCCACATTTCTGAAGCATGACGTAATGGGGGGGGGTGTTATCTCTTTTGTCGAAAATCAGCCGTTTTTGCTCGAACATTAAATGCCTCCAAATGGTATTTATTTCAATTCCCGAGCCCCTGGAAGCATGAAAATCACTTTAAACATGCTAATTTTAGCTCTAACACTGATGATCCACCTACAAATGTGAACTGACGTTCAAAAATAAAACATTTGAAAACGGACCATTTTCCACATTTCTGAAGCATGACGTAATGGGGGGGGTGTTATCTCTTTTGTCGAAAATCAGCCGTTTTTGCTCGAACATTAAATGCCTCCAAATGGTATTTATTTCACTTCCCGAGCCCCTGGAAGCATGAAAATCACTTTAAACATGCTAATTTTAGCTCTAACACTGATGATCCACCTACAAATGTGAACTGACGTTCAAAAATAAAACATTTGAAAACTGACCATTTTCCTCATTTCTGAAGCATGACGTAATTGGGGGGTGTTATCTCTTTTGTCGAAAATCAGCCGTTTTTGCTCGAACATTAAATGCCTCCAAATGGTATTTAATTAACTTCCCGAGCCCCTGGAAGCATGAAAATCACTTTAAACATGCTAATTTTAGCTCTTACACTGATGATCCACCTACAAATGTGAACTGACGTTCAAAAATAAAACATTTGAAAACGGACCATTTTCCACATTTCTGAAGCATGACGTAATGGGGGGGTGTTATCTCTTTTGTCGTAAATCAGCCGTTTTTGCTCGAACATTAAATGCCTCCAAATGGTATTTATTTCACTTCCCAAGCCCCTGGAAGCATGAAAATCACTTTAAACATGCTAATTTTAGCTCTAACACTGATGATCCACCTACAAATGTGAACTGACGTTCAAAAATAAAACATTTGAAAACGGACCATTTTCCACATTTCTGAAGCATGACGTAATGGGGGGGTGTTATCTCTTTTGTCGAAAATCAGCCGTTTTGGCTCGAAAATTAAATGCCTCCAAATGGTATTTAATTAACTTCCCGAGCCCCTGGAAGCATGAAAATCACTTTAAACATGCTAATTTTAGCTCTAACACTGATGATCCACCTACAAATGTGAACTGACGTTCAAAACTAAAACATTTGAAAACGGACCATTTTCCACATTTCTGAAGCATGACGTAATGGGGGGGTGTTATCTCTTTTGTCGAAAATCAGCCGTTTTTGCTCGAACATTAAATGCCTCCAAATGGTATTTAATTAACTTCCCGAGCCCCTGGAAGCATGAAAATCACTTTAAACATGCTAATTTCAGCTCTTACACTGATGATCCACCTACAAATGTGAACTGACGTTCAAAAATAAAACATTTGAAAACGGACCATTTTCCACATTTCTGAAGCATGGCGTAATGAGGGGGTGTTATCTCTTTTGTCGAAAATCAGCCGTTTTTGCTCGAACATTAAATGCCTCCAAATAGTATTTATTTCACTTCCCAAGCCCATGGAAGCATGAAAATCACTTTAAACATGCTAATTTTAGCTCTAACACTGATGATCCACCTACAAATGTGAACTGACGTTCAAAAATAAAACATTTGAAAACGGACCATTTTCCACATTTCTGAAGCATGACGTAATGGGGGGGTGTTATCTCTTTTGTCGAAAATCAGCCGTTTTTGCTCGAACATTAAATGCCTCCAAATGGTATTTAATTAACTTCCCGAGCCCCTGGAAGCATGAAAATCACTTTAAACATGCTAATTTTAGCTCCAACACTGATGATCCACCTACAAATGTGAACTGACGTTCAAAAATAAAACATTTGAAAACGGACCATTTTCCATATTTCTGAAGCATGACGTAATGGGGGGGTGTTATCTCTTTTGTCGAAAATCAGCCGTTTTTGCTCAAACATTAAATGCCTCCAAATGGTATTTAATTAACTTCCCGGGGTGAAGAAACCCTTTTTGAGAACTCAGAGTGAGTAAATTGGCCATTTTCATGCACTTTTAACCATTCCATAAATCTTGTGTTTTGTGCCCCTGGAAGCATGAAAATCACTTTAAACATGCTAATTTTAGCTCTAACACTGAAGATCCACCTACAAATGTGAACTGACGTTCAAAAATAAAACATTTGAAAACGGGCCATTTTCCACATTTCTGAAGCATGACGTAATGGGGGGGTGTTATCTCTTTTGTCGAAAATCAGCCGTTTTTGCTCGAACATTAAATGCCTCCAAATGGTATTTAATTAACTTCCCGAGCCCCTGGAAGCATGAAAATCACTTTAAACATGCTAATTTCAGCTCTTACACTGATGATCCACCTACAAATGTGAACTGACGTTCAAAAATAAAACATTTGAAAACGGACCATTTTCCACATTTCTGAAGCATGGCGTAATGAGGGGGTGTTATCTCTTTTGTCGAAAATCAGCCGTTTTTGCTCGAACATTAAATGCCTCCAAATAGTATTTATTTCACTTCCCAAGCCCCTGGAAGCATGAAAATCACTTTAAACATGCTAATTTTAGCTCTAACACTGATGATCCACCTACAAATGTGAACTGACGTTCAAAAATAAAACATTTGAAAACGGACCATTTTCCACATTTCTGAAGCATGACGTAATGGGGGGGTGTTATCTCTTTTGTCGAAAATCAGCCGTTTTTGCTCGAACATTAAATGCCTCCAAATGGTATTTAATTAACTTCCCGAGCCCCTGGAAGCATGAAAATCACTTTAAACATGCTAATTTTAGCTCCAACACTGATGATCCACCTACAAATGTGAACTGACGTTCAAAAATAAAACATTTGAAAACGGACCATTTTCCATATTTCTGAAGCATGACGTAATGGGGGGGTGTTATCTCTTTTGTCGAAAATCAGCCGTTTTTGCTCAAACATTAAATGCCTCCAAATGGTATTTAATTAACTTCCCGGGGTGAAGAAACCCTTTTTGAGAACTCAGAGTGAGTAAATTGGCCATTTTCATGCACTTTTAACCATTCCATAAATCTTGTGTTTTGTGCCCCTGGAAGCATGAAAATCACTTTAAACATGCTAATTTTAGCTCTAACACTGAAGATCCACCTACAAATGTGAACTGACGTTCAAAAATAAAACATTTGAAAACGGGCCATTTTCCACATTTCTGAAGCATGACGTAATGGGGGGGTGTTATCTCTTTTGTCGAAAATCAGCCGTTTTTGCTCGAACATTAAATGCCTCCAAATGGTATTTATTTCACTTCCCGAGCCCCTGGAAGCATGAAAATCACTTTAAACATGCTAATTTTAGCTCTAACACTGATGATCCACCTACAAATGTGAACTGACGTTCAAAAATAAAACATTTGAAAACTGACCATTTTCCTCATTTCTGAAGCATGACGTAATTGGGGGGTGTTATCTCTTTTGTCGAAAATCAGCCGTTTTTGCTCGAACATTAAATGCCTCCAAATGGTATTTAATTAACTTCCCGAGCCCCTGGAAGCATGAAAATCACTTTAAACATGCTAATTTTAGCTCTTACACTGATGATCCACCTACAAATGTGAACTGACGTTCAAAAATAAAACATTTGAAAACGGACCATTTTCCACATTTCTGAAGCATGACGTAATGGGGGGGTGTTATCTCTTTTGTCGTAAATCAGCCGTTTTTGCTCGAACATTAAATGCCTCCAAATGGTATTTATTTCACTTCCCAAGCCCCTGGAAGCATGAAAATCACTTTAAACATGCTAATTTTAGCTCTAACACTGATGATCCACCTACAAATGTGAACTGACGTTCAAAAATAAAACATTTGAAAACGGACCATTTTCCACATTTCTGAAGCATGACGTAATGGGGGGGTGTTATCTCTTTTGTCGAAAATCAGCCGTTTTGGCTCGAAAATTAAATGCCTCCAAATGGTATTTAATTAACTTCCCGAGCCCCTGGAAGCATGAAAATCACTTTAAACATGCTAATTTTAGCTCTAACACTGATGATCCACCTACAAATGTGAACTGACGTTCAAAACTAAAACATTTGAAAACGGACCATTTTCCACATTTCTGAAGCATGACGTAATGGGGGGGTGTTATCTCTTTTGTCGAAAATCAGCCGTTTTTGCTCGAACATTAAATGCCTCCAAATGGTATTTAATTAACTTCCCGAGCCCCTGGAAGCATGAAAATCACTTTAAACATGCTAATTTCAGCTCTTACACTGATGATCCACCTACAAATGTGAACTGACGTTCAAAAATAAAACATTTGAAAACGGACCATTTTCCACATTTCTGAAGCATGGCGTAATGAGGGGGTGTTATCTCTTTTGTCGAAAATCAGCCGTTTTTGCTCGAACATTAAATGCCTCCAAATAGTATTTATTTCACTTCCCAAGCCCCTGGAAGCATGAAAATCACTTTAAACATGCTAATTTTAGCTCTAACACTGATGATCCACCTACAAATGTGAACTGACGTTCAAAAATAAAACATTTGAAAACGGACCATTTTCCACATTTCTGAAGCATGACGTAATGGGGGGGTGTTATCTCTTTTGTCGAAAATCAGCCGTTTTTGCTCGAACATTAAATGCCTCCAAATGGTATTTAATTAACTTCCCGAGCCCCTGGAAGCATGAAAATCACTTTAAACATGCTAATTTTAGCTCCAACACTGATGATCCACCTACAAATGTGAACTGACGTTCAAAAATAAAACATTTGAAAACGGACCATTTTCCATATTTCTGAAGCATGACGTAATGGGGGGGTGTTATCTCTTTTGTCGAAAATCAGCCGTTTTTGCTCAAACATTAAATGCCTCCAAATGGTATTTAATTAACTTCCCGGGGTGAAGAAACCCTTTTTGAGAACTCAGAGTGAGTAAATTGGCCATTTTTATGCACTTTTAACCATTCCATAAATCTTGTGTTTTGTGCCCCTGGAAGCATGAAAATCACTTTAAACATGCTAATTTTAGCTCTAACACTGAAGATCCACCTACAAATGTGAACTGACGTTCAAAAATAAAACATTTGAAAACGGGCCATTTTCCACATTTCTGAAGCATGACGTAATGGGGGGGTGTTATCTCTTTTGTCGAAAATCAGCCGTTTTTGCTCGAACATTAAATGCCTCCAAATGGTATTTAATTAACTTCCCGAGCCCCTGGAAGCATGAAAATCACTTTAAACATGCTAATTTTAGCTCTAACACTGATGATCCACCTACAAATGTGAACTGACGTTCAAAAATAAAACATTTGAAAACGGACCATTTTCCACATTTCTGAAGCATGACGTAATGGGGGGGTGTTATCTCTTTTGTCGAAAATCAGCCGTTTTTGCTCGAACATTAAATGCCTCCAAATGGTATTTATTTCACTTCCCAAGCCCCTGGAAGCATGAAAATCACTTTAAACATGCTAATTTTAGCTCTAACACTGATGATCCACCTACAAATGTGAACTGACGTTCAAAAATAAAACATTTGAAAACAGACGATTTTCCACATTTCTGAAGCATGACGTAATGGGGGGGTGTTATCTCTTTTGTCGAAAATCAGCCGTTTTTGCTCGAACATTAAATGCCTCCAAATGGTATTTACTTAACTTCCCGAGCCCCTGGAAGCATGAAAATCACTTTAAACATGCTAATTTTAGCTCTAACACTGATGATCCACCTACAAATGTGAACTGACGTTCAGAAATAAAACATTTGAAAACGGACCATTTTCCACATTTCTGAAGCATGACGTAATGGGGGGGTGTTATCTCTTTTGTCGAAAATCAGCCGTTTTTGATCGAACATTAAATGCCTCCAAATGGTATTTAATTAACTTCTTGGGGTGAAGAAACCCTATTTGAGAACTCAGAGTGAGTAAATTTGCCATTTTCATGCACTTTTAACCATTCCATAAATCTTGTGTTTTTTGCCCCTGGAAGCATGAAAATCACTTTAAACATGCTAATTTTAGCTCTAACACTGATGATCCACCTACAAATGTGAACTGACGTTCAAAAATAAAACATTTGAAAACGGACCATTTTCCACATTTCTGAAGCATGACGTGATGGGGGGGTGTTATCTCTTTTGTCAAAAATCAGCCGTTTTTGCTCGAACATTAAATGCCTCCAAATGGTATTTAATTAACTTCCCAGGGTGAAGAAACCCTTTTTGAGAACTCAGAGTGAGTAAATTGGCCATTTTCATGCACTTTTAACCATTCCATAAATCTTGTGTTTTGGGCCCCTGGAAGCATGAAAATCACTTCAAACATGCTAATTTTAGCTCTAACACTGATGATCCACCTACAAATGTGAACTGACTTTCAAAAATAAAACATTTGAAAACGGACCATTTTCCACATTTCTGAAGCATGACGTAATGGGGGGGTGTTATCTCTTTTGTCGAAAATCAGCCGTTTTTGCTCGAACATTAAATGCCTCCAAATGGTATTTATTTCAATTCCCGAGCCCCTGGAAGCATGAAAATCACTTTAAACATGCAAATTTTAGCTCTAACACTGATGATCCACCTACAAATGTGAACTGACGTTCAAAAATAAAACATTTGAAAACGGACCATTTTCCACATTTCTGAAGCATGACGTAATGGGGGGGTGTTATCTCTTTTGTCGAAAATCAGCCGTTTTTGCTCGAACATTAAATGCCTCCAAATGGTATTTAATTAACTTCCCGGGGTGAAGAAACCCTTTTTGAGAACTCAGAGTGAGTAAATTGGCCATTTTCATGCACTTTTAACCATTCCATAAATCTTGTGTTTTGGCCCCTGGAAGCATGAAAATCACTTTAAACGTGCTAATTTTAGCTCTAACACTGATGATCCACCTACAAATGTGAACTGACGTTCAAAAATAAAACATTTGAAAACGGACCATTTTCCACATTTCTGAAGCATGACGAAATGGGGGGGTGTTATCTCTTTTGTCGAAAATCAGCCGTTTTTGCTCGAACATTAAATGCCTCCAAATGGTATTTAATTAACTTCCCGAGCCCCTGGAAGCATGAAAATCACTTTAAACATGCTAATTTTAGCTCTAACACTGATGATCCACCTACAAATGTGAACTGACGTTCAAAAATAAAACATTTGAAAACGGACCATTTACCACATTTCTGAAGCATGACGTAATGGGGGGGTGTTATCTCTTTTGTCGAAAATCAGCCGTTTTTGCTCGAACATTAAATGCCTCCAAATGGTATTTAATTAACTTCCCGAGCCCCTGGAAGCATGAAAATCACTTTAAACATGCTAATTTTAGCTCTAACACTGATGATCCACCTACAAATGTGAACTGACGTTCAAAAATAAAACATTTGAAAACGGACCATTTTCTCCATTTCTGAAGCATGACGTAATGGGGGGGTGTTATCTCTTTTGTCGAAAATCAGCTGTTTTTGCTCGAACATTAAATGCCTCCAAATGGTATTTAATTAACTTCCCGAGCCACTGGAAGCATGAAAATCACTTTAAACATCCTAATTTTAGCTCTAACACTGATGATCCACCTACAAATGTGAACTGAAATTCAAAAATAAAACATTTGAAAACGGACCATTTTCCACATTTCTGAAGCATGACGTAATGGGGGGGTGTTATCTCTTTTGTCGAAAATCAGCCGTTTTTGCTCGAACATTAAATGCCTCCAAATGGTATTTAATTAACTTCCCGAGCCCCTGGAAGCATGAAAATCACTTTAAACATGCTAATTTTAGCTCTAACACTGATGATCCACCTACAAATGTGAACTGACGTTCAAAAATAAAACATTTGAAAACGGACTATTTTCCACATTTCTGAAGCATGACGTAATGGGGGAGTGTTATCTCTTTTGTCGAAAATCAGCCGTTTTTGCTCGAACATTAAATGCCTCCAAATGGTATTTAATTAACTTCCCGGGGTGAAGAAACCCTTTTTGAGAACTCAGAGTGAGTAAATTGGCCATTTTCATGCACTTTTAACCATTCCATAAATCTTATGTTTTGGGCCCCTGGGAGCATGAAAATCACTTTAAACATGCTAATTTTAGCTCTAACACTGATGATCCACCTACAAATGTGAACTGACGTTCAAAAATAAAACATTTGAAAACGGACCATTTTCCACATTTCTGAAGCATGACGTAATGGGGGGGTGTTATCTCTTTTGTCGAAAATCAGCCGTTTTTGCTCGAACATTAAATGCCTCCAAATGGTATTTAATTAACTTCCCGAGCCCCTGGAAGCATGAAAATCACTTTAAACATGCTAATTTTAGCTCTAACACTGATGATCCACCTACAAATGTGAACTGACGTTCAAAAATAAAACATTTGAAAACGGACCATTTTCCACATTTCTGAAGCATGACGTAATGGGGGGGTGTTATCTCTTTTGTCGAAAATCAGCCGTTTTTGCTCGAACATTAAATGCCTCCAAATGGTATTTATTTCACTTCCCGAGCCCCTGGAAGCATGAAAATCACTTTAAACATGCTAATTTTAGCTCTAACACTGATGATCCACCTACAAATGTGAACTGATGTTCAAAAATAAAACATTTGAAAACGGACCATTTTCCACATTTCTGAAGCATGACGTAATGGGGGGGTGTTATCTCTTTTGTCGAAAATCAGCCGTTTTTGCTCGAACATTAAATGCCTCCAAATGGTATTTAATTAACTTCCCGGGGTGAAGAAACCCTTTTTGAGAACTCAGAGTGAGTAAATTGGCCATTTTCATGCACTTTTAACCATTCCATAAATCTTGTGTTTTGGGCCCCTGGAAGCATGAAAATCACTTTAAACATGCTAATTTTAGCTCTAACACTGATGATCCACCTACAAATGTGAACTGACGTTCAAAAATAAAACATTTGAAAACGGACCATTTTCCACATTTCTGAAGCATGACGTAATGGGGGGGTGTTATCTCTTTTGTCGAAAATCAGCAGTTTTTGCTCGAACATTAAATGCCTCCAAATGGTATTTAATTAACTTCCCGGGGTGAAGAAACCCTTTTTGAGAACTCAGAGTGAGTAAATTGGCCATTTTCATGCACTTTTAACCATTCCATAAATCTTGTGTTTTGGGCCCCTGGAAGCATGAAAATCACTTTAAACATGCTAATTTTAGCTCTAACACTGATGATCCACCTACAAATGTGAACTGACGTTCAAAAATGAAACATTTGAAAACGGACCATTTTCCACATTTCTGAAGCATGACGTAATGGGGGGGGGTGTTATCTCTTTTGTCGAAAATCAGCCGTTTTTGCTCGAACATTAAATGCCTCCAAATGGTATTTAATTAACTTCCCGAGCCCCTGGAAGCATGAAAATCACTTTAAACATGCTAATTTTAGCTCTAACACTGATGATCCACCTACAAATGTGAACTGACGTTCAAAAATAAAACATTTGAAAACGGACCATTTTCCACATTTCTGAAGCATGACGTAATGGGGGGGGGTGTTATCTCTTTTGTCGAAAATCAGCCGTTTTTGCACTTAACATTAAATGCCTCCAAATGGTATTTAATTAACTTCCCGAGCCCCTGGAAGCATGAAAATCACTTTAAACATGCTAATTTTAGCTCTAACACTGATGATCCACCTACAAATGTGAACTGACGTTCAAAAATAAAACATTTGAAAACGGACCATTTTCCACATTTCTGAAGCATGACGTAATGGGGGGGTGTTATCTCTTTTGTCGAAAATCAGCCGTTTTTGCTCGAACATTAAATGTCTCCAAATGGTATTTAATTAACTTCCCGAGCCCCTGGAAGCATGAAAATCACTTTAAACATGCTAATTTTAGCTCTAACACTGATGATCCACCTACAAATGTGAACTGACGTTCAAAAATAAAACATTTGAAAACGGACCATTTTCCACATTTCTGAAGCATGACGTAATGGGGGGGTGTTATCTCTTTTGTCGAAAATCAGCCGTTTTTGCTCGAACATTAAATGCCTCCAAATGGTATTTATTTCACTTCCCGAGCCCCTGGAAGCATGAAAATCACTTTAAACATGCTAATTTTAGCTCTAACACTGATGATCCACCTACAAATGTGAACTGACGTTCAAAAATAAAACATTTGAAAACGGACCATTTTCCACATTTCTGAAGCATGACGTAATGGGGGGGGTGTTATCTCTTTTGTCGAAAATCAGCCGTTTTTGCTCGAACATTAAATGCCTCCAAATGGTATTTAATTAACTTCCCGAGCCCCTGGAAGCATGAAAATCACTTTAAACATGCTAATTTTAGCTCTAACACTGATGATCCACCTACAAATGTGAACTGAAGTTCAAAAATAAAACATTTGAAAACGGACCATTTTCCACATTTCTGAAGCATGACGTAATGGGGGGGTGTTATCTCTTTTGTCGAAAATCAACCGTTTTTGCTCGAACATTAAATGCCTCCAAATGGTATTTAATTAACTTCCCGGGGTGAAGAAACCCTTTTTGAGAACTCAGAGTGAGTAAATTGGCCATTCTCATGCACTTTTAACCATTCCATAAATCTTGTGTTTTGGGCCCCTGGAAGCATGAAAATCACTTTAAACATGCTAATTTTAGCTCTAACACTGATGATCCACCTACAAATGTGAACTGACGTTCAAAAATAAAACATTTGAAAACGGACCATTTTCCACATTTCTGAAGCATGACGTAATGGGGGGGTGTTATCTCTTTTGTCGAAAATCAGCCGTTTTTGCTCGAACATTAAATGCCTCCAAATGGTATTTAATTAACTTCCCGAGCCCCTGGAAGCATGAAAATCACTTTAAACATGCTAATTTTAGCTCTTACACTGATGATCCACCTACAAATGTGAACTGACGTTCAAAAATAAAACATTTGAAAACGGACCATTTTCCACATTTCTGAAGCATGACGTAATGGGGGGGGGTGTTATCTCTTTTGTCGAAAATCAGCCGTTTTTGCTCGAACATTAAATGCCTCCAAATGGTATTTATTTCACTTCCCAAGCCCCTGGAAGCATGAAAATCACTTTAAACATGCTAATTTTATCTCTAACACTGATGATCCACCTACAAATGTGAACTGACGTTCAAAAATAAAACATTTGAAAACGGACCATTTTCCACATTTCTGAAGCGTGACGTAATGGGGGGGTGTTATCTCTTTTGTCGAAAATCAGCCGTTTTTGCTCGAACATTAAATGCCTCCAAATGGTATTTAATTAACTTCCCGAGCCCCTGGAAGCATGAAAATCACTTTAAACATGCTAATTTTAGCTCTAACACTGATGATCCACCTACAAATGTGAACTGACGTTCAAAAATAAAACATTTGAAAACGGACCATTTTCCACATTTCTGAAGCATGACGTAATGGGGGGGTGTTATCTCTTTTGTCGAAAATCAGCCATTTTTGCTCGAACATTAAATGCCTCCAAATGGTATTTAATTAACTTCCCGAGCCCCTGGAAGCATGAAAATCACTTTAAACATGCTAATTTCAGCTCTTACACTGATGATCCACCTACAAATGTGAACTGACGTTCAAAAAAATAACATTTGAAAACGGACCATTTTCCACATTTCTGAAGCATGACGTAATGGGGGGGTGTTATCTCTTTTGTCGAAAATCAGCCGTTTTTGCTCGAACATTAAATGCCTCCAAATGGTATTTATTTCACTTCCCAAGCCCCTGGAAGCATGAAAATCACTTTAAACATGCTAATTTTAGCTCTAACACTGATGATCCACCTACAAATGTGAACTGACGTTCAAAAATAAAACATTTGAAAACGGACGATTTTACACATTTCTGAAGCATGACGTAATGGGGGGGTGTTATCTCTTTTGTCGAAAATCAGCCGTTTTTGCTCGAACATTAAATGCCTCCAAATGGTATTTACTTAACTTCCCGAGCCCCTGGAAGCATGAAAATCACTTTAAACATGCTAATTTTAGCTCTAACACTGATGATCCACCTACAAATGTGAACTGACGTTCAAAAATAAAACATTTGAAAACGGACCATTTTCCACATTTCTGAAGCATGACGTAATGGGGGGGTGTTATCTCTTTTGTCGAAAATCAGCCGTTTTTGCTCGAACATTAAATGCCTCCAAATGGTATTTAATTAACTTCCCGGGGTGAAGAAACCCTTTTTGAGAACTCAGAGTGAGTAAATTGGACATTTTCATGCACTTTTAACCATTCCATAAATCTTGTGTTTTGGGCCCCTGGAAGCATGAAAATCACTTTAAACATGCTAATTTTAGCTCTAACACTGATGATCCACCTACAAATGTGAACTGACGTTCAAAAATAAAACATTTGAAAACGGACCATTTTCCACATTTCTGAAGCATGACGTAATGGGGGGGTGTTATCTCTTTTGTCGAAAATCAGCCGTTTTTGCTCGAACATTAAATGCCTCCAAATGGTATTTAATTAACTTCCCGGGGTGAAGAAACCCTTTTTGAGAACTCAGAGTGAGTACATTGGCCATTTTCATGCACTTTTAACCATTCCATAAATCTTGTGTTTTGGGCCCCTGGAAGCATGAAAATCACTTTAAACATGCTAATTTTAGCTCTAACACTGATGATCCACCTACAAATGTGAACTGACGTTCAAAAATAAAACATTTGAAAACGGACCATTTTCCACATTTCTGAAGCATGACGTAATGGGGGGGGTGTTATCTCTTTTGTCGAAAATCAGCCGTTTTTGCTCGAACATTAAATGCCTCCAAATGGTATTTAATTAACTTCCCGAGCCCCTGGAAGCATGAAAATCACTTTAAACATGCTAATTTTAGCTCTAACACTGATGATCCACCTACAAATGTGAACTGACGTTCAAAAATAAAACATTTGAAAACGGACCATTTTCCACATTTCTGAAGCATGACGTAATGGGTGGGTGTTATCTCTTTTGTCGAAAATCAGCCGTTTTTGCTCGAACATTAAATGCCTCCAAATGGTATTTAATTAACTTCCCGGGCTGAAGAAACCATTTTTGAGTACTCAGAGTGAGTAAATTGGCCATTTTCATGCACTTTTAACCATTCCATAAATCTTGTGTTTTGGGCCCCTGGAAGCATGAAAATCACTTTAAACATGCTAATTTTAGCTCTAACACTGATGATCCACCTACAAATGTGAACTGACGTTCAAAAATAAAACATTTGAAAACGGACCATTTTCCACATTTCTGAAGCGTGACGTAATGGGGGGGTGTTATCTCTTTTGTCGAAAATCAGCCGTTTTTGCTCGAACATTAAATGCCTCCAAATGGTATTTAATTAACTTCCCGAGCCCCTGGAAGCATGAAAATCACTTTAAACATGCTAATTTTAGCTCTAACACTGATGATCCACCTACAAATGTGAACTGACGTTCAAAAATAAAACATTTGAAAACGGACCATTTTCCACATTTCTGAAGCATGACGTAATGGGGGGGTGTTATCTCTTTTGTCGAAAATCAGCCATTTTTGCTCGAACATTAAATGCCTCCAAATGGTATTTAATTAACTTCCCGAGCCCCTGGAAGCATGAAAATCACTTTAAACATGCTAATTTCAGCTCTTACACTGATGATCCACCTACAAATGTGAACTGACGTTCAAAAAAATAACATTTGAAAACGGACCATTTTCCACATTTCTGAAGCATGACGTAATGGGGGGGTGTTATCTCTTTTGTCGAAAATCAGCCGTTTTTGCTCGAACATTAAATGCCTCCAAATGGTATTTATTTCACTTCCCAAGCCCCTGGAAGCATGAAAATCACTTTAAACATGCTAATTTTAGCTCTAACACTGATGATCCACCTACAAATGTGAACTGACGTTCAAAAATAAAACATTTGAAAACGGACGATTTTACACATTTCTGAAGCATGACGTAATGGGGGGGTGTTATCTCTTTTGTCGAAAATCAGCCGTTTTTGCTCGAACATTAAATGCCTCCAAATGGTATTTACTTAACTTCCCGAGCCCCTGGAAGCATGAAAATCACTTTAAACATGCTAATTTTAGCTCTAACACTGATGATCCACCTACAAATGTGAACTGACGTTCAAAAATAAAACATTTGAAAACGGACCATTTTCCACATTTCTGAAGCATGACGTAATGGGGGGGTGTTATCTCTTTTGTCGAAAATCAGCCGTTTTTGCTCGAACATTAAATGCCTCCAAATGGTATTTAATTAACTTCCCGGGGTGAAGAAACCCTTTTTGAGAACTCAGAGTGAGTAAATTGGACATTTTCATGCACTTTTAACCATTCCATAAATCTTGTGTTTTGGGCCCCTGGAAGCATGAAAATCACTTTAAACATGCTAATTTTAGCTCTAACACTGATGATCCACCTACAAATGTGAACTGACGTTCAAAAATAAAACATTTGAAAACGGACCATTTTCCACATTTCTGAAGCATGACGTAATGGGGGGGTGTTATCTCTTTTGTCGAAAATCAGCCGTTTTTGCTCGAACATTAAATGCCTCCAAATGGTATTTAATTAACTTCCCGGGGTGAAGAAACCCTTTTTGAGAACTCAGAGTGAGTACATTGGCCATTTTCATGCACTTTTAACCATTCCATAAATCTTGTGTTTTGGGCCCCTGGAAGCATGAAAATCACTTTAAACATGCTAATTTTAGCTCTAACACTGATGATCCACCTACAAATGTGAACTGACGTTCAAAAATAAAACATTTGAAAACGGACCATTTTCCACATTTCTGAAGCATGACGTAATGGGGGGGGTGTTATCTCTTTTGTCGAAAATCAGCCGTTTTTGCTCGAACATTAAATGCCTCCAAATGGTATTTAATTAACTTCCCGAGCCCCTGGAAGCATGAAAATCACTTTAAACATGCTAATTTTAGCTCTAACACTGATGATCCACCTACAAATGTGAACTGACGTTCAAAAATAAAACATTTGAAAACGGTCCATTTTCCACATTTCTGAAGCATGACGTAATGGGGGGGTGTTATCTCTTTTGTCGAAAATCAGCCATTTTTGCTCGAACATTAAATGTCTCCAAATGGTATTTAATTAACTTCCCGAGCCCCTGGAAGCATGAAAATCACTTTAAACATGCTAATTTTAGCTCTAACACTGATGATCCACCTACAAATGTGAACTGACGTTCAAAAATAAAACATTTGAAAACGGACCATTTTCCACATTTCTGAAGCATGACGTAATGGGGGGGTGTTATCTCTTTTGTCGAAAATCAGCCGTTTTTGCTCGAACATTAAATGCCTCCAAATGGTATTTATTTCACTTCCCGAGCCCCTGGAAGCATGAAAATCACTTTAAACATGCTAATTTTAGCTCTAACACTGATGATCCACCTACAAATGTGAACTGACGTTCAAAAATAAAACATTTGAAAACGGACCATTTTCCACATTTCTGAAGCATGACGTAATGGGGGGGGTGTTATCTCTTTTGTCGAAAATCAGCCGTTTTTGCTCGAACATTAAATGCCTCCAAATGGTATTTAATTAACTTCCCGAGCCCCTGGAAGCATGAAAATCACTTTAAACATGCTAATTTTAGCTCTAACACTGATGATCCACCTACAAATGTGAACTGACGTTCAAAAATAAAACATTTGAAAACGGACCATTTTCCACATTTCTGAAGCATGACGTAATGGGGGGGTGTTATCTCTTTTGTCGAAAATCAACCGTTTTTGCTCGAACATTAAATGCCTCCAAATGGTATTTAATTAACTTCCCGGGGTGAAGAAACCCTTTTTGAGAACTCAGAGTGAGTAAATTGGCCATTCTCATGCACTTTTAACCATTCCATAAATCTTGTGTTTTGGGCCCCTGGAAGCATGAAAATCACTTTAAACATGCTAATTTTAGCTCTAACACTGATGATCCACCTACAAATGTGAACTGACGTTCAAAAATAAAACATTTGAAAACTGACCATTTTCCACATTTCTGAAGCATGACGTAATGGGGGGGTGTTATCTCTTTTGTCGAAAATCAGCCGTTTTTGCTCGAACATTAAATGCCTCCAAATGGTATTTAATTAACTTCCCGAGCCCCTGGAAGCATGAAAATCACTTTAAACATGCTAATTTTAGCTCTTACACTGATGATCCACCTACAAATGTGAACTGACGTTCAAAAATAAAACATTTGAAAACGGACCATTTTCCACATTTCTGAAGCATGACGTAATGGGGGGGGGTGTTATCTCTTTTGTCGAAAATCAGCCGTTTATGCTCGAACATTAAATGCCTCCAAATGGTATTTATTTCACTTCCCAAGCCCCTGGAAGCATGAAAATCACTTTAAACATGCTAATTTTAGCTCTAACACTGATGATCCACCTACAAATGTGAACTGACGTTCAAAAATAAAACATTTGAAAACGGACCATTTTCCACATTTCTGAAGCATGACGTAATGGGGGGGTGTTATCTCTTTTGTCGAAAATCAGCCATTTTTGCTCGAACATTAAATGCCTCCAAATGGTATTTAATTAACTTCCCGGGGTGAAGAAACCCTTTTTGAGAACTCAGAGTGAGTAAATTGGACATTTTCATGCACTTTTAACCATTCCATAAATCTTGTGTTTTGGGCCCCTGGAAGCATGAAAATCACTTTAAACATGCTAATTTTAGCTCTAACACTGATGATCCACCTACAAATGTGAACTGACGTTCAAAAATAAAACATTTGAAAACGGACCATTTTCCACATTTCTGAAGCATGACCTAATGGGGGGGTGTTATCTCTTTTGTCGAAAATCAGCCGTTTTTGCTCGAACATTAAATGCCTCCAAATGGTATTTAATTAACTTCCCGGGGTGAAGAAACCCTTTTTGAGAACTCAGAGTGAGTAAATTGGCCATTTTCATGCACTTTTAACCATTCCATAAATCTTGTGTTTTGGGCCCCTGGAAGCATGAAAATCACTTTAAACATGCTAATTTTAGCTCTAACACTGATGATCCACCTACAAATGTGAACTGACGTTCAAAAATAAAACATTTGAAAACGGACCATTTTCCACATTTCTGAAGCATGACGTAATGGGGGGGTGTTATCTCTTTTGTCGAAAATCAGCCGTTTTTGCTCGAACATTAAATGCCTCCAAATGGTATTTAATTAACTTCCCGGGGTGAAGAAACCCTTTTTGAGAACTCAGAGTGAGTAAATTGGCCATTTTCATGCACTTTTAACCATTCCATAAATCTTGTGTTTTGGGCCCCTGGAAGCATGAAAATCACTTCAAACATGCTAATTTTAGCTCTAACACTGATGATCCACCTACAAATGTGAACTGACTTTCAAAAATAAAACATTTGAAAACGGACCATTTTCCACATTTCTGAAGCATGACGTAATGGGGGGGTGTTATCTCTTTTGTCGAACATCAGCCATTTTTGCTCGAACATTAAATGCCTCCAAATGGTATTTATTTCAATTCCCGAGCCCCTGGAAGCATGAAAATCACTTTAAACATGCTAATTTTAGCTCTAACACTGATGATCCACCTACAAATGTGAACTGACGTTCAAAAATAAAACATTTGAAAACGGACCATTTTCCACATTTCTGAAGCATGACGTAATGGGGGGGTGTTATCTCTTTTGTCGAAAATCAGCCGTTTTTGCTCGAACATTAAATGCCTCCAAATGGTATTTAATTAACTTCCCGAGCCCCTGGAAGCATGAAAATCACTTTAAACATGCTAATTTTAGCTCTAACACTGATGATCCACCTACAAATGTGAACTGACGTTCAAAAATAAAACATTTGAAAACGGACCATTTTCCACATTTCTGAAGCATGACGTAATGGGGGGGTGTTATCTCTTTTGTCGAAAATCAGCCGTTTTTGCTCGAACATTAAATGCCTCCAAATGGTATTTATTTCACTTCCCGAGCCCCTGGAAGCATGAAAATCACTTTAAACATGCTAATTTTAGCTCTAACACTGATGATCCACCTACAAATGTGAACTGACGTTCAAAAATAAAACATTTGAAAACGGACCATTTTCCACATTTCTGAAGCATGACGTAATGGGGGGGTGTTATCTCTTTTGTCGAAAATCAGCCGTTTTTGCTCGAACATTAAATGCCTCCAAATGGTATTTAATTAACTTCCCGGGGTAAAGAAACCCTTTTTGAGAACTCAGAGTGAGTAAATTGGCCATTTTCATGCACTTTTAACCATTCCATAAATCTTGTGTTTTGGGCCCCTGGAAGCATGAAAATCACTTTAAACATGCTAATTTTAGCTCTAACACTGATGATCCACCTACAAATGTGAACTGACGTTCAAAAATAAAACATTTGAAAACGGACCATTTTCCACATTTCTGAAGCATGACGTAATGGGGGGGTGTTATCTCTTTTGTCGAAAATCAGCCGTTTTTGCTCGAACATTAAATGCCTCCAAATGGTATTTAATTAACTTCCCGGGGTGAAGAAACCCTTTTTGAGAACTCAGAGTGAGTAAATTGGCCATTTTCATGCACTTTTAACCATTCCATAAATCTTGTGTTTTGGGCCCCTGGAAGCATGAAAATCACTTCAAACATGCTAATTTTAGCTCTAACACTGATGATCCACCTACAAATGTGAACTGACTTTCAAAAATAAAACATTTGAAAACGGACCATTTTCCACATTTCTGAAGCATGACGTAATGGGGGGGTGTTATCTCTTTTGTCGAAAATCAGCCGTTTTTGCTCGAACATTAAATGCCTCCAAATGGTATTTATTTCAATTCCCGAGCCCCTGGAAGCATGAAAATCACTTTAAACATGCTAATTTTAGCTCTAACACTGATGATCCACCTACAAATGTGAACTGACGTTCAAAAATAAAACATTTGAAAACGGACCATTTTCCACATTTCTGAAGCATGACGTAATGGGGGGGTGTTATCTCTTTTGTCGAAAATCAGCCGTTTTTGCTCGAACATTAAATGACTCCAAATGGTATTTAATTAACTTCCCGAGCCCCTGGAAGCATGAAAATCACTTTAAACATGCTAATTTTAGCTCTAACACTGATGATCCACCTACAAATGTGAACTGACACTCAAAAATAAAACATTTGAAAACGGACCATTTTCCACATTTCTGAAGCATGACGTAATGGGGGGGGTGTTATCTCTTTTGTCGAAAATCAGCCGTTTTTGCTCAAACATTAAACGCCTCCAAATGGTATTTAATTAACTTCCCGGGGTGAAGAAACCCTTTTTGAGAACTCAGAGTGAGTAAATTGGCCATTCTCATGCACTTTTAACCATTCCATAAATCTTGTGTTTTGGGCCCCTGGAAGCATGAAAATCACTTTAAACATGCTAATTTTAGCTCTAACACTGATGATCCACCTACAAATGTGAACTGACGTTCAAAAATAAAACATTTGAAAACGGACCATTTTCCACATTTCTGAAGCATGACGTAATTGGGGGGTGTTATCTCTTTTGTCGAAAATCAGCCGTTTTTGCTCGAACATTAAATGCCTCCAAATGGTATTTAATTAACTTCCCGAGCCCCTGGAAGCATGAAAATCACTTTAAACATGCTAATTTTAGCTCTTACACTGATGATCCACCTACAAATGTGAACTGACGTTCAAAAATAAAACATTTGAAAACGGACCATTTTCCACATTTCTGAAGCATGACGTAATGGGGGGGTGTTATCTCTTTTGTCGAAAATCAGCCTTTTTTGCTCGAACATTAAATGCCTCCAAATGGTATTTATTTCACTTCCCAAGCCCCTGGAAGCATGAAAATCACTCTAAACATGCTAATTTTAGCTCTAACACTGATGATCCACCTACAAATGTGAACTGACGTTCAAAAATAAAACATTTGAAAACCGACCATTTTCCACATTTCTGAAGCATGACGTAATGGGGGGTGTTATCTCTTTTGTCGAAAATCAGCCGTTTTTGCTCGAACATTAAATGCCTCCAAATGTTATTTAATTAACTTCCCGGGGTGAAGAAACCCTTTTTGAGAACTCAGAGTGAGTAAATTGGCCATTTTCATGCACTTTTAACCATTCCATAAATCTTGTGTTTTGGGCCCCTGGAAGCATGAAAATCACTTTAAACATGCTAATTTTAGCTCTAACACTGATGATCCACCTACAAATGTGAACTGACGTTCAAAAATAAAACATTTGAAAACGGACCATTTTCCACATTTCTGAAGCATGACGTAATGGGGGGGTGTTATCTCTTTTGTCGAAAATCAGCCGTTTTTGCTCGAACATTAAATGCCTCCAAATGGTATTTATTTCAATTCCCGAGCCCCTGGAAGCATGAAAATCACTTTAAACATGCTAATTGTAGCTCTAACACTGATGATCCACCTACAAATGTGAACTGACGTTCAAAAATAAAACATTTGAAAACGGACCATTTTCCACATTTCTGAAGCATGACGTAATGGGGGGGGGTGTTATCTCTTTTGTCGAAAATCAGCCGTTTTTGCTCGAACATTAAATGCCTCCAAATGGTATTTATTTCAATTCCCGAGCCCCTGGAAGCATGAAAATCACTTTAAACATGCTAATTTTAGCTCTAACACTGATGATCCACCTACAAATGTGAACTGACGTTCAAAAATAAAACATTTGAAAACGGACCATTTTCCACATTTCTGAAGCATGACGTAATGGGGGGGGTGTTATCTCTTTTGTCGAAAATCAGCCGTTTTTGCTCGAACATTAAATGCCTCCAAATGGTATTTATTTCACTTCCCGAGCCCCTGGAAGCATGAAAATCACTTTAAACATGCTAATTTTAGCTCTAACACTGATGATCCACCTACAAATGTGAACTGACGTTCAAAAATAAAACATTTGAAAACTGACCATTTTCCTCATTTCTGAAGCATGACGTAATTGGGGGGTGTTATCTCTTTTGTCGAAAATCAGCCGTTTTTGCTCGAACATTAAATGCCTCCAAATGGTATTTAATTAACTTCCCGAGCCCCTGGAAGCATGAAAATCACTTTAAACATGCTAATTTTAGCTCTTACACTGATGATCCACCTACAAATGTGAACTGACGTTCAAAAATAAAACATTTGAAAACGGACCATTTTCCACATTTCTGAAGCATGACGTAATGGGGGGGTGTTATCTCTTTTGTCGTAAATCAGCCGTTTTTGCTCGAACATTAAATGCCTCCAAATGGTATTTATTTCACTTCCCAAGCCCCTGGAAGCATGAAAATCACTTTAAACATGCTAATTTTAGCTCTAACACTGATGATCCACCTACAAATGTGAACTGACGTTCAAAAATAAAACATTTGAAAACGGACCATTTTCCACATTTCTGAAGCATGACGTAATGGGGGGGTGTTATCTCTTTTGTCGAAAATCAGCCGTTTTGGCTCCAAAATTAAATGCCTCCAAATGGTATTTAATTAACTTCCCGAGCCCCTGGAAGCATGAAAATCACTTTAAACATGCTAATTTTAGCTCTAACACTGATGATCCACCTACAAATGTGAACTGACGTTCAAAACTAAAACATTTGAAAACGGACCATTTTCCACATTTCTGAAGCATGACGTAATGGGGGGGTGTTATCTCTTTTGTCGAAAATCAGCCGTTTTTGCTCGAACATTAAATGCCTCCAAATGGTATTTAATTAACTTCCCGAGCCCCTGGAAGCATGAAAATCACTTTAAACATGCTAATTTCAGCTCTTACACTGATGATCCACCTACAAATGTGAACTGACGTTCAAAAATAAAACATTTGAAAACGGACCATTTTCCACATTTCTGAAGCATGGCGTAATGAGGGGGTGTTATCTCTTTTGTCGAAAATCAGCCGTTTTTGCTCGAACATTAAATGCCTCCAAATAGTATTTATTTCACTTCCCAAGCCCATGGAAGCATGAAAATCACTTTAAACATGCTAATTTTAGCTCTAACACTGATGATCCACCTACAAATGTGAACTGACGTTCAAAAATAAAACATTTGAAAACGGACCATTTTCCACATTTCTGAAGCATGACGTAATGGGGGGGTGTTATCTCTTTTGTCGAAAATCAGCCGTTTTTGCTCGAACATTAAATGCCTCCAAATGGTATTTAATTAACTTCCCGAGCCCCTGGAAGCATGAAAATCACTTTAAACATGCTAATTTTAGCTCCAACACTGATGATCCACCTACAAATGTGAACTGACGTTCAAAAATAAAACATTTGAAAACGGACCATTTTCCATATTTCTGAAGCATGACGTAATGGGGGGGTGTTATCTCTTTTGTCGAAAATCAGCCGTTTTTGCTCAAACATTAAATGCCTCCAAATGGTATTTAATTAACTTCCCGGGGTGAAGAAACCCTTTTTGAGAACTCAGAGTGAGTAAATTGGCCATTTTCATGCACTTTTAACCATTCCATAAATCTTGTGTTTTGTGCCCCTGGAAGCATGAAAATCACTTTAAACATGCTAATTTTAGCTCTAACACTGAAGATCCACCTACAAATGTGAACTGACGTTCAAAAATAAAACATTTGAAAACGGGCCATTTTCCACATTTCTGAAGCATGACGTAATGGGGGGGTGTTATCTCTTTTGTCGAAAATCAGCCGTTTTTGCTCGAACATTAAATGCCTCCAAATGGTATTTAATTAACTTCCCGAGCCCCTGGAAGCATGAAAATCACTTTAAACATGCTAATTTCAGCTCTTACACTGATGATCCACCTACAAATGTGAACTGACGTTCAAAAATAAAACATTTGAAAACGGACCATTTTCCACATTTCTGAAGCATGGCGTAATGAGGGGGTGTTATCTCTTTTGTCGAAAATCAGCCGTTTTTGCTCGAACATTAAATGCCTCCAAATAGTATTTATTTCACTTCCCAAGCCCCTGGAAGCATGAAAATCACTTTAAACATGCTAATTTTAGCTCTAACACTGATGATCCACCTACAAATGTGAACTGACGTTCAAAAATAAAACATTTGAAAACGGACCATTTTCCACATTTCTGAAGCATGACGTAATGGGGGGGTGTTATCTCTTTTGTCGAAAATCAGCCGTTTTTGCTCGAACATTAAATGCCTCCAAATGGTATTTAATTAACTTCCCGAGCCCCTGGAAGCATGAAAATCACTTTAAACATGCTAATTTTAGCTCCAACACTGATGATCCACCTACAAATGTGAACTGACGTTCAAAAATAAAACATTTGAAAACGGACCATTTTCCATATTTCTGAAGCATGACGTAATGGGGGGGTGTTATCTCTTTTGTCGAAAATCAGCCGTTTTTGCTCAAACATTAAATGCCTCCAAATGGTATTTAATTAACTTCCCGGGGTGAAGAAACCCTTTTTGAGAACTCAGAGTGAGTAAATTGGCCATTTTCATGCACTTTTAACCATTCCATAAATCTTGTGTTTTGTGCCCCTGGAAGCATGAAAATCACTTTAAACATGCTAATTTTAGCTCTAACACTGAAGATCCACCTACAAATGTGAACTGACGTTCAAAAATAAAACATTTGAAAACGGGCCATTTTCCACATTTCTGAAGCATGACGTAATGGGGGGGTGTTATCTCTTTTGTCGAAAATCAGCCGTTTTTGCTCGAACATTAAATGCCTCCAAATGGTATTTATTTCACTTCCCGAGCCCCTGGAAGCATGAAAATCACTTTAAACATGCTAATTTTAGCTCTAACACTGATGATCCACCTACAAATGTGAACTGACGTTCAAAAATAAAACATTTGAAAACTGACCATTTTCCTCATTTCTGAAGCATGACGTAATTGGGGGGTGTTATCTCTTTTGTCGAAAATCAGCCGTTTTTGCTCGAACATTAAATGCCTCCAAATGGTATTTAATTAACTTCCCGAGCCCCTGGAAGCATGAAAATCACTTTAAACATGCTAATTTTAGCTCTTACACTGATGATCCACCTACAAATGTGAACTGACGTTCAAAAATAAAACATTTGAAAACGGACCATTTTCCACATTTCTGAAGCATGACGTAATGGGGGGGTGTTATCTCTTTTGTCGTAAATCAGCCGTTTTTGCTCGAACATTAAATGCCTCCAAATGGTATTTATTTCACTTCCCAAGCCCCTGGAAGCATGAAAATCACTTTAAACATGCTAATTTTAGCTCTAACACTGATGATCCACCTACAAATGTGAACTGACGTTCAAAAATAAAACATTTGAAAACGGACCATTTTCCACATTTCTGAAGCATGACGTAATGGGGGGGTGTTATCTCTTTTGTCGAAAATCAGCCGTTTTGGCTCGAAAATTAAATGCCTCCAAATGGTATTTAATTAACTTCCCGAGCCCCTGGAAGCATGAAAATCACTTTAAACATGCTAATTTTAGCTCTAACACTGATGATCCACCTACAAATGTGAACTGACGTTCAAAACTAAAACATTTGAAAACGGACCATTTTCCACATTTCTGAAGCATGACGTAATGGGGGGGTGTTATCTCTTTTGTCGAAAATCAGCCGTTTTTGCTCGAACATTAAATGCCTCCAAATGGTATTTAATTAACTTCCCGAGCCCCTGGAAGCATGAAAATCACTTTAAACATGCTAATTTCAGCTCTTACACTGATGATCCACCTACAAATGTGAACTGACGTTCAAAAATAAAACATTTGAAAACGGACCATTTTCCACATTTCTGAAGCATGGCGTAATGAGGGGGTGTTATCTCTTTTGTCGAAAATCAGCCGTTTTTGCTCGAACATTAAATGCCTCCAAATAGTATTTATTTCACTTCCCAAGCCCCTGGAAGCATGAAAATCACTTTAAACATGCTAATTTTAGCTCTAACACTGATGATCCACCTACAAATGTGAACTGACGTTCAAAAATAAAACATTTGAAAACGGACCATTTTCCACATTTCTGAAGCATGACGTAATGGGGGGGTGTTATCTCTTTTGTCGAAAATCAGCCGTTTTTGCTCGAACATTAAATGCCTCCAAATGGTATTTAATTAACTTCCCGAGCCCCTGGAAGCATGAAAATCACTTTAAACATGCTAATTTTAGCTCCAACACTGATGATCCACCTACAAATGTGAACTGACGTTCAAAAATAAAACATTTGAAAACGGACCATTTTCCATATTTCTGAAGCATGACGTAATGGGGGGGTGTTATCTCTTTTGTCGAAAATCAGCCGTTTTTGCTCAAACATTAAATGCCTCCAAATGGTATTTAATTAACTTCCCGGGGTGAAGAAACCCTTTTTGAGAACTCAGAGTGAGTAAATTGGCCATTTTTATGCACTTTTAACCATTCCATAAATCTTGTGTTTTGTGCCCCTGGAAGCATGAAAATCACTTTAAACATGCTAATTTTAGCTCTAACACTGAAGATCCACCTACAAATGTGAACTGACGTTCAAAAATAAAACATTTGAAAACGGGCCATTTTCCACATTTCTGAAGCATGACGTAATGGGGGGGTGTTATCTCTTTTGTCGAAAATCAGCCGTTTTTGCTCGAACATTAAATGCCTCCAAATGGTATTTAATTAACTTCCCGAGCCCCTGGAAGCATGAAAATCACTTTAAACATGCTAATTTTAGCTCTAACACTGATGATCCACCTACAAATGTGAACTGACGTTCAAAAATAAAACATTTGAAAACGGACCATTTTCCACATTTCTGAAGCATGACGTAATGGGGGGGTGTTATCTCTTTTGTCGAAAATCAGCCGTTTTTGCTCCTACATGAAATGCCTCCAAATGGTATTTATTTCACTTCCCGAGCCCCTGGAAGCATGAAAATCACTTTAAACATGCTAATTTTAGCTCTAACACTGATGATCCACCTACAAATGTGAACTGACGTTCAAAAATAAAACATTTGAAAACGGACCATTTTCCACATTTCTGAAGCATGACGTAATGGGGGGGTGTTATCTCTTTTGCCGAAAATCAGCCGTTTTTGCTCGAACATTAAATGCCTCCAAATGGTATTTAATTAACTTCCCGAGCCCCTGGAAGCATGAAAATCACTTTAAACATGCTAATTTTAGCTCTAAAACTGATGATCCACCTACAAATGTGAACTGACGTTTAAAAATTAAAACATTTGAAAACGGACCATTTTCCACATTTCTGAAGCATGACGTAATGGGGGGTGTTATCTCTTTTGTCGAAAATCAGCCGTTTTTGCTCGAACATTAAATGCCTCCAAATGGTATTTAATTAACTTCCTGGGGTGAAGAAACCCTTTTTGAGAACTCAGAGTGAGTAAATTGGCCATTTTCATGCACTTTTAACCATTCCATAAATCTTGTGTTTTGGGCCCCTGGAAGCATGAAAATCACTTTAAACATGCTAATTTTAGCTCTAACACTGATGATCCACCTACAAATGTGAACTGACGTTCAAAAATAAAACATTTGAAAACGGACCATTTTCCACATTTCTGAAGCATGACGTAATGGGGGGGTGTTATCTCTTTTGTCGAAAATCAGCCGTTTTGGCTCGAAAATTAAATGCCTCCAAATGGTATTTAATTAACTTCCCGAGCCCCTGGAAGCATGAAAATCACTTTAAACATGCTAATTTTAGCTCTAACACTGATGATCCACCTACAAATGTGAACTGACGTTCAAAACTAAAACATTTGAAAACGGACCATTTTCCACATTTCTGAAGCATGACGTAATGGGGGGGTGTTATCTCTTTTGTCGAAAATCAGCCGTTTTTGCTCGAACATTAAATGCCTCCAAATGGTATTTAATTAACTTCCCGAGCCCCTGGAAGCATGAAAATCACTTTAAACATGCTAATTTCAGCTCTTACACTGATGATCCACCTACAAATGTGAACTGACGTTCAAAAATAAAACATTTGAAAACGGACCATTTTCCACATTTCTGAAGCATGGCGTAATGAGGGGGTGTTATCTCTTTTGTCGAAAATCAGCCGTTTTTGCTCGAACATTAAATGCCTCCAAATAGTATTTATTTCACTTCCCAAGCCCCTGGAAGCATGAAAATCACTTTAAACATGCTAATTTTAGCTCTAACACTGATGATCCACCTACAAATGTGAACTGACGTTCAAAAATAAAACATTTGAAAACGGACCATTTTCCACATTTCTGAAGCATGACGTAATGGGGGGGTGTTATCTCTTTTGTCGAAAATCAGCCGTTTTTGCTCGAACATTAAATGCCTCCAAATGGTATTTAATTAACTTCCCGAGCCCCTGGAAGCATGAAAATCACTTTAAACATGCTAATTTTAGCTCCAACACTGATGATCCACCTACAAATGTGAACTGACGTTCAAAAATAAAACATTTGAAAACGGACCATTTTCCATATTTCTGAAGCATGACGTAATGGGGGGGTGTTATCTCTTTTGTCGAAAATCAGCCGTTTTTGCTCAAACATTAAATGCCTCCAAATGGTATTTAATTAACTTCCCGGGGTGAAGAAACCCTTTTTGAGAACTCAGAGTGAGTAAATTGGCCATTTTCATGCACTTTTAACCATTCCATAAATCTTGTGTTTTGTGCCCCTGGAAGCATGAAAATCACTTTAAACATGCTAATTTTAGCTCTAACACTGAAGATCCACCTACAAATGTGAACTGACGTTCAAAAATAAAACATTTGAAAACGGGCCATTTTCCACATTTCTGAAGCATGACGTAATGGGGGGGTGTTATCTCTTTTGTCGAAAATCAGCCGTTTTTGCTCGAACATTAAATGCCTCCAAATGGTATTTAATTAACTTCCCGAGCCCCTGGAAGCATGAAAATCACTTTAAACATGCTAATTTTAGCTCTAACACTGATGATCCACCTACAAATGTGAACTGACGTTCAAAAATAAAACATTTGAAAACGGACCATTTTCCACATTTCTGAAGCATGACGTAATGGGGGGGTGTTATCTCTTTTGTCGAAAATCAGCCGTTTTTGCTCCTACATGAAATGCCTCCAAATGGTATTTATTTCACTTCCCGAGCCCCTGGAAGCATGAAAATCACTTTAAACATGCTAATTTTAGCTCTAACACTGATGATCCACCTACAAATGTGAACTGACGTTCAAAAATAAAACATTTGAAAACGGACCATTTTCCACATTTCTGAAGCATGACGTAATGGGGGGGTGTTATCTCTTTTGCCGAAAATCAGCCGTTTTTGCTCGAACATTAAATGCCTCCAAATGGTATTTAATTAACTTCCCGAGCCCCTGGAAGCATGAAAATCACTTTAAACATGCTAATTTTAGCTCTAAAACTGATGATCCACCTACAAATGTGAACTGACGTTTAAAAATTAAAACATTTGAAAACGGACCATTTTCCACATTTCTGAAGCATGACGTAATGGGGGGTGTTATCTCTTTTGTCGAAAATCAGCCGTTTTTGCTCGAACATTAAATGCCTCCAAATGGTATTTAATTAACTTCCTGGGGTGAAGAAACCCTTTTTGAGAACTCAGAGTGAGTAAATTGGCCATTTTCATGCACTTTTAACCATTCCATAAATCTTGTGTTTTGGGCCCCTGGAAGCATGAAAATCACTTTAAACATGCTAATTTTAGCTCTAACACTGATGATCCACCTACAAATGTGAACTGACGTTCAAAAATAAAACATTTGAAAACTAACCATTTTCCACATTTCTGAAGCATGACGTAATGGGGGGGTGTTATCTCTTTTGTCGAAAATCAGCCGTTTTTGCTCGAACATTAAATGCCTCCAAATGGTATTTAATTAACTTCCCGGGGTGAAGAAACCCTTTTTGAGAACTCAGAGTGAGTAAATTGGCCATTTTCATGCACTTTTAACCATTCCATAAATCTTGTGTTTTGGGCCCCTGGAAGCATGAAAATCACTTCAAACATGCTAATTTTAGCTCTAACACTGATGATCCACCTACAAATGTGAACTGACTTTCAAAAATAAAACATTTGAAAACGGACCATTTTCCACATTTCTGAAGCATGACGTAATGGGGGGGTGTTATCTCTTTTGTCGAAAATCAGCCATTTTTGCTCGAACATTAAATGCCTCCAAATGGTATTTATTTCAATTCCCGAGCCCCTGGAAGCATGAAAATCACTTTAAACATGCTAATTTTAGCTCTAACACTGATGATCCACCTACAAATGTGAACTGACGTTCAAAAATAAAACATTTGAAAACGGACCATTTTCCACATTTCTGAAGCATGACGTAATGGGGGGGTGTTATCTCTTTTGTCGAAAATCAGCCGTTTTTGCTCGAACATTAAATGCCTCCAAATGGTATTTAATTAACTTCCCGAGCCCCTGGAAGCATGAAAATCACTTTAAACATGCTAATTTTAGCTCTAACACTGATGATCCACCTACAAATGTGAACTGATGTTCAAAAATAAAACATTTGAAAACGGACCATTTTCCACATTTCTGAAGCATGACGTAATAGGGGGGTGTTATCTCTTTTGTCGAAAATCAGCCGTTTTTGCTCGAACATTAAAAGCCTCCAAATGGTATTTAATTAACTTCCCGAGCCCCTGGAAGCATGAAAATCACTTTAAACATGCTAATTTTAGCTCTAACACTGATGATCCACCTACAAATGTGAACTGACGTTCAAAAATAAAACATTTGAAAACGGACCATTTTCCACTTTTCTGAAGCATGACGTAATGGGGGGGTGTTATCTCTTTTGTCGAAAATCAGCCGTTTTTGCTCGAACATTAAATGCCTCCAAATGGTATTTATTTCACTTCCCGAGCCCCTGGAAGCATGAAAATCACTTTAAACATGCTAATTTTAGCTCTAACACTGATGATCCACCTACAAATGTGAACTGACGTTCAAAAATAAAACATTTGAAAACGGACCATTTTCCACATTTCTGAAGCATGACGTAATGGGGGGGTGTTATCTCTTTTGTCGAAAATCAGCCGTTTTTGCTCGAACATTAAATGCCTCCAAATGGTATTTAATTAACTTCCCGGGGTGAAGAAACCCTTTTTGAGAACTCAGAGTGAGTAAATTGGCCATTTTCATGCACTTTTAACCATTCCATAAATCTTGTGTTTTGGGCCCCTGGAAGCATGAAAATCACTTTAAACATGCTAATTTTAGCTCTAACACTGATGATCCACCTACAAATGTGAACTGACGTTCAAAAATAAAACATTTGAAAACGGACCATTTTCCACATTTCTGAAGCATGACGTAATGGGGGGGGTGTTATCTCTTTTGTCGAAAATCAGCCGTTTTTGCTCGAACATTAAATGCCTCCAAATGGTATTTAATTAACTTCCCGAGCCCCTGGAAGCATGAAAATCACTTTAAACATGCTAATTTTAGCTCTAACACTGATGATCCACCTACAAATGTGAATTGACGTTCAAAAATAAAACATTTGAAAACGGACCATTTTCCACATTTCTGAAGCATGACGTAATGGGGGGGTGTTATCTCTTTTGTCGAAAATCAACCGTTTTTGCTCGAACATTAAATGCCTCCAAATGGTATTTAATTAACTTCCCGGGGTGAAGAAACCCTTTTTGAGAACTCAGAGTGAGTAAATTGGCCATTCTCATGCACTTTTAACCATTCCATAAATCTTGTGTTTTGGGCCCCTGGAAGCATGAAAATCACTTTAAACATGCTAATTTTAGCTCTAACACTGATGATCCACCTACAAATGTGAACTGATGTTCAAAAATAAAACATTTGAAAACGCACCATTTTCCACATTTCTGAAGCATGACGTAATGGGGGGGTGTTATCTCTTTTGTCGAAAATCAGCCGTTTTTGCTCGAACATTAAATGCCTCCAAATGGTATTTAATTAACTTCCCGGGGTGAAGAAACCCTTTTTGAGAACTCAGAGTGAGTAAATTGGCCATTTTCATGCACTTTTAACCATTCCATAAATCTTGTGTTTTGGGCCCCTGGAAGCATGAAAATCACTTCAAACATGCTAATTTTAGCTCTAACACTGATGATCCACCTACAAATGTGAACTGACTTTCAAAAATAAAACATTTGAAAACGGACCATTTTCCACATTTCTGAAGCATGACGTAATGGGGGGGTGTTATCTCTTTTGTCGAAAATCAGCCGTTTTTGCTCGAACATTAAATGCCTCCAAATGGTATTTATTTCAATTCCCGAGCCCCTGGAAGCATGAAAATCACTTTAAACATGCTAATTTTAGCTCTAACACTGATGATCCACCTACAAATGTGAACTGACGTTCAAAAATAAAACATTTGAAAACGGACCATTTTCCACATTTCTGAAGCATGACGTAATGGGGGGGTGTTATCTCTTTTGTCGAAAATCAGCCGTTTTTGCTCGAACATTAAATGCCTCCAAATGGTATTTAATTAACTTCCCGAGCCCCTGGAAGCATGAAAATCACTTTAAACAAGCTAATTTTAGCTCTAACACTGATGATCCACCTACAAATGTGAACTGACGTTCAAAAATAAAACATTTGAAAACGGACCATTTTCCACATTTCTGAAGCATGACGTAATGGGGGGGTGTTATCTCTTTTGTCGAAAATCAGCCGTTTTTGCTCGAACATTAAATGCCTCCAAATGGTATTTAATTAACTTCCCGGGGTGAAGAAACCCTTTTTGAGAACTCAGAGTGAGTAAATTGGCCATTTTCATGCACTTTTAACCATTCCATAAATCTTGTGTTTTGGGCCCCTGGAAGCATGAAAATCACTTTAAACATGCTAATTTTAGCTCTAACACTGATGATCCACCTACAAATGTGAACTGACGTTCAAAAATAAAACATTTGAAAACGGACCATTTTCCACATTTCTGAAGCATGACGTAATGGGGGGGTGTTATCTCTTTTGTCGAAAATCAGCCGTTTTTGCTCGAACATTAAATGCCTCCAAATGGTATTTAATTAACTTCCCGAGCCCCTGGAAGCATGAAAATCACTTTAAACATGCTAATTTTAGCTCTAACACTGATGATCCACCTACAAATGTGAACTGACGTTCAAAAATAAAACATTTGAAAACGGACCATTTTCCACATTTCTGAAGCATGACGTAATGGGGGGGTGTTATCTCTTTTGTCGAAAATCAGCCGTTTTTGCTCGAACATTAAATGCCTCCAAATGGTATTTATTTCACTTCCCGAGCCCCTGGAAGCATGAAAATCACTTTAAACATGCTAATTTTAGCTCTAACACTGATGATCCACCTACAAATGTGAACTGACGTTCAAAAATAAAACATTTGAAAACGGACCATTTTCCACATTTCTGAAGCATGACGTAATGGGGGGGTGTTATCTCTTTTGTCGAAAATCAGCCGTTTTTGCTCGAACATTAAATGCCTCCAAATGGTATTTAATTAACTTCCCGAGCCCCTGGAAGCATGAAAATCACTTTAAACATGCTAATTTTAGCTCTAACACTGATGATCCACCTACAAATGTGAACTGACGTTCAAAAATAAAACATTTGAAAACGGACCATTTTCCACATTTCTGAAGCATGACGTAATGGGGGGGGTGTTATCTCTTTTGTCGAAAATCAGCCGTTTTTGCTCGAACATTAAATGCCTCCAAATGGTATTTAATTAACTTCCCGGGGTGAAGAAACCCTTTTTGAGAACTCCGAGTGAGTAAATTGGCCATTTTCATGCACTTTTAACCATTCCATAAATCTTGTGTTTTGGGCCCCTGGAAGCATGAAAATCACTTTAAACATGCTAATTTTAGCTCTAACACTGATGATCCACCTACAAATGTGAACTGACGTTCAAAAATAAAACATTTGAAAACGGACCATTTTCCACATTTCTGAAGCATGACGTAATGGGGGGGGGTGTTATCTCTTTTGTCGAAAATCAGCCGTTTTTGCTCAAACATTAAATGCCTCCAAATGGTATTTAATTAACTTCCCGAGCCCCTGGAAGCATGAAAATCACTTTAAACATGCTAATTTTAGCTCTAACACTGATGATCCACTTACAAATGTGAACTGACGTTCAAAAATAAAACATTTGAAAACGGACCATTTTCCACATTTCTGAAGCATGACGTAATGGGGGGGGTGTTATCTCTTTTGTCGAAAATCAGCCGTTTTTGCTCGAACATTAAATGCCTCCAAATGGTATTTAATTAACTTCCCGGGGTGAAGAAACCCTTTTTGAGAACTCAGAGTGAGTAAATTGGCCATTTTCATGCACTTTTAACCATTCCATAAATCTTGTGTTTTGGGCCCCTGGAAGCATGAAAATCACTTTAAACATGCTAATTTTAGCTCTAACACTGATGATCCACCTACAAATGTGAACTGACGTTCAAAAATAAAACATTTAAAAACGGACCATTTTCCACATTTCTGAAGCATGACGTAATTGGGGGGTGTTATCTCTTTTGTCGAAAATCAGCCGTTTTTGCTCGAACATTAAATGCCTCCAAATGGTATTTAATTAACTTCCCGGGGTGAAGAAACCCTTTTTGAGAACTCAGAGTGAGTAAATTGGCCATTTTCATGCACTTTTAACCATTCCATAAATCTTGTGTTTTGGGCCCCTGGAAGCATGAAAATCACTTTAAACATGCTAATTTTAGCTCTAACACTGATGATCCACCTACAAATGTGAACTGACGTTCAAAAAGAAAACATTTGAAAACGGACCATTTTCCACATTTCTGAAGCATGACGTAATGGGGGGGTGTTATCTCTTTTGTCGAAAATCAGCCGTTTTTGCTCGAACATTAAATGCCTCCAAATGGTATTTATTTCAATTCCCGAGCCCCTGGAAGCATGAAAATCACTTTAAACATGCTAATTTTAGCTCTAACACTGATGATCCACCTACAAATGTGAACTGACGTTCAAAAATAAAACATTTGAAAACGGACCATTTTCCACATTTCTGAAGCATGACGTAATGGGGGGGTGTTATCTCTTTTGTCGAAAATCAGCCGTTTTTGCTCGAACATTAAATGCCTCCAAATGGTATTTAATTAACTTCCCGAGCCCCTGGAAGCATGAAAATCACTTTAAACAAGCTAATTTTAGCTCTAACACTGATGATCCACCTACAAATGTGAACTGACGTTCAAAAATAAAACATTTGAAAACGGACCATTTTCCACATTTCTGAAGCATGACGTAATGGGGGGGTGTTATCTCTTTTGTCGAAAATCAGCCGTTTTTGCTCGAACATTAAATGCCTCCAAATGGTATTTAATTAACTTCCCGGGGTGAAGAAACCCTTTTTGAGAACTCAGAGTGAGTAAATTGGCCATTTTCATGCACTTTTAACCATTCCATAAATCTTGTGTTTTGGGCCCCTGGAAGCATGAAAATCACTTTAAACATGCTAATTTTAGCTCTAACACTGATGATCCACCTACAAATGTGAACTGACGTTCAAAAATAAAACATTTGAAAACGGACCATTTTCCACATTTCTGAAGCATGACGTAATGGGGGGGTGTTATCTCTTTTGTCGAAAATCAGCCGTTTTTGCTCGAACATTAAATGCCTCCAAATGGTATTTAATTAACTTCCCGAGCCCCTGGAAGCATGAAAATCACTTTAAACATGCTAATTTTAGCTCTAACACTGATGATCCACCTACAAATGTGAACTGACGTTCAAAAATAAAACATTTGAAAACGGACCATTTTCCACATTTCTGAAGCATGACGTAATGGGGGGGTGTTATCTCTTTTGTCGAAAATCAGCCGTTTTTGCTCGAACATTAAATGCCTCCAAATGGTATTTATTTCACTTCCCGAGCCCCTGGAAGCATGAAAATCACTTTAAACATGCTAATTTTAGCTCTAACACTGATGATCCACCTACAAATGTGAACTGACGTTCAAAAATAAAACATTTGAAAACGGACCATTTTCCACATTTCTGAAGCATGACGTAATGGGGGGGTGTTATCTCTTTTGTCGAAAATCAGCCGTTTTTGCTCGAACATTAAATGCCTCCAAATGGTATTTAATTAACTTCCCGAGCCCCTGGAAGCATGAAAATCACTTTAAACATGCTAATTTTAGCTCTAACACTGATGATCCACCTACAAATGTGAACTGACGTTCAAAAATAAAACATTTGAAAACGGACCATTTTCCACATTTCTGAAGCATGACGTAATGGGGGGGGTGTTATCTCTTTTGTCGAAAATCAGCCGTTTTTGCTCGAACATTAAATGCCTCCAAATGGTATTTAATTAACTTCCCGGGGTGAAGAAACCCTTTTTGAGAACTCCGAGTGAGTAAATTGGCCATTTTCATGCACTTTTAACCATTCCATAAATCTTGTGTTTTGGGCCCCTGGAAGCATGAAAATCACTTTAAACATGCTAATTTTAGCTCTAACACTGATGATCCACCTACAAATGTGAACTGACGTTCAAAAATAAAACATTTGAAAACGGACCATTTTCCACATTTCTGAAGCATGACGTAATGGGGGGGGGTGTTATCTCTTTTGTCGAAAATCAGCCGTTTTTGCTCAAACATTAAATGCCTCCAAATGGTATTTAATTAACTTCCCGAGCCCCTGGAAGCATGAAAATCACTTTAAACATGCTAATTTTAGCTCTAACACTGATGATCCACTTACAAATGTGAACTGACGTTCAAAAATAAAACATTTGAAAACGGACCATTTTCCACATTTCTGAAGCATGACGTAATGGGGGGGGTGTTATCTCTTTTGTCGAAAATCAGCCGTTTTTGCTCGAACATTAAATGCCTCCAAATGGTATTTAATTAACTTCCCGGGGTGAAGAAACCCTTTTTGAGAACTCAGAGTGAGTAAATTGGCCATTTTCATGCACTTTTAACCATTCCATAAATCTTGTGTTTTGGGCCCCTGGAAGCATGAAAATCACTTTAAACATGCTAATTTTAGCTCTAACACTGATGATCCACCTACAAATGTGAACTGACGTTCAAAAATAAAACATTTAAAAACGGACCATTTTCCACATTTCTGAAGCATGACGTAATTGGGGGGTGTTATCTCTTTTGTCGAAAATCAGCCGTTTTTGCTCGAACATTAAATGCCTCCAAATGGTATTTAATTAACTTCCCGGGGTGAAGAAACCCTTTTTGAGAACTCAGAGTGAGTAAATTGGCCATTTTCATGCACTTTTAACCATTCCATAAATCTTGTGTTTTGGGCCCCTGGAAGCATGAAAATCACTTTAAACATGCTAATTTTAGCTCTAACACTGATGATCCACCTACAAATGTGAACTGACGTTCAAAAAGAAAACATTTGAAAACGGACCATTTTCCACATTTCTGAAGCATGACGTAATGGGGGGGTGTTAATCTCTTTTGTCGAAAATCAGCCGTTTTTGCTCGAACATTAAATGCCTCCAAATGGTATTTAATTAACTTCCCGAGCCCCTGGAAGCATGAAAATCACTTTAAACATGCTAATTTTAGCTCTAACACTGATGATCCACCTACAAATGTGAACTGACGTTCAAAAATAAAACATTTGAAAACGGACCATTTTCCACATTTCTGAAGCATGACGTAATGGGGGGGTGTTATCTCTTTTGTCGAAAATCAGCCGTTTTTGCTCGAACATTAAATGTCTCCAAATGGTATTTAATTAACTTCCCGGGGTGAAGAAACCCTTTTTGAGAACTCAGAGTGAGTAAATTGGCCATTTTCATGCACTTTTAACCATTCCATAAATCTTGTGTTTTGGGCCCCTGGAAGCATGAAAATCACTTTAAACATGCTAATTTTAGCTCTAACACTGATGATCCACCTACAAATGTGAACTGACGTTCAAAAATAAAACATTTGAAAACGGATTATTTTCCACATTTCTGAAGCATGACGTAATGGGGGGTGTTATCTCTTTTGTCGAAAATCAGCCGTTTTTGCTCGAACATTAAATGCCTCCAAATGGTATTTAATTAACTTCCCGAGCCCCTGGAAGCATGAAAATCACTTTAAACATGCTAATTTTAGCTCTAACACTGATGATCCACCTACAAATGTGAACTGACGTTCAAAAATAAAACATTTGAAAACTGACCATTTTCCACATTTCTGAAGCATGACGTAATGGGGGGGTGTTATCTCTTTTGTCGAAAATCAGCCGTTTTTGCTCGAACATTAAATGCCTCCAAATGGTATTTATTTCATTTCCCGAGCCCCTGGAAGCATGAAAATCACTTTAAACATGCTAATTTTAGCTCTAACACTGATGATCCACCTACAAATGTGAACTGACGTTCAAAAATAAAACATTTGAAAACGGACCATTTTCCACATTTCTGAAGCATGACGTAATGGGGGGGTGTTATCTCTTTTGTCAAAAATCAGCCGTTTTTGCTCGAACATTAAATGCCTCCAAATGGTATTTAATTAACTTCCCGGGGTGAAGAAACCCTTTTTGAGAACTCAGAGTGAGTAAATTGGCCATTTTCATGCACTTTTAACCATTCCATAAATGTTGTGTTTTGGGCCCCTGGAAGCATGAAAATCACTTTAAACATGCTAATTTTAGCTCTAACACTGATGATCCACCTACAAATGTGAACTGACGTTCAAAAATAAAACATTTGAAAACGGACCATTTTCCACATTTCTGAAGCATGACGTAATACGTAATGGGGGGGTGTTATCTCTTTTGTCGAAAATCAGCCGTTTTTGCTCGAACTTTAAATGCCTCCAAATGGTATTTAATTAACTTCCCGAACCCCTGGAAGCATGAAAATCACTTTAAACATGCTAATTTTAGCTCTTACACTGATGATCCACCTACAAATGTGAACTGACGTTCAAAAATAAAACATTTGAAAACGGACCATTTTCCACATTTCTGAAGCATGACGTAATGGGGGGGGGTGTTATCTCTTTTGTCGAAAATCAGCCATTTTTGCTCGAACATTAAATGCCTCCAAATGGTATTTATTTCACTTCCCAAGCCCCTGGAAGCATGAAAATCACTTTAAACATGCTAATTTTAGCTGTAACACTGATGATCCACCTACAAATGTGAACTGACGTTCAAAAATCAAACATTTGAAAACGGACCATTTTCCACATTTCTGAAGCATGACGTAATGGGGGGGTGTTATCTCTTTTGTCGAAAATCAGCCGTTTTTGCTCGAACATTAAATGCCTCCAAATGGTATTTAATTAACTTCCCGAGCCCCTGGAAGCATGAAAATCACTTTAAACATGCTAATTTCAGCTCTTACACTGATGATCCACCTACAAATGTGAACTGACGTTCAAAAATAAAACATTTGAAAACGGACCATTTTCCACATTTCTGAAGCATGACGTAATGGGGGGGTGTTATCTCTTTTGTCGAAAATCAGCCGTTTTTGCTCGAACATTAAATGCCTCCAAATGGTATTTAATTAACTTCCCGAGCCCCTGGAAGCATGAAAATCACTTTAAACATGCTAATTTCAGCTCTTACACTGATGACCCACCTACAAATGTGAACTGACGTTCAAAAATAAAACATTTGAAAACGGACCATTTTCCACATTTCTGAAGCATGACGTAATGGGGGGTGTTATCTCTTTTGTCGAAAATCAGCCGTTTTTGCTCGAACATTAAATGCTTCCAAATGGTATTTATTTCACTTCCCAAGCCCCTGGAAGCATGAAAATCACTTTAAACATGCTAATTTTAGCTCTAACACTGATGATCCACCTACAAATGTGAACTGACGTTCAAAAATAAAACATTTGAAAACGGACCATTTTCCACATTTCTGAAGCATGACGTAATGGGGGGGTGTTATCTCTTTTGTCGAAAATCAGCCGTTTTTGCTCGAACATTAAATGCCTCCAAATGGTATTTAATTAACTTCCCGGGGTGAAGAAACCCTTTTTGAGAACTCAGAGTGAGTAAATTGGCCATTTTCATGCACTTTTAACCATTCCATAAATCTTGTGTTTTGGGCCCCTGGAAGCATGAAAATCACTTTAAACATGCTAATTTTAGCTCTAACACTGATGATCCACCTACAAATGTGAACTGACGTTCAAAAATAAAACATTTGAAAACGTACCATTTTCCACATTTCTGAAGCATGACGTAATGGGGGGGGTGTTATCTCTTTTGTCGAAAATCAGCCGTTTTTGCTCGAACATTAAATGCCTCCAAATGGTATTTAATTAACTTCCCGAGCCCCTGGAAGCATGAAAATCACTTTAAACATGCTAATTTTAGCTCTAACACTGATGATCCACCTACAAATGTGAACTGACGTTCAAAAATAAAACATTTGAAAACGGACCATTTTCCACATTTCTGAAGCATGACGTAATGGGGGGGTGTTATCTCTTTTGTCGAAAATCAACCGTTTTTGCTCGAACATTAAATGCCTCCAAATGGTATTTAATTAACTTCCCGGGGTGAAGAAACCCTTTTTGAGAACTCAGAGTGAGTAAATTGGCCATTCTCATGCACTTTTAACCATTCCATAAATCTTGTGTTTTGGGCCCCTGGAAGCATGAAAATCACTTTAAACATGCTAATTTTAGCTCTAACACTGATGATCCACCTACAAATGTGAACTGATGTTCAAAAATAAAACATTTGAAAACGCACCATTTTCCACATTTCTGAAGCATGACGTAATGGGGGGGTGTTATCTCTTTTGTCGAAAATCAGCCGTTTTTGCTCGAACATTAAATGCCTCCAAATGGTATTTAATTAACTTCCCGGGGTGAAGAAACCCTTTTTGAGAACTCAGAGTGAGTAAATTGGCCATTTTCATGCACTTTTAACCATTCCATAAATCTTGTGTTTTGGGCCCCTGGAAGCATGAAAATCACTTCAAACATGCTAATTTTAGCTCTAACACTGATGATCCACCTACAAATGTGAACTGACTTTCAAAAATAAAACATTTGAAAACGGACCATTTTCCACATTTCTGAAGCATGACGTAATGGGGGGGTGTTATCTCTTTTGTCGAAAATCAGCCGTTTTTGCTCGAACATTAAATGCCTCCAAATGGTATTTATTTCAATTCCCGAGCCCCTGGAAGCATGAAAATCACTTTAAACATGCTAATTTTAGCTCTAACACTGATGATCCACCTACAAATGTGAACTGACGTTCAAAAATAAAACATTTGAAAACGGACCATTTTCCACATTTCTGAAGCATGACGTAATGGGGGGGTGTTATCTCTTTTGTCGAAAATCAGCCGTTTTTGCTCGAACATTAAATGCCTCCAAATGGTATTTAATTAACTTCCCGAGCCCCTGGAAGCATGAAAATCACTTTAAACAAGCTAATTTTAGCTCTAACACTGATGATCCACCTACAAATGTGAACTGACGTTCAAAAATAAAACATTTGAAAACGGACCATTTTCCACATTTCTGAAGCATGACGTAATGGGGGGGTGTTATCTCTTTTGTCGAAAATCAGCCGTTTTTGCTCGAACATTAAATGCCTCCAAATGGTATTTAATTAACTTCCCGGGGTGAAGAAACCCTTTTTGAGAACTCAGAGTGAGTAAATTGGCCATTTTCATGCACTTTTAACCATTCCATAAATCTTGTGTTTTGGGCCCCTGGAAGCATGAAAATCACTTTAAACATGCTAATTTTAGCTCTAACACTGATGATCCACCTACAAATGTGAACTGACGTTCAAAAATAAAACATTTGAAAACGGACCATTTTCCACATTTCTGAAGCATGACGTAATGGGGGGGTGTTATCTCTTTTGTCGAAAATCAGCCGTTTTTGCTCGAACATTAAATGCCTCCAAATGGTATTTAATTAACTTCCCGAGCCCCTGGAAGCATGAAAATCACTTTAAACATGCTAATTTTAGCTCTAACACTGATGATCCACCTACAAATGTGAACTGACGTTCAAAAATAAAACATTTGAAAACGGACCATTTTCCACATTTCTGAAGCATGACGTAATGGGGGGGTGTTATCTCTTTTGTCGAAAATCAGCCGTTTTTGCTCGAACATTAAATGCCTCCAAATGGTATTTATTTCACTTCCCGAGCCCCTGGAAGCATGAAAATCACTTTAAACATGCTAATTTTAGCTCTAACACTGATGATCCACCTACAAATGTGAACTGACGTTCAAAAATAAAACATTTGAAAACGGACCATTTTCCACATTTCTGAAGCATGACGTAATGGGGGGGTGTTATCTCTTTTGTCGAAAATCAGCCGTTTTTGCTCGAACATTAAATGCCTCCAAATGGTATTTAATTAACTTCCCGAGCCCCTGGAAGCATGAAAATCACTTTAAACATGCTAATTTTAGCTCTAACACTGATGATCCACCTACAAATGTGAACTGACGTTCAAAAATAAAACATTTGAAAACGGACCATTTTCCACATTTCTGAAGCATGACGTAATGGGGGGGGTGTTATCTCTTTTGTCGAAAATCAGCCGTTTTTGCTCGAACATTAAATGCCTCCAAATGGTATTTAATTAACTTCCCGGGGTGAAGAAACCCTTTTTGAGAACTCCGAGTGAGTAAATTGGCCATTTTCATGCACTTTTAACCATTCCATAAATCTTGTGTTTTGGGCCCCTGGAAGCATGAAAATCACTTTAAACATGCTAATTTTAGCTCTAACACTGATGATCCACCTACAAATGTGAACTGACGTTCAAAAATAAAACATTTGAAAACGGACCATTTTCCACATTTCTGAAGCATGACGTAATGGGGGGGGGTGTTATCTCTTTTGTCGAAAATCAGCCGTTTTTGCTCAAACATTAAATGCCTCCAAATGGTATTTAATTAACTTCCCGAGCCCCTGGAAGCATGAAAATCACTTTAAACATGCTAATTTTAGCTCTAACACTGATGATCCACTTACAAATGTGAACTGACGTTCAAAAATAAAACATTTGAAAACGGACCATTTTCCACATTTCTGAAGCATGACGTAATGGGGGGGGTGTTATCTCTTTTGTCGAAAATCAGCCGTTTTTGCTCGAACATTAAATGCCTCCAAATGGTATTTAATTAACTTCCCGGGGTGAAGAAACCCTTTTTGAGAACTCAGAGTGAGTAAATTGGCCATTTTCATGCACTTTTAACCATTCCATAAATCTTGTGTTTTGGGCCCCTGGAAGCATGAAAATCACTTTAAACATGCTAATTTTAGCTCTAACACTGATGATCCACCTACAAATGTGAACTGACGTTCAAAAATAAAACATTTAAAAACGGACCATTTTCCACATTTCTGAAGCATGACGTAATTGGGGGGTGTTATCTCTTTTGTCGAAAATCAGCCGTTTTTGCTCGAACATTAAATGCCTCCAAATGGTATTTAATTAACTTCCCGGGGTGAAGAAACCCTTTTTGAGAACTCAGAGTGAGTAAATTGGCCATTTTCATGCACTTTTAACCATTCCATAAATCTTGTGTTTTGGGCCCCTGGAAGCATGAAAATCACTTTAAACATGCTAATTTTAGCTCTAACACTGATGATCCACCTACAAATGTGAACTGACGTTCAAAAAGAAAACATTTGAAAACGGACCATTTTCCACATTTCTGAAGCATGACGTAATGGGGGGGTGTTAATCTCTTTTGTCGAAAATCAGCCGTTTTTGCTCGAACATTAAATGCCTCCAAATGGTATTTAATTAACTTCCCGAGCCCCTGGAAGCATGAAAATCACTTTAAACATGCTAATTTTAGCTCTAACACTGATGATCCACCTACAAATGTGAACTGACGTTCAAAAATAAAACATTTGAAAACGGACCATTTTCCACATTTCTGAAGCATGACGTAATGGGGGGGTGTTATCTCTTTTGTCGAAAATCAGCCGTTTTTGCTCGAACATTAAATGTCTCCAAATGGTATTTAATTAACTTCCCGGGGTGAAGAAACCCTTTTTGAGAACTCAGAGTGAGTAAATTGGCCATTTTCATGCACTTTTAACCATTCCATAAATCTTGTGTTTTGGGCCCCTGGAAGCATGAAAATCACTTTAAACATGCTAATTTTAGCTCTAACACTGATGATCCACCTACAAATGTGAACTGACGTTCAAAAATAAAACATTTGAAAACGGATTATTTTCCACATTTCTGAAGCATGACGTAATGGGGGGTGTTATCTCTTTTGTCGAAAATCAGCCGTTTTTGCTCGAACATTAAATGCCTCCAAATGGTATTTAATTAACTTCCCGAGCCCCTGGAAGCATGAAAATCACTTTAAACATGCTAATTTTAGCTCTAACACTGATGATCCACCTACAAATGTGAACTGACGTTCAAAAATAAAACATTTGAAAACTGACCATTTTCCACATTTCTGAAGCATGACGTAATGGGGGGGTGTTATCTCTTTTGTCGAAAATCAGCCGTTTTTGCTCGAACATTAAATGCCTCCAAATGGTATTTATTTCATTTCCCGAGCCCCTGGAAGCATGAAAATCACTTTAAACATGCTAATTTTAGCTCTAACACTGATGATCCACCTACAAATGTGAACTGACGTTCAAAAATAAAACATTTGAAAACGGACCATTTTCCACATTTCTGAAGCATGACGTAATGGGGGGGTGTTATCTCTTTTGTCGAAAATCAGCCGTTTTTGCTCGAACATTAAATGCCTCCAAATGGTATTTAATTAACTTCCCGGGGTGAAGAAACCCTTTTTGAGAACTCAGAGTGAGTAAATTGGCCATTTTCATGCACTTTTAACCATTCCATAAATGTTGTGTTTTGGGCCCCTGGAAGCATGAAAATCACTTTAAACATGCTAATTTTAGCTCTAACACTGATGATCCACCTACAAATGTGAACTGACGTTCAAAAATAAAACATTTGAAAACGGACCATTTTCCACATTTCTGAAGCATGACGTAATACGTAATGGGGGGGTGTTATCTCTTTTGTCGAAAATCAGCCGTTTTTGCTCGAACATTAAATGCCTCCAAATGGTATTTAATTAACTTCCCGAGCCCCTGGAAGCATGAAAATCACTTTAAACATGCTAATTTTAGCTCTTACACTGATGATCCACCTACAAATGTGAACTGACGTTCAAAAATAAAACATTTGAAAACGGACCATTTTCCACATTTCTGAAGCATGACGTAATGGGGGGGGGTGTTATCTCTTTTGTCGAAAATCAGCCATTTTTGCTCGAACATTAAATGCCTCCAAATGGTATTTATTTCACTTCCCAAGCCCCTGGAAGCATGAAAATCACTTTAAACATGCTAATTTTAGCTGTAACACTGATGATCCACCTACAAATGTGAACTGACGTTCAAAAATCAAACATTTGAAAACGGACCATTTTCCACATTTCTGAAGCATGACGTAATGGGGGGGTGTTATCTCTTTTGTCGAAAATCAGCCGTTTTTGCTCGAACATTAAATGCCTCCAAATGGTATTTAATTAACTTCCCGAGCCCCTGGAAGCATGAAAATCACTTTAAACATGCTAATTTCAGCTCTTACACTGATGATCCACCTACAAATGTGAACTGACGTTCAAAAATAAAACATTTGAAAACGGACCATTTTCCACATTTCTGAAGCATGACGTAATGGGGGGGTGTTATCTCTTTTGTCGAAAATCAGCCGTTTTTGCTCGAACATTAAATGCCTCCAAATGGTATTTAATTAACTTCCCGAGCCCCTGGAAGCATGAAAATCACTTTAAACATGCTAATTTCAGCTCTTACACTGATGACCCACCTACAAATGTGAACTGACGTTCAAAAATAAAACATTTGAAAACGGACCATTTTCCACATTTCTGAAGCATGACGTAATGGGGGGTGTTATCTCTTTTGTCGAAAATCAGCCGTTTTTGCTCGAACATTAAATGCTTCCAAATGGTATTTATTTCACTTCCCAAGCCCCTGGAAGCATGAAAATCACTTTAAACATGCTAATTTTAGCTCTAACACTGATGATCCACCTACAAATGTGAACTGACGTTCAAAAATAAAACATTTGAAAACGGACCATTTTCCACATTTCTGAAGCATGACGTAATGGGGGGGTGTTATCTCTTTTGTCGAAAATCAGCCGTTTTTGCTCGAACATTAAATGCCTCCAAATGGTATTTAATTAACTTCCCGGGGTGAAGAAACCCTTTTTGAGAACTCAGAGTGAGTAAATTGGCCATTTTCATGCACTTTTAACCATTCCAAAAATCTTGTGTTTTGGGCCCCTGGAAGCATGAAAATCACTTTAAACATGCTAATTTTAGCTCTAACACTGATGATCCACCTACAAATGTGAACTGACGTTCAAAAATAAAACATTTGAAAACGGACCATTTTCCACATTTCTGAAGCATGACGTAATGGGGGGGTGTTATCTCTTTTGTCGAAAATCAGCCGTTTTTCTCGAACATTAAATGCCTCCAAATGGTATTTAATTAACTTCCCGGGGTGAAGAAACCCTTTTTGAGAACTCAGAGTGAGTAAATTGGCCATTTTCATGCACTTTTAACCATTCCATAAATCTTGTGTTTTGGGCCCCTGGAAGCATGAAAATCACTTTAAACATGCTAATTTTAGCTCTAACACTGATGATCCACCTACAAATGTGAACTGACGTTCAAAAATAAAACATTTGAAAACGGACCATTTTCCACATTTCTGAAGCATGACGTAATGGGGGGTGTTATCTCTTTTGTCGAAAATCAGCCGTTTTTGCTCGAACATTAAATGCCTCCAAATGGTATTTAATTAACTTCCCGAGCCCCTGGAAGCATGAAAATCACTTTAAACATGCTAATTTCAGCTCTTACACTGATGACCCACCTACAAATGTGAACTGACGTTCAAAAATAAAACATTTGAAAACGGACCATTTTCCACATTTCTGAAGCATGACGTAATGGGGGGTGTTATCTCTTTTGTCGAAAATCAGCCGTTTTTGCTCGAACATTAAATGCTTCCAAATGGTATTTATTTCACTTCCCAAGCCCCTGGAAGCATGAAAATCACTTTAAACATGCTAATTTTAGCTCTAACACTGATGATCCACCTACAAATGTGAACTGACGTTCAAAAATAAAACATTTGAAAACGGACCATTTTCCACATTTCTGAAGCATGACGTAATGGGGGGGGTGTTATCTCTTTTGTCGAAAATCAGCCGTTTTTGCTCAAACATTAAATGCCTCCAAATGGTATTTAATTAACTTCCCGAGCCCCTGGAAGCATGAAAATCACTTTAAACATGCTAATTTTAGCTCTAACACTGATGATCCACCTACAAATGTGAACTGACGTTCAAAAATAAAACATTTGAAAACGGACCATTTTCCACATTTCTGAAGCATGACGTAATGGGGGGGTGTTATCTCTTTTGTCGAAAATCAGCCGTTTTTGCTCGAACATTAAATGCCTCCAAATGGTATTTAATTAACTTCCCGGGGTGAAGAAACCCTTTTTGAGAACTCAGAGTGAGTAAATTGGCCATTTTCATGCACTTTTAACCATTCCAAAAATCTTGTGTTTTGGGCCCCTGGAAGCATGAAAATCACTTTAAACATGCTAATTTTAGCTCTAACACTGATGATCCACCTACAAATGTGAACTGACGTTCAAAAATAAAACATTTGAAAACGGACCATTTTCCACATTTCTGAAGCATGACGTAATGGGGGGGTGTTATCTCTTTTGTCGAAAATCAGCCGTTTTTGCTCGAACATTAAATGCCTCCAAATGGTATTTAATTAACTTCCCGAGCCCCTGGAAGCATGAAAATCACTTTAAACATGCTAATTTTAGCTCTAACACTGATGATCCACCTACAAATGTGAACTGACGTTCAAAAATAAAACATTTGAAAACTGACCATTTTCCACATTTCTGAAGCATGACGTAATGGGGGGGTGTTATCTCTTTTGTCGAAAATCAGCCGTTTTTGCTCGAACATTAAATGCCTCCAAATGGTATTTAATTAACTTCCCGGGCTGAAGAAACCATTTTTGAGAACTCAGAGTGAGTAAATTGGCCATTTTCATGCACTTTTAACCATTCCATAAATCTTGTGTTTTGGGCCCCTGGAAGCATGAAAATCACTTTAAACATGCTAATTTTAGCTCTAACACTGATGATCCACCTACAAATGTGAACTGACGTTCAAAAATAAAACATTTGAAAAAGGACCATTTTCCACATTTCTGAAGCATGACGTAATGGGGGGTGTTATCTCTTTTGTCGAAAATCAGCCGTTTTTGCTCGAACATTAAATGCCTCCAAATGGTATTTAATTAACTTCCCGAGCCCCTGGAAGCATGAAAATCACTTTAAACATGCTAATTTTAGCTCTAACACTGATGATCCACCTACAAATGTGAACTGACGTTCAAAAATAAAACATTTGAAAACGGACCATTTTCCACATTTCTGAAGCATGACGTAATGGGGGGTGTTATCTCTTTTGTCGAAAATCAGCCGTTTTTGCTCGAACATTAAATGCCTCCAAATGGTATTTAATTAACTTCCCGAGCCCCTGGAAGCATGAAAATCACTTTAAACATGCTAATTTCAGCTCTTACACGGATGATCCACCTACAAATGTGAACTGACGTTCAAAAATAAAACATTTGAAAACGGACCATTTTCCACATTTCTGAAGCATGACGTAATGGGGGGGTGTTATCTCTTTTGTCGAAAATCAGCCGTTTTTGCTCGAACATTAAATGCGTCCAAATGGTATTTAATTAACTTCCCGAGCCCCTGGAAGCATGAAAATCACTTTAAACATGCTAATTTTAGCTCTAACACTGATGATCCACCTACAAATGTGAACTGATGTTCAAAAATAAAACATTTGAAAACGGACCATTTTCCACATTTCCGAAGCATGACGATATGGGGGAGTGTTATCTCTTTTGTCGAAAATCAGCCGTTTTTGCTCGAACATTAAATGCCTCCAAATGGTATTTAATTAACTTCCCGAGCCCCTGGAAGCATGAAAATCACTTTAAACATGCTAATTTTAGCTCTAACACTGATGATCCACCTACAAATGTGAACTGACGTTCAAAAATAAAACATTTGAAAACGGACCATTTTCCACATTTCTGAAGCATGACGTAATGGGGGGGTGTTATCTCTTTTGTCGAAAATCAGCCGTTTTTGCTCGAACATTAAATGCCTCCAAATGGTATTTAATTAACTTCCCGGGGTGAAGAAACCCTTTTTGAGAACTCAGAGTGAGTAAATTGGCCATTTTCATGCACTTTTAACCATTCCATAAATCTTGTGTTTTGGGCCCCTGGAAGCATGAAAATCACTTTAAACATGCTAATTTTAGCTCTAACACTGATGATCCACCTACAAATGTGAACTGACGTTCAAAAATAAAACATTTGAAAACGGACCATTTTCCACATTTCTGAAGCATGACGTAATGGGGGGGTGTTATCTCTTTTGTCGAAAATCAGCCGTTTTTGCTCGAACATTAAATGCCTCCAAATGGTATTTAATTAACTTCCCGAGCCCCTGGAAGCATGAAAATCACTTTAAACATGCTAATTTTAGCTCTAACACTGATGATCCACCTACAAATGTGAACTGACATTCAAAAATAAAACATTTGAAAACGGACCATTTTCCACATTTCTGAAGCATGACGTAATGGGGGGGTGTTATCTCTTTTGTCGAAAATCAGCCGTTTTTGCTGGAACATTAAATGCCTCCAAATGGTATTTATTTCACTTCCCGAGCCCCTGGAAGCAAGAAAATCACTTTAAACATGCTAATTTTAGCTCTAACACTGATGATCCACCTACAAATGTGAACTGACGTTCAAAAATAAAACATTTGAAAACGGACCATTTTCCACATTTCTGAAGCATGACGTAATGGGGGGGTGTTATCTCTTTAGTCGAAAATCAGCCGTTTTTGCTCGAACATTAAATGCCTCCAAATGGTATTTAATTAACTTCCCGAGCCCCTGGAAGCATGAAAATCACTTTAAACATGCTAATTTTAGCTCTAACACTGATGATCCACCTACAAATGTGAACTGACGTTCAAAAATAAAACATTTGAAAACGGACCATTTTCCACATTTCTGAAGCATGACGTAATGGGGGGGTGTTATCTCTTTTGTCGAAAATCAGCCGTTTTTGCTCGAACATTAAATGCCTCCAAATGGTATTTATTTCACTTCCCAAGCCCCTGGAAGCATGAAAATCACTTTAAACATGCTAATTTTAGCTCTAACACTGATGATCCACCTACAAATGTGAACTGACGTTCAAAAATAAAACATTTGAAAACGGACCATTTTCCACATTTCTGAAGCATGACGTAATGGGGGGGTGTTATCTCTTTTGTCGAAAATCAGCCGTTTTTGCTCGAACATTAAATGCCTCCAAATGGTATTTAATTAACTTCCCGAGCCCCTGGAAGCATGAAAATCACTTTAAACATGCTAATTTTAGCTCTAACACTGATGATCCACCTACAAATGTGAACTGACGTTCAAAAATAAAACATTTGAAAACGGACCATTTTCCACATTTCTGAAGCATGACGTAATGGGGGGGTGTTATCTCTTTTGTCGAAAATCAGCCGTTTTTGCTCGAACATTAAATGCCTCCAAATGGTATTTAATTAACTTCCCGAGCCCCTGGAAGCATGAAAATCACTTTAAACATGCTAATTTCAGCTCTTACACTGATGATCCACCTACAAATGTGAATTGACGTTCAAAAATAAAACATTTGAAAACGGACCATTTTCCACATTTCTGAAGCATGACCTAATGGGGGGGGGTGTTATCTCTTTTGTCGAAAATCAGCCGTTTTTGCTCGAACATTAAATGCCTCCAAATGGTATTTATTTCGCTTCCCAAGCCCCTGGAAGCATGAAAATCACTTTAAACATGCTAATTTTAGCTCTAACACTGATGATCCACCTACAAATGTGAACTGACGTTCAAAAATAAAACATTTGAAAACGGACCATTTTCCACATTTCTGAAGCATGACGTAATGGGGGGGTGTTATCTCTTTTGTCGAAAATCAGCCGTTTTTGCTCGAACATTAAATGCCTCCAAATGGTATTTAATTAACTTCCCGAGCCCCTGGAAGCATGAAAATCACTTTAAACCTGCTAATTTTAGCTCTAACACTGATGATCCACCTACAAATGTGAACTGACGTTCAAAAATAAAACATTTGAAAACGGACCATTTTCCACATTTCTGAAGCATGACGTAATGGGGGGGTGTTATCTCTTTTGTCGAAAATCAGCCGTTTTTGCTCGAACATTAAATGCCTCCAAATGGTATTTAATTAACTTCCCGAGCCCCTGGAAGCATGAAAATCACTTTAAACATGCTAATTTTAGCTCTAACACTGATGATCCACCTACAAATGTGAACTGACGTTCAAAAATAAAACATTTGAAAACGGACCATTTTCCACATTTCTGAAGCATGACGTAATGGGGGGGTGTTATCTCTTTTGTCGAAAATCAGCCGTTTTTGCTCGAACATTAAATGCCTCCAAATGGTATTTAATTAACTTCCCGAGCCCCTGGAAGCATGAAAATCACTTTAAACATGCTAATTTCAGCTCTTACACTGATGATCCACCTACAAATGTGAACTGACGTTCAAAAATAAAACATTTGAAAACGGACCATTTTCCACATTTCTGAAGCATGGCGTAATGGGGGGGGTGTTATCTCTTTTGTCGAAAATCAGCCGTTTTTGCTCAAACATTAAATGCCTCCAAATGGTATTTATTTCGCTTCCCAAGCCCCTGGAAGCATGAAAATCACTTTAAACATGCTAATTTTAGCTCTAACACTGATGATCCACCTACAAATGTGAACTGACGTTCAAAAATAAAACATTTGAAAACGGACCATTTTCCACATTTCTGAAGCATGACGTAATGGGGGGGTGTTATCTCTTTTGTCGAAAATCAGCCGTTTTTGCTCGAACATTAAATGCCTCCAAATGGTATTTAATTAACTTCCCGAGCCCCTGGAAGCATGAAAATCACTTTAAACATGCTAATTTTAGCTCTAACACTGATGATCCACCTACAAATGTGAACTGACGTTCAAAAATAAAACATTTGAAAACGGACCATTTTCCACATTTCTGAAGCATGACGTAATGGGGGGGGTGTTATCTCTTTTGTCGAAAATCAGCCGTTTTTGCTCGAACATTAAATGCCTCCAAATGGGGTTTATTTCGCTTCCCAAGCCCCTGGAAGCATGAAAATCACTTTAAACATGCTAATTTTAGCTCTAACACTGATGATCCACCTACAAATGTGAACTGACGTTCAAAAATAAAACATTTGAAAACGGACCATTTTCCACATTTCTGAAGCATGACGTAATGGGGGGGTGTTATCTCTTTTGTCGAAAATCAGCCGTTTTTGCTGGAACATTAAATGCCTCCAAATGGTATTTAATTAACTTCCCGAGCCCCTGGAAGCATGAAAATCACTTTAAACATGCTAATTTTAGCTCTAACACTGATGATCCACCTACAAATGTGAACTGACGTTCAAAAATAAAACATTTGAAAACGGACCATTTTCCACATTTCTGAAGCATGACGTAATGGGGGGGTGTTATCTCTTTTGTCGAAAATCAGCCGTTTTTGCTCGAACATTAAATGCCTCCAAATGGTATTTAATTAACTTCCCGAGCCCCTGGAAGCATGAAAATCACTTTAAACATGCTAATTTTAGCTCTTACACTGATGATCCACCTACAAATGTGAACTGACGTTCAAAAATAAAACATTTGAAAACGGACCATTTTCCACATTTCTGAAGCATGACGTAATGGGGGGGTGTTATCTCTTTTGTCGAAAATCAGCCGTTTTTGCTCGAACATTAAATGCCTCCAAATGGTATTTAATTAACTTCCCGAGCCCCTGGAAGCATGAAAATCACTTTAAACATGCTAATTTTAGCTCTAACACTGATGACCCACCTACAAATGTGAACTGACGTTCAAAAATAAAACATTTGAAAACGGACCATTTTCCACATTTCTGAAGCATGACGTAATGGGGGGGTGTTATCTCTTTTGTCGAAAATCAGCCGTTTTTGCTCGAACATTAAATGCCTCCAAATGGTATTTAATTAACTTCCCGAGCACCTGGAAGCATGAAAATCACTTTAAACATGCTAATTTCAGCTCTTACACTGATGATCCACCTACAAATGTGAACTGACGTTCAAAAATAAAACATTTGAAAACGGACCATTTTCCACATTTCTGAAGCATGACGTAATGGGGGGGGTGTTATCTCTTTTGTCGAAAATCAGCCGTTTTTGCTCGAACATTAAATGCCTCCAAATGGTATTTATTTCGCTTCCCAAGCCCCTGGAAGCATGAAAATCACTTTAAACATGCTAATTTTAGATCTAACACTGATGATCCACCTACAAATGTGAACTGACGTTCAAAAATAAAACATTTGAAAACGGACCATTTTCCACATTTCTGAAGCATGACGTAATGGGGGGGGTGTTATCTCTTTTGTCGAAAATCAGCCGTTTTTGCTCGAACATTAAATGCCTCCAAATGGTATTTAATTAACTTCCCGAGCCCCTGGAAGCATGAAAATCACTTTAAACATGCTAATTTTAGCTCTAACACTGATGATCCACCTACAAATGTGAACTGACGTTCAAAAATAAAACATTTGAAAACGGACCATTTTCCACATTTCTGAAGCATGACGTAATGGGGGGGGTGTTATCTCTTTTGTCGAAAATCAGCCGTTTTTGCTCGAACATTAAATGCCTCCAAATGGTATTTAATTAACTTCCCGGGGTGAAGAAATCCTTTTTGAGAACTCAGAGTGAGTAAATTGGCCATTTTCATGCACTTTTAACCATTCCATAAATCTTGTGTTTTGGGCCCCTGGAAGCATGAAAATCACTTTAAACATGCTAATTTTAGCTCTAACACTGATGATCCACCTACAAATGTGAACTGACGTTCAAAAATAAAACATTTGAAAACGGACCATTTTCCACATTTCTGAAGCATGACGTAATGGGGGGGTGTTATCTCTTTTGTCGAAAATCAGCCGTTTTTGCTCGAACATTAAATGCCTCCAAATGGTATTTAATTAACTTCCCGAGCCCCTGGAAGCATGAAAATCACTTTAAACATGCTAATTTTAGCTCTAACACTGATGATCCACCTACAAATGTGAACTGACGTTCAAAAATAAAACATTTGAAAACGGACCATTTTCCACATTTCTGAAGCATGACGTAATGGGGGGGGTGTTATCTCTTTTGTCGAAAATCAGCCGTTTTTGCTCGAACATTAAATGCCTCCAAATGGTATTTATTTCACTTCCCGAGCCCCTGGAAGCATGAAAATCACTTTAAACATGCTAATTTTAGCTCTAACACTGATGATCCACCTACAAATGTGAACTGACGTTCAAAAATAAAACATTTGAAAACGGACCATTTTCCACATTTCTGAAGCATGACGTAATGGGGGGGTGTTATCTCTTTTGTCGAAAATCAGCCGTTTTTGCTCGAACATTAAATGCCTCCAAATGGTATTTAATTAACTTCCCGGGGTGAAGAAACCCTTTTTGAGAACTCAGAGTGAGTAAATTGGCCATTTTCATGCACTTTTAACCATTCCATAAATCTTGTGTTTTGGGCCCCTGGAAGCATGAAAATCACTTTAAACATGCTAATTTTAGCTCTAACACTGATGATCCACCTACAAATGTGAACTGATGTTCAAAAATAAAACATTTGAAAACGGACCATTTTCCACATTTCTGAAGCATGACGTAATGGGGGGGTGTTATCTCTTTTGTCGAAAATCAGCCGTTTTTGCTCGAACATTAAATGCCTCCAAATGGTATTTAATTAACTTCCCGGGTTGAAGAAACCCTTTTTGAGAACTCAGAGTGAGTAAATTGGCCATTTTCATGCACTTTTAACCATTCCATAAATCTTGTGTTTTGGGCCCCTGGAAGCATGAAAATCACTTTAAACATGCTAATTTTAGCTCTAACACTGATGATCCACCTACAAATGTGAACTGACGTTCAAAAATAATACATTTGAAAACGGACCATTTTCCACATTTCTGAAGCATGACGTAATGGGGGGGTGTTATCTCTTTTGTCGAAAATCAGCCGTTTTTGCTCGAACATTAAATGCCTCCAAATGGTATTTAATTAACTTCCTGAGCCCCTGGGAGCATGAAAATCACTTTAAACATGCTAATTTTAGCTCTAACACTGATGATCCACCTACAAATGTGAACTGACGTTCAAAAATAAAACATTTGAAAACGGACCATTTTCCACATTTCTGAAGCATGACGTAATGGGGGGGTGTTATCTCTTTTGTCGAAAATCAGCCGTTTTTGCTCGAACATTAAATGCCTCCAAATGGTATTTATTTCACTTCCCGAGCCCCTGGAAGCATGAAAATCACTTTAAACATGCTAATTTTAGCTCTAACACTGATGATCCACCTACAAATGTGAACTGACGTTCAAAAATAAAACATTTGAAAACGGACCATTTTCCACATTTCTGAAGCATGACGTAATGGGGGGGTGTTATCTCTTCTGTCGAAAATCAGCCGTTTTTGCTCGAACATTAAATGCCTCCAAATGGTATTTAATTAACTTCCCGGGGTGAAGAAACCCTTTTTGAGAACTCAGAGTGAGTAAATTGGCCATTTTCATGCACTTTTAACCATTCCATAAATCTTGTGTTTTGGGCCCCTGGAAGCATGAAAATCACTTTAAACATGCTAATTTTAGCTCTAACACTGATGATCCACCTACAAATGTGAACTGACGTTCAAAAATAAAACATTTGAAAACGGACCATTTTCCACATTTCTGAAGCATGACGTAATGGGGGGGTGTTATCTCTTTTGTCGAAAATCAGCCGTTTTTGCTCGAACATTAAATGCCTCCAAATGGTATTTAATTAACTTCCCGAGCCCCTGGAAGCATGAAAATCACTTTAAACATGCTAATTTTAGCTCTAACACTGATGATCCACCTACAAATGTGAACTGACGTTCAAAAATAAAACATTTGAAAACGGACCATTTTCCACATTTCTGAAGCATGACGTAATGGGGGGGTGTTATCTCTTTTGTCGAAAATCAGCCGTTTTTGCTCGAACATTAAATGCCTCCAAATGGTATTTATTTCACTTCCCGAGCCCCTGGAAGCATGAAAATCACTTTAAACATGCTAATTTTAGCTCTAACACTGATGATCCACCTACAAATGTGAACTGACGTTCAAAAATAAAACATTTGAAAACGGACCATTTTCCACATTTCTGAAGCATGACGTAATGGGGGGGTGTTATCTCTTTTGTCGAAAATCAGCCGTTTTTGCTCGAACATTAAATGCCTCCAAATGGTATTTAATTAACTTCCCGGGGTGAAGAAACCCTTTTTGAGAACTCAGAGTGAGTAAATTGGCCATTTTCATGCACTTTTAACCATTCCATAAATCTTGTGTTTTGGGCCCCTGGAAGCATGAAAATCACTTTAAACATGCTAATTTTAGCTCTAACACTGATGATCCACCTACAAATGTGAACTGATGTTCAAAAATAAAACATTTGAAAACGGACCATTTTCCACATTTCTGAAGCATGACGTAATGGGGGGGTGTTATCTCTTTTGTCGAAAATCAGCCGTTTTTGCTCGAACATTAAATGCCTCCAAATGGTATTTAATTAACTTCCCGGGTTGAAGAAACCCTTTTTGAGAACTCAGAGTGAGTAAATTGGCCATTTTCATGCACTTTTAACCATTCCATAAATCTTGTGTTTTGGGCCCCTGGAAGCATGAAAATCACTTTAAACATGCTAATTTTAGCTCTAACACTGATGATCCACCTACAAATGTGAACTGACGTTCAAAAATAATACATTTGAAAACGGACCATTTTCCACATTTCTGAAGCATGACGTAATGGGGGGGTGTTATCTCTTTTGTCGAAAATCAGCCGTTTTTGCTCGAACATTAAATGCCTCCAAATGGTATTTAATTAACTTCCTGAGCCCCTGGGAGCATGAAAATCACTTTAAACATGCTAATTTTAGCTCTAACACTGATGATCCACCTACAAATGTGAACTGACGTTCAAAAATAAAACATTTGAAAACGGACCATTTTCCACATTTCTGAAGCATGACGTAATGGGGGGGTGTTATCTCTTTTGTCGAAAATCAGCCGTTTTTGCTCGAACATTAAATGCCTCCAAATGGTATTTATTTCACTTCCCGAGCCCCTGGAAGCATGAAAATCACTTTAAACATGCTAATTTTAGCTCTAACACTGATGATCCACCTACAAATGTGAACTGACGTTCAAAAATAAAACATTTGAAAACGGACCATTTTCCACATTTCTGAAGCATGACGTAATGGGGGGGTGTTATCTCTTTTGTCGAAAATCAGCCGTTTTTGCTCGAACATTAAATGCCTCCAAATGGTATTTAATTAACTTCCCGGGGTGAAGAAACCCTTTTTGAGAACTCAGAGTGAGTAAATTGGCCATTTTCATGCAATTTTAACCATTCCATAAATCTTCTGTTTTGGGCCCCTGGAAGCATGAAAATCACTTTAAACATGCTAATTTTAGCTCTAACACTGATGATCCACCTACAAATGTGAACTGACGTTCAAAAATAAAACATTTGAAAACTGACCATTTTCCACATTTCTAAAGCATGACGTAATGGGGGGGTGTTATCTCTTTTGTCGAAAATCAGCCATTTTTGCTCGAACATTAAATGCCTCCAAATGGTATTTATTTCACTTCCCGAGCCCCTGGAAGCATGAAAATCACTTTAAACATGCTAATTTTAGCTCTAACACTGATGATCCACCTACAAATGTGAACTGACGTTCAAAAATAAAACATTTGAAAACGGACCATTTTCCACATTTCTGAAGCATGACGTAATGGGGGGGTGTTATCTCTTTTGTCGAAAATCAGCCGTTTTTGCTCGAACATTAAATGCCTCCAAATGGTATTTAATTAACTTCCCGGGGTGAAGAAACCCTTTTTGAGAACTCAGAGTGAGTAAATTGGCCATTTTCTTGCACTTTTAACCATTCCATAAATCTTGTGTTTTGGGCCCCTGGAAGCATGAAAATCACTTTAAACATGCTAATTTTAGCTCTAACACTGATGATCCACCTACAAATGTGAACTGACGTTCAAAAATAAAACATTTGAAAACGGACCATTTTCCACATTTCTGAAGCATGACGTAATGGGGGGGTGTTATCTCTTTTGTCGAAAATCAGCCGTTTTTGCTCGAACATTAAATGCCTCCAAATGGTATTTAATTAACTTCCCGAGCCCCTGGAAGCATGAAAATCACTTTAAACATGCTAATTTTAGCTCTAACACTGATGATCCACCTACAAATGTGAACTGACGTTCAAAAATAAAACATTTGAAAACGGACCATTTTCCACATTTCTGAAGCATGACGTAATGGGGGGGTGTTATCTCTTTTGTCGAAAATCAGCCGTTTTTGCTCGACCATTAAATGCCTCCAAATGGTTTTTAATTAACTTCCCGAGCCCCTGGAAGCATGAAAATCACTTTAAACATGCTAATTTTAGCTCTAACACTGATGATCCACCTACAAATGTGAACTGACGTTCAAAAATAAAACATTTGAAAACGGACCATTTTCCACATTTCTGAAGCATGACGTAATGGGGGGGGTGTTATCTCTTTTGTCGAAAATCAGCCGTTTTTGCTCGAACATTAAATGCCTCCAAATGGTATTTATTTCGCTTCCCAAGCCCCTGGAAGCATGAAAATCACTTTAAACATGCTAATTTTAGATCTAACACTGATGATCCACCTACAAATGTGAACTGACGTTCAAAAATAAAACATTTGAAAACGGACCATTTTCCACATTTCTGAAGCATGACGTAATGGGGGGGGTGTTATCTCTTTTGTCGAAAATCAGCCGTTTTTGCTCGAACATTAAATGCCTCCAAATGGTATTTAATTAACTTCCCGAGCCCCTGGAAGCATGAAAATCACTTTAAACATGCTAATTTTAGCTCTAACACTGATGATCCACCTACAAATGTGAACTGACGTTCAAAAATAAAACATTTGAAAACGGACCATTTTCCACATTTCTGAAGCATGACGTAATGGGGGGGGTGTTATCTCTTTTGTCGAAAATCAGCCGTTTTTGCTCGAACATTAAATGCCTCCAAATGGTATTTAATTAACTTCCCGGGGTGAAGAAATCCTTTTTGAGAACTCAGAGTGAGTAAATTGGCCATTTTCATGCACTTTTAACCATTCCATAAATCTTGTGTTTTGGGCCCCTGGAAGCATGAAAATCACTTTAAACATGCTAATTTTAGCTCTAACACTGATGATCCACCTACAAATGTGAACTGACGTTCAAAAATAAAACATTTGAAAACGGACCATTTTCCACATTTCTGAAGCATGACGTAATGGGGGGGTGTTATCTCTTTTGTCGAAAATCAGCCGTTTTTGCTCGAACATTAAATACCTCCAAATGGTATTTAATTAACTTCCCGAGCCCCTGGAAGCATGAAAATCACTTTAAACATGCTAATTTTAGCTCTAACACTGATGATCCACCTACAAATGTGAACTGACGTTCAAAAATAAAACATTTGAAAACGGACCATTTTCCACATTTCTGAAGCATGACGTAATGGGGGGGGTGTTATCTCTTTTGTCGAAAATCAGCCGTTTTTGCTCGAACATTAAATGCCTCCAAATGGTATTTATTTCACTTCCCGAGCCCCTGGAAGCATGAAAATCACTTTAAACATGCTAATTTTAGCTCTAACACTGATGATCCACCTACAAATGTGAACTGACGTTCAAAAATAAAACATTTGAAAACGGACCATTTTCCACATTTCTGAAGCATGACGTAATGGGGGGGTGTTATCTCTTTTGTCGAAAATCAGCCGTTTTTGCTCGAACATTAAATGCCTCCAAATGGTATTTAATTAACTTCCCGGGGTGAAGAAACCCTTTTTGAGAACTCAGAGTGAGTAAATTGGCCATTTTCATGCACTTTTAACCATTCCATAAATCTTGTGTTTTGGGCCCCTGGAAGCATGAAAATCACTTTAAACATGCTAATTTTAGCTCTAACACTGATGATCCACCTACAAATGTGAACTGATGTTCAAAAATAAAACATTTGAAAACGGACCATTTTCCACATTTCTGAAGCATGACGTAATGGGGGGGTGTTATCTCTTTTGTCGAAAATCAGCCGTTTTTGCTCGAACATTAAATGCCTCCAAATGGTATTTAATTAACTTCCCGGGTTGAAGAAACCCTTTTTGAGAACTCAGAGTGAGTAAATTGGCCATTTTCATGCACTTTTAACCATTCCATAAATCTTGTGTTTTGGGCCCCTGGAAGCATGAAAATCACTTTAAACATGCTAATTTTAGCTCTAACACTGATGATCCACCTACAAATGTGAACTGACGTTCAAAAATAATACATTTGAAAACGGACCATTTTCCACATTTCTGAAGCATGACGTAATGGGGGGGTGTTATCTCTTTTGTCGAAAATCAGCCGTTTTTGCTCGAACATTAAATGCCTCCAAATGGTATTTAATTAACTTCCTGAGCCCCTGGGAGCATGAAAATCACTTTAAACATGCTAATTTTAGCTCTAACACTGATGATCCACCTACAAATGTGAACTGACGTTCAAAAATAAAACATTTGAAAACGGACCATTTTCCACATTTCTGAAGCATGACGTAATGGGGGGGTGTTATCTCTTTTGTCGAAAATCAGCCGTTTTTGCTCGAACATTAAATACCTCCAAATGGTATTTAATTAACTTCCCGAGCCCCTGGAAGCATGAAAATCACTTTAAACATGCTAATTTTAGCTCTAACACTGATGATCCACCTACAAATGTGAACTGACGTTCAAAAATAAAACATTTGAAAACGGACCATTTTCCACATTTCTGAAGCATGACGTAATGGGGGGGGTGTTATCTCTTTTGTCGAAAATCAGCCGTTTTTGCTCGAACATTAAATGCCTCCAAATGGTATTTATTTCACTTCCCGAGCCCCTGGAAGCATGAAAATCACTTTAAACATGCTAATTTTAGCTCTAACACTGATGATCCACCTACAAATGTGAACTGACGTTCAAAAATAAAACATTTGAAAACGGACCATTTTCCACATTTCTGAAGCATGACGTAATGGGGGGGTGTTATCTCTTTTGTCGAAAATCAGCCGTTTTTGCTCGAACATTAAATGCCTCCAAATGGTATTTAATTAACTTCCCGGGGTGAAGAAACCCTTTTTGAGAACTCAGAGTGAGTAAATTGGCCATTTTCATGCACTTTTAACCATTCCATAAATCTTGTGTTTTGGGCCCCTGGAAGCATGAAAATCACTTTAAACATGCTAATTTTAGCTCTAACACTGATGATCCACCTACAAATGTGAACTGATGTTCAAAAATAAAACATTTGAAAACGGACCATTTTCCACATTTCTGAAGCATGACGTAATGGGGGGGTGTTATCTCTTTTGTCGAAAATCAGCCGTTTTTGCTCGAACATTAAATGCCTCCAAATGGTATTTAATTAACTTCCCGGGTTGAAGAAACCCTTTTTGAGAACTCAGAGTGAGTAAATTGGCCATTTTCATGCACTTTTAACCATTCCATAAATCTTGTGTTTTGGGCCCCTGGAAGCATGAAAATCACTTTAAACATGCTAATTTTAGCTCTAACACTGATGATCCACCTACAAATGTGAACTGACGTTCAAAAATAATACATTTGAAAACGGACCCTTTTCCACATTTCTGAAGCATGACGTAATGGGGGGGTGTTATCTCTTTTGTCGAAAATCAGCCGTTTTTGCTCGAACATTAAATGCCTCCAAATGGTATTTAATTAACTTCCTGAGCCCCTGGGAGCATGAAAATCACTTTAAACATGCTAATTTTAGCTCTAACACTGATGATCCACCTACAAATGTGAACTGACGTTCAAAAATAAAACATTTGAAAACGGACCATTTTCCACATTTCTGAAGCATGACGTAATGGGGGGGTGTTATCTCTTTTGTCGAAAATCAGCCGTTTTTGCTCGAACATTAAATGCCTCCAAATGGTATTTATTTCACTTCCCGAGCCCCTGGAAGCATGAAAATCACTTTAAACATGCTAATTTTAGCTCTAACACTGATGATCCACCTACAAATGTGAACTGACGTTCAAAAATAAAACATTTGAAAACGGACCATTTTCCACATTTCTGAAGCATGACGTAATGGGGGGGTGTTATCTCTTCTGTCGAAAATCAGCCGTTTTTGCTCGAACATTAAATGCCTCCAAATGGTATTTAATTAACTTCCCGGGGTGAAGAAACCCTTTTTGAGAACTCAGAGTGAGTAAATTGGCCATTTTCATGCACTTTTAACCATTCCATAAATCTTGTGTTTTGGGCCCGTGGAAGCATGAAAATCACTTTAAACATGCTAATTTTAGCTCTAACACTGATGATCCACCTACAAATGTGAACTGACGTTCAAAAATAAAACATTTGAAAACGGACCATTTTCCACATTTCTGAAGCATGACGTAATGGGGGGGTGTTATCTCTTTTGTCGAAAATCAGCCGTTTTTGCTCGAACATTAAATGCCTCCAAATGGTATTTAATTAACTTCCCGAGCCCCTGGAAGCATGAAAATCACTTTAAACATGCTAATTTTAGCTCTAACACTGATGATCCACCTACAAATGTGAACTGACGTTCAAAAATAAAACATTTGAAAACGGACCATTTTCCACATTTCTGAAGCATGACGTAATGGGGGGGGTGTTATCTCTTTTGTCGAAAATCAGCCGTTTTTGCTCGAACATTAAATGCCTCCAAATGGTATTTATTTCACTTCCCGAGCCCCTGGAAGCATGAAAATCACTTTAAACATGCTAATTTTAGCTCTAACACTGATGATCCACCTACAAATGTGAACTGACGTTCAAAAATAAAACATTTGAAAACGGACCATTTTCCACATTTCTGAAGCATGACATAATGGGGGGGTGTTATCTCTTTTGTCGAAAATCAGCCGTTTTTGCTCGAACATTAAATGCCTCCAAATGGTATTTAATTAACTTCCCGGGGTGAAGAAACCCTTTTTGAGAACTCAGAGTGAGTAAATTGGCCATTTTCATGCACTTTTAACCATTCCATAAATCTTGTGTTTTGGGCCCCTGGAAGCATGAAAATCACTTTAAACATGCTAATTTTAGCTCTAACACTGATGATCCACCTACAAATGTGAACTGATGTTCAAAAATAAAACATTTGAAAACGGACCATTTTCCACATTTCTGAAGCATGACGTAATGGGGGGGTGTTATCTCTTTTGTCGAAAATCAGCCGTTTTTGCTCGAACATTAAATGCCTCCAAATGGTATTTAATTAACTTCCCGGGTTGAAGAAACCCTTTTTGAGAACTCAGAGTGAGTAAATTGGCCATTTTCATGCACTTTTAACCATTCCATAAATCTTGTGTTTTGGGCCCCTGGAAGCATGAAAATCACTTTAAACATGCTAATTTTAGCTCTAACACTGATGATCCACCTACAAATGTGAACTGACGTTCAAAAATAATACATTTGAAAACGGACCATTTTCCACATTTCTGAAGCATGACGTAATGGGGGGGTGTTATCTCTTTTGTCGAAAATCAGCCGTTTTTGCTCGAACATTAAATGCCTCCAAATGGTATTTAATTAACTTCCTGAGCCCCTGGGAGCATGAAAATCACTTTAAACATGCTAATTTTAGCTCTAACACTGATGATCCACCTACAAATGTGAACTGACGTTCAAAAATAAAACATTTGAAAACGGACCATTTTCCACATTTCTGAAGCATGACGTAATGGGGGGGTGTTATCTCTTTTGTCGAAAATCAGCCGTTTTTGCTCGAACATTAAATGCCTCCAAATGGTATTTATTTCACTTCCCGAGCCCCTGGAAGCATGAAAATCACTTTAAACATGCTAATTTTAGCTCTAACACTGATGATCCACCTACAAATGTGAACTGACGTTCAAAAATAAAACATTTGAAAACGGACCATTTTCCACATTTCTGAAGCATGACGTAATGGGGGGGTGTTATCTCTTTTGTCGAAAATCAGCCGTTTTTGCTCGAACATTAAATGCCTCCAAATGGTATTTAATTAACTTCCCGGGGTGAAGAAACCCTTTTTGAGAACTCAGAGTGAGTAAATTGGCCATTTTCATGCAATTTTAACCATTCCATAAATCTTCTGTTTTGGGCCCCTGGAAGCATGAAAATCACTTTAAACATGCTAATTTTAGCTCTAACACTGATGATCCACCTACAAATGTGAACTGACGTTCAAAAATAAAACATTTGAAAACTGACCATTTTCCACATTTCTAAAGCATGACGTAATGGGGGGGTGTTATCTCTTTTGTCGAAAATCAGCCATTTTTGCTCGAACATTAAATGCCTCCAAATGGTATTTATTTCACTTCCCGAGCCCCTGGAAGCATGAAAATCACTTTAAACATGCTAATTTTAGCTCTAACACTGATGATCCACCTACAAATGTGAACTGACGTTCAAAAATAAAACATTTGAAAACGGACCATTTTCCACATTTCTGAAGCATGACGTAATGGGGGGGTGTTATCTCTTTTGTCGAAAATCAGCCGTTTTTGCTCGAACATTAAATGCCTCCAAATGGTATTTAATTAACTTCCCGGGGTGAAGAAACCCTTTTTGAGAACTCAGAGTGAGTAAATTGGCCATTTTCTTGCACTTTTAACCATTCCATAAATCTTGTGTGTTGGGCCCCTGGAAGCATGAAAATCACTTTAAACATGCTAATTTTAGCTCTAACACTGATGATCCACCTACAAATGTGAACTGACGTTCAAAAATAAAACATTTGAAAACGGACCATTTTCCACATTTCTGAAGCATGACGTAATGGGGGGGTGTTATCTCTTTTGTCGAAAATCAGCCGTTTTTGCTCGAACATTAAATGCCTCCAAATGGTATTTAATTAACTTCCCGAGCCCCTGGAAGCATGAAAATCACTTTAAACATGCTAATTTTAGCTCTAACACTGATGATCCACCTACAAATGTGAACTGACGTTCAAAAATAAAACATTTGAAAACGGACCATTTTCCACATTTCTGAAGCATGACGTAATGGGGGGGTGTTATCTCTTTTGTCGAAAATCAGCCGTTTTTGCTCGACCATTAAATGCCTCCAAATGGTATTTAATTAACTTCCCGAGCCCCTGGAAGCATGAAAATCACTTTAAACATGCTAATTTTAGCTCTAACACTGATGATCCACCTACAAATGTGAACTGACGTTCAAAAATAAAACATTTGAAAACGGACCATTTTCCACATTTCTGAAGCATGACGTAATGGGGGGGGTGTTATCTCTTTTGTCGAAAATCAGCCGTTTTTGCTCGAACATTAAATGCCTCCAAATGGTATTTAATTAACTTCCCGAGCCCCTGGAAGCATGAAAATCACTTTAAACATGCTAATTTTAGCTCTAACACTGATGATCCACCTACAAATGTGAACTGACGTTCAAAAATAAAACATTTGAAAACGGACCATTTTCCACATTTCTGAAGCATGACGTAATGGGGGGGTGTTATCTCTTTTGTCGAAAATCAGCCGTTTTTGCTCGAACATTAAAAGCCTCCAAATGGTATTTAATTAACTTCCCGAGCCCCTGGAAGCATGAAAATCACTTTAAACATGCTAATTTTAGCTCTAACACTGATGATCCACCTACAAATGTGAACTGACGTTCAAAAATAAAACATTTGAAAACGGACCATTTTCCACATTTCTGAAGCATGACGTAATGGGGGGGTGTTATCTCTTTTGTCGAAAATCAGCCGTTTTTGCTCGAACATTAAATGCCTCCAAATGGTATTTAATTAACTTCCCGGGGTGAAGAAACCCTTTTTGAGAACTCAGAGTGAGTAAATTGGCCATTTTCATGCACTTTTAACCATTCCATAAATCTTATGTTTTGGGCCCCTGGGAGCATGAAAATCACTTTAAACACGCTAATTTTACCTCTAACACTGATGATCCACCTACAAATGTGAACTGACGTTCAAAAATAAAACATTTGAAAACGGACCATTTTCCACATTTCTGAAGCATGACGTAATGGGGGGGTGTTATCTCTTTTGTCGAAAATTAGCCGTTTTTGCTCAAACATTAAATGCCTCCAAATGGTATTTAATTAACTTCCCGAGCCCCTGGAAGCATGAAAATCACTTTAAACATGCTAATTTTAGCTCTAACACTGATGATCCACCTACAAATGTGAACTGACGTTCAAAAATAAAACATTTGAAAACGGACCATTTTCCACATTTCTGAAGCATGACGTAATGGGGGTGTTATCTCTTTTGTCGAAAATCAGCTGTTTTTGCTCGAACATTAAATGCCTCCAAATGGTATTTAATTAACTTCCCGAGCCCCTGGAAGCATGAAAATCACTTTAAACATGCTAATTTTAGCTCTAACACTGATGATCCACCTACAAATGTGAACTGACGTTCAAAAATAAAACATTTGAAAACGGACCATTTTCCACATTTCTGAAGCATGACGTAATGGGGGGGTGTTATCTCTTTTGTCGAAAATCAGCCGTTTTTGCTCGAACATTAAATGCCTCCAAATGGTATTTAATTAACTTCCCGGGGTGAAGAAACCCTTTTTGAGAACTCAGAGTGAGTAAATTGGCCATTTTCATGCACTTTTAACCATTCCATAAATCTTGTGTTTTGGGCCCCTGGAAGCATGAAAATCACTGTAAACATGCTAATTTTAGCTCTAACACTGATGATCCACCTACAAATGTGAACTGACGTTCAAAAATAAAACATTTGAAAACGGACCATTTTCCACATTTCTGAAGCATGACGTAATGGGGGGTGTTATCTCTTTTGTCGAAAATCAGCCGTTTTTGCTCGAACATTAAATGCCTCCAAATGGTATTTAATTAACTTCCCGAGCCCCTGGAAGCATGAAAATCACTTTAAACATGCTAATTTTAGCTCTAACACTGATGATCCACCTACAAATGTGAACTGACGTTCAAAAATAAAACATTTGAAAACGGACCATTTTCCACATTTCTGAAGCATGACGTAATGGGGGGGTGTTATCTCTTTTGTTGAAAATCAGCCGTTTTTGCTCGAACATTAAATGCCTCCAAATGGTATTTAATAAACTTCCCGGGGTGAAGAAACCCTTTTTGAGAACTCAGAGTGAGTAAATTGGCCATTTTCATGCACTTTTAACCATTCCATAAATCTTGTGTTTTGGGCCCCTGGAAGCATGAAAATCACTTTAAACATGCTAATTTTAGCTCTAACACTGATGATCCACCTACAAATGTGAACTGACGTTCAAAAATAAAACATTTGAAAACGGACCATTTTCCACATTTCTGAAGCATGACGTAATGGGGGGGTGTTATCTCTTTTGTCGAAAATCAGCCGTTTTTGCTCGAACATTAAATGCCTCCAAATGGTATTTAATTAACTTCCCGGGGTGAAGAAACCCTTTTTGAGAACTCAGAGTGAGTAAATTGGCCATTTTCATGCAATTTTAACCATTCCATAAATCTTCTGTTTTGGGCCCCTGGAAGCATGAAAATCACTTTAAACATGCTAATTTTAGCTCTAACACTGATGATCCACCTACAAATGTGAACTGACGTTCAAAAATAAAACATTTGAAAACTGACCATTTTCCACATTTCTAAAGCATGACGTAATGGGGGGGTGTTATTTCTTTTGTCGAAAATCAGCCATTTTTGCTCGAACATTAAATGCCTCCAAATGGTATTTATTTCACTTCCCGAGCCCCTGGAAGCATGAAAATCACTTTAAACATGCTAATTTTAGCTCTAACACTGATGATCCACCTACAAATGTGAACTGACGTTCAAAAATAAAACATTTGAAAACGGACCATTTTCCACATTTCTGAAGCATGACGTAATGGGGGGGTGTTATCTCTTTTGTCGAAAATCAGCCGTTTTTGCTCGAACATTAAATGCCTCCAAATGGTATTTAATTAACTTCCCGGGGTGAAGAAACCCTTTTTGAGAACTCAGAGTGAGTAAATTGGCCATTTTCTTGCACTTTTAACCATTCCATAAATCTTGTGTTTTGGGCCCCTGGAAGCATGAAAATCACTTTAAACATGCTAATTTTAGCTCTAACACTGATGATCCACCTACAAATGTGAACTGACGTTCAAAAATAAAACATTTGAAAACGGACCATTTTCCACATTTCTGAAGCATGACGTAATGGGGGGGTGTTATCTCTTTTGTCGAAAATCAGCCGTTTTTGCTCGAACATTAAATGCCTCCAAATGGTATTTAATTAACTTCCCGAGCCCCTGGAAGCATGAAAATCACTTTAAACATGCTAATTTTAGCTCTAACACTGATGATCCACCTACAAAAGTGAACTGACGTTCAAAAATAAAACATTTGAAAACGGACCATTTTCCACATTTCTGAAGCATGACGTAATGGGGGGGTGTTATCTCTTTTGTCGAAAATCAGCCGTTTTTGCTCGACCATTAAATGCCTCCAAATGGTATTTAATTAACTTCCCGAGCCCCTGGAAGCATGAAAATCACTTTAAACATGCTAATTTTAGCTCTAACACTGATGATCCACCTACAAATGTGAACTGACGTTCAAAAATAAAACATTTGAAAACGGACCATTTTCCACATTTCTGAAGCATAACGTAATGGGGGGGGTGTTATCTCTTTTGTCGAAAATCAGCCGTTTTTGCTCGAACATTAAATGCCTCCAAATGGTATTTAATTAACTTCCCGAGCCCCTGGAAGCATGAAAATCACTTTAAACATGCTAATTTTAGCTCTAACACTGATGATCCACCTACAAATGTGAACTGACGTTCAAAAATAAAACATTTGAAAACGGACCATTTTCCACATTTCTGAAGCATGACGTAATGGGGGGGTGTTATCTCTTTTGTCGAAAATCAGCCGTTTTTGCTCGAACATTAAATGCCTCCAAATGGTATTTAATTAACTTCCCGAGCCCCTGGAAGCATGAAAATCACTTTAAACATGCTAATTTTAGCTCTAACACTGATGATCCACCTACAAATGTGAACTGACGTTCAAAAATAAAACATTTGAAAACGGACCATTTTCCACGTTTCTGAAGCATGACGTAATGGGGGGGTGTTATCTCTTTTGTCGAAAATCAGCCGTTTTTGCTCGAACATTAAATGCCTCCAAATGGTATTTAATTAACTTCCCGAGCCCCTGGAAGCATGAAAATCACTTTAAACATGCTAATTTTAGCTCTAACACTGATGATCCACCTACAAATGTGAACTGACGTTCAAAAATAAAACATTTGAAAATGGACCATTTTCCACATTTCTGAAGCATGACGTAATGGGGGGGTGTTATCTCTTTTGTCGAAAATCAGCCGTTTTTGCTCGACCATTAAATGCCTCCAAATGGTATTTAATTAACTTCCCGAGCCCCTGGAAGCATGAAAATCACTTTAAACATGCTAATTTTAGCTCTAACACTGATGATCCACCTACAAATGTGAACTGACGTTCAAAAATAAAACATTTGAAAACGGACCATTTTCCACATTTCTGAAGCATGACGTAATGGGGGGGGGGGGTGTTATCTCTTTTGTCGAAAATCAGCCGTTTTTGCTCGAACATTAAATGCCTCCAAATGGTATTTAATTAACTTCCCGAGCCCCTGGAAGCATGAAAATCACTTTAAACATGCTAATTTTAGCTCTAACACTGATGATCCACCTACAAATGTGAACTGACGTTCAAAAATAAAACATTTGAAAACGGACCATTTTCCACATTTCTGAAGCATGACGTAATGGGGGGGTGTTATCTCTTTTGTCGAAAATCAGCCGTTTTTGCTCGAACATTAAATGCCTCCAAATGGTATTTAATTAACTTCCCGAGCCCCTGGAAGCATGAAAATCACTTTAAACATGCTAATTTTAGCTCTAACACTGATGATCCACCTACAAATGTGAACTGACGTTCAAAAATAAAACATTTGAAAACGGACCATTTTCCACATTTCTGAAGCATGACGTAATGGGGGGGTGTTATCTCTTTTGTCGAAAATCAGCCGTTTTTGCTCGAACATTAAATGCCTCCAAATGGTATTTAATTAACTTCCCGGGGTGAAGAAACCCTTTTTGAGAACTCAGAGTGAGTAAATTGGCCATTTTCATGCACTTTTAACCATTCCATAAATCTTATGTTTTGGGCCCCTGGGAGCATGAAAATCACTTTAAACACGCTAATTTTACCTCTAACACTGATGATCCACCTACAAATGTGAACTGACGTTCAAAAATAAAACATTTGAAAACGGACCATTTTCCACATTTCTGAAGCATGACGTAATGGGGGGGTGTTATCTCTTTTGTCGAAAATTAGCCGTTTTTGCTCAAACATTAAATGCCTCCAAATGGTATTTAATTAACTTCCCGAGCCCCTGGAAGCATGAAAATCACTTTAAACATGCTAATTTTAGCTCTAACACTGATGATCCACCTACAAATGTGAACTGACGTTCAAAAATAAAACATTTGAAAACGGACCATTTTCCACATTTCTGAAGCATGACGTAATGGGGGGTGTTATCTCTTTTGTCGAAAATCAGCTGTTTTTGCTCGAACATTAAATGCCTCCAAATGGTATTTAATTAACTTCCCGAGCCCCTGGAAGCATGAAAATCACTTTAAACATGCTAATTTTAGCTCTAACACTGATGATCCACCTACAAATGTGAACTGACGTTCAAAAATAAAACATTTGAAAACGGACCATTTTCCACATTTCTGAAGCATGACGTAATGGGGGGGTGTTATCTCTTTTGTCGAAAATCAGCCGTTTTTGCTCGAACATTAAATGCCTCCAAATGGTATTTAATTAACTTCCCGGGGTGAAGAAACCCTTTTTGAGAACTCAGAGTGAGTAAATTGGCCATTTTCATGCACTTTTAACCATTCCATAAATCTTGTGTTTTGGGCCCCTGGAAGCATGAAAATCACTGTAAACATGCTAATTTTAGCTCTAACACTGATGATCCACCTACAAATGTGAACTGACGTTCAAAAATAAAACATTTGAAAACGGACCATTTTCCACATTTCTGAAGCATGACGTAATGGGGGGTGTTATCTCTTTGTCGAAAATCAGCCGTTTTTGCTCGAACATTAAATGCCTCCAAATGGTATTTAATTAACTTCCCGAGCCCCTGGAAGCATGAAAATCACTTTAAACATGCTAATTTTAGCTCTAACACTGATGATCCACCTACAAATGTGAACTGACGTTCAAAAATAAAACATTTGAAAACGGACCATTTTCCACATTTCTGAAGCATGACGTAATGGGGGGGTGTTATCTCTTTTGTTGAAAATCAGCCGTTTTTGCTCGAACATTAAATGCCTCCAAAAGGTATTTAATAAACTTCCCGGGGTGAAGAAACCCTTTTTGAGAACTCAGAGTGAGTAAATTGGCCATTTTCATGCACTTTTAACCATTCCATAAATCTTGTGTTTTGGGCCCCTGGAAGCATGAAAATCACTTTAAACATGCTAATTTTAGCTCTAACACTGATGATCCACCTACAAATGTGAACTGACGTTCAAAAATAAAACATTTGAAAACGGACCATTTTCCACATTTCTGAAGCATGACGTAATGGGGGGGTGTTATCTCTTTTGTCGAAAATCAGCCGTTTTTGCTCGAACATTAAATGCCTCCAAATGGTATTTATTTCACTTCCCGAGCCCCTGGAAGCATGAAAATCACTTTAAACATGCTAATTTTAGCTCTAACACTGATGATCCACCTACAAATGTGAACTGACGTTCAAAAATAAAACATTTGAAAACGGACCATTTTCCACATTTCTGAAGCATGACGTAATGGGGGGGTGTTATCTCTTTTGTCGAAAATCAGCCGTTTTTGCTCGAACATTAAATGCCTCCAAATGGTATTTAATTAACTTCCCGAGCCCCTGGAAGCATGAAAATCACTTTAAACATGCTAATTTTAGCTCTAACACTGATGATCCACCTACAAATGTGAACTGACGTTCAAAAATAAAACATTTGAAAACGGACCATTTTCCACATTTCTGAAGCATGACGTAATGGGGGGGTGTTATCTCTTTTGTCGAAAATCAACCGTTTTTGCTCGAACATTAAATGCCTCCAAATGGTATTTAATTAACTTCCCGGGGTGAAGAAACCCTTTTTGAGAACTCAGAGTGAGTAAATTGGCCATTCTCATGCACTTTTAACCATTCCATAAATCTTGTGTTTTGGGCCCCTGGAAGCATGAAAATCACTTTAAACATGCTAATTTTAGCTCTAACACTGATGATCCACCTACAAATGTGAACTGACGTTCAAAAATAAAACATTTGAAAACGGACCATTTTCCACATTTCTGAAGCATGACGTAATGGGGGGTGTTATCTCTGTTGTCGAAAATCAGCTGTTTTTGCTCGAACATTAAATGCCTCCAAATGGTATTTAATTAACTTCCCGAGCCCCTGGAAGCATGAAAATCACTTTAAACATGCTAATTTTAGCTCTAACACTGATGATCCACCTACAAATGTGAACTGACGTTCAAAAATAAAACATTTGAAAACGGACCATTTTCCACATTTCTGAAGCATGACGTAATGGGGGAGTGTTATCTCTTTTGTCGAAAATCAGCCGTTTTTGCTCAAACATTAAATGCCTCCAAATGGTATTTAATAAACTTCCCGGGGTGAAGAAACCCTTTTTGAGAACTCAGAGTGAGTAAATTGGCCATTTTCATGCACTTTTAACCATTCCATAAATCTTGTGTTTTGGGCCCCTGGAAGCATGAAAATCACTTTAAACATGCTAATTTTAGCTCTAACACTGATGATCCACCTACAAATGTGAACTGACGTTCAAAAATAAAACATTTGAAAACGGACCATTTTCCACTTTTCTGAAGCATGACGTAATGGGGGGTTGTTATCTCTTTTGTCGAAAATCAGCCGTTTTTGCTCGAACATTAAATGCCTCCAAATGGTATTTATTTCACTTCCCGAGCCCCTGGAAGCATGAAAATCACTTTAAACATGCTAATTTTAGCTCTAACACTGATGATCCACCTACAAATGTGAACTGACGTTCAAAAATAAAACATTTGAAAACGGACCATTTTCCACATTTCTGAAGCATGACGTAATGGGGGGGTGTTATCTCTTTTGTCGAAAATCAGCCGTTTTTGCTCGAACATTAAATGCCTCCAAATGGTATTTAATTAACTTCCCGGGGTGAAGAAACCCTTTTTGAGAACTCAGAGTGAGTAAATTGGCCATTTTCATGCACTTTTAACCATTCCATAAATCTTGTGTTTTGGGCCCCTGGAAGCATGAAAATCACTTTGAACATGCTAATTTTAGCTCTAACACTGATGATCCACCTACAAATGTGAACTGACGTTCAAAAATAAAACATTTGAAAACGGACCATTTTCCCCATTTCTGAAGCATGACGTAATGGGGGGGTGTTATCTCTTTTGTCGAAAATCAGCCCTTTTTGCTCGAACATTAAATGCCTCCAAATGGTATTTATTTCACTTCCCGAGCACCTGGAAGCATGAAAATCACTTTAAACATGCAAATTTTAGCTCTAACACTGATGATCCACCTACAAATGTGAACTGACGTTCAAAAATAAAACATTTGAAAACGGACCATTTTCCACATTTCTGAAGCATGACGTAATGGGGGGGTGTTATCTTTTTGTCGAAAATCAGCCGTTTTTGCTGGAACATTAAATGCCTCCAAATGGTATTTAATTAACTTCCCGGGGTGAAGAAACCCTTTTTGAGAACTCAGTGTGAGTAAATTGGCCATTTTCATGCACTTTTAACCATTCCATAAATCTTGTGTTTTGGGCCCCTGGAAGCATGAAAATCCCTTTAAACATGCTAATTTTAGCTCTAACACTGATGATCCACCTACAAATGTGAACTGACGTTCAAAAATAAAACATTTGAAAAAGGACCATTTTCCACATTCTGAAGCATGACGTAATGGGGGGGTGTTATCTCTTTTGTCGAAAATCAGCCGTTTTTGCTCGAACATTAAATGCCTCCAAATGGTATTTAATTAACTTCCCGAGCCCCTGGAAGCATGAAAATCACTTTAAACATGCTAATTTTAGCTCTAACACTGATGATCCACCTACAAATGTGAACTGACGTTCAAAAATGAAACATTTGAAAACGGACCATTTTCCACATTTCTGAAGCATGACGTAATGGGTGGGTATTATCTCTTTTGTCGAAAATCAGCCGTTTTTGCTCGAACATTACATGCCTCCAAATGGTATTTAATTAACTTCCCGGGGTGAAGAAACCCTTTTTGAGAACTCAGAGTGAGTAAATTGGCCATTTTCATGCACTTTTAACCGTTCCATAAATCTTGTGTTTTGGGCCCCTGGAAGCATGAAAATCACTTTAAACATGCTAATTTTAGCTCTAACACTGATGATCCACCTACAAATGTGAACTGACGTTCAAAAATAAAACATTTGAAAACGGACCATTTTCCACATTTCTGAAGCATGACGTAATGGGGGGGTGTTATCTCTTTTGTCGAAAATCAACCGTTTAAGCTCGAACATTAAATGCCTCCAAATGGTATTTAATTAACTTCCCGAGCCCCTGGAAGCATGAAAATCACTTTAAACATGGTAATTTTAGCTCTAACACTGATGATCCACCTACAAATGTGAACTGACGTTCAAAAATAAAACATTTGAAAACGGACCATTTTCCACATTTCTGAAGCATGACGTAATGGGGGGGTGTTATCTCTTTTGTCGAAAATCAGCCGTTTTTGCTCGAACATTAAATGCCTCCAAATGGTATTTATTTCACTTCCCGAGCCCCTGGAAGCATGAAAATCACTTTAAACATGCTAATTTTAGCTCTAACACTGATGATCCACCTACAAATGTGAACTGACGTTCAAAAATAAAACATTTGAAAACGGACCATTTTCCACATTTCTGAAGCATGACGTAATGGGGGGGTGTTATCTCTTTTGTCGAAAATCAGCCGTTTTTGCTCGAACATTAAATGCCTCCAAATGGTATTTAATTAACTTCCCGGGGTGAAGAAACCCTTTTTGAGAACTCAGAGTGAGTAAATTGGCCATTTTCATGCACTTTTAACCATTCCATAAATCTTGTGTTTTGGGCCCCTGGAAGCATGAAAATCACTTTAAACATGCTAATTTTAGCTCTAACACTGATGATCCACCTACAAATGTGAACTGACGTTCAAAAATAAAACATTTGAAAACAGACCATTTTCCACATTTCTGAAGCATGACGTAATGGGGGGGTGTTATCTCTTTTGTCGAAAATCAGCCGTTTTTGCTCGAACATTAAATGCCTCCAAATGGTATTTAATTAACTTCCCGGGGTGAAGAAACCCTTTTTGAGAACTCAGAGTGAGTAAATTGGCCATTTTCATGCACTTTTAACCATTCCATAAATCTTGTGTTTTGGGCCCCTGGAAGCATGAAAATCACTTTGAACATGCTAATTTTAGCTCTAACACTGATGATCCACCTACAAATGTGAACTGACGTTCAAAAATAAAACATTTGAAAACGGACCATTTTCCCCATTTCTGAAGCATGACGTAATGGGGGGGTGTTATCTCTTTTGTCGAAAATCAGCCCTTTTTGCTCGAACATTAAATGCCTCCAAATGGTATTTATTTCACTTCCCGAGCACCTGGAAGCATGAAAATCACTTTAAACATGCAAATTTTAGCTCTAACACTGATGATCCACCTACAAATGTGAACTGACGTTCAAAAATAAAACATTTGAAAACGGACCATTTTCCACATTTCTGAAGCATGACGTAATGGGGGGGTGTTATCTTTTTGTCGAAAATCAGCCGTTTTTGCTGGAACATTAAATGCCTCCAAATGGTATTTAATTAACTTCCCGGGGTGAAGAAACCCTTTTTGAGAACTCAGTGTGAGTAAATTGGCCATTTTCATGCACTTTTAACCATTCCATAAATCTTGTGTTTTGGGCCCCTGGAAGCATGAAAATCCCTTTAAACATGCTAATTTTAGCTCTAACACTGATGATCCACCTACAAATGTGAACTGACGTTCAAAAATAAAACATTTGAAAAAGGACCATTTTCCACATTCTGAAGCATGACGTAATGGGGGGGTGTTATCTCTTTTGTCGAAAATCAGCCGTTTTTGCTCGAACATTAAATGCCTCCAAATGGTATTTAATTAACTTCCCGAGCCCCTGGAAGCATGAAAATCACTTTAAACATGCTAATTTTAGCTCTAACACTGATGATCCACCTACAAATGTGAACTGACGTTCAAAAATGAAACATTTGAAAACGGACCATTTTCCACATTTCTGAAGCATGACGTAATGGGTGGGTATTATCTCTTTTGTCGAAAATCAGCCGTTTTTGCTCGAACATTACATGCCTCCAAATGGTATTTAATTAACTTCCCGGGGTGAAGAAACCCTTTTTGAGAACTCAGAGTGAGTAAATTGGCCATTTTCATGCACTTTTAACCATTCCATAAATCTTGTGTTTTGGGCCCCTGGAAGCATGAAAATCACTTTAAACATGCTAATTTTAGCTCTAACACTGATGATCCACCTACAAATGTGAACTGACGTTCAAAAATAAAACATTTGAAAACGGACCATTTTCCACATTTCTGAAGCATGACGTAATGGGGGGGTGTTATCTCTTTTGTCGAAAATCAACCGTTTAAGCTCGAACATTAAATGCCTCCAAATGGTATTTAATTAACTTCCCGAGCCCCTGGAAGCATGAAAATCACTTTAAACATGGTAATTTTAGCTCTAACACTGATGATCCACCTACAAATGTGAACTGACGTTCAAAAATAAAACATTTGAAAACGGACCATTTTCCACATTTCTGAAGCATGACGTAATGGGGGGGTGTTATCTCTTTTGTCGAAAATCAGCCGTTTTTGCTCGAACATTAAATGCCTCCAAATGGTATTTATTTCACTTCCCGAGCCCCTGGAAGCATGAAAATCACTTTAAACATGCTAATTTTAGCTCTAACACTGATGATCCACCTACAAATGTGAACTGACGTTCAAAAATAAAACATTTGAAAACGGACCATTTTCCACATTTCTGAAGCATGACGTAATGGGGGGGTGTTATCTCTTTTGTCGAAAATCAGCCGTTTTTGCTCGAACATTAAATGCCTCCAAATGGTATTTAATTAACTTCCCGGGGTGAAGAAACCCTTTTTGAGAACTCAGAGTGAGTAAATTGGCCATTTTCATGCACTTTTAACCATTCCATAAATCTTGTGTTTTGGGCCCCTGGAAGCATGAAAATCACTTTAAACATGCTAATTTTAGCTCTAACACTGATGATCCACCTACAAATGTGAACTGACGTTCAAAAATAAAACATTTGAAAACAGACCATTTTCCACATTTCTGAAGCATGACGTAATGGGGGGGTGTTATCTCTTTTGTCGAAAATCAGCCGTTTTTGCTCGAACATTAAATGCCTCCAAATGGTATTTAATTAACTTCCCGGGGTGAAGAAACCCTTTTTGAGAACTCAGAGTGAGTAAATTGGCCATTTTCATGCACTTTTAACCATTCCATAAATCTTGTGTTTTGGGCCCCTGGAAGCATGAAAATCACTTTAAACATGCTAATTTTAGCTCTAACACTGATGAGCCACCTACAAATGTGAACTGACGTTCAAAAATAAAACATTTGAAAACGGACCATTTTCCACATTTCTGAAGCATGACGTAATGGGGGGGTGTTATCTCTTTTGTCGAAAATCAGCCGTTTAAGCTCGAACATTAAATGCCTCCAAATGGTATTTAATTAACTTCCCGAGCCCCTGGAAGCATGAAAATCACTTTAAACATGGTAATTTTAGCTCTAACACTGATGATCCACCTACAAATGTGAACTGACGTTCAAAAATAAAACATTTGAAAACGGACCATTTTCCACATTTCTGAAGCATGACGTAATGGGGGGGTGTTATCTCTTTTGTCGAAAATCAGCCGTTTTTGCTCGAACATTAAATGCCTCCAAATGGTATTTATTTCACTTCCCGAGCCCCTGGAAGCATGAAAATCACTTTAAACATGCTAATTTTAGCTCTAACACTGATGATCCATCTACAAATGTGAACTGACGTTCAAAAATAAAACATTTGAAAACGGACCATTTTCCACATTTCTGAAGCATGACGTAATGGGGGGGTGTTATCTCTTTTGTCGAAAATCAGCCGTTTTTGCTCGAACATTAAATGCCTCCAAATGGTATTTAATTAACTTCCCGAGCCCCTGGAAGCATGAAAATCACTTTAAACATGCTAATTTTAGCTCTAACACTGATGATCCACCTACAAATGTGAACTGACGTTCAAAAATAAAACATTTGAAAACGGACCATTTTCCACATTTCTGAAGCATGACGTAATGGGGGGGTGTTATCTCTTTTGTCGAAAATCAGCCGTTTTTGCTCGAACATTAAATGCCTCCAAATGGTATTTAATTAACTTCCCGGGGTGAAGAAACCCTTTTTGAGAACTCAGAGTGAGTAAATTGGCCATTTTCATGCACTTTTAACCATTCCATAAATCTTGTGTTTTGGGCCCCTGGAAGCATGAAAATCACTTTAAACATGCTAATTTTAGCTCTAACACTGATGATCCACCTACAAATGTGAACTGACGTTCAAAAATAAAACATTTGAAAACGGACCATTTTCCACATTTCTGAAGCATGACGTAATGGGGGGGTGTTATCTCTTTTGTCGAAAATCAGCCGTTTTTGCTCGAACATTAAATGCCTCCAAATGGTATTTAATTAACTTCCCGGGGTGAAGAAACCCTTTTTGAGAACTCAGAGTGAGTAAATTGGCCATTTTCATGCACTTTTAACCATTCCATAAATCTTGTGTTTTGGGCCCCAGGAAGCATGAAAATCACTTTAAACATGCTAATTTTAGCTCTAACACTGATGATCCACCTACAAATGTGAACTGACGTTCAAAAATAAAACATTTGAAAACGGACCATTTTCCACATTTCTGAAGCATGACGTAATGGGGGGGTGTTATCTCTTTTGTCGAAAATCAGCCGTTTTTGCTCGAACATTAAATGCCTCCAAATGGTATTTATTTCACTTCCCGAGCCCCTGGAAGCATGAAAATCACTTTAAACATGCTAATTTTAGCTCTAACACTGATGATCCATCTACAAATGTGAACTGACGTTCAAAAATAAAACATTTGAAAACGGACCATTTTCCACATTTCTGAAGCATGACGTAATGGGGGGGTGTTATCTCTTTTGTCGAAAATCAGCCGTTTTTGCTCGAACATTAAATGCCTCCAAATGGTATTTATTTCACTTCCCGAGCCCCTGGAAGCATGAAAATCACTTTAAACATGCTAATTTTAGCTCTGTCACTGATGATCCACCTACAAATGTGAACTGACGTTCAAAAATAAAACATTTGAAAACGGACCATTTTCCACATTTCTGAAGCATGACGTAATGGGGGGGTGTTATCTCTTTTGTCGAAAATCAGCCGTTTTTGCTCGAACATTAAATGCCTCCAAATGGTATTTATTTCACTTCCCGAGCCCCTAGAAGCATGAAAATCACTTTAAACATGCTAATTTTAGCTCTAACACTGATGATCCACCTACAAATGTGAACTGACGTTCAAAAATAAAACATTTGAAAACGGACCATTTTCCACATTTCTGAAGCATGAACTAATGGGGGGGTGTTATCTCTTTTGTCGAAAATCAGCCGTTTTGCTGGAACATTAAATGCCTCCAAATGGTATTTATTTCACTTCCCGAGCCCCTGGAAGCATGAAAATCACTTTAAACATGCTAATTTTAGCTCTAACACTGATGATCCACCTACAAATGTGAACTGACGTTCAAAAATAAAACATTTGAAAACGGACCATTTTCCACATTTCTGAAGCATGACGTAATGGGGGGGTGTTATCTCTTTTGTCGAAAATCAGCCTTTTAAGCTCGAACATTAAATGCCTCCAAATGGTATTTAATTAACTTCCCGAGCCCCTGGAAGCATGAAAATCACTTTAAACATGGTAATTTTAGCTCTAACACTGATGATCCACCTACAAATGTGAACTGACGTTCAAAAATAAAACATTTGAAAACGGACCATTTTCCACATTTCTGAAGCATGACGTAATGGGGGGGTGTTATCTCTTTTGTCGAAAATCAGCCGTTTTTGCTCGAACATTAAATGCCTCCAAATGGTATTTATTTCACTTCCCGAGCCCCTGGAAGCATGAAAATCACTTTAAACATGCTAATTTTAGCTCTAACACTGATGATCCACCTACAAATGTGAACTGACGTTCAAAAATAAAACATTTGAAAACTGACCATTTTCCACATTTCTGAAGCATGACGTAATGGGGGGGTGTTATCTCTTTTGTCGAAAATCAGCCGTTTTTGCTCGAACATTAAATGCCTCCAAATGGTATTCAATTAACTTCCCAGGGTGAAGAAACCCTTTTTGAGAACTCAGAGTGAGTAAATTGGCCATTTTCATGCACTTTTAACCATTCCATAAATCTTGTGTTTTGGGCCCCTGGAAGCATGAAAATCACTTTAAACATGCTAATTTTAGCTCTAACACTGATGATCCACCTACAAATGTGAACTGACGTTCAAAAATAAAACATTTGAAAACGGACCATTTTCCACATTTCTGAAGCATGACGTAATGGGGGGGTGTTATCTCTTTTGTCGAAAATCAGCCGTTTTTGCTCGAACATTAAATGCCTCCAAATGGTATTTAATTAACTTCCCGGGGTGAAGAAACCCTTTTTGAGAACTCAGAGTGAGTAAATTGGCCATTTTCATGCACTTTTAACCATTCCATAAATCTTGTGTTTTTGGCCCCTGGAAGCATGAAAATCACTTTAAACATGCTAATTTTAGCTCTAACACTGATGATCCATCTACAAATGTGAACTGACGTTCAAAAATAAAACATTTGAAAACGGACCATTTTCCACATTTCTGAAGCATGACGTAATGGGGGGGTGTTATCTCTTTTGTCGAAAATCAGCCGTTTTTGCTCGAACATTAAATGCCTCCAAATGGTATTTATTTCACTTCCCGAGCCCCTGGAAGCATGAAAATCACTTTAAACATGCTAATTTTAGCTCTAACACTGATGATCCACCTACAAATGTGAACTGACGTTCAAAAACAAAACATTTGAAAACGGACCATTTTCCACATTTCTGAAGCATGACGTAATGGGGGGGTGTTATCTCTTTTGTCGAAAATCAGCCGTTTTTGCTCGAACATTAAATGCCTCCAAATGGTATTTATTTCACTTCCCGAGCCCCTAGAAGCATGAAAATCACTTTAAACATGCTAATTTTAGCTCTAACACTGATGATCCACCTACAAATGTGAACTGACGTTCAAAAATAAAACATTTGAAAACGGACCATTTTCCACATTTCTGAAGCATGACGTAATGGGGGGGTGTTATCTCTTTTGTCGAAAATCAGCCGTTTTGCTGGAACATTAAATGCCTCCAAATGGTATTTATTTCACTTCCCGAGCCCCTGGAAGCATGAAAATCACTTTAAACATGCTAATTTTAGCTCTAACACTGATGATCCACCTACAAATGTGAACTGACGTTCAAAAATAAAACATTTGAAAACGGACCATTTTCCACATTTCTGAAGCATGACGTAATGGGGGGGTGTTATCTCTTTTGTCGAAAATCAGCCGTTTTTGCTCGAACATTAAATGCCTCCAAATGGTATTTATTTCACTTCCCGAGCCCCTAGAAGCATGAAAATCACTTTAAACATGCTAATTTTAGCTCTAACACTGATGATCCACCTACAAATGTGAACTGACGTTCAAAAATAAAACATTTGAAAACTGACCATTTTCCACATTTCTGAAGCTTGACGTAATGGGGGGGTGTTATCTCTTTTGTCGAAAATCAGCCGTTTTTGCTCGAACATTAAATGCCTCCAAATGGTATTTAATTAACTTCCCAGGGTGAAGAAACCCTTTTTGAGAACTCAGAGTGAGTAAATTGGCCATTTTCATGCACTTTTAACCATTCCATAAATCTTGTGTTTTGGGCCCCTGGAAGCATGAAAATCACTTTAAACATGCTAATTTTAGCTCTAACACTGATGATCCACCTACAAATGTGAACTGACGTTCAAAAATAAAACATTTGAAAACGGACCATTTTCCACATTTCTGAAGCATGACGTAATGGGGGGGTGTTATCTCTTTTGTCGAAAATCAGCCGTTTTTGCTCGAACATTAAATGCCTCCAAATGGTATTTAATTAACTTCCCGGGGTGAAGAAACCCTTTTTGAGAACTCAGAGTGAGTAAATTGGCCATTTTCATGCACTTTTAACAATTCCATAAATCTTGTGTTTTTGGCCCCTGGAAGCATGAAAATCACTTTAAACATGCTAATTTTAGCTCTAACACTGATGATCCACCTACAAATGTGAACTGACGTTCAAAAATAAAACATTTGAAAACGGACCATTTTCCACATTTCTGAAGCATGACGTAATGGGGGGGTGTTATCTCTTTTGTCGAAAATCAGCCGTTTTTGCTCGAACATTAAATGCCTCCAAATGGTATTTATTTAACTTCCCGAGCCCCTGGAAGCATGAAAATCACTTTAAACATGCTAATTTTAGCTCTAACACTGATGATCCATCTACAAATGTGAACTGACGTTCAAAAATAAAACATTTGAAAACGGACCATTTTCCACATTTCTGAAGCATGACGTAATGGGGGGGTGTTATCTCTTTTGTCGAAAATCAGCCGTTTTTGCTCGAACATTAAATGCCTCCAAATGGTATTTATTTCACTTCCCGAGCCCCTGGAAGCATGAAAATCACTTTAAACATGCTAATTTTAGCTCTAACACCGATGATCCACCTACAAATGTGAACTGACGTTCAAAAATAAAACATTTGAAAACGGACCATTTTCCACATTTCTGAAGCATGACGTAATGGGGGGGTGTTATCTCTTTTGTCGAAAATCAGCCGTTTTTGCTCGAACATTAAATGCCTCCAAATGGTATTTATTTCACTTCCCGAGCCCCTAGAAGCATGAAAATCACTTTAAACATGCTAATTTTAGCTCTAACACTGATGATCCACCTACAAATGTGAACTGACGTTCAAAAATAAAACATTTGAAAACGGACCATTTTCCACATTTCTGAAGCATGACGTAATGGGGGGTGTTATCTCTTTTGTCGAAAATCAGCCGTTTTTGCTCGAACATTAAATGCCTCCAAATGGTATTTAATTAACTTCCCGGGGTGAAGAAACCCTTTTTGAGAACTCAGAGTGATTAAATTGGCCATTTTCATGCACTTTTAACCATTCCATAAATCTTGTGTTTTGGGCCCCTGGAAGCATGAAAATCACTTTAAACATGCTAATTTTAGCTCTAACACTGATGATCCACCTACAAATGTGAACTGACGTTCAAAAATAAAACATTTGAAAACGGACCATTTTCCACATTTCTGAAGCATGACGTAATGGGGGGGTGTTATCTCTTTTGTCGAAAATCAGCCGTTTTTGCTGGAACATTAAATGCCTCCAAATGGTATTTATTTCACTTCCCGAGCCCCTGGAAGCATGAAAATCACTTTAAACATGCTAATTTTAGCTCTAACACTGATGATCCACCTACAAATGTGAACTGACGTTCAAAAATAAAACATTTGAAAACGGACCATTTTCCACATTTCTGAAGCATGACGTAATGGGGGGGGTGTTATCTCTTTTGTCGAAAATCAGCCGTTTTTGCTCGAACATTAAATGCCTCCAAATGGTATTTAATTAACTTCCAGAGCCCCTGGAAGCATGAAAATCACTTTAAACATGCTAATTTTAGCTCTAACACTGATGATCCACCTACAAATGTGAACTGACGTTCAAAAATAAAACATTTGAAAACGGACCATTTTCCACATTTCTGAAGCATGACGTAATGGGGGGGTATTATCTCTTTTGTCGAAAATCAGCCGTTTTTGCTCGAACATTAAATGCCTCCAAATGGTATTTAATTAACTTCCCGAGCCCCTTGAAGCATGAAAATCACTTTAAACATGCTAATTTTAGCTCAAACACTGATGATCCACCTACAAATGTGAACTGACGTTCAAAAATAAAACATTTGAAAACGGACCATTTTCCACATGTCTGAAGCATGACGTAATGGGGGGGTGTTATCTCTTTTGTCGAAAATCAGCCGTTTTTGCTCGAACATTAAATGCCTCCAAATGGTATTTAATTAACTTCCCGGGGTGAAGAAACCCTTTTTGAGAACTCAGAGTGAGTAAATTGGTCATTTTCATGCACTTTTAACCATTCCATAAATCTTATGTTTTGGGCCCCTGGAAGCATGAAAATCACTTTAAACATGCTAATTTTAGCTCTAACACTGATGAGCCACCTACAAATGTGAACTGACGTTCAAAAATAAAACATTTGAAAACGGACCATTTTCCACATTTCTGAAGCATGACGTAATGGGGGGGTGTTATCTCTTTTGTCGAAAATCAGCCGTTTAAGCTCGAACATTAAATGCCTCCAAATGGTATTTAATTAACTTCCCGAGCCCCTGGAAGCATGAAAATCACTTTAACCATGGTAATTTTAGCTCTAACACTGATGATCCACCTACAAATGTGAACTGACGTTCAAAAATAAAACATTTGAAAACGGACCATTTTCCACATTTCTGAAGCATGACGTAATGGGGGGGTGTTATCTCTTTTGTCGAAAATCAGCCGTTTTTGCTCGAACATTAAATGCCTCCAAATGGTATTTAATTAACTTCCCGGGGTGAAGAAACCCTTTTTGAGAACTCAGAGTGAGTAAATTGGCCATTTTCATGCACTTTTAACCATTCCATAAATCTTGTGTTTTGGGCCCCAGGAAGCATGAAAATCACTTTAAACATGCTAATTTTAGCTCTAACACTGATGATCCACCTACAAATGTGAACTGACGTTCAAAAATAAAACATTTGAAAACGGACCATTTTCCACATTTCTGAAGCATGACGTAATGGGGGGGTGTTATCTCTTTTGTCGAAAATCAGCCGTTTTTGCTCGAACATTAAATGCCTCCAAATGGTATTTATTTCACTTCCCGAGCCCCTGGAAGCATGAAAATCACTTTAAACATGCTAATTTTAGCTCTAACACTGATGATCCATCTACAAATGTGAACTGACGTTCAAAAATAAAACATTTGAAAACGGACCATTTTCCACATTTCTGAAGCATGACGTAATGGGGGGGTGTTATCTCTTTTGTCGAAAATCAGCCGTTTTTGCTCGAACATTAAATGCCTCCAAATGGTATTTATTTCACTTCCCGAGCCCCTGGAAGCATGAAAATCACTTTAAACATGCTAATTTTAGCTCTGTCACTGATGATCCACCTACAAATGTGAACTGACGTTCAAAAATAAAACATTTGAAAACGGACCATTTTCCACATTTCTGAAGCATGACGTAATGGGGGGGTGTTATCTCTTTTGTCGAAAATCAGCCGTTTTTGCTCGAACATTAAATGCCTCCAAATGGTATTTATTTCACTTCCCGAGCCCCTAGAAGCATGAAAATCACTTTAAACATGCTAATTTTAGCTCTAACACTGATGATCCACCTACAAATGTGAACTGACGTTCAAAAATAAAACATTTGAAAACGGACCATTTTCCACATTTCTGAAGCATGAACTAATGGGGGGGTGTTATCTCTTTTGTCGAAAATCAGCCGTTTTGCTGGAACATTAAATGCCTCCAAATGGTATTTATTTCACTTCCCGAGCCCCTGGAAGCATGAAAATCACTTTAAACATGCTAATTTTAGCTCTAACACTGATGATCCACCTACAAATGTGAACTGACGTTCAAAAATAAAACATTTGAAAACGGACCATTTTCCACATTTCTGAAGCATGACGTAATGGGGGGGTGTTATCTCTTTTGTCGAAAATCAGCCTTTTAAGCTCGAACATTAAATGCCTCCAAATGGTATTTAATTAACTTCCCGAGCCCCTGGAAGCATGAAAATCACTTTAAACATGGTAATTTTAGCTCTAACACTGATGATCCACCTACAAATGTGAACTGACGTTCAAAAATAAAACATTTGAAAACGGACCATTTTCCACATTTCTGAAGCATGACGTAATGGGGGGGTGTTATCTCTTTTGTCGAAAATCAGCCGTTTTTGCTCGAACATTAAATGCCTCCAAATGGTATTTATTTCACTTCCCGAGCCCCTGGAAGCATGAAAATCACTTTAAACATGCTAATTTTAGCTCTAACACTGATGATCCACCTACAAATGTGAACTGACGTTCAAAAATAAAACATTTGAAAACTGACCATTTTCCACATTTCTGAAGCATGACGTAATGGGGGGGTGTTATCTCTTTTGTCGAAAATCAGCCGTTTTTGCTCGAACATTAAATGCCTCCAAATGGTATTCAATTAACTTCCCAGGGTGAAGAAACCCTTTTTGAGAACTCAGAGTGAGTAAATTGGCCATTTTCATGCACTTTTAACCATTCCATAAATCTTGTGTTTTGGGCCCCTGGAAGCATGAAAATCACTTTAAACATGCTAATTTTAGCTCTAACACTGATGATCCACCTACAAATGTGAACTGACGTTCAAAAATAAAACATTTGAAAACGGACCATTTTCCACATTTCTGAAGCATGACGTAATGGGGGGGTGTTATCTCTTTTGTCGAAAATCAGCCGTTTTTGCTCGAACATTAAATGCCTCCAAATGGTATTTAATTAACTTCCCGGGGTGAAGAAACCCTTTTTGAGAACTCAGAGTGAGTAAATTGGCCATTTTCATGCACTTTTAACCATTCCATAAATCTTGTGTTTTTGGCCCCTGGAAGCATGAAAATCACTTTAAACATGCTAATTTTAGCTCTAACACTGATGATCCATCTACAAATGTGAACTGACGTTCAAAAATAAAACATTTGAAAACGGACCATTTTCCACATTTCTGAAGCATGACGTAATGGGGGGGTGTTATCTCTTTTGTCGAAAATCAGCCGTTTTTGCTCGAACATTAAATGCCTCCAAATGGTATTTATTTCACTTCCCGAGCCCCTGGAAGCATGAAAATCACTTTAAACATGCTAATTTTAGCTCTAACACTGATGATCCACCTACAAATGTGAACTGACGTTCAAAAACAAAACATTTGAAAACGGACCATTTTCCACATTTCTGAAGCATGACGTAATGGGGGGGTGTTATCTCTTTTGTCGAAAATCAGCCGTTTTTGCTCGAACATTAAATGCCTCCAAATGGTATTTATTTCACTTCCCGAGCCCCTAGAAGCATGAAAATCACTTTAAACATGCTAATTTTAGCTCTAACACTGATGATCCACCTACAAATGTGAACTGACGTTCAAAAATAAAACATTTGAAAACGGACCATTTTCCACATTTCTGAAGCATGACGTAATGGGGGGGTGTTATCTCTTTTGTCGAAAATCAGCCGTTTTGCTGGAACATTAAATGCCTCCAAATGGTATTTATTTCACTTCCCGAGCCCCTGGAAGCATGAAAATCACTTTAAACATGCTAATTTTAGCTCTAACACTGATGATCCACCTACAAATGTGAACTGACGTTCAAAAATAAAACATTTGAAAACGGACCATTTTCCACATTTCTGAAGCATGACGTAATGGGGGGGTGTTATCTCTTTTGTCGAAAATCAGCCGTTTTTGCTCGAACATTAAATGCCTCCAAATGGTATTTATTTCACTTCCCGAGCCCCTAGAAGCATGAAAATCACTTTAAACATGCTAATTTTAGCTCTAACACTGATGATCCACCTACAAATGTGAACTGACGTTCAAAAATAAAACATTTGAAAACTGACCATTTTCCACATTTCTGAAGCTTGACGTAATGGGGGGGTGTTATCTCTTTTGTCGAAAATCAGCCGTTTTTGCTCGAACATTAAATGCCTCCAAATGGTATTTAATTAACTTCCCAGGGTGAAGAAACCCTTTTTGAGAACTCAGAGTGAGTAAATTGGCCATTTTCATGCACTTTTAACCATTCCATAAATCTTGTGTTTTGGGCCCCTGGAAGCATGAAAATCACTTTAAACATGCTAATTTTAGCTCTAACACTGATGATCCACCTACAAATGTGAACTGACGTTCAAAAATAAAACATTTGAAAACGGACCATTTTCCACATTTCTGAAGCATGACGTAATGGGGGGGTGTTATCTCTTTTGTCGAAAATCAGCCGTTTTTGCTCGAACATTAAATGCCTCCAAATGGTATTTAATTAACTTCCCGGGGTGAAGAAACCCTTTTTGAGAACTCAGAGTGAGTAAATTGGCCATTTTCATGCACTTTTAACAATTCCATAAATCTTGTGTTTTTGGCCCCTGGAAGCATGAAAATCACTTTAAACATGCTAATTTTAGCTCTAACACTGATGATCCACCTACAAATGTGAACTGACGTTCAAAAATAAAACATTTGAAAACGGACCATTTTCCACATTTCTGAAGCATGACGTAATGGGGGGGTGTTATCTCTTTTGTCGAAAATCAGCCGTTTTTGCTCGAACATTAAATGCCTCCAAATGGTATTTATTTAACTTCCCGAGCCCCTGGAAGCATGAAAATCACTTTAAACATGCTAATTTTAGCTCTAACACTGATGATCCATCTACAAATGTGAACTGACGTTCAAAAATAAAACATTTGAAAACGGACCATTTTCCACATTTCTGAAGCATGACGTAATGGGGGGGTGTTATCTCTTTTGTCGAAAATCAGCCGTTTTTGCTCGAACATTAAATGCCTCCAAATGGTATTTATTTCACTTCCCGAGCCCCTGGAAGCATGAAAATCACTTTAAACATGCTAATTTTAGCTCTAACACCGATGATCCACCTACAAATGTGAACTGACGTTCAAAAATAAAACATTTGAAAACGGACCATTTTCCACATTTCTGAAGCATGACGTAATGGGGGGGTGTTATCTCTTTTGTCGAAAATCAGCCGTTTTTGCTCGAACATTAAATGCCTCCAAATGGTATTTATTTCACTTCCCGAGCCCCTAGAAGCATGAAAATCACTTTAAACATGCTAATTTTAGCTCTAACACTGATGATCCACCTACAAATGTGAACTGACGTTCAAAAATAAAACATTTGAAAACGGACCATTTTCCACATTTCTGAAGCATGACGTAATGGGGGGTGTTATCTCTTTTGTCGAAAATCAGCCGTTTTTGCTCGAACATTAAATGCCTCCAAATGGTATTTAATTAACTTCCCGGGGTGAAGAAACCCTTTTTGAGAACTCAGAGTGATTAAATTGGCCATTTTCATGCACTTTTAACCATTCCATAAATCTTGTGTTTTGGGCCCCTGGAAGCATGAAAATCACTTTAAACATGCTAATTTTAGCTCTAACACTGATGATCCACCTACAAATGTGAACTGACGTTCAAAAATAAAACATTTGAAAACGGACCATTTTCCACATTTCTGAAGCATGACGTAATGGGGGGGTGTTATCTCTTTTGTCGAAAATCAGCCGTTTTTGCTGGAACATTAAATGCCTCCAAATGGTATTTATTTCACTTCCCGAGCCCCTGGAAGCATGAAAATCACTTTAAACATGCTAATTTTAGCTCTAACACTGATGATCCACCTACAAATGTGAACTGACGTTCAAAAATAAAACATTTGAAAACGGACCATTTTCCACATTTCTGAAGCATGACGTAATGGGGGGGGTGTTATCTCTTTTGTCGAAAATCAGCCGTTTTTGCTCGAACATTAAATGCCTCCAAATGGTATTTAATTAACTTCCAGAGCCCCTGGAAGCATGAAAATCACTTTAAACATGCTAATTTTAGCTCTAACACTGATGATCCACCTACAAATGTGAACTGACGTTCAAAAATAAAACATTTGAAAACGGACCATTTTCCACATTTCTGAAGCATGACGTAATGGGGGGGTATTATCTCTTTTGTCGAAAATCAGCCGTTTTTGCTCGAACATTAAATGCCTCCAAATGGTATTTAATTAACTTCCCGAGCCCCTTGAAGCATGAAAATCACTTTAAACATGCTAATTTTAGCTCAAACACTGATGATCCACCTACAAATGTGAACTGACGTTCAAAAATAAAACATTTGAAAACGGACCATTTTCCACATGTCTGAAGCATGACGTAATGGGGGGGTGTTATCTCTTTTGTCGAAAATCAGCCGTTTTTGCTCGAACATTAAATGCCTCCAAATGGTATTTAATTAACTTCCCGGGGTGAAGAAACCCTTTTTGAGAACTCAGAGTGAGTAAATTGGTCATTTTCATGCACTTTTAACCATTCCATAAATCTTATGTTTTGGGCCCCTGGAAGCATGAAAATCACTTTAAACATGCTAATTTTAGCTCTAACACTGATGAGCCACCTACAAATGTGAACTGACGTTCAAAAATAAAACATTTGAAAACGGACCATTTTCCACATTTCTGAAGCATGACGTAATGGGGGGGTGTTATCTCTTTTGTCGAAAATCAGCCGTTTAAGCTCGAACATTAAATGCCTCCAAATGGTATTTAATTAACTTCCCGAGCCCCTGGAAGCATGAAAATCACTTTAACCATGGTAATTTTAGCTCTAACACTGATGATCCACCTACAAATGTGAACTGACGTTCAAAAATAAAACATTTGAAAACGGACCATTTTCCACATTTCTGAAGCATGACGTAATGGGGGGGTGTTATCTCTTTTGTCGAAAATCAGCCGTTTTTGCTCGAACATTAAATGCCTCCAAATGGTATTTAATTAACTTCCCGGGGTGAAGAAACCCTTTTTGAGAACTCAGAGTGAGTAAATTGGCCATTTTCATGCACTTTTAACCATTCCATAAATCTTGTGTTTTGGGCCCCTGGAAGCATGAAAATCACTTTAAACATGCTAATTTTAGCTCTAACACTGATGATCCACCTACAAATGTGAACTGACGTTCAAAAATAAAACATTGGAAAACGGACCATTTTCCACATTTCTGAAGCATGACGTAATGGGGGGGTGTTATCTCTTTTGTCGAAAATCAGCCGTTTTTGCTCGAACATTAAATGCCTCCAAATGGTATTTAATTAACTTCCCGGGGTGAAGAAACCCTTTTTGAGAACTCAGAGTGAGTAAATTGGCCATTTTCATGCACTTTTAACCATTCCATATGTTGGAACTGGCCCTTTTTGCAGGGTCATCCCCAAACTTTTTGCTTCTTCCTCCCTTATTTTTCCTGACCCGTGGCTGTTGGCAATAGGACTCTGCGCACTTTACCACTACTGATCAGTGCTAAAGTGCATATGCTCTCTATGTAAATTGTTATTCTGATTGGATATACATGTTTGGCATATTTGTATCACCATGAAGTCCCTAGTAAAGTGCACTGGGTGTGCCAGGGCTGGTGATGACAAATGCTACTAGTGGGCCTGCAGCACTGATTGTGCCACCCACAGGAGTAGCTCTAAAATGGTGTCTCAGGCCTGCCACTGCAGCGCCTATGGGCAGTTTAGAACTGCCATGTCCTCCTGGTCAGTGTCCCCACTGACCAGGCCTAACCCTTCCCTTTTCGTGCACATCAGTCACCCCTATGGAAGGCCCAAGGTACCCCCCTGGGCAGGGTGCAGTGTATGTGAAAGGTAGAGCATGTACTAGTGCAGGTACCATGCTCTGGTAGTGAATCACAGCCATTTTCGTTTTTCACTATTGTAAGGCTATCTTGCTCCATAGGTTAACATGGGGGATGCTGGCTACAGTGGTTAACAGCATTTCTTCCCATAGGAACAAGATAGGACATAAGTATCTAGTATCCCTGAACTCAGAATTTAATAACGCATCTTTTAGGAAAGGTGGTTTTTAGATCCTGTGTTTGAGAACAGCACTTTTAGAAAGTTGCTGTTCTCTTGTCTGACCCTTCTGTGTGCCTGGGCCTGTTTGTGTATTGACTGTCTGGTTTGTGAGTGACAGGGGCTGGGGAATTCCCCCAGAGGCTGGATGAGTCAGCACTAGGCTGAATGAAGCAATTGCAACCTGAGTGGTGGGAGGAGTTAGCACCTGGGCTGAATAGGGCTGTGCCTGCCTGCCACAATGCTGGCTCCACCTCCTGCTGGGCGGCTGAGGACTCTGCCCCTCACTCTGAAAGGAAAGATGCAGCCAGCAAAACAAAGTGCTCAGGATCCACCCAGAACTGGTTCAGACCGGGCTCAGGGCCCACATGCACAGAGAGAACAAAGACTTTAGGGGTATAAGTACAGGACCCCTGACAACAGAAAATTAGATCATCCTGGAAAGCAAGAAGGAACCTCTGCCAAGGAGAAAGCTGACTCTGAAGAAGGAAGACTGTCCTGCTGTTGCTCTGCTGGACTGACCTGCTGTTGCTTTGCTGCCAAGGAGAGGGGAAGGACTTTGCTGTGAGCTGTGTCCCCTGACTTGTAAGGAATCTCCAAGGGCCTGAGAAGAGCTGGCTCCCTGTTTTGAAGTCCCAGGAACAAAAGGACTTCACCCCCAGTTTCCCTGAACTCTGCGGAGAGAGTTCTGTCCTTCCTAGAGTGCTTGATCCAGTTGTGGGGCCTCTGGAAGTTGAACCTGAGCTGGGAAGCTTGAAACTAAGCTTGAGAGACTTTTGAAACTGAAAAGTGTCGCATCGCTCGCTTGCGGAGCGCATCCCCGACAGTGCGAGAAATTTCCCGCCGCTACGAAGGTCGAGATCGTCGCAGCGCCTGACGCCGCTGCCAGAGCCGTCGCATCCTTCGTTTGCGGAACGCACCAGACCGGTGCGGGAGAATCGAACATCGCTGCGAGTGTCGTCGCAGAGCCTGTCGTCGCTGGGTGAGATCGCCGCACCGCTTGCTTGCGGACCGCATCACGTCGCTGCGAACATCGTCGCAGAGCCATCGCATCGAGGAGCTGCGAGAGAGAGGGTCACCGCTGGACCGCGCATCGTCGCCCCGGAGATCGTCGCAGCCCCTACGAGATCATCGCATCGTGCCTTTGCGAGAACAGACTTCCCACGGAACCTACGCACCGGAATCTACGCAAGCTGCCTTCCTCCCCATACAGACCGGATTCGTCGCAACACGCCCGCTGCTGCAGCGGGGCTGTCGCATCGCCTCCCCAGGGTCTCAGGAGTAACGCATCGCTTGTTTCCACCGCACCAGCTTCCTGCTTGTGGAACTTTGTTGCATCTAAAAGGTACTGTGAGTAAACGTGACGCATCTGTGAACTTTTCACGCATCTGTGGATTATTTTAACGCAACTTAAAGAACTTTGATTACAACCTGAAGAACTCTTTTGAAACCATATCCTTGAACTGTGTATGTTGGATTTTTGCCGTTTTGGTCTTGTGTAGTTTAGAATAAATATCTTTATTTTCCTAAACTGTTGTGGAATCAGTCTGTGGTGTTTTCACTGTGTTACTGTGAGTGTTGGTACAAATACTTAACGCATTGCCTCTGGTTAGCCTAGACTGCTCAGGCCAAGCTACCTTGAGGGCGAGCAGGGGTTATCTGAGAGGGTTATCTCCTTGTCCTGACTAGAAGCAAGGGTCCCTATTTGGACAGTGGTACCTACCTCTGCCAACTAGAGACTCCCAGTTCTAACATTGGTGGTCAGGCGGTGGGATTTGAACTTGTATTTGTACTTGACCCACAGTAATTGGTGTACATCACTAGTGAGTGCAGACCATTATGCCACCGCATACTACTGGTTTTTGAGTTTTTGAATTCTATTTTTGATCGTAACCCTGAAAGAATCCAAGCATCATGTCTCAGAATGGTAAACCAGCAAGTGATGTTGCAGAACTGGAGTTTGATATTGAAATGTTAAGTGATTACAAAGTAGGTCAACTCAGGCAGTTCTGCAGGAACTTTGGATGCCCCATGAAGCGCCGCTCCAAGAGGGAGGAGCTACAGGAGGCCGTAAGGGCCTGGTGGGAGACCAAAAAGGCTGGGGAGACAGATGATGCAGAAGTGGATGAGGATGCACAGAGGGATGGTTTCAGGCCACAGGATCTGCCTGTGTCCGGAGCAGCCTCAAGGGCTGGCAGCAACCATTCAGCTGAAAGTTTTTCCCCAGAAGAGTTGGAGGAAAACCAAAGGGCTAGAGATCATAAATTAGAAATGTTGAGGCTTGAAATGAAGATGAAGCAAATGGAAAAAGAAAGGGCGGCGGAGGAGAGCAAACATGCCCGTGCCCTGGAGGAATTGAAATTGACCTTGGCCCATGAATTAAGGATGAGGAAGCTTGAGTTGGAGCTCAAGATGCGTGAGGCTATGAGGGTCTCAGCTGAAGAAGAAACATGGGTAGCTCAAGAAGTGAGCTTTGCTGAGTTGGAGGTGGAGTCCAGCTCAGATGGTGGCAGCAAGATTATAGTTTCCAGTGCTGAGAAAAAGGTACAAACACCCAGAGATGTGGCGCCTGACTTGAGGGAGGGGGTCGATATACACCAGGGGGTTCAGGTTTATGATGTAGTTCCAGGGGAGTGCCGTGTCCCTGAAGTAGATTGGGGGACTGGCACAGGGGACCATATTCCCAGTGGTGGGAGGGACACTCTACTGACTCTAGATGAGAGGTACAGGGAGAGGGGTTCCCCCGTGGTAGAAACCTTGGTGTGTGTGTGTGAAGACCAGCCAGAAGAGTGTGGGTTGTGTGACAGAGACAGTCAGATACTGTCTTGCCAGTCTCAGGAGAGTGGTGTGGGGTACTTGTGTGAGGCACTGGAGGGTGAGGTAAAGGGTAGCTTGGTTAACAACTGTGGGGGGCTGTGTGATTCATTTGATGGAGAGCATATTTTAAGTCCCTGTTTTCCAGAGCTATGCCAACACCCGGTGGAGTGTGAGTTCTCTGACCCCAGAGAGCTTGCGTTGGAGGCAGACCTCTTGGTGAATTCCAGAGAGTCTGAGGAGGCATTGGGGAGTGATCCCAAAAGGAGTGGCTTAGATATCTTCCAGACCTGTGAGGTGGAAGAGGTTCAGTGTAGCCCGGTTAGGTCCCAGTGTAGTGGGAGGGGTGTAGGGGCTCATGTCCGATCTCAGTGGAGAAGGAATGAGTGTGGGACGGTGTGTCTCACGGTGCCCGAAACCCAGTCTCAGGGCCTGGAGGGTTTCTTAAGGGGACACCAGGTTGGGGACCTAGACTGTCCTTGTAGGCCATTTGAGGAGGATCTACCAGTGTCTGTTGAACGGGGAGTGCCTTTAACCAGGCCTCCATCAGTTCTGGCGTTTGGCAGTGCCGCTCCATTTGGGAGGGTACAGAAGTCCAGACTGAGGGGTGAGAGGGGGAAGGAGTCCCCAGTGGGAGAACCAGTGGGTCAGGGACCAGTCAGAAGGGCTGAGTCTCCCAGGAGTGACCATGGGGACACCACTTCTGTCCTGGGGGATCTTCCCGCACTGTCAGGTGGACAGGGGTCGGGAGATCTGCGCCAGGCAGACTGTCACAGGACACATGAGTTGTGTGTCACCCTCAAGGGGGTACTATGTGAGTCCCCAGAAGTCCTGGCGTGCCAGGCGAAGGCACAACCGCAGGGTTTGGTCCCTGGGTTGGGAGATCAGGTTCAGGATCTGCCTGACCTGAAAGGGAGGACATCTGTAACCAGTGTCCTGACCAATATGGTTCCCAGGGGTACCCCTCCAGTAGGGAGGGTGCAGCGCTCTGGAAGGGGGTGCAGAGGGAGGGAGCACTCGCCTCTGACCCCGGTGCAACCTGAGGGGTTAAACCCTAGGTTGGGAGACCAGTTGCTGGAGGAAGGTCCTGAACTGGTAGGAAAGTTGTGTTCTTGGTTGTCTTGGTGGACGGATACAGGTCCGGGACTGGTGGGTCAGTGCCAGAGTGTCAGACCTGAACTGACAAGAGAGAGAGTGGACAAAGGGTGCCAAGCACCTGGGGCTACTGCCCCCCACCCTCTGATGCCACAGGGGTTTGAGAGCCATGAGAGGCATGAGGCCTGGGTCTCATCCCTGATCACTGTTGGTGGTCACTGTGGCTTGCTGTTAGTCTGTTGGGACACACCTGTGAGGAAATTAAGGTTAGGTGCTGCACAGGTGGTGTCCACAGGTGAGGTGAAGGGTTCCATATGGATTGGCATGGTGGACCCCGAGAGTATGGATAGAGTGATACAACTGGGTTTAGGACGGCGTAGAACAGGACTGCCCTGCTTTTTGGGCCAGGTTCCGTGTTCTATCGCCTTAAGCAGGGAATCCCATCGAGGTATCGTTTGGTCTACCCTGGCTTTAGGCTGGAAGGGGGTTGTGTTGGAACTGGCCCTTTTTGCAGGGTCATCCCCAAACTTTTTGCTTCTTCCTCCCTTATTTTTCCTGACCCGTGGCTGTTGGCAATAGGACTCTGCGCACTTTACCACTACTGATCAGTGCTAAAGTGCATATGCTCTCTATGTAAATTGTTATTCTGATTGGATATACATGTTTGGCATATTTGTATCACCATGAAGTCCCTAGTAAAGTGCACTGGGTGTGCCAGGGCTGGTGATGACAAATGCTACTAGTGGGCCTGCAGCACTGATTGTGCCACCCACAGGAGTAGCTCTAAAATGGTGTCTCAGGCCTGCCACTGCAGCGCCTATGGGCAGTTTAGAACTGCCATGTCCTCCTGGTCAGTGTCCCCACTGACCAGGCCTAACCCTTCCCTTTTCGTGCACATCAGTCACCCCTATGGAAGGCCCAAGGTACCCCCCTGGGCAGGGTGCAGTGTATGTGAAAGGTAGAGCATGTACTAGTGCAGGTACCATGCTCTGGTAGTGAATCACAGCCATTTTCATTTTTCACTATTGTAAGGCTATCTTGCTCCATAGGTTAACATGGGGGATGCTGGCTACAGTGGTTAACAGCATTTCTTCCCATAGGAACAAGATAGGACATAAGTATCTAGTATCCCTGAACTCAGAATTTAATAACGCATCTTTTAGGAAAGGTGGTTTTTAGATCCTGTGTTTGAGAACAGCACTTTTAGAAAGTTGCTGTTCTCTTGTCTGACCCTTCTGTGTGCCTGGGCCTGTTTGTGTATTGACTGTCTGGTTTGTGAGTGACAGGGGCTGGGGAATTCCCCCAGAGGCTGGATGAGTCAGCACTAGGCTGAATGAAGCAATTGCAACCTGAGTGGTGGGAGGAGTTAGCACCTGGGCTGAATAGGGCTGTGCCTGCCTGCCACAATGCTGGCTCCACCTCCTGCTGGGCGGCTGAGGACTCTGCCCCTCACTCTGAAAGGAAAGATGCAGCCAGCAAAACAAAGTGCTCAGGATCCACCCAGAACTGGTTCAGACCGGGCTCAGGGCCCACATGCACAGAGAGAACAAAGACTTTAGGGGTATAAGTACAGGACCCCTGACAACAGAAAATTAGATCATCCTGGAAAGCAAGAAGGAACCTCTGCCAAGGAGAAAGCTGACTCTGAAGAAGGAAGACTGTCCTGCTGTTGCTCTGCTGGACTGACCTGCTGTTGCTTTGCTGCCAAGGAGAGGGGAAGGACTTTGCTGTGAGCTGTGTCCCCTGACTTGTAAGGAATCTCCAAGGGCCTGAGAAGAGCTGGCTCCCTGTTTTGAAGTCCCAGGAACAAAAGGACTTCACCCCCAGTTTCCCTGAACTCTGCGGAGAGAGTTCTGTCCTTCCTAGAGTGCTTGATCCAGTTGTGGGGCCTCTGGAAGTTGAACCTGAGCTGGGAAGCTTGAAACTAAGCTTGAGAGACTTTTGAAACTGAAAAGTGTCGCATCGCTCGCTTGCGGAGCGCATCCCCGACAGTGCGAGAAATTTCCCGCCGCTACGAAGGTCGAGATCGTCGCAGCGCCTGACGCCGCTGCCAGAGCCGTCGCATCCTTCGTTTGCGGAACGCACCAGACCGGTGCGGGAGAATCGAACATCGCTGCGAGTGTCGTCGCAGAGCCTGTCGTCGCTGGGTGAGATCGCCGCACCGCTTGCTTGCGGACCGCATCACGTCGCTGCGAACATCGTCGCAGAGCCATCGCATCGAGGAGCTGCGAGAGAGAGGGTCACCGCTGGACCGCGCATCGTCGCCCCGGAGATCGTCGCAGCCCCTACGAGATCATCGCATCGTGCCTTTGCGAGAACAGACTTCCCACGGAACCTACGCACCGGAATCTACGCAAGCTGCCTTCCTCCCCATACAGACCGGATTCGTCGCAACACGCCCGCTGCTGCAGCGGGGCTGTCGCATCGCCTCCCCAGGGTCTCAGGAGTAACGCATCGCTTGTTTCCACCGCACCAGCTTCCTGCTTGTGGAACTTTGTTGCATCTAAAAGGTACTGTGAGTAAACGTGACGCATCTGTGAACTTTTCACGCATCTGTGGATTATTTTAACGCAACTTAAAGAACTTTGATTACAACCTGAAGAACTCTTTTGAAACCATATCCTTGAACTGTGTATGTTGGATTTTTGCCGTTTTGGTCTTGTGTAGTTTAGAATAAATATCTTTATTTTCCTAAACTGTTGTGGAATCAGTCTGTGGTGTTTTCACTGTGTTACTGTGAGTGTTGGTACAAATACTTAACGCATTGCCTCTGGTTAGCCTAGACTGCTCAGGCCAAGCTACCTTGAGGGCGAGCAGGGGTTATCTGAGAGGGTTATCTCCTTGTCCTGACTAGAAGCAAGGGTCCCTATTTGGACAGTGGTACCTACCTCTGCCAACTAGAGACTCCCAGTTCTAACACCATAAATCTTGTGTTTTGGGCCCCAGGAAGCATGAAAATCACTTTAAACATGCTAATTTTAGCTCTAACACTGATGATCCACCTACAAATGTGAACTGACGTTCAAAAATAAAACATTTGAAAACGGACCATTTTCCCCATTTCTGAAGCATGACGTAATGGGGGGGTGTTATCTCTTTTGTCGAAAATCAGCCGTTTTTGCTCGAACATTAAATGCCTCCAAATGGTATTTATTTCACTTCCCGAGCCCCTGGAAGCATGAAAATCACTTTAAACATGCTAATTTTAGCTCTAACACTGATGATCCATCTACAAATGTGAACTGACGTTCAAAAATAAAACATTTGAAAACGGACCATTTTCCACATTTCTGAAGCATGACGTAATGGGGGGGTGTTATCTCTTTTGTCGAAAATCAGCCGTTTTTGCTCGAACATTAAATGCCTCCAAATGGTATTTATTTCACTTCCCGAGCCCCTGGAAGCATGAAAATCACTTTAAACATGCTAATTTTAGCTCTAACACTGATGATCCACCTACAAATGTGAACTGACGTTCAAAAATAAAACATTTGAAAACGGACCATTTTCCACATTTCTGAAGCATGACGTAATGGGGGGGTGTTATCTCTTTTGTCGAAAATCAGCCGTTTTTGCTCGAACATTAAATGCCTCCAAATGGTATTTATTTCACTTCCCGAGCCCCTAGAAGCATGAAAATCACTTTAAACATGCTAATTTTAGCTCTAACACTGATGATCCACCTACAAATGTGAACTGACGTTCAAAAATAAAACATTTGAAAACGGACCATTTTCCACATTTCTGAAGCATGACGTAATGGGGGGGTGTTATCTCTTTTGTCGAAAATCAGCCGTTTTGCTGGAACATTAAATGCCTCCAAATGGTATTTATTTCACTTCCCGAGCCCCTGGAAGCATGAAAATCACTTTAAACATGCTAATTTTAGCTCTAACACTGATGATCCACCTACAAATGTGAACTGACGTTCAAAAATAAAACATTTGAAAACGGACCATTTTCCACATTTCTGAAGCATGACGTAATGGGGGGGTGTTATCTCTTTTGTCGAAAATCAGCCTTTTAAGCTCGAACATTAAATGCCTCCAAATGGTATTTAATTAACTTCCCGAGCCCCTGGAAGCATGAAAATCACTTTAAACATGGTAATTTTAGCTCTAACACTGATGATCCACCTACAAATGTGAACTGACGTTCAAAAATAAAACATTTGAAAACGGACCATTTTCCACATTTCTGAAGCATGACGTAATGGGGGGGTGTTATCTCTTTTGTCGAAAATCAGCCGTTTTTGCTCGAACATTAAATGCCTCCAAATGGTATTTATTTCACTTCCCGAGCCCCTGGAAGCATGAAAATCACTTTAAACATGCTAATTTTAGCTCTAACACTGATGATCCACCTACAAATGTGAACTGACGTTCAAAAATAAAACATTTGAAAACTGACCATTTTCCACATTTCTGAAGCATGACGTAATGGGGGGGTGTTATCTCTTTTGTCGAAAATCAGCCGTTTTTGCTCGAACATTAAATGCCTCCAAATGGTATTTAATTAACTTCCCGGGGTGAAGAAACCCTTTTTGAGAACTCAGAGTGAGTAAATTGGCCATTTTCATGCACTTTTAACCATTCCATAAATCTTGTGTTTTTGCCCCCTGGAAGCATGAAAATCACTTTAAACATGCTAATTTTAGCTCTAACACTGATGATCCACCTACAAATGTGAACTGACGTTCAAAAATAAAACATTTGAAAACGGACCATTTTCCACATTTCTGAAGCATGACGTAATGGGGGGGTGTTATCTCTTTTGTTGAAAATCAGCCGTTTTTGCTCGAACATTAAATGCCTCCAAATGGTATTTAATTAACTTCCTGGGGTGAAGAAACCCTTTTTGAGAACTCAGAGTGAGTAAATTGGCCATTTTCATGCACTTTTAACCATTCCATAAATCTTGTGTTTTTGGCCCCTGGAAGCATGAAAATCACTTTAAACATGCTAATTTTAGCTCTAACACTGATGATCCACCTACAAATGTGAACTGACGTTCAAAAATAAAACATTTGAAAACGGACCATTTTCCACATTTCTGAAGCATGACGTAATGGGGGGGTGTTATCTCTTTTGTCGAAAATCAGCCGTTTTTGCTCGAACATTAAATGCCTCCAAATGGTATTTATTTAACTTCCCGAGCCCCTGGAAGCATGAAAATCACTTTAAACATGCTAATTTTAGCTCTAACACTGATGATCCATCTACAAATGTGAACTGACGTTCAAAAATAAAACATTTGAAAACGGACCATTTTCCACATTTCTGAAGCATGACGTAATGGGGGGGTGTTATCTCTTTTGTCAAAAATCAGCCGTTTTTGCTCGAACATTAAATGCCTCCAAATGGTATTTATTTCACTTCCCGAGCCCCTGGAAGCATGAAAATCACTTTAAACATGCTAATTTTAGCTCTAACACTGATGATCCACCTACAAATGTGAACTGACGTTCAAAAATAAAACATTTGAAAACGGACCATTTTCCACATTTCTGAAGCATGACGTAATGGGGGGGTGTTATCTCTTTTGTCGAAAATCAGCCGTTTTTGCCCGAACATTAAATGCCTCCAAATGGTATTTATTTCACTTCCCGAGCCCCTAGAAGCATGAAAATCACTTTAAACATGCTAATTTTAGCTCTAACACTGATGATCCACCTACAAATGTGAACTGACGTTCAAAAATAAAACATTTGAAAACGGACCATTTTCCACATTTCTGAAGCATGACGTAATGGGGGGTGTTATCTCTTTTGTCGAAAATCAGCCGTTTTTGCTCGAACATTAAATGCCTCCAAATGGTATTTAATTAACTTCCCGGGGTGAAGAAACCCTTTTTGAGAACTCAGAGTGATTAAATTGGCCATTTTCATGCACTTTTAACCATTCCATAAATCTTGTGTTTTGGGCCCCTGGAAGCATGAAAATCACTTTAAACATGCTAATTTTAGCTCTAACACTGATGATCCACCTACAAATGTGAACTGACGTTCAAAAATAAAACATTTGAAAACGGACCATTTTCCACATTTCTGAAGCATGACGTAATGGGGGGGTGTTATCTCTTTTGTCGAAAATCAGCCGTTTTTGCTGGAACATTAAATGCCTCCAAATGGTATTTATTTCACTTCCCGAGCCCCTGGAAGCATGAAAATCACTTTAAACATGCTAATTTTAGCTCTAACACTGATGATCCACCTACAAATGTGAACTGACGTTCAAAAATAAAACATTTGAAAACGGACCATTTTCCACATTTCTGAAGCATGACGTAATGGGGGGGGGTGTTATCTCTTTTGTCGAAAATCAGCCGTTTTTGCTCGAACATTAAATGCCTCCAAATGGTATTTAATTAACTTCCCGAGCCCCTGGAAGCATGAAAATCACTTTAAACATGCTAATTTTAGCTCTAACACTGATGATCCACCTACAAATGTGAACTGACGTTCAAAAATAAAACATTTGAAAACAGACCATTTTCCACATTTCTGAAGCATGACGTAATGGGGGGGTGTTATCTCTTTTGTCGAAAATCAGCCGTTTTTGCTCGAACATTAAATGCCTCCAAATGGTATTTAATTAACTTCCCGAGCCCCTTGAAGCATGAAAATCACTTTAAACATGCTAATTTTAGCTCTAACACTGATGATCCACCTACAAATGTGAACTGACGTTCAAAAATAAAACATTTGAAAACGGACCATTTTCCACATGTCTGAAGCATGACGTAATGGGGGGGTGTTATCTCTTTTGTCGAAAATCAGCCGTTTTTGCTCGAACATTAAATGCCTCCAAATGGTATTTAATTAACTTCCCGGGGTGAAGAAACCCTTTTTGAGAACTCAGAGTGAGTAAATTGGTCATTTTCATGCACTTTTAACCATTCCATAAATCTTATGTTTTGGGCCCCTGGAAGCATGAAAATCACTTTAAACATGCTAATTTTAGCTCTAACACTGATGATCCACCTACAAATGTGAACTGACGTTCAAAAATAAAACATTTGAAAACGGACCATTTTCCACATTTCTGAAGCATGACGTAATGGGGGGGTGTTATCTCTTTTGTCGAAAATTAGCCGTTTTTGCTCAAACATTAAATGCCTCCAAATGGTATTTAATTAACTTCCCGAGCCCCTGGAAGCATGAAAATCACTTTAAACATGCTAATTTTAGCTCTAACACTGATGATCCACCTACAAATGTGAACTGACGTTCAAAAATAAAACATTTGAAAACGGACCATTTTCCACATTTCTGAAGCATGACGTAATGGGGGGTGTTATCTCTTTTGTCGAAAATCAGCCGTTTTTGCTCGAACATTAAATGCCTCCAAATGGTATTTAATTAACTTCCCGAGCCCCTGGAAGCATGAAAATCACTTTAAACATGCTAATTTTAGCTCTAACACTGATGATCCACGTACAAATGTGAACTGACGTTCAAAAATAAAACATTTGAAAACGGACCATTTTCCACATTTCTGAAGCATGACGTAATGGGGGGGTGTTATCTCTTTTGTCAAAAATCAGCCGTTTTTGCTCGAACATTAAATGCCTCCAAATGGTATTTAATTAACTTCCCGGGGTGAAGAAACCCTTTTTGAGAACTCAGAGTGAGTAAATTGGCCATTTTCATGCACTTTTAACCATTCCATAAATCTTGTGTTTTGGGCCCCTGGAAGCATGAAAATCACTGTAAACATGCTAATTTTAGCTCTAACACTGATGATCCACCTACAAATGTGAACTGACGTTCAAAAATAAAACATTTGAAAACGGACCATTTTCCACATTTCTGAAGCATGACGTAATGGGGGGGTGTTATCTCTTTTGTCGAAAATCAGCCGTTTTTGCTCGAACATTAAATGCCTCTAAATGGTATTTAATTAACTTCCCGAGCCCCTGGAAGCATGAAAATCACTTTAAACATGCTAATTTTAGCTCTAACACTGATGATCCACCTACAAATGTGAACTGACGTTCAAAAATAAAACATTTGAAAACGGACCATTTTCCACATTTCTGAAGCATGACGTAATGGGGGGGTGTTATCTCTTTTGTCGAAAATCAGCCGTTTTTGCTCGAACATTAAATGCCTCCAAATGGTATTTAATTAACTTCCCGGGGTGAAGAAACCCTTTTTGAGAACTCAGAGTGAGTAAATTGGCCATTTTCATGCACTTTTAACCATTCCATAAATCTTGTGTTTTGGGCCCCTGGAAGCATGAAAATCACTTTAAACATGCTAATTTTAGCTCTAACACTGATGATCCACCTACAAATGTGAACTGACGTTCAAAAATAAAACATTTGAAAACGGACCATTTTCCACATTTCTGAAGAATGACGTAATGGGGGGGTGTTATCTCTTTTGTCGAAAATCAGCCGTTTTTGCTCGAACATTAAATGCCTCCAAATGGTATTTAATTAACTTCCCGAGCCCCTGGAAGCATGAAAATCACTTTAAACATGCTAATTTTAGCTCTAACACTGATGATCCACCTACAAATGTGAACTGACGTTCAAAAATAAAACATTTGAAAACGGACCATTTTCCCCATTTCTGAAGCATGACGTAATGGGGGGGTGTTATCTCTTTTGTCGAAAATCAGCCGTTTTTGCTCGAACATTAAATGCCTCCAAATGGTATTTATTTCACTTCCCGAGCCCCTGGAAGCATGAAAATCACTTTAAACATGCTAATTTTAGCTCTAACACTGATGATCCACCTACAAATGTGAACTGACGTTCAAAAATAAAACATTTTAAAAGCTGACCATTTTCCACATTTCTGAAGCATGACGTAATGGGGGGGTGTTATCTCTTTTGTCGAAAATCAGCCGTTTTTGCTGGAACATTAAATGCCTCCAAATGGTATTTAATTAACTTCCCGGGGTGAAGAAACCCTTTTTGAGAACTCAGAGTGAGTAAATTGGCCATTTTCATGCACTTTTAACCATTCCATAAATCTTGTGTTTTGGGCCCCTGGAAGCATGAAAATCACTTTAAACATGCTAATTTTAGCTCTAACACTGATGATCCACCTACAAATGTGAACTGACGTTCAAAAATAAAACATTTGAAAAAGGACCATTTTCCACATTTCTGAAGCATGACGTAATGGGGGGGTGTTATCTCTTTTGTCGAAAATCAGCCGTTTTTGCTCGAACATTAAATGCCTCCAAATGGTATTTAATTAACTTCCCGAGCCCCTGGAAGCATGAAAATCACTTTAAACATGCTAATTTTAGCTCTAACACTGATGATCCACCTACAAATGTGAACTGACGTTCAAAAATAAAACATTTGAAAACGGACCATTTTCCACATTTCTGAAGCATGACGTAATGGGTGGGTGTTATCTCTTTTGTCGAAAATCAGCCGTTTTTGCTCGAACATTAAATGCCTCCAAATGGTATTTAATTAACTTCCCGGGCTGAAGAAACCATTTTTGAGTACTCAGAGTGAGTAAATTGGCCATTTTCATGCACTTTTAACCATTCCATAAATCTTGTGTTTTGGGCCCCTGGAAGCATGAAAATCACTTTAAACATGCTAATTTTAGCTCTAACACTGATGATCCACCTACAAATGTGAACTGACGTTCAAAAATAAAACATTTGAAAACGGACCATTTTCCACATTTCTGAAGCATGACGTAATGGGGGGGTGTTATCTCTTTTGTCGAAAATCAGCCGTTTTTTCTCGAACATTAAATGCCTCCAAATGGTATTTATTTCACTTCCCGAGCCCCTGGAAGCATGAAAATCACTTTAAACATGCTAATTTTAGCTCTAACACTGATGATCCACCTACAAATGTGAACTGACGTTCAAAAATAAAACATTTGAAAACGGACCATTTTCCACATTTCTGAAGCATGACGTAATGGGGGGGTGTTATCTCTTTTGTCGAAAATCAGCCGTTTTTGCTCGAACATTAAATGCCTCCAAATGGTATTTATTTCACTTCCCGAGCCCCTGGAAGCATGAAAATCACTTTAAACATGCTAATTTTAGCTCTAACACTGATGATCCACCTACAAATGTGAACTGACGTTCAAAAATAAAACATTTGAAAACGGACCATTTTCCACATTTCTGAAGCATGACGTAATGGAGGGGTGTTATCTCTTTTGTCGAAAATCAGCCGTTTTTGCTCGAACATTAAATGCCTCCAAATGGTATTTAATTAACTTCCCGGGGTGAAGAAGCCCTTTTTGAGAACTCAGAGTGCGTAAATTGGCCATTTTCATGCACTTTTAACCATTCCATAAATCTTGTGTTTTGGGCCCCTGGAAGCATGAAAATCACTTTAAACATGATAATTTTAGCTCTAACACTTATGATCCACCTACAAATGTGAACTGACGTTCAAAAATAAAACATTTGAAAACGGACCATTTTCCACATTTCTGAAGCATGACGTAATGGGGGGGTGTTATCTCTTTTGTCGAAAATCAGCCGTTTTTGCTCGAACATTAAATGCCTCCAAATGGTATTTAATTAACTTCCCGGGGTGAAGAAACCCTTTTTGAGAACTCAGAGTGAGTAAATTGGCCATTTTCATGCACTTTTAACCATTCCATAAATCTTGTGTTTTGGGCCCCTGGAAGCATGAAAATCACTTTAAACATGCTAATTTTAGCTCTAACACTGATGATCCACCTACAAATGTGAACTGACGTTCAAAAATAAAACATTTGAAAACGGACCATTTTCCACATTTCTGAAGCATGACGTAATGGGGGGGTGTTATCTCTTTTGTCGAAAGTCAGCCGTTTTTGCTCGAACATTAAATGCCTCCAAATGGTATTTATTTCACTTCCCGAGCCCCTGGAAGCATGAAAATCACTTTAAACATGCTAATTTTAGCTCTAACACTGATGATCCATCTACAAATGTGAACTGACGTTCAAAAATAAAACATTTGAAAACGGACCATTTTCCACATTTCTGAAGCATGACGTAATGGGGGGGGTGTTATCTCTTTTGTCAAAAATCAGCCGTTTTTGCTCGAACATTAAATGCCTCCAAATGGTATTTATTTCACTTCCCGAGCCCCTGGAAGCATGAAAATCACTTTAAACATGCTAATTTTAGCTCTAACACTGATGATCCACCTACAAATGTGAACTGACGTTCAAAAATAAAACATTTGAAAACGGACCATTTTCCACATTTCTGAAGCATGACGTAATGGGGGGGTGTTATCTCTTTTGTCGAAAATCAGCCGTTTTTGCTCGAACATTAAATGCCTCCAAATGGTATTTATTTCACTTCCCGAGCCCCTAGAAGCATGAAAATCACTTTAAACATGCTAATTTTAGCTCTAACACTGATGATCCACCTACAAATGTGAACTGACGTTCAAAAATAAAACATTTGAAAACGGACCATTTTCCACATTTCTGAAGCATGACGTAATGGGGGGGTGTTATCTCTTTTGTCGAAAATCAGCCGTTTTTGCTCGAACATTAAATGCCTCCAAATGGTATTTAATTAACTTCCCGGGGTGAAGAAACCCTTTTTGAGAACTCAGAGTGAGTAAATTGGCCATTTTCATGCACTTTTAACCATTCCATAAATCTTGTGTTTTGGGCCCCTGGAAGCATGAAAATCACTTTAAACATGCTAATTTTAGCTCTAACACTGATGATCCACCTACAAATGTGAACTGACGTTCAAAAATAAAACATTTGAAAAAGGACCATTTTCCACATTTCTGAAGCATGACGTAATGGGGGGGTGTTATCTCTTTTGTCGAAAATCAGCCGTTTTTGCTCGAACATTAAATGCCTCCAAATGGTATTTAATTAACTTCCCGAGCCCCTGGAAGCATGAAAATCACTTTAAACATGCTAATTTTAGCTCTAACACTGATGATCCACCTACAAATGTGAACTGACTTTCAAAAATAAAACATTTGAAAACGGACCATTTTCCACATTTCTGAAGCATGACGTAATGGGTGGGTGTTATCTCTTTTGTCGAAAATCAGCCGTTTTTGCTCGAACATTAAATGCCTCCAAATGGTATTTAATTAACTTCCCGGGCTGAAGAAACCATTTTTGAGTACTCAGAGTGAGTAAATTGGCCATTTTCATGCACTTTTAACCATTCCATAAATCTTGTGTTTTGGGCCCCTGGAAGCATGAAAATCACTTTAAACATGCTAATTTTAGCTCTAACACTGATGATCCACCTACAAATGTGAACTGACGTTCAAAAATAAAACATTTGAAAACGGACCATTTTCCACATTTCTGAAGCATGACGTAATGGGGGGGTGTTATCTCTTTTGTCGAAAATCAGCCGTTTTTGCTCGAACATTAAATGCCTCCAAATGGTATTTATTTCACTTCCCGAGCCCCTGGAAGCATGAAAATCACTTTAAACATGCTAATTTTAGCTCTAACACTGATGATCCACCTACAAATGTGAACTGACGTTCAAAAATAAAACATTTGAAAACGGACCATTTTCCACATTTCTGAAGCATGACGTAATGGGGGGGTGTTATCTCTTTTGTCGAAAATCAGCCGTTTTTGCTCGAACATTAAATGCCTCCAAATGGTATTTATTTCACTTCCCGGGGTGAAGAAACCCTTTTTGAGAACTCAGAGTGAGTAAATTGGCCATTTTCATGCACTTTTAACCATTCCATAAATCTTGTGTTTTGGGCCCCTGGAAGCATGAAAATCACTTTAAACATGCTAATTTTAGCTCTAACACTGATGATCCACCTACAAATGTGAACTGACGTTCAAAAATAAAACATTTGAAAACGGACCATTTTCCACATTTCTGAAGCATGACGTAATGGGGGGGTGTTATCTCTTTTGTCGAAAATCAGCCGTTTTTGCTCGAACATTAAATGCCTCCAAATGGTATTTATTTCACTTCCCGAGCCCCTGGAAGCATGAAAATCACTTTAAACATGCTAATTTTAGCTCTAACACTGATGATCCATCTACAAATGTGAACTGACGTTCAAAAATAAAACATTTGAAAACGGACCATTTTCCACATTTCTGAAGCATGACGTAATGGGGGGGTGTTATCTCTTTTGTCGAAAATCAGCCGTTTTTGCTCGAACATTAAATGCCTCCAAATGGTATTTATTTCACTTCCCGAGCCCCTGGAAGCATGAAAATCACTTTAAACATGCTAATTTTAGCTCTAACACTGATGATCCACCTACAAATGTGAACTGACGTTCAAAAATAAAACATTTGAAAACGGACCATTTTCCACATTTCTGAAGCATGACGTAATGGGGGGGTGTTATCTCTTTTGTCGAAAATCAGCCGTTTTTGCTCGAACATTAAATGCCTCCAAATGGTATTTATTTCACTTCCCGAGCCCCTAGAAGCATGAAAATCACTTTAAACATGCTAATTTTAGCTCTAACACTGATGATCCACCTACAAATGTGAACTGACGTTCAAAAATAAAACATTTGAAAACGGACCATTTTCCACATTTCTGAAGCATGACGTAATGGGGGGGTGTTATCTCTTTTGTCGAAAATCAGCCGTTTTTGCTCGAACATTAAATGCCTCCAAATGGTATTTAATTAACTTCCCGGGGTGAAGAAACCCTTTTTGAGAACTCAGAGTGAGTAAATTGGCCATTTTCATGCACTTTTAACCATTCCATAAATCTTGTGTTTTGGGCCCCTGGAAGCATGAAAATCACTTTAAACATGCTAATTTTAGCTCTAACACTGATGATCCACCTACAAATGTGAACTGACGTTCAAAAATAAAACATTTGAAAACGGACCATTTTCCACATTTCTGAAGCATGACGTAATGGGGGGGTGTTATCTCTTTTGTCGAAAATCAGCCGTTTTTGCTCGAACATTAAATGCCTCCAAATGGTATTTATTTCACTTCCCGAGCCCCTGGAAGCATGAAAATCACTTTAAACATGCTAATTTTAGCTCTAACACTGATGATCCACCTACAAATGTGAACTGACGTTCAAAAATAAAACATTTGAAAACGGACCATTTTCCACATTTCTGAAGCATGACGTAATGGAGGGGTGTTATCTCTTTTGTCGAAAATCAGCCGTTTTTGCTCGAACATTAAATGCCTCCAAATGGTATTTAATTAACTTCCCGGGGTGAAGAAGCCCTTTTTGAGAACTCAGAGTGAGTAAATTGGCCATTTTCATGCACTTTTAACCATTCCATAAATCTTGTGTTTTGGGCCCCTGGAAGCATGAAAATCACTTTAAACATGCTAATTTTAGCTCTAACACTGATGATCCACCTACAAATGTGAACTGACGTTCAAAAATAAAACATTTGAAAACGGACCATTTTCCACATTTCTGAAGCATGACGTAATGGGGGGGTGTTATCTCTTTTGTCGAAAATCAGCCGTTTTTGCTCGAACATTAAATGCCTCCAAATGGTATTTAATTAACTTCCCGGGGTGAAGAAACCCTTTTTGAGAACTCAGAGTGAGTAAATTGGCCATTTTCATGCACTTTTAACCATTCCATAAATCTTGTGTTTTGGGCCCCTGGAAGCATGAAAATCACTTTAAACATGCTAATTTTAGCTCTAACACTGATGATCCACCTACAAATGTGAACTGACGTTCAAAAATAAAACATTTGAAAACGGACCATTTTCCACATTTCTGAAGCATGACGTAATGGGGGGGTGTTATCTCTTTTGTCGAAAATCAGCCGTTTTTGCTCGAACATTAAATGCCTCCAAATGGTATTTATTTCACTTCCCGAGCCCCTGGAAGCATGAAAATCACTTTAAACATGCTAATTTTAGCTCTAACACTGATGATCCATCTACAAATGTGAACTGACGTTCAAAAATAAAACATTTGAAAACGGACCATTTTCCACATTTCTGAAGCATGACGTAATGGGGGGGTGTTATCTCTTTTGTCGAAAATCAGCCGTTTTTGCTCGAACATTAAATGCCTCCAAATGGTATTTATTTCACTTCCGAGCCCCTGGAAGCATGAAAATCACTTTAAACATGCTAATTTTAGCTCTAACACTGATGATCCACCTACAAATGTGAACTGACATTCAAAAATAAAACATTTGAAAACGGACCATTTTCCACATTTCTGAAGCATGACGTAATGGGGGGGTGTTATCTCTTTTGTCGAAAATCAGCCGTTTTTGCTCGAACATTAAATGCCTCCAAATGGTATTTATTTCACTTCCCGAGCCCCTAGAAGCATGAAAATCACTTTAAACATGCTAATTTTAGCTCTAACACTGATGATCCACCTACAAATGTGAACTGACGTTCAAAAATAAAACATTTGAAAACGGACCATTTTCCACATTTCTGAAGCATGACGTAATGGGGGGGTATTATCTCTTTTGTCGAAAATCAGCCGTTTTTGCTCGAACATTAAATGCCTCCAAATGGTATTTAATTAACTTCCCGGGGTGAAGAAACCCTTTTTGAGAACTCAGAGTGAGTAAATTGGCCATTTTCATGCACTTTTAACCATTCCATAAATCTTGTGTTTTGGGCCCCTGGAAGCATGAAAATCACTTTAAACATGCTAATTTTAGCTCTAACACTGATGATCCACCTACAAATGTGAACTGACGTTCAAAAATAAAACATTTGAAAACGGACCATTTTCCACATTTCTGAAGCATGACGTAATGGGGGGGTGTTATCTCTTTTGTCGAAAATCAGCCGTTTTTGCTGGAACATTAAATGCCTCCAAATGGTATTTATTTCACTTCCCGAGCCCCTGGAAGCATGAAAATCACTTTAAACATGCTAATTTTAGCTCTAACACTGATGATCCACCTACGATTGTGAACTGACGTTCAAAAATAAAACATTTGAAAACTGACCATTTTCCACATTTCTGAAGCATGACGTAATGGGGGGGTGTTATCTCTTTTGTCGAAAATCAGCCGTTTTTGCTCGAACATTAAATGCCTCCAAATGGTATTTAATTAACTTCCCGGGGTGAAGAAACCCTTTTTGAGAACTCAGAGTGAGTAAATTGGCCATTTTCATGCACTTTTAACCATTCCATAAATCTTGTGTTTTGGGCCCCTGGAAGCATGAAAATCACTTTAAACATGCTAATTTTAGCTCTAACACTGATGATCCACCTACAAATGTGAACTGACGTTCAAAAATAAAACATTTGAAAACGGACCATTTTCCACATTTCTGAAGCATGACGTAATGGGGGGGTGTTATCTCTTTTGTCGAAAATCAGACGTTTTTGCTGGAACATTAAATGCCTCCAAATGGTATTTAATTAACTTCCCGGGGTGAAGAAACCCTTTTTGAGTTCAGAGTGAGTAAATTGGCCATTTTCATGCACTTTTAACCATTCCATAAATCTTGTGTTTTGGGCCCCTGGAAGCATGAAAATCACTTTAAACATGCTAATTTTAGCTCTAACACTGATGATCCACCTACAAATGTGAACTGACGTTCAAAAATAAAACATTTGAAAACGGACCATTTTCCACATTTCTGAAGCATGACGTAATGGGGGGGTGTTATCTCTTTTGTCGAAAATCAGCCGTTTTTGCTCGAACATTAAATGCCTCCAAATGGTATTTAATTAACTTCCCGAGCCCCTGGAAGCATGAAAATCACTTTAAACATGCTAATTTTAGCTCTAACACTGATGATCCACCTACAAATGTGAACTGACGTTCAAAAATAAAACATTTGAAAACGGACCATTTTCCACATTTCTGAAGCATGACATAATGGGGGGGTGTTATCTCTTTTGTCGAAAATCAGCCGTTTTTGCTCGAACATTAAATGCCTCCAAATGGTATTTAATTAACTTCCCGGGGTGAAGAAACCCTTTTTGAGAACTCAGAGTGAGTAAATTGGCCATTTTCATGCACTTTTAACCATTCCATAAATCTTGTGTTTTGGGCCCCTGGAAGCATGAAAATCACTTTAAACATGCTAATTTTAGCTCTAACACTGATGATCCACCTACAAATGTGAACTGACGTTCAAAAATAAAACATTTGAAAACGGACCATTTTCCACATTTCTGAAGCATGACGTAATGGGGGGGTGTTATCTCTTTTGTCGAAAATCAGCCGTTTTTGCGGGAACATAAAATGCCTCCAAATGGTATTTAATTAACTTCCTGGGGTGAAGAAACCCTTTTTGAGATCTCAGAGTGAGTAAATTGGCCATTTTCATGCACTTTTAACCATTCCATAAATCTTGTGTTTTGGGCCCCTGGAAGCATGAAAATCACTTTAAACATGCTAATTTTAGCTCTAACACTGATGATCCACCTACAAATGTGAATTGACGTTCAAAAATAAAACATTTGAAAAAGGACCATTTTCCACATTTCTGAAGCATGACGTAATGGGGGGCTGTTATCTCTTTTGTCGAAAATCAGCCGTTTTTGCTCGAACATTAAATGCCTCCAAATGGTATTTAATTAACTTCCCGAGCCCCTGGAAGCATGAAAATCACTTTAAACATGCTAATTTTAGCTCTAACACTGATGATCCACCTACAAATGTGAACTGACGTTCAAAAATAAAACATTTGAAAACGGACCATTTTCCACATTTCTGAAGCATGACGTAATGGGGGGGTGTTATCTCTTTTGTCGAAAATCAGCCGTTTTTGCTCGAACATTAAATGCCTCCAAATGGTATTTAATTAACTTCCCGGGCTGAAGAAACCATTTTTGAGAACTCAGAGTGAGTAAATTGGCCATTTTCATGCACTTTTAACCATTCCATAAATCTTGTGTTTTGGGCCCCTGGAAGCATGAAAATCACTTTAAACATGCTAATTTTAGCTCTAACACTGATGATCCACCTACAAATGTGAACTGACGTTCAAAAATAAAACATTTGAAAACGGACCATTTTCCACATTTCTGAAGCATGACGTAATGGGGGGGTGTTATCTCTTTTGTCGAAAATCAGCCGTTTTTGCTCGAACATTAAATGCCTCCAAATGGTATTTATTTCACTTCCTGAGCCCCTGGAAGCATGAAAATCACTTTAAACATGATAATTTTAGCTCTAACACTGATGATCCACCTACAAATGTGAACTGACGTTCAAAAATAAAACATTTGAAAACGGACCATTTTCCACATTTCTGAAGCATGACGTAATGGGGGGTTGTTATCTCTTTTGTCAAAAATCAGCCATTTTTGCTCGAACATTAAATGCCTCCAAATGGTATTTATTTCACTTCCCGAGCCCCTGGAAGCATGAAAATCACTTTAAACATGCTAATTTTAGCTCTAACACTGATGATCCACCTACAAATGTGAACTGACGTTCAAAAATAAAACATTTGAAAACGGACCATTTTCCACATTTCTGAAGCATGACGTAATGGGGGGGTGTTATCTCTTTTGTCGAAAATCAGCCGTTTTTGCTCGAACATTAAATGCCTCCAAATGGTATTTAATTAACTTCCCGGGGTGAAGAAACCCTTTTTGAGAACTCAGAGTGAGTAAATTGGCCATTTTCATGCACTTTTAACCATTCCATAAATCTTGTGTTTTGGGCCCCTGGAAGCATGAAAATCACTTTAAACATGCTAATTTTAGCTCTAACACTGATGATCCACCTACAAATGTGAACTGACGTTCAAAAATAAAACATTTGAAAACGGACCATTTTCCACATTTCTGAAGCATGACGTAATGGGGGGGTGTTATCTCTTTTGTCGAAAATCAGCCGTTTTTGCTCGAACATTAAATGCCTCCAAATGGTATTTAATTAACTTCCCGAGCCCCTGGAAGCATGAAAATCACTTTAAACATGCTAATTTTAGCTCTAACACTGATGATCCACCTACAAATGTGAACTGACGTTCAAAAATAAAACATTTGAAAACGGACCATTTTCCACATTTCTGAAGCATGACGTAATGGGGGGGTGTTATCTCTTTTGTCGAAAATCAGCCGTTTTTGCTCGAACATTAAATGCCTCCAAATGGTATTTATTTCACTTCCCGAGCCCCTGGAAGCATGAAAATCACTTTAAACATGCTAATTTTAGCTCTAACACTGATGATCCACCTACAAATGTGAACTGACGTTCAAAAATAAAACATTTGAAAACGGACCATTTTCCACATTTCTGAAGCATGACGTAATGGGGGGGTGTTATCTCTTTTGTCGAAAATCAGCCGTTTTTGCTCGAACATTAAATGCCTCCAAATGGTATTTAATTAACTTCCCGGGGTGAAGAAACCCTTTTTGAGAACTCAGAGTGAGTAAATTGGCCATTTTCATGCACTTTTAACCATTCCATAAATCTTGTGTTTTGGGCCCCTGGAAGCATGAAAATCACTTTAAACATGCTAATTTTAGCTCTAACACTGATGATCCACCTACAAATGTGAACTGACGTTCAAAAATTAAACATTTGAAAACGGACCATTTTCCACATTTCTGAAGCATGACGTAATGGGGGGGTGTTATCTCTTTTGTCGAAAATCAGCCGTTTTTGCTCGAACATTAAATGCCTCCAAATGGTATTTAATTAACTTCCCGGGGTGAAGAAACCCTTTTTGAGAACTCAGAGTGAGTAAATTGGCCATTTTCATGCACTTTTAACCATTCCATAAATCTTGTGTTTTGGGCCCCTGGAAGCATGAAAATCACTTTAAACATGCTAATTTTAGCTCTAACACTGATGATCCACCTACAAATGTGAACTGACGTTCAAAAATAAAACATTTGAAAACGGACCATTTTCCACATTTCTGAAGCATGACGTAATGGGGGGGTGTTATCTCTTTTGTCGAAAATCAGCCGTTTTTGCTCGAACATTAAATGCCTCCAAATGGTATTTATTTCACTTCCCGAGCCCCTGGAAGCATGAAAATCACTTTAAACATGCTAATTTTAGCTCTAACACTGATGATCCACCTACAAATGTGAACTGACGTTCAAAAATAAAACATTTGAAAACGGACCATTTTCCACATTTCTGAAGCATGACGTAATGGAGGGGTGTTATCTCTTTTGTCGAAAATCAGCCGTTTTTGCTCGAACATTAAATGCCTCCAAATGGTATTTAATTAACTTCCCGGGGTGAAGAAGCCCTTTTTGAGAACTCAGAGTGAGTAAATTGGCCATTTTCATGCACTTTTAACCATTCCATAAATCTTGTGTTTTGGGCCCCTGGAAGCATGAAAATCACTTTAAACATGCTAATTTTAGCTCTAACACTGATGATCCACCTACAAATGTGAACTGACGTTCAAAAATAAAACATTTGAAAACGGACCATTTTCCACATTTCTGAAGCATGACGTAATGGGGGGGTGTTATCTCTTTTGTCGAAAATCAGCCGTTTTTGCTCGAACATTAAATGCCTCCAAATGGTATTTAATTAACTTCCCGGGGTGAAGAAACCCTTTTTGAGAACTCAGAGTGAGTAAATTGGCCATTTTCATGCACTTTTAACCATTCCATAAATCTTGTGTTTTGGGCCCCTGGAAGCATGAAAATCACTTTAAACATGCTAATTTTAGCTCTAACACTGATGATCCACCTACAAATGTGAACTGACGTTCAAAAATAAAACATTTGAAAACGGACCATTTTCCACATTTCTGAAGCATGACGTAATGGGGGGGTGTTATCTCTTTTGTCGAAAATCAGCCGTTTTTGCTCGAACATTAAATGCCTCCAAATGGTATTTATTTCACTTCCCGAGCCCCTGGAAGCATGAAAATCACTTTAAACATGCTAATTTTAGCTCTAACACTGATGATCCATCTACAAATGTGAACTGACGTTCAAAAATAAAACATTTGAAAACGGACCATTTTCCACATTTCTGAAGCATGACGTAATGGGGGGGTGTTATCTCTTTTGTCGAAAATCAGCCGTTTTTGCTCGAACATTAAATGCCTCCAAATGGTATTTATTTCACTTCCGAGCCCCTGGAAGCATGAAAATCACTTTAAACATGCTAATTTTAGCTCTAACACTGATGATCCACCTACAAATGTGAACTGACATTCAAAAATAAAACATTTGAAAACGGACCATTTTCCACATTTCTGAAGCATGACGTAATGGGGGGGTGTTATCTCTTTTGTCGAAAATCAGCCGTTTTTGCTCGAACATTAAATGCCTCCAAATGGTATTTATTTCACTTCCCGAGCCCCTAGAAGCATGAAAATCACTTTAAACATGCTAATTTTAGCTCTAACACTGATGATCCACCTACAAATGTGAACTGACGTTCAAAAATAAAACATTTGAAAACGGACCATTTTCCACATTTCTGAAGCATGACGTAATGGGGGGGTATTATCTCTTTTGTCGAAAATCAGCCGTTTTTGCTCGAACATTAAATGCCTCCAAATGGTATTTAATTAACTTCCCGGGGTGAAGAAACCCTTTTTGAGAACTCAGAGTGAGTAAATTGGCCATTTTCATGCACTTTTAACCATTCCATAAATCTTGTGTTTTGGGCCCCTGGAAGCATGAAAATCACTTTAAACATGCTAATTTTAGCTCTAACACTGATGATCCACCTACAAATGTGAACTGACGTTCAAAAATAAAACATTTGAAAACGGACCATTTTCCACATTTCTGAAGCATGACGTAATGGGGGGGTGTTATCTCTTTTGTCGAAAATCAGCCGTTTTTGCTGGAACATTAAATGCCTCCAAATGGTATTTATTTCACTTCCCGAGCCCCTGGAAGCATGAAAATCACTTTAAACATGCTAATTTTAGCTCTAACACTGATGATCCACCTACGATTGTGAACTGACGTTCAAAAATAAAACATTTGAAAACTGACCATTTTCCACATTTCTGAAGCATGACGTAATGGGGGGGTGTTATCTCTTTTGTCGAAAATCAGCCGTTTTTGCTCGAACATTAAATGCCTCCAAATGGTATTTAATTAACTTCCCGGGGTGAAGAAACCCTTTTTGAGAACTCAGAGTGAGTAAATTGGCCATTTTCATGCACTTTTAACCATTCCATAAATCTTGTGTTTTGGGCCCCTGGAAGCATGAAAATCACTTTAAACATGCTAATTTTAGCTCTAACACTGATGATCCACCTACAAATGTGAACTGACGTTCAAAAATAAAACATTTGAAAACGGACCATTTTCCACATTTCTGAAGCATGACGTAATGGGGGGGTGTTATCTCTTTTGTCGAAAATCAGACGTTTTTGCTGGAACATTAAATGCCTCCAAATGGTATTTAATTAACTTCCCGGGGTGAAGAAACCCTTTTTGAGTTCAGAGTGAGTAAATTGGCCATTTTCATGCACTTTTAACCATTCCATAAATCTTGTGTTTTGGGCCCCTGGAAGCATGAAAATCACTTTAAACATGCTAATTTTAGCTCTAACACTGATGATCCACCTACAAATGTGAACTGACGTTCAAAAATAAAACATTTGAAAACGGACCATTTTCCACATTTCTGAAGCATGACGTAATGGGGGGGTGTTATCTCTTTTGTCGAAAATCAGCCGTTTTTGCTCGAACATTAAATGCCTCCAAATGGTATTTAATTAACTTCCCGAGCCCCTGGAAGCATGAAAATCACTTTAAACATGCTAATTTTAGCTCTAACACTGATGATCCACCTACAAATGTGAACTGACGTTCAAAAATAAAACATTTGAAAACGGACCATTTTCCACATTTCTGAAGCATGACATAATGGGGGGGTGTTATCTCTTTTGTCGAAAATCAGCCGTTTTTGCTCGAACATTAAATGCCTCCAAATGGTATTTAATTAACTTCCCGGGGTGAAGAAACCCTTTTTGAGAACTCAGAGTGAGTAAATTGGCCATTTTCATGCACTTTTAACCATTCCATAAATCTTGTGTTTTGGGCCCCTGGAAGCATGAAAATCACTTTAAACATGCTAATTTTAGCTCTAACACTGATGATCCACCTACAAATGTGAACTGACGTTCAAAAATAAAACATTTGAAAACGGACCATTTTCCACATTTCTGAAGCATGACGTAATGGGGGGGTGTTATCTCTTTTGTCGAAAATCAGCCGTTTTTGCGGGAACATAAAATGCCTCCAAATGGTATTTAATTAACTTCCTGGGGTGAAGAAACCCTTTTTGAGATCTCAGAGTGAGTAAATTGGCCATTTTCATGCACTTTTAACCATTCCATAAATCTTGTGTTTTGGGCCCCTGGAAGCATGAAAATCACTTTAAACATGCTAATTTTAGCTCTAACACTGATGATCCACCTACAAATGTGAATTGACGTTCAAAAATAAAACATTTGAAAAAGGACCATTTTCCACATTTCTGAAGCATGACGTAATGGGGGGCTGTTATCTCTTTTGTCGAAAATCAGCCGTTTTTGCTCGAACATTAAATGCCTCCAAATGGTATTTAATTAACTTCCCGAGCCCCTGGAAGCATGAAAATCACTTTAAACATGCTAATTTTAGCTCTAACACTGATGATCCACCTACAAATGTGAACTGACGTTCAAAAATAAAACATTTGAAAACGGACCATTTTCCACATTTCTGAAGCATGACGTAATGGGGGGGTGTTATCTCTTTTGTCGAAAATCAGCCGTTTTTGCTCGAACATTAAATGCCTCCAAATGGTATTTAATTAACTTCCCGGGCTGAAGAAACCATTTTTGAGAACTCAGAGTGAGTAAATTGGCCATTTTCATGCACTTTTAACCATTCCATAAATCTTGTGTTTTGGGCCCCTGGAAGCATGAAAATCACTTTAAACATGCTAATTTTAGCTCTAACACTGATGATCCACCTACAAATGTGAACTGACGTTCAAAAATAAAACATTTGAAAACGGACCATTTTCCACATTTCTGAAGCATGACGTAATGGGGGGGTGTTATCTCTTTTGTCGAAAATCAGCCGTTTTTGCTCGAACATTAAATGCCTCCAAATGGTATTTATTTCACTTCCTGAGCCCCTGGAAGCATGAAAATCACTTTAAACATGATAATTTTAGCTCTAACACTGATGATCCACCTACAAATGTGAACTGACGTTCAAAAATAAAACATTTGAAAACGGACCATTTTCCACATTTCTGAAGCATGACGTAATGGGGGGTTGTTATCTCTTTTGTCAAAAATCAGCCATTTTTGCTCGAACATTAAATGCCTCCAAATGGTATTTATTTCACTTCCCGAGCCCCTGGAAGCATGAAAATCACTTTAAACATGCTAATTTTAGCTCTAACACTGATGATCCACCTACAAATGTGAACTGACGTTCAAAAATAAAACATTTGAAAACGGACCATTTTCCACATTTCTGAAGCATGACGTAATGGGGGGGTGTTATCTCTTTTGTCGAAAATCAGCCGTTTTTGCTCGAACATTAAATGCCTCCAAATGGTATTTAATTAACTTCCCGGGGTGAAGAAACCCTTTTTGAGAACTCAGAGTGAGTAAATTGGCCATTTTCATGCACTTTTAACCATTCCATAAATCTTGTGTTTTGGGCCCCTGGAAGCATGAAAATCACTTTAAACATGCTAATTTTAGCTCTAACACTGATGATCCACCTACAAATGTGAACTGACGTTCAAAAATAAAACATTTGAAAACGGACCATTTTCCACATTTCTGAAGCATGACGTAATGGGGGGGTGTTATCTCTTTTGTCGAAAATCAGCCGTTTTTGCTCGAACATTAAATGCCTCCAAATGGTATTTAATTAACTTCCCGAGCCCCTGGAAGCATGAAAATCACTTTAAACATGCTAATTTTAGCTCTAACACTGATGATCCACCTACAAATGTGAACTGACGTTCAAAAATAAAACATTTGAAAACGGACCATTTTCCACATTTCTGAAGCATGACGTAATGGGGGGGTGTTATCTCTTTTGTCGAAAATCAGCCGTTTTTGCTCGAACATTAAATGCCTCCAAATGGTATTTATTTCACTTCCCGAGCCCCTGGAAGCATGAAAATCACTTTAAACATGCTAATTTTAGCTCTAACACTGATGATCCACCTACAAATGTGAACTGACGTTCAAAAATAAAACATTTGAAAACGGACCATTTTCCACATTTCTGAAGCATGACGTAATGGGGGGGTGTTATCTCTTTTGTCGAAAATCAGCCGTTTTTGCTCGAACATTAAATGCCTCCAAATGGTATTTAATTAACTTCCCGGGGTGAAGAAACCCTTTTTGAGAACTCAGAGTGAGTAAATTGGCCATTTTCATGCACTTTTAACCATTCCATAAATCTTGTGTTTTGGGCCCCTGGAAGCATGAAAATCACTTTAAACATGCTAATTTTAGCTCTAACACTGATGATCCACCTACAAATGTGAACTGACGTTCAAAAATTAAACATTTGAAAACGGACCATTTTCCACATTTCTGAAGCATGACGTAATGGGGGGGTGTTATCTCTTTTGTCGAAAATCAGCCGTTTTTGCTCGAACATTAAATGCCTCCAAATGGTATTTATTTCACTTCCCGAGCCCCTGGAAGCATGAAAATCACTTTAAACATGCTAATTTTAGCTCTAACACTGATGATCCACCTACAAATGTGAACTGACGTTCAAAAATAAAACATTTGAAAACGGACCATTTTCCACATTTCTGAAGCATGACGTAATGGGGGGTGTTATCTCTTTTGTCGAAAATCAGCCGTTTTTGCTCGAACATTAAATGCCTCCAAATGGTATTTAATTAACTTCCCGGGGTGAAGAAACCCTTTTTGAGAACTCAGAGTGAGTAAATTGGCCATTTTCATGCACTTTTAACCATTCCATAAATCTTGTGTTTTGGGCCCCTGGAAGCATGAAAATCACTTTAAACATGCTAATTTTAGCTCTAACACTGATGATCCACCTACAAATGTGAACTGACGTTCAAAAATAAAACATTTGAAAACGGACCATTTTCCACATTTCTGAAGCATGACGTAATGGGGGGGTGTTATCTCTTTTGTCGAAAATCAGCCGTTTTTGCTCGAACATTAAATGCCTCCAAATGGTATTTAATTAACTTCCCGGGGTGAAGAAACCCTTTTTGAGAACTTAGAGTGAGTAAATTGGCCATTTTCATGCACTTTTAACCATTCCATAAATCTTGTGTTTTGGGCCCCTGGAAGCATGAAAATCACTTTAAACATGCTAATTTTAGCTCTAACATTGATGATCCACCTACAAATGTGAACTGACGTTCAAAAATAAAACATTTGAAAACGGACCATTTTCCACATTTCTGAAGCATGACGTAATGGGGGGGTGTTATCTCTTTTGTCGAAAATCAGCCATTTTTGCTCGAACATTAAATGCCTCCAAATGGTATTTATTTCACTTCCCAAGCCCCTGGAAGCATGAAAATCACTTTAAACATGCTAATTTTAGCTCTAACACTGATGATCCACCTACAAATGTGAACTGACGTTCAAAAATGAAACATTTGAAAACGGACCATTTTCCACATTTCTGAAGCATGACGTAATGGGGGGGTGTTATCTCTTTTGTCAAAAATCAGCCGTTTTTGCTCGAACATTAAATGCCTCCAAATGGTATTTATTTCACTTCCCGAGCCCCTGGAAGCATGAAAATCACTTTAAACATGCTCATTTTAGCTCTAACACTGATGATCCACCTACAAATGTGAACTGACGTTCAAAAATAAAACATTTGAAAACGGACCATTTTCCACATTTCTGAAGCATGACGTAATGGGGGGGTGTTATCTCTTTTGTCGAAAATCAGCCGTTTTTGCTCGAACATTAAATGCCTCCAAATGGTATTTAATTAACTTCCCGGGGTGAAGAAACCCTTTTTGAGAACTCAGAGTGAGTAAATTGGCCATTTTCATGCACTTTTAACCATTCCATAAATCTTGTGTTTTGGGCCCCTGGAAGCATGAAAATCACTTTAAACATGCTAATTTTAGCTCTAACACTGATGATCCACCTACAAATGTGAACTGACGTTCAAAAATAAAACATTTGAAAACGGACCATTTTCCACATTTCTGAAGCATGAGGTAATGGGGGGGTGTTATCTCTTTTGTCGAAAATCAGCCGTTTTTGCTCGAACATTAAATGCCTCCAAATGGTATTTAATTAACTTCCCGAGCCCCTGGAAGCATGAAAATCACTTTAAACATGCTAATTTTAGCTCTAACACTGATGATCCACCTACAAATGTGAACTGACGTTCAAAAATAAAACATTTGAAAACGGACCATTTTCCACATTTCTGAAGCATGACGTAATGGGGGGGTGTTATCTCTTTTGTTGAAAATCAGCCGTTTTTGCTCGAACATTAAATGCCTCCAAATGGTATTTATTTCACTTCCCGAGCCCCTGGAAGCATGAAAATCACTTTAAACATGCTAATTTTAGCTCTAACACTGATGATCCACCTACAAATGTGAACTGACGTTCAAAAATAAAACATTTGAAAACGGACCATTTTCCACATTTCTGAAGCATGACGTAATGGGGGGGTGTTATCTCTTTTGTCGAAAATCAGCCGTTTTTGCTCGAACATTAAATGCCTCCAAATGGTATTTAATTAACTTCCCGGGGTGAAGAAACCCTTTTTGAGAACTCAGAGTGAGTAAATTGGCCATTTTCATGCACTTTTAACCATTCCATAAATCTTGTGTTTTGGGCCCCTGGAAGCATGAAAATCACTTTAAACATGCTAATTTTAGCTCTAACACTGATGATCCACCTACAAATGTGAACTGACGTTCAAAAATAAAACATTTGAAAACGGACCATTTTCCACATTTCTGAAGCATGAGGTAATGGGGGGGTGTTATCTCTTTTGTCGAAAATCAGCCGTTTTTGCTCGAACATTAAATGCCTCCAAATGGTATTTAATTAACTTCCCGAGCCCCTGGAAGCATGAAAATCACTTTAAACATGCTAATTTTAGCTCTAACACTGATGATCCACCTACAAATGTGAACTGACGATCAAAAATAAAACATTTGAAAACGGACCATTTTCCACATTTCTGAAGCATGACGTAATGGGGGGGTGTTATCTCTTTTGTCGAAAATCAGCCGTTTTTGCTCGAACATTAAATGCCTCCAAATGGTATTTAATTAACTTCCCGAGCCCCTGGAAGCATGAAAATCACTTTAAACATGCAAATTTTAGCTCTAACACTGATGATCCACCTACAAATGTGAACTGACGTTCAAAAATAAAACATTTGAAAACGGACCATTTTCCACATTTCTGAAGCATGACGTAATGGGGGGTGTTATCTCTTTTGTTGAAAATCAGCCGTTTTTGCTCGAACATTAAATGCCTCCAAATGGTATTTATTTCACTTCCCGAGCCCCTGGAAGCATGAAAATCACTTTAAACATGCTAATTTTAGCTCTAACACTGATGATCCACCTACAAATGTGAACTGACGTTCAAAAATAAAACATTTGAAAACGGACCATTTTCCACATTTCTGAAGCATGACGTAATGGGGGGGTGTTATCTCTTTTGTCGAAAATCAGCCGTTTTTGCTCGAACATTAAATGCCTCCAAATGGTATTTAATTAACTTCCCAGGGTGAAGAAACCCTTTTTGAGAACTCAGAGTGAGTAAATTGGCCATTTTCATGCACTTTTAACCATTCCATAAATCTTGTGTTTTGGGCCCCTGGAAGCATGAAAATCACTTTAAACATGCTAATTTTAGCTCTAACACTGATGATCCACCTACAAATGTGAACTGACGTTCAAAAATAAAACATTTGAAAACGGACCATTTTCCACATTTCTGAAGCATGACGTAATGGGGGGGTGTTATCTCTTTTGTCGAAAATCAGCCGTTTTTGCTCGAACATTAAATGCCTCCAAATGGTATTTAATTAACTTCCCGAGCCCCTGGAAGCATGAAAATCACTTTAAACATGCAAATTTTAGCTCTAACACTGATGATCCACCTACAAATGTGAACTGACGTTCAAAAATAAAACATTTGAAAACGGACCATTTTCCACATTTCTGAAGCATGACGTAATGGGGGGGTGTTATCTCTTTTGTTGAAAATCAGCCGTTTTTGCTCGAACATTAAATGCCTCCAAATGGTATTTATTTCACTTCCCGAGCCCCTGGAAGCATGAAAATCACTTTAAACATGCTAATTTTAGCTCTAACACTTATGATCCACCTACAAATGTGAACTGACGTTCAAAAATAAAACATTTGAAAACGGACCATTTTCCACATTTCTGAAGCATGACGTAATGGGGGGGTGTTATCTCTTTTGTCGAAAATCAGCCGTTTTTGCTCGAACATTAAATGCCTCCAAATGGTATTTAATTAACTTCCCGGGGTGAAGAAACCCTTTTTGAGAACTCAGAGTGAGTAAATTGGCCATTTTCATGCACTTTTAACCATTCCATAAATCTTGTGTTTTGGGCCCCTGGAAGCATGAAAATCACTTTAAACATGCTAATTTTAGCTCTAACACTGATGATCCACCTACAAATGTGAACTGACGTTCAAAAATAAAACATTTGAAAACGGACCATTTTCCACATTTCTGAAGCATGACGTAATGGGGGGGTGTTATCTCTTTTGTCGAAAGTCAGCCGTTTTTGCTCGAACATTAAATGCCTCCAAATGGTATTTATTTCACTTCCCGAGCCCCTGGAAGCATGAAAATCACTTTAAACATGCTAATTTTAGCTCTAACACTGATGATCCATCTACAAATGTGAACTGACGTTCAAAAATAAAACATTTGAAAACGGACCATTTTCCACATTTCTGAAGCATGACGTAATGGGGGGGGTGTTATCTCTTTTGTCAAAAATCAGCCGTTTTTGCTCGAACATTAAATGCCTCCAAATGGTATTTATTTCACTTCCCGAGCCCCTGGAAGCATGAAAATCACTTTAAACATGCTAATTTTAGCTCTAACACTGATGATCCACCTACAAATGTGAACTGACGTTCAAAAATAAAACATTTGAAAACGGACCATTTTCCACATTTCTGAAGCATGACGTAATGGGGGGGTGTTATCTCTTTTGTCGAAAATCAGCCGTTTTTGCTCGAACATTAAATGCCTCCAAATGGTATTTATTTCACTTCCCGAGCCCCTAGAAGCATGAAAATCACTTTAAACATGCTAATTTTAGCTCTAACACTGATGATCCACCTACAAATGTGAACTGACGTTCAAAAATAAAACATTTGAAAACGGACCATTTTCCACATTTCTGAAGCATGACGTAATGGGGGGGTGTTATCTCTTTTGTCGAAAATCAGCCGTTTTTGCTCGAACATTAAATGCCTCCAAATGGTATTTAATTAACTTCCCGGGGTGAAGAAACCCTTTTTGAGAACTCAGAGTGAGTAAATTGGCCATTTTCATGCACTTTTAACCATTCCATAAATCTTGTGTTTTGGGCCCCTGGAAGCATGAAAATCACTTTAAACATGCTAATTTTAGCTCTAACACTGATGATCCACCTACAAATGTGAACTGACGTTCAAAAATAAAACATTTGAAAAAGGACCATTTTCCACATTTCTGAAGCATGACGTAATGGGGGGGTGTTATCTCTTTTGTCGAAAATCAGCCGTTTTTGCTCGAACATTAAATGCCTCCAAATGGTATTTAATTAACTTCCCGAGCCCCTGGAAGCATGAAAATCACTTTAAACATGCTAATTTTAGCTCTAACACTGATGATCCACCTACAAATGTGAACTGACTTTCAAAAATAAAACATTTGAAAACGGACCATTTTCCACATTTCTGAAGCATGACGTAATGGGTGGGTGTTATCTCTTTTGTCGAAAATCAGCCGTTTTTGCTCGAACATTAAATGCCTCCAAATGGTATTTAATTAACTTCCCGGGCTGAAGAAACCATTTTTGAGTACTCAGAGTGAGTAAATTGGCCATTTTCATGCACTTTTAACCATTCCATAAATCTTGTGTTTTGGGCCCCTGGAAGCATGAAAATCACTTTAAACATGCTAATTTTAGCTCTAACACTGATGATCCACCTACAAATGTGAACTGACGTTCAAAAATAAAACATTTGAAAACGGACCATTTTCCACATTTCTGAAGCATGACGTAATGGGGGGGTGTTATCTCTTTTGTCGAAAATCAGCCGTTTTTGCTCGAACATTAAATGCCTCCAAATGGTATTTATTTCACTTCCCGAGCCCCTGGAAGCATGAAAATCACTTTAAACATGCTAATTTTAGCTCTAACACTGATGATCCACCTACAAATGTGAACTGACGTTCAAAAATAAAACATTTGAAAACGGACCATTTTCCACATTTCTGAAGCATGACGTAATGGGGGGGTGTTATCTCTTTTGTCGAAAATCAGCCGTTTTTGCTCGAACATTAAATGCCTCCAAATGGTATTTATTTCACTTCCCGGGGTGAAGAAACCCTTTTTGAGAACTCAGAGTGAGTAAATTGGCCATTTTCATGCACTTTTAACCATTCCATAAATCTTGTGTTTTGGGCCCCTGGAAGCATGAAAATCACTTTAAACATGCTAATTTTAGCTCTAACACTGATGATCCACCTACAAATGTGAACTGACGTTCAAAAATAAAACATTTGAAAACGGACCATTTTCCACATTTCTGAAGCATGACGTAATGGGGGGGTGTTATCTCTTTTGTCGAAAATCAGCCGTTTTTGCTCGAACATTAAATGCCTCCAAATGGTATTTATTTCACTTCCCGAGCCCCTGGAAGCATGAAAATGACTTTAAACATGCTAATTTTAGCTCTAACACTGATGATCCATCTACAAATGTGAACTGACGTTCAAAAATAAAACATTTGAAAACGGACCATTTTCCACATTTCTGAAGCATGACGTAATGGGGGGGTGTTATCTCTTTTGTCGAAAATCAGCCGTTTTTGCTCGAACATTAAATGCCTCCAAATGGTATTTATTTCACTTCCCGAGCCCCTGGAAGCATGAAAATCACTTTAAACATGCTAATTTTAGCTCTAACACTGATGATCCACCTACAAATGTGAACTGACGTTCAAAAATAAAACATTTGAAAACGGACCATTTTCCACATTTCTGAAGCATGACGTAATGGGGGGGTGTTATCTCTTTTGTCGAAAATCAGCCGTTTTTGCTCGAACATTAAATGCCTCCAAATGGTATTTATTTCACTTCCCGAGCCCCTAGAAGCATGAAAATCACTTTAAACATGCTAATTTTAGCTCTAACACTGATGATCCACCTACAAATGTGAACTGACGTTCAAAAATAAAACATTTGAAAACGGACCATTTTCCACATTTCTGAAGCATGACGTAATGGGGGGGTGTTATCTCTTTTGTCGAAAATCAGCCGTTTTTGCTCGAACATTAAATGCCTCCAAATGGTATTTAATTAACTTCCCGGGGTGAAGAAACCCTTTTTGAGAACTCAGAGTGAGTAAATTGGCCATTTTCATGCACTTTTAACCATTCCATAAATCTTGTGTTTTGGGCCCCTGGAAGCATGAAAATCACTTTAAACATGCTAATTTTAGCTCTAACACTGATGATCCACCTACAAATGTGAACTGACGTTCAAAAATAAAACATTTGAAAACGGACCATTTTCCACATTTCTGAAGCATGACGTAATGGGGGGGTGTTATCTCTTTTGTCGAAAATCAGCCGTTTTTGCTCGAACATTAAATGCCTCCAAATGGTATTTATTTCACTTCCCGAGCCCCTGGAAGCATGAAAATCACTTTAAACATGCTAATTTTAGCTCTAACACTGATGATCCACCTACAAATGTGAACTGACGTTCAAAAATAAAACATTTGAAAACGGACCATTTTCCACATTTCTGAAGCATGACGTAATGGAGGGGTGTTATCTCTTTTGTCGAAAATCAGCCGTTTTTGCTCGAACATTAAATGCCTCCAAATGGTATTTAATTAACTTCCCGGGGTGAAGAAGCCCTTTTTGAGAACTCAGAGTGAGTAAATTGGCCATTTTCATGCACTTTTAACCATTCCATAAATCTTGTGTTTTGGGCCCCTGGAAGCATGAAAATCACTTTAAACATGCTAATTTTAGCTCTAACACTGATGATCCACCTACAAATGTGAACTGACGTTCAAAAATAAAACATTTGAAAACGGACCATTTTCCACATTTCTGAAGCATGACGTAATGGGGGGGTGTTATCTCTTTTGTCGAAAATCAGCCGTTTTTGCTCGAACATTAAATGCCTCCAAATGGTATTTAATTAACTTCCCGGGGTGAAGAAACCCTTTTTGAGAACTCAGAGTGAGTAAATTGGCCATTTTCATGCACTTTTAACCATTCCATAAATCTTGTGTTTTGGGCCCCTGGAAGCATGAAAATCACTTTAAACATGCTAATTTTAGCTCTAACACTGATGATCCACCTACAAATGTGAACTGACGTTCAAAAATAAAACATTTGAAAACGGACCATTTTCCACATTTCTGAAGCATGACGTAATGGGGGGGTGTTATCTCTTTTGTCGAAAATCAGCCGTTTTTGCTCGAACATTAAATGCCTCCAAATGGTATTTATTTCACTTCCCGAGCCCCTGGAAGCATGAAAATCACTTTAAACATGCTAATTTTAGCTCTAACACTGATGATCCATCTACAAATGTGAACTGACGTTCAAAAATAAAACATTTGAAAACGGACCATTTTCCACATTTCTGAAGCATGACGTAATGGGGGGGTGTTATCTCTTTTGTCGAAAATCAGCCGTTTTTGCTCGAACATTAAATGCCTCCAAATGGTATTTATTTCACTTCCGAGCCCCTGGAAGCATGAAAATCACTTTAAACATGCTAATTTTAGCTCTAACACTGATGATCCACCTACAAATGTGAACTGACATTCAAAAATAAAACATTTGAAAACGGACCATTTTCCACATTTCTGAAGCATGACGTAATGGGGGGGTGTTATCTCTTTTGTCGAAAATCAGCCGTTTTTGCTCGAACATTAAATGCCTCCAAATGGTATTTATTTCACTTCCCGAGCCCCTAGAAGCATGAAAATCACTTTAAACATGCTAATTTTAGCTCTAACACTGATGATCCACCTACAAATGTGAACTGACGTTCAAAAATAAAACATTTGAAAACGGACCATTTTCCACATTTCTGAAGCATGACGTAATGGGGGGGTATTATCTCTTTTGTCGAAAATCAGCCGTTTTTGCTCGAACATTAAATGCCTCCAAATGGTATTTAATTAACTTCCCGGGGTGAAGAAACCCTTTTTGAGAACTCAGAGTGAGTAAATTGGCCATTTTCATGCACTTTTAACCATTCCATAAATCTTGTGTTTTGGGCCCCTGGAAGCATGAAAATCACTTTAAACATGCTAATTTTAGCTCTAACACTGATGATCCACCTACAAATGTGAACTGACGTTCAAAAATAAAACATTTGAAAACGGACCATTTTCCACATTTCTGAAGCATGACGTAATGGGGGGGTGTTATCTCTTTTGTCGAAAATCAGCCGTTTTTGCTGGAACATTAAATGCCTCCAAATGGTATTTATTTCACTTCCCGAGCCCCTGGAAGCATGAAAATCACTTTAAACATGCTAATTTTAGCTCTAACACTGATGATCCACCTACGATTGTGAACTGACGTTCAAAAATAAAACATTTGAAAACTGACCATTTTCCACATTTCTGAAGCATGACGTAATGGGGGGGTGTTATCTCTTTTGTCGAAAATCAGCCGTTTTTGCTCGAACATTAAATGCCTCCAAATGGTATTTAATTAACTTCCCGGGGTGAAGAAACCCTTTTTGAGAACTCAGAGTGAGTAAATTGGCCATTTTCATGCACTTTTAACCATTCCATAAATCTTGTGTTTTGGGCCCCTGGAAGCATGAAAATCACTTTAAACATGCTAATTTTAGCTCTAACACTGATGATCCACCTACAAATGTGAACTGACGTTCAAAAATAAAACATTTGAAAACGGACCATTTTCCACATTTCTGAAGCATGACGTAATGGGGGGGTGTTATCTCTTTTGTCGAAAATCAGACGTTTTTGCTGGAACATTAAATGCCTCCAAATGGTATTTAATTAACTTCCCGGGGTGAAGAAACCCTTTTTGAGTTCAGAGTGAGTAAATTGGCCATTTTCATGCACTTTTAACCATTCCATAAATCTTGTGTTTTGGGCCCCTGGAAGCATGAAAATCACTTTAAACATGCTAATTTTAGCTCTAACACTGATGATCCACCTACAAATGTGAACTGACGTTCAAAAATAAAACATTTGAAAACGGACCATTTTCCACATTTCTGAAGCATGACGTAATGGGGGGGTGTTATCTCTTTTGTCGAAAATCAGCCGTTTTTGCTCGAACATTAAATGCCTCCAAATGGTATTTAATTAACTTCCCGAGCCCCTGGAAGCATGAAAATCACTTTAAACATGCTAATTTTAGCTCTAACACTGATGATCCACCTACAAATGTGAACTGACGTTCAAAAATAAAACATTTGAAAACGGACCATTTTCCACATTTCTGAAGCATGACATAATGGGGGGGTGTTATCTCTTTTGTCGAAAATCAGCCGTTTTTGCTCGAACATTAAATGCCTCCAAATGGTATTTAATTAACTTCCCGGGGTGAAGAAACCCTTTTTGAGAACTCAGAGTGAGTAAATTGGCCATTTTCATGCACTTTTAACCATTCCATAAATCTTGTGTTTTGGGCCCCTGGAAGCATGAAAATCACTTTAAACATGCTAATTTTAGCTCTAACACTGATGATCCACCTACAAATGTGAACTGACGTTCAAAAATAAAACATTTGAAAACGGACCATTTTCCACATTTCTGAAGCATGACGTAATGGGGGGGTGTTATCTCTTTTGTCGAAAATCAGCCGTTTTTGCGGGAACATAAAATGCCTCCAAATGGTATTTAATTAACTTCCTGGGGTGAAGAAACCCTTTTTGAGATCTCAGAGTGAGTAAATTGGCCATTTTCATGCACTTTTAACCATTCCATAAATCTTGTGTTTTGGGCCCCTGGAAGCATGAAAATCACTTTAAACATGCTAATTTTAGCTCTAACACTGATGATCCACCTACAAATGTGAATTGACGTTCAAAAATAAAACATTTGAAAAAGGACCATTTTCCACATTTCTGAAGCATGACGTAATGGGGGGCTGTTATCTCTTTTGTCGAAAATCAGCCGTTTTTGCTCGAACATTAAATGCCTCCAAATGGTATTTAATTAACTTCCCGAGCCCCTGGAAGCATGAAAATCACTTTAAACATGCTAATTTTAGCTCTAACACTGATGATCCACCTACAAATGTGAACTGACGTTCAAAAATAAAACATTTGAAAACGGACCATTTTCCACATTTCTGAAGCATGACGTAATGGGGGGGTGTTATCTCTTTTGTCGAAAATCAGCCGTTTTTGCTCGAACATTAAATGCCTCCAAATGGTATTTAATTAACTTCCCGGGCTGAAGAAACCATTTTTGAGAACTCAGAGTGAGTAAATTGGCCATTTTCATGCACTTTTAACCATTCCATAAATCTTGTGTTTTGGGCCCCTGGAAGCATGAAAATCACTTTAAACATGCTAATTTTAGCTCTAACACTGATGATCCACCTACAAATGTGAACTGACGTTCAAAAATAAAACATTTGAAAACGGACCATTTTCCACATTTCTGAAGCATGACGTAATGGGGGGGTGTTATCTCTTTTGTCGAAAATCAGCCGTTTTTGCTCGAACATTAAATGCCTCCAAATGGTATTTATTTCACTTCCTGAGCCCCTGGAAGCATGAAAATCACTTTAAACATGATAATTTTAGCTCTAACACTGATGATCCACCTACAAATGTGAACTGACGTTCAAAAATAAAACATTTGAAAACGGACCATTTTCCACATTTCTGAAGCATGACGTAATGGGGGGTTGTTATCTCTTTTGTCAAAAATCAGCCATTTTTGCTCGAACATTAAATGCCTCCAAATGGTATTTATTTCACTTCCCGAGCCCCTGGAAGCATGAAAATCACTTTAAACATGCTAATTTTAGCTCTAACACTGATGATCCACCTACAAATGTGAACTGACGTTCAAAAATAAAACATTTGAAAACGGACCATTTTCCACATTTCTGAAGCATGACGTAATGGGGGGGTGTTATCTCTTTTGTCGAAAATCAGCCGTTTTTGCTCGAACATTAAATGCCTCCAAATGGTATTTAATTAACTTCCCGGGGTGAAGAAACCCTTTTTGAGAACTCAGAGTGAGTAAATTGGCCATTTTCATGCACTTTTAACCATTCCATAAATCTTGTGTTTTGGGCCCCTGGAAGCATGAAAATCACTTTAAACATGCTAATTTTAGCTCTAACACTGATGATCCACCTACAAATGTGAACTGACGTTCAAAAATAAAACATTTGAAAACGGACCATTTTCCACATTTCTGAAGCATGACGTAATGGGGGGGTGTTATCTCTTTTGTCGAAAATCAGCCGTTTTTGCTCGAACATTAAATGCCTCCAAATGGTATTTAATTAACTTCCCGAGCCCCTGGAAGCATGAAAATCACTTTAAACATGCTAATTTTAGCTCTAACACTGATGATCCACCTACAAATGTGAACTGACGTTCAAAAATAAAACATTTGAAAACGGACCATTTTCCACATTTCTGAAGCATGACGTAATGGGGGGGTGTTATCTCTTTTGTCGAAAATCAGCCGTTTTTGCTCGAACATTAAATGCCTCCAAATGGTATTTATTTCACTTCCCGAGCCCCTGGAAGCATGAAAATCACTTTAAACATGCTAATTTTAGCTCTAACACTGATGATCCACCTACAAATGTGAACTGACGTTCAAAAATAAAACATTTGAAAACGGACCATTTTCCACATTTCTGAAGCATGACGTAATGGGGGGGTGTTATCTCTTTTGTCGAAAATCAGCCGTTTTTGCTCGAACATTAAATGCCTCCAAATGGTATTTAATTAACTTCCCGGGGTGAAGAAACCCTTTTTGAGAACTCAGAGTGAGTAAATTGGCCATTTTCATGCACTTTTAACCATTCCATAAATCTTGTGTTTTGGGCCCCTGGAAGCATGAAAATCACTTTAAACATGCTAATTTTAGCTCTAACACTGATGATCCACCTACAAATGTGAACTGACGTTCAAAAATTAAACATTTGAAAACGGACCATTTTCCACATTTCTGAAGCATGACGTAATGGGGGGGTGTTATCTCTTTTGTCGAAAATCAGCCGTTTTTGCTCGAACATTAAATGCCTCCAAATGGTATTTATTTCACTTCCCGAGCCCCTGGAAGCATGAAAATCACTTTAAACATGCTAATTTTAGCTCTAACACTGATGATCCACCTACAAATGTGAACTGACGTTCAAAAATAAAACATTTGAAAACGGACCATTTTCCACATTTCTGAAGCATGACGTAATGGGGGGTGTTATCTCTTTTGTCGAAAATCAGCCGTTTTTGCTCGAACATTAAATGCCTCCAAATGGTATTTAATTAACTTCCCGGGGTGAAGAAACCCTTTTTGAGAACTCAGAGTGAGTAAATTGGCCATTTTCATGCACTTTTAACCATTCCATAAATCTTGTGTTTTGGGCCCCTGGAAGCATGAAAATCACTTTAAACATGCTAATTTTAGCTCTAACACTGATGATCCACCTACAAATGTGAACTGACGTTCAAAAATAAAACATTTGAAAACGGACCATTTTCCACATTTCTGAAGCATGACGTAATGGGGGGGTGTTATCTCTTTTGTCGAAAATCAGCCGTTTTTGCTCGAACATTAAATGCCTCCAAATGGTATTTAATTAACTTCCCGGGGTGAAGAAACCCTTTTTGAGAACTTAGAGTGAGTAAATTGGCCATTTTCATGCACTTTTAACCATTCCATAAATCTTGTGTTTTGGGCCCCTGGAAGCATGAAAATCACTTTAAACATGCTAATTTTAGCTCTAACATTGATGATCCACCTACAAATGTGAACTGACGTTCAAAAATAAAACATTTGAAAACGGACCATTTTCCACATTTCTGAAGCATGACGTAATGGGGGGGTGTTATCTCTTTTGTCGAAAATCAGCCATTTTTGCTCGAACATTAAATGCCTCCAAATGGTATTTATTTCACTTCCCGAGCCCCTGGAAGCATGAAAATCACTTTAAACATGCTAATTTTAGCTCTAACACTGATGATCCACCTACAAATGTGAACTGACGTTCAAAAATGAAACATTTGAAAACGGACCATTTTCCACATTTCTGAAGCATGACGTAATGGGGGGGTGTTATCTCTTTTGTCAAAAATCAGCCGTTTTTGCTCGAACATTAAATGCCTCCAAATGGTATTTATTTCACTTCCCGAGCCCCTGGAAGCATGAAAATCACTTTAAACATGCTCATTTTAGCTCTAACACTGATGATCCACCTACAAATGTGAACTGACGTTCAAAAATAAAACATTTGAAAACGGACCATTTTCCACATTTCTGAAGCATGACGTAATGGGGGGGTGTTATCTCTTTTGTCGAAAATCAGCCGTTTTTGCTCGAACATTAAATGCCTCCAAATGGTATTTAATTAACTTCCCGGGGTGAAGAAACCCTTTTTGAGAACTCAGAGTGAGTAAATTGGCCATTTTCATGCACTTTTAACCATTCCATAAATCTTGTGTTTTGGGCCCCTGGAAGCATGAAAATCACTTTAAACATGCTAATTTTAGCTCTAACACTGATGATCCACCTACAAATGTGAACTGACGTTCAAAAATAAAACATTTGAAAACGGACCATTTTCCACATTTCTGAAGCATGAGGTAATGGGGGGGTGTTATCTCTTTTGTCGAAAATCAGCCGTTTTTGCTCGAACATTAAATGCCTCCAAATGGTATTTAATTAACTTCCCGAGCCCCTGGAAGCATGAAAATCACTTTAAACATGCTAATTTTAGCTCTAACACTGATGATCCACCTACAAATGTGAACTGACGTTCAAAAATAAAACATTTGAAAACGGACCATTTTCCACATTTCTGAAGCATGACGTAATGGGGGGGTGTTATCTCTTTTGTTGAAAATCAGCCGTTTTTGCTCGAACATTAAATGCCTCCAAATGGTATTTATTTCACTTCCCGAGCCCCTGGAAGCATGAAAATCACTTTAAACATGCTAATTTTAGCTCTAACACTGATGATCCACCTACAAATGTGAACTGACATTCAAAAATAAAACATTTGAAAACGGACCATTTTCCACATTTCTGAAGCATGACGTAATGGGGGGGTGTTATCTCTTTTGTCGAAAATCAGCCGTTTTTGCTCGAACATTAAATGCCTCCAAATGGTATTTAATTAACTTCCCGGGGTGAAGAAACCCTTTTTGAGAACTCAGAGTGAGTAAATTGGCCATTTTCATGCACTTTTAACCATTCCATAAATCTTGTGTTTTGGGCCCCTGGAAGCATGAAAATCACTTTAAACATGCTAATTTTAGCTCTAACACTGATGATCCACCTACAAATGTGAACTGACGTTCAAAAATAAAACATTTGAAAACGGACCATTTTCCACATTTCTGAAGCATGAGGTAATGGGGGGGTGTTATCTCTTTTGTCGAAAATCAGCCGTTTTTGCTCGAACATTAAATGCCTCCAAATGGTATTTAATTAACTTCCCGAGCCCCTGGAAGCATGAAAATCACTTTAAACATGCTAATTTTAGCTCTAACACTGATGATCCACCTACAAATGTGAACTGACGATCAAAAATAAAACATTTGAAAACGGACCATTTTCCACATTTCTGAAGCATGACGTAATGGGGGGGTGTTATCTCTTTTGTCGAAAATCAGCCGTTTTTGCTCGAACATTAAATGCCTCCAAATGGTATTTAATTAACTTCCCGAGCCCCTGGAAGCATGAAAATCACTTTAAACATGCAAATTTTAGCTCTAACACTGATGATCCACCTACAAATGTGAACTGACGTTCAAAAATAAAACATTTGAAAACGGACCATTTTCCACATTTCTGAAGCATGACGTAATGGGGGGTGTTATCTCTTTTGTTGAAAATCAGCCGTTTTTGCTCGAACATTAAATGCCTCCAAATGGTATTTATTTCACTTCCCGAGCCCCTGGAAGCATGAAAATCACTTTAAACATGCTAATTTTAGCTCTAACACTGATGATCCACCTACAAATGTGAACTGACGTTCAAAAATAAAACATTTGAAAACGGACCATTTTCCACATTTCTGAAGCATGACGTAATGGGGGGGTGTTATCTCTTTTGTCGAAAATCAGCCGTTTTGGCTTGAACATTAAATGCCTCCAAATGGTATTTATTTCACTTCCCGAGCCCCTGGAAGCATGAAAATCACTTTAAACATGCTCATTTTAGCTCTAACACTGATGATCCACCTACAAATGTGAACTGACGTTCAAAAATAAAACATTTTAAAACGGATCATTTTCCACATTTCTGAAGCATGACGTAATGGGGGGGTGTTATCTCTTTTGTCGAAAATCAGCCGTTTTTGCTGGAACATAAAATGCCTCCAAATGGTATTTAATTAACTTCCCGGGGTGAAGAAACCCTTTTTGAGATCTCAGAGTGAGTAAATTGGCCATTTTCATGCACTTTTAACCATTCCATAAATCTTGTGTTTTGGGCCCCTGGAAGCATGAAAATCACTTTAAACATGCTAATTTTAGCTCTAACACTGATGATCCACCTACAAATGTGAATTGACGTTCAAAAATAAAACATTTGAAAAAGGACCATTTTCCACATTTTTGAAGCATGACGTAATGGGGGGCTGTTATCTCTTTTGTCGAAAATCAGCCGTTTTTGCTCGAACATTAAATGCCTCCAAATGGTATTTAATTAACTTCCCGAGCCCCTGGAAGCATGAAAATCACTTTAAACATGCTAATTTTAGCTCTAACACTGATGATCCACCTACAAATGTGAACTGACGTTCAAAAATAAAACATTTGAAAACGGACCATTTTCCACATTTCTGAAGCATGACGTAATGGGGGGGTGTTATCTCTTTTGTCGAAAATCAGCCGTTTTTGCTCGAACATTAAATGCCTCCAAATGGTATTTAATTAACTTCCCGGGCTGAAGAAACCATTTTTGAGAACTCAGAGTGAGTAAATTGGCCATTTTCATGCACTTTTAACCATTCCATAAATCTTGTGTTTTGGGCCCCTGGAAGCATGAAAATCACTTTAAACATGCTAATTTTAGCTCTAACACTGATGATCCACCTACAAATGTGAACTGACGTTCACAAATAAAACATTTGAAAACGGACCATTTTCCACATTTCTGAAGCATGACGTAATGGGGGGGTGTTATCTCTTTTGTCGAAAATCAGCCGTTTTTGCTCGAACATTAAATGCCTCCAAATGGTATTTATTTCACTTCCTGAGCCCCTGGAAGCATGAAAATCACTTTAAACATGCTAATTTTAGCTCTAACACTGATGATCCACCTACAAATGTGAACTGACGTTCAAAAATAAAACATTTGAAAACGGACCATTTTCCACATTTCTGAAGCATGACGTAATGGGGGGGTGTTATCTCTTTTGTCGAAAATCAGCCGTTTTTGCTCGAACATTAAATGCCTCCAAATGGTATTTATTTCACTTCCTGAGCCCCTGGAAGCATGAAAATCACTTTAAACATGCTAATTTTAGCTCTAACACTGATGATCCACCTACAAATGTGAACTGACGTTCAAAAATAAAACATTTGAAAACGGACCATTTTCCACATTTCTGAAGCATGACGTAATGGGGGGGTGTTATCTCTTTTGTCGAAAATCAGCCGTTTTTGCTCGAACATTAAATGCCTCCAAATGGTATTTAATTAACTTCCCGGGGTGAAGAAACCCTTTTTGAGAACTCAGAGTGAGTAAATTGGCCATTTTCATGCACTTTTAACCATTCCATAAATCTTGTGTTTTGGGCCCCTGGAAGCATGAAAATCACTTTAAACATGCTAATTTTAGCTCTAACACTGATGATCCACCTACAAATGTGAACTGACGTTCAAAAATTAAACATTTGAAAACGGACCATTTTCCACATTTCTGAAGCATGACGTAATGGGGGGGTGTTATCTCTTTTGTCGAAAATCAGCCGTTTTTGCTCGAACATTAAATGCCTCCAAATGGTATTTATTTCACTTCCCGAGCCCCTGGAAGCATGAAAATCACTTTAAACATGCTAATTTTAGCTCTAACACTGATGATCCACCTACAAATGTGAACTGACGTTCAAAAATAAAACATTTGAAAACGGACCATTTTCCACATTTCTGAAGCAAGACGTAATGGGGGGTGTTATCTCTTTTGTCGAAAATCAGCCGTTTTTGCTCGAACATTAAATGCCTCCAAATGGTATTTAATTAACTTCCCGGGGTGAAGAAACCCTTTTTGAGAACTCAGAGTGAGTAAATTGGCCATTTTCATGCACTTTTAACCATTCCATAAATCTTGTGTTTTGGGCCCCTGGAAGCATGAAAATCACTTTAAACATGCTAATTTTAGCTCTAACACTGATGATCCACCTACAAATGTGAACTGACGTTCAAAAATAAAACATTTGAAAACGGACCATTTTCCACATTTCTGAAGCATGACGTAATGGGGGGGTGTTATCTCTTTTGTCGAAAATCAGCCGTTTTTGCTCGAACATTAAATGCCTCCAAATGGTATTTAATTAACTTCCCGGGGTGAAGAAACCCTTTTTGAGAACTTAGAGTGAGTAAATTGGCCATTTTCATGCACTTTTAACCATTCCATAAATCTTGTGTTTTGGGCCCCTGGAAGCATGAAAATCACTTTAAACATGCTAATTTTAGCTCTAACATTGATGATCCACCTACAAATGTGAACTGACGTTCAAAAATAAAACATTTGAAAACGGACCATTTTCCACATTTCTGAAGCATGACGTAATGGGGGGGTGTTATCTCTTTTGTCGAAAATCAGCCATTTTTGCTCGAACATTAAATGCCTCCAAATGGTATTTATTTCACTTCCCGAGCCCCTGGAAGCATGAAAATCACTTTAAACATGCTAATTTTAGCTCTAACACTGATGATCCACCTACAAATGTGAACTGACGTTCAAAAATGAAACATTTGAAAACGGACCATTTTCCACATTTCTGAAGCATGACGTAATGGGGGGGTGTTATCTCTTTTGTCAAAAATCAGCCGTTTTTGCTCGAACATTAAATGCCTCCAAATGGTATTTATTTCACTTCCCGAGCCCCTGGAAGCATGAAAATCACTTTAAACATGCTAATTTTAGCTCTAACACTGATGATCCACCTACAAATGTGAACTGACGTTCAAAAATAAAACATTTGAAAACGGACCATTTTCCACATTTCTGAAGCATGACGTAATGGGGGGGGGTGTTATCTCTTTTGTCGAAAATCAGCCGTTTTTGCTCGAACATTAAATGCCTCCAAATGGTATTTATTTCACTTCCCGAGCCCCTGGAAGCATGAAAATCACTTTAAACATGCTAATTTTAGCTCTAACACTGATGATCCACCTACAAATGTGAACTGACGTTCAAAAATAAAACATTTGAAAACGGACCATTTTCCACATTTCTGAAGCATGACGTAATGGGGGGGTGTTATCTCTTTTGTCGAAAATCAGCCGTTTTTGCTCGAACATTAAATGCCTCCAAATGGTATTTAATTAACTTCCCGGGGTGAAGAAACCCTTTTTGAGAACTCAGAGTGAGTAAATTGGCCATTTTCATGCACTTTTAACCATTCCATAAATCTTGTGTTTTGGGCCCCTGGAAGCATGAAAATCACTTTAAACATGCTAATTTTAGCTCTAACACTGATGATCCACCTACAAATGTGAACTGACGTTCAAAAATAAAACATTTGAAAACGGACCATTTTCCACATTTCTGAAGCATGAGGTAATGGGGGGGTGTTATCTCTTTTGTCGAAAATCAGCCGTTTTTGCTCGAACATTAAATGCCTCCAAATGGTATTTAATTAACTTCCCGAGCCCCTGGAAGCATGAAAATCACTTTAAACATGCTAATTTTAGCTCTAACACTGATGATCCACCTACAAATGTGAACTGACGATCAAAAAAAAACATTTGAAAACGGACCATTTTCCACATTTCTGAAGCATGACGTAATGGGGGGTGTTATCTCTTTTGTCGAAAATCAGCCGTTTTTGCTCGAACATTAAATGCCTCCAAATGGTATTTATTTCACTTCCCGAGCCCCTGGAAGCATGAAAATCACTTTAAACATGCTAATTTTAGCTCTAACACTGATGATCCACCTACAAATGTGAACTGACGTTCAAAAATAAAACATTTGAAAACGGACCATTTTCCACATTTCTGAAGCATGACGTAATGGGGGGGTGTTATCTCTTTTGTCGAAAATCAGCCGTTTTTGCTCGAACATTAAATGCCTCCAAATGGTATTTAATTAACTTCCCAGGGTGAAGAAACCCTTTTTGAGAACTCAGAGTGAGTAAATTGGCCATTTTCATGCACTTTTAACCATTCCATAAATCTTGTGTTTTGGGCCCCTGGAAGCATGAAAATCACTTTAAACATGCTAATTTTAGCTCTAACACTGATGATCCACCTACAAATGTGAACTGACGTTCAAAAATAAAACATTTGAAAACGGACCATTTTCCACATTTCTGAAGCATGACGTAATGGGGGGGTGTTATCTCTTTTGTCGAAAATCAGCCGTTTTTGCTCGAACATTAAATGCCTCCAAATGGTATTTAATTAACTTCCCGAGCCCCTGGAAGCATGAAAATCACTTTAAACATGCTAATTTTAGCTCTAACACTGATGATCCACCTACAAATGTGAACTGACGTTCAAAAATAAAACATTTTGAAAACGGACCATTTTCCACATTTCTGAAGCATGACGTAATGGGGGGGTGTTATCTCTTTTGTTGAAAATCAGCCGTTTTTGCTCGAACATTAAATGCCTCCAAATGGTATTTATTTCACTTCCCGAGCCCCTGGAAGCATGAAAATCACTTTAAACATGCTAATTTTAGCTCTAACACTGATGATCCACCTACAAATGTGAACTGACGTTCAAAAATAAAACATTTGAAAACGGACCATTTTCCACATTTCTGAAGCATGACGTAATGGGGGGGTGTTATCTCTTTTGTCGAAAATCAGCCGTTTTTGCTCGAACATTAAATGCCTCCAAATGGTATTTAATTAACTTCCCGGGGTGAAGAAACCCTTTTTGAGAACTCAGAGTGAGTAAATTGGCCATTTTCATGCACTTTTAACCATTCCATAAATCTTGTGTTTTGGGCCCCTGGAAGCATGAAAATCACTTTAAACATGCTAATTTTAGCTCTAACACTGATGATCCACCTACAAATGTGAACTGACGTTCAAAAATAAAACATTTGAAAACGGACCATTTTCCACATTTCTGAAGCATGAGGTAATGGGGGGGTGTTATCTCTTTTGTCGAAAATCAGCCGTTTTTGCTCGAACATTAAATGCCTCCAAATGGTATTTAATTAACTTCCCGAGCCCCTGGAAGCATGAAAATCACTTTAAACATGCTAATTTTAGCTCTAACACTGATGATCCACCTACAAATGTGAACTGACGATCAAAAATAAAACATTTGAAAACGGACCATTTTCCACATTTCTGAAGCATGACGTAATGGGGGGGTGTTATCTCTTTTGTCGAAAATCAGCCGTTTTTGCTCGAACATTAAATGCCTCCAAATGGTATTTATTTCACTTCCCGAGCCCCTGGAAGCATGAAAATCACTTTAAACATGCTAATTTTAGCTCTAACACTGATGATCCACCTACAAATGTGAACTGACGTTCAAAAATAAAACATTTGAAAACGGACCATTTTCCACATTTCTGAAGCATGACGTAATGGGGGGGTGTTATCTCTTTTGTCGAAAATCAGCCGTTTTTGCTCGAACATTAAATGCCTCCAAATGGTATTTAATTAACTTCCCAGGGTGAAGAAACCCTTTTTGAGAACTCAGAGTGAGTAAATTGGCCATTTTCATGCACTTTTAACCATTCCATAAATCTTGTGTTTTGGGCCCCTGGAAGCATGAAAATCACTTTAAACATGCTAATTTTAGCTCTAACACTGATGATCCACCTACAAATGTGAACTGACGTTCAAAAATAAAACATTTGAAAACGGACCATTTTCCACATTTCTGAAGCATGACGTAATGGGGGGGTGTTATCTCTTTTGTCGAAAATCAGCCGTTTTTGCTCGAACATTAAATGCCTCCAAATGGTATTTAATTAACTTCCCGAGCCCCTGGAAGCATGAAAATCACTTTAAACATGCTAATTTTAGCTCTAACACTGATGATCCACCTACAAATGTGAACTGACGTTCAAAAATAAAACATTTGAAAACGGACCATTTTCCACATTTCTGAAGCATGACGTAATGGGGGGGTGTTATCTCTTTTGTTGAAAATCAGCCGTTTTTGCTCGAACATTAAATGCCTCCAAATGGTATTTATTTCACTTCCCGAGCCCCTGGAAGCATGAAAATCACTTTAAACATGCTAATTTTAGCTCTAACACTGATGATCCACCTACAAATGTGAACTGACGTTCAAAAATAAAACATTTGAAAACGGACCATTTTCCACATTTCTGAAGCATGACGTAATGGGGGGTGTTATCTCTTTTGTCGAAAATCAGCCGTTTTTGCTCGAACATTAAATGCCTCCAAATGGTATTTAATTAACTTCCCGGGGTGAAGAAACCCTTTTTGAGAACTCAGAGTGAGTAAATTGGCCATTTTCATGCACTTTTAACCATTCCATAAATCTTGTGTTTTGGGCCCCTGGAAGCATGAAAATCACTTTAAACATGCTAATTTTAGCTCTAACACTGATGATCCACCTACAAATGTGAACTGACGTTCAAAAATAAAACATTTGAAAACGGACCATTTTCCACATTTCTGAAGCATGACGTAATGGGGGGGTGTTATCTCTTTTGTCGAAAATCAGCCGTTTTTGCTCGAACATTAAATGCCTCCAAATGGTATTTAATTAACTTCCCGAGCCCCTGGAAGCATGAAAATCACTTTAAACATGCTAATTTTAGCTCTAACACTGATGATCCACCTACAAATGTGAACTGACGTTCAAAAATAAAACATTTTGAAAACGGACCATTTTCCACATTTCTGAAGCATGACGTAATGGGGGGGTGTTATCTCTTTTGTTGAAAATCAGCCGTTTTTGCTCGAACATTAAATGCCTCCAAATGGTATTTATTTCACTTCCCGAGCCCCTGGAAGCATGAAAATCACTTTAAACATGCTAATTTTAGCTCTAACACTGATGATCCACCTACAAATGTGAACTGACGTTCAAAAATAAAACATTTGAAAACGGACCATTTTCCACATTTCTGAAGCATGACGTAATGGGGGGGTGTTATCTCTTTTGTCGAAAATCAGCCGTTTTTGCTCGAACATTAAATGCCTCCAAATGGTATTTAATTAACTTCCCGGGGTGAAGAAACCCTTTTTGAGAACTCAGAGTGAGTAAATTGGCCATTTTCATGCACTTTTAACCATTCCATAAATCTTGTGTTTTGGGCCCCTGGAAGCATGAAAATCACTTTAAACATGCTAATTTTAGCTCTAACACTGATGATCCACCTACAAATGTGAACTGACGTTCAAAAATAAAACATTTGAAAACGGACCATTTTCCACATTTCTGAAGCATGAGGTAATGGGGGGGTGTTATCTCTTTTGTCGAAAATCAGCCGTTTTTGCTCGAACATTAAATGCCTCCAAATGGTATTTAATTAACTTCCCGAGCCCCTGGAAGCATGAAAATCACTTTAAACATGCTAATTTTAGCTCTAACACTGATGATCCACCTACAAATGTGAACTGACGATCAAAAATAAAACATTTGAAAACGGACCATTTTCCACATTTCTGAAGCATGACGTAATGGGGGGGTGTTATCTCTTTTGTCGAAAATCAGCCGTTTTTGCTCGAACATTAAATGCCTCCAAATGGTATTTATTTCACTTCCCGAGCCCCTGGAAGCATGAAAATCACTTTAAACATGCTAATTTTAGCTCTAACACTGATGATCCACCTACAAATGTGAACTGACGTTCAAAAATAAAACATTTGAAAACGGACCATTTTCCACATTTCTGAAGCATGACGTAATGGGGGGGTGTTATCTCTTTTGTCGAAAATCAGCCGTTTTTGCTCGAACATTAAATGCCTCCAAATGGTATTTAATTAACTTCCCAGGGTGAAGAAACCCTTTTTGAGAACTCAGAGTGAGTAAATTGGCCATTTTCATGCACTTTTAACCATTCCATAAATCTTGTGTTTTGGGCCCCTGGAAGCATGAAAATCACTTTAAACATGCTAATTTTAGCTCTAACACTGATGATCCACCTACAAATGTGAACTGACGTTCAAAAATAAAACATTTGAAAACGGACCATTTTCCACATTTCTGAAGCATGACGTAATGGGGGGGTGTTATCTCTTTTGTCGAAAATCAGCCGTTTTTGCTCGAACATTAAATGCCTCCAAATGGTATTTAATTAACTTCCCGAGCCCCTGGAAGCATGAAAATCACTTTAAACATGCTAATTTTAGCTCTAACACTGATGATCCACCTACAAATGTGAACTGACGTTCAAAAATAAAACATTTGAAAACGGACCATTTTCCACATTTCTGAAGCATGACGTAATGGGGGGGTGTTATCTCTTTTGTTGAAAATCAGCCGTTTTTGCTCGAACATTAAATGCCTCCAAATGGTATTTATTTCACTTCCCGAGCCCCTGGAAGCATGAAAATCACTTTAAACATGCTAATTTTAGCTCTAACACTGATGATCCACCTACAAATGTGAACTGACGTTCAAAAATAAAACATTTGAAAACGGACCATTTTCCACATTTCTGAAGCATGACGTAATGGGGGGTATTATCTCTTTTGTCGAAAATCAGCCGTTTTTGCTCGAACATTAAATGCCTCCAAATGGTATTTAATTAACTTCCCGGGGTGAAGAAACCCTTTTTGAGAACTCAGAGTGAGTAAATTGGCCATTTTCATGCACTTTTAACCATTCCATAAATCTTGTGTTTTGGGCCCCTGGAAGCATGAAAATCACTTTAAACATGCTAATTTTAGCTCTAACACTGATGATCCACCTACAAATGTGAACTGACGTTCAAAAATAAAACATTCGAAAACGGACCATTTTCCACATTTCTGAAGCATGACGTAATGGGGGGGTGTTATCTCTTTTGTCGAAAATCAGCCGTTTTTGCTCGAACATTAAATGCCTCCAAATGGTATTTAATTAACTTCCCGGGGTGAAGAAACCCTTTTTGAGAACTTAGAGTGAGTAAATTGGCCATTTTCATGCACTTTTAACCATTCCATAAATCTTGTGTTTTGGGCCCCTGGAAGCATGAAAATCACTTTAAACATGCTAATTTTAGCTCTAACATTGATGATCCACCTACAAATGTGAACTGACGTTCAAAAATAAAACATTTGAAAACGGACCATTTTCCACATTTCTGAAGCATGACGTAATGGGGGGGTGTTATCTCTTTTGTCGAAAATCAGCCATTTTTGCTCGAACATTAAATGCCTCCAAATGGTATTTATTTCACTTCCCGAGCCCCTGGAAGCATGAAAATCACTTTAAACATGCTAATTTTAGCTCTAACACTGATGATCCACCTACAAATGTGAACTGACGTTCAAAAATGAAACATTTGAAAACGGACCATTTTCCACATTTCTGAAGCATGACGTAATGGGGGGGTGTTATCTCTTTTGTCAAAAATCAGCCGTTTTTGCTCGAACATTAAATGCCTCCAAATGGTATTTATTTCACTTCCCGAGCCCCTGGAAGCATGAAAATCACTTTAAACATGCTAATTTTAGCTCTAACACTGATGATCCACCTACAAATGTGAACTGACGTTCAAAAATAAAACATTTGAAAACGGACCATTTTCCACATTTCTGAAGCATGACGTAATGGGGGGGGGTGTTATCTCTTTTGTCGAAAATCAGCCGTTTTTGCTTGAACATTAAATGCCTCCAAATGGTATTTATTTCACTTCCCGGGCCCCTGGAAGCATGAAAATCACTTTAAACATGCTCATTTTAGCTCTAACACTGATGATCCACCTACAAATGTGAACTGACGTTCAAAAATAAAACATTTGAAAACGGACCATTTTCCACATTTCTGAAGCATGACGTAATGGGGGGGTGTTATCTCTTTTGTCGAAAATCAGCCGTTTTTGCTCGAACATTAAATGCCTCCAAATGGTATTTAATTAACTTCCCGGGGTGAAGAAACCCTTTTTGAGAACTCAGAGTGAGTAAATTGGCCATTTTCATGCACTTTTAACCATTCCATAAATCTTGTGTTTTGGGCCCCTGGAAGCATGAAAATCACTTTAAACATGCTAATTTTAGCTCTAACACTGATGATCCACCTACAAATGTGAACTGACGTTCAAAAATAAAACATTTGAAAACGGACCATTTTCCACATTTCTGAAGCATGAGGTAATGGGGGGGTGTTATCTCTTTTGTCGAAAATCAGCCGTTTTTGCTCGAACATTAAATGCCTCCAAATGGTATTTAATTAACTTCCCGAGCCCCTGGAAGCATGAAAATCACTTTAAACATGCTAATTTTAGCTCTAACACTGATGATCCACCTACAAATGTGAACTGACGTTCAAAAATAAAACATTTGAAAACGGACCATTTTCCACATTTCTGAAGCATGACGTAATGGGGGGGTGTTATCTCTTTTGTCGAAAATCAGCCGTTTTTGCTCGAACATTAAATGCCTCCAAATGGTATTTATTTCACTTCCCGAGCCCCTGGAAGCATGAAAATCACTTTAAACATGCTAATTTTAGCTCTAACACTGATGATCCACCTACAAATGTGAACTGACGTTCAAAAATAAAACATTTGAAAACGGACCATTTTCCACATTTCTGAAGCATGACGTAATGGGGGGGTGTTATCTCTTTTGTCGAAAATCAGCCGTTTTTGCTCGAACATTAAATGCCTCCAAATGGTATTTAATTATCTTCCCGGGGTGAAGAAACCCTTTTTGAGAACTCAGAGTGAGTAAATTGGCCATTTTCATGCACTTTTAACCATTCCATAAATCTTGTGTTTTGGGCCCCTGGAAGCATGAAAATCACTTTAAACATGCTAATTTTAGCTCTAACACTGATGATCCACCTACAAATGTGAACTGACGTTCAAAAATAAAACATTTGAAAACGGACCATTTTCCACATTTCTGAAGCATGAGGTAATGGGGGGGTGTTATCTCTTTTGTCGAAAATCAGCCGTTTTTGCTCGAACATTAAATGCCTCCAAATGGTATTTAATTAACTTCCCGAGCCCCTGGAAGCATGAAAATCACTTTAAACATGCTAATTTTAGCTCTAACACTGATGATCCACCTACAAATGTGAACTGACGATCAAAAATAAAACATTTGAAAACGGACCATTTTCCACATTTCTGAAGCATGACGTAATGGGGGGGTGTTATCTCTTTTGTCGAAAATCAGCCGTTTTTGCTCGAACATTAAATGCCTCCAAATGGTATTTATTTCACTTCCCGAGCCCCTGGAAGCATGAAAATCACTTTAAACATGCTAATTTTAGCTCTAACACTGATGATCCACCTACAAATGTGAACTGACGTTCAAAAATAAAACATTTGAAAACGGACCATTTTCCACATTTCTGAAGCATGACGTAATGGGGGGGGTGTTATCTCTTTTGTCGAAAATCAGCCGTTTTTGCTCGAACATTAAATGCCTCCAAATGGTATTTAATTAACTTCCCAGGGTGAAGAAACCCTTTTTGAGAACTCAGAGTGAGTAAATTGGCCATTTTCATGCACTTTTAACCATTCCATAAATCTTGTGTTTTGGGCCCCTGGAAGCATGAAAATCACTTTAAACATGCTAATTTTAGCTCTAACACTGATGATCCACCTACAAATGTGAACTGACGTTCAAAAATAAAACATTTGAAAACGGACCATTTTCCACATTTCTGAAGCATGACGTAATGGGGGGGTGTTATCTCTTTTGTTGAAAATCAGCCGTTTTTGCTCGAACATTAAATGCCTCCAAATGGTATTTAATTAACTTCCCGAGCCCCTGGAAGCATGAAAATCACTTTAAACATGCTAATTTTAGCTCTAACACTGATGATCCACCTACAAATGTGAACTGACGTTCAAAAATAAAACATTTGAAAACGGACCATTTTCCACATTTCTGAAGCATGACGTAATGGGGGGGTGTTATCTCTTTTGTTGAAAATCAGCCGTTTTTGCTCGAACATTAAATGCCTCCAAATGGTATTTATTTCACTTCCCGAGCCCCTGGAAGCATGAAAATCACTTTAAACATGCTAATTTTAGCTCTAACACTGATGATCCACCTACAAATGTGAACTGACGTTCAAAAATAAAACATTTGAAAACGGACCATTTTCCACATTTCTGAAGCATGACGTAATGGGGGGGTGTTATCTCTTTTGTCGAAAATCAGCCGTTTTTGCTCGAACATTAAATGCCTCCAAATGGCATTTAATTAACTTCCCGGGGTGAAGAAACCCTTTTTGAGAACTCAGAGTGAGTAAATTGGCCATTTTCATGCACTTTTAACCATTCCATAAATCTTGTGTTTTGGGCCCCTGGAAGCATGAAAATCACTTTAAACATGCTAATTTTAGCTCTAACACTGATGATCCACCTACAAATGTGAACTGACGTTCAAAAATAAAACATTTGAAAACGGACCATTTTCCACATTTCTGAAGCATGAGGTAATGGGGGGGTGTTATCTCTTTTGTCGAAAATCAGCCGTTTTTGCTCGAACATTAAATGCCTCCAAATGGTATTTAATTAACTTCCCGAGCCCCTGGAAGCATGAAAATCACTTTAAACATGCTAATTTTAGCTCTAACACTGATGATCCACCTACAAATGTGAACTGACGATCAAAAATAAAACATTTGAAAACGGACCATTTTCCACATTTCTGAAGCATGACGTAATGGGGGGGTGTTATCTCTTTTGTCGAAAATCAGCCGTTTTTGCTCGAACATTAAATGCCTCCAAATGGTATTTATTTCACTTCCCGAGCCCCTGGAAGCATGAAAATCAATTTAAACATGCTAATTTTAGCTCTAACACTGATGATCCACCTACAAATGTGAACTGACGTTCAAAAATAAAACATTTGAAAACGGACCATTTTCCACATTTCTGAAGCATGACGTAATGGGGGGGTGTTATCTCTTTTGTCTTAAATCAGCCGTTTTTGCTCGAACATTAAATGCCTCCAAATGGTATTTAATGAACTTCCCAGGGTGAAGAAACCCTTTTTGAGAACTCAGAGTGAGTAAATTGGCCATTTTCATGCACTTTTAACCATTCCATAAATCTTGTGTTTTGGGTTCCTGGAAGCATGAAAATCACTTTAAACATGCTAATTTTAGCTCTAACACTGATGATCCACCTACAAATGTGAACTGACGTTCAAAAATAAAACATTTGAAAACGGACCATTTTCCACATTTCTGAAGCATGACGTAATGGGGGGGTGTTATCTCTTTTGTCGAAAATCAGCCGTTTTTGCTCGAACATTAAATGCCTCCAAATGGTATTTAATTAACTTCCCGAGCCCCTGGAAGCATGAAAATCACTTTAAACATGCAAATTTTAGCTCTAACACTGATGATCCACCTACAAATGTGAACTGACGTTCAAAAATAAAACATTTGAAAACGGACCATTTTCCACATTTCTGAAGCATGACGTAATGGGGGGGTGTTATCTCTTTTGTTGAAAATCAGCCGTTTTTGCTCGAACATTAAATGCCTCCAAATGGTATTTATTTCACTTCCCGAGCCCCTGGAAGCATGAAAATCACTTTAAACATGCTACTTTTAGCTCTAACACTGATGATCCACCTACAAATGTGAACTGACGTTCAAAAATAAAACATTTGAAAACGGACCATTTTCCACATTTCTGAAGCATGACGTAATGGGGGGGTGTTATCTCTTTTGTCGAAAATCAGCCGTTTTTGCTCGAACATTAAATGCCTCCAAATGGTATTTAATTAACTTCCCGGGGTGAAGAAACCCTTTTTGAGAACTCAGAGTGAGTAAATTGGCCATTTTCATGCACTTTTAACCATTCCATAAATCTTGTGTTTTGGGCCCCTGGAAGCATGAAAATCACTTTAAACATGCTAATTTTAGCTCTAACACTGATGATCCACCTACAAATGTGAACTGACGTTCAAAAATAAAACATTTGAAAACGGACCATTTTCCACATTTCTGAAGCATGACGTAATGGGGGGGTGTTATCTCTTTTGTCGAAAATCAGCCATTTTTGCTCGAACATTAAATGCCTCCAAATGGTATTTATTTCACTTCCCGAGCCCCTGGAAGCATGAAAATCACTTTAAACATGCTAATTTTAGCTCTAACACTGATGATCCACCTACAAATGTGAACTGACGTTCAAAAATGAAACATTTGAAAACGGACCATTTTCCACATTTCTGAAGCATGACGTAATGGGGGGGTGTTATCTCTTTTGTCAAAAATCAGCCGTTTTTGCTCGAACATTAAATGCCTCCAAATGGTATTTATTTCACTTCCCGAGCCCCTGGAAGCATGAAAATCACTTTAAACATGCTAATTTTAGCTCTAACACTGATGATCCACCTACAAATGTGAACTGACGTTCAAAAATAAAACATTTGAAAACGGACCATTTTCCACATTTCTGAAGCATGACGTAATGGGGGGGTGTTATCTCTTTTGTCGAAAATCAGCCGTTTTTGCTTGAACATTAAATGCCTCCAAATGGTATTTATTTCACTTCCCGAGCCCGTGGAAGCATGAAAATCACTTTAAACATGCTCATTTTAGCTCTAACACTGATGATCCACCTACAAATGTGAACTGACGTTCAAAAATAAAACATTTGAAAACGGACCATTTTCCACATTTCTGAAGCATGACGTAATGGGGGGTGTTATCTCTTTTGTCGAAAATCAGCCGTTTTTGCTCGAACATTAAATGCCTCCAAATGGTATTTAATTAACTTCCCGGGGTGAAGAAACCCTTTTTGAGAACTCAGAGTGAGTAAATTGGCCATTTTCATGCACTTTTAACCATTCCATAAATCTTGTGTTTTGGGCCCCTGGAAGCATGAAAATCACTTTAAACATGCTAATTTTAGCTCTAACACTGATGATCCACCTACAAATGTGAACTGACGTTCAAAAATAAAACATTTGAAAACGGACCATTTTCCACATTTCTGAAGCATGACGTAATGGGGGGGTGTTATCTCTTTTGTCGAAAATCAGCCATTTTTGCTCGAACATTAAATGCCTCCAAATGGTATTTATTTCACTTCCCGAGCCCCTGGAAGCATGAAAATCACTTTAAACATGCTAATTTTAGCTCTAACACTGATGATCCACCTACAAATGTGAACTGACGTTCAAAAATGAAACATTTGAAAACGGACCATTTTCCACATTTCTGAAGCATGACGTAATGGGGGGGTGTTATCTCTTTTGTCAAAAATCAGCCGTTTTTGCTCGAACATTAAATGCCTCCAAATGGTATTTATTTCACTTCCCGAGCCCCTGGAAGCATGAAAATCACTTTAAACATGCTAATTTTAGCTCTAACACTGATGATCCACCTACAAATGTGAACTGACGTTCAAAAATAAAACATTTGAAAACGGACCATTTTCCACATTTCTGAAGCATGACGTAATGGGGGGGTGTTATCTCTTTTGTCGAAAATCAGCCGTTTTTGCTTGAACATTAAATGCCTCCAAATGGTATTTATTTCACTTCCCGAGCCCCTGGAAGCATGAAAATCACTTTAAACATGCTCATTTTAGCTCTAACACTGATGATCCACCTACAAATGTGAACTGACGTTCAAAAATAAAACATTTGAAAACGGACCATTTTCCACATTTCTGAAGCATGACGTAATGGGGGGGTGTTATCTCTTTTGTCGAAAATCAGCCGTTTTTGCTCGAACATTAAATGCCTCCAAATGGTATTTAATTAACTTCCCGGGGTGAAGAAACCCTTTTTGAGAACTCAGAGTGAGTAAATTGGCCATTTTCATGCACTTTTAACCATTCCATAAATCTTGTGTTTTGGGCCCCTGGAAGCATGAAAATCACTTTAAACATGCTAATTTTAGCTCTAACACTGATGATCCACCTACAAATGTGAACTGACGTTCAAAAATAAAACATTTGAAAACGGACCATTTTCCACATTTCTGAAGCATGAGGTAATGGGGGGGTGTTATCTCTTTTGTCGAAAATCAGCCGTTTTTGCTCGAACATTAAATGCCTCCAAATGGTATTTAATTAACTTCCCGAGCCCCTGGAAGCATGAAAATCACTTTAAACATGCTAATTTTAGCTCTAACACTGATGATCCACCTACAAATGTGAACTGACGTTCAAAAATAAAACATTTGAAAACGGACCATTTTCCACATTTCTGAAGCATGACGTAATGGGGGGGTGTTATCTCTTTTGTCGAAAATCAGCCGTTTTTGCTCGAACATTAAATGCCTCCAAATGGTATTTATTTCACTTCCCGAGCCCCTGGAAGCATGAAAATCACTTTAAACATGCTAATTTTAGCTCTAACACTGATGATCCACCTACAAATGTGAACTGACGTTCAAAAATAAAACATTTGAAAACGGACCATTTTCCACATTTCTGAAGCATGACGTAATGGGGGGGTGTTATCTCTTTTGTCGAAAATCAGCCGTTTTTGCTCGAACATTAAATGCCTCCAAATGGTATTTAATTAACTTCCCGGGGTGAAGAAACCCTTTTTGAGAACTCAGAGTGAGTAAATTGGCCATTTTCATGCACTTTTAACCATTCCATAAATCTTGTGTTTTGGGCCCCTGGAAGCATGAAAATCACTTTAAACATGCTAATTTTAGCTCTAACACTGATGATCCACCTACAAATGTGAACTGACGTTCAAAAATAAAACATTTGAAAACGGACCATTTTCCACATTTCTGAAGCATGAGGTAATGGGGGGGTGTTATCTCTTTTGTCGAAAATCAGCCGTTTTTGCTCGAACATTAAATGCCTCCAAATGGTATTTAATTAACTTCCCGAGCCCCTGGAAGCATGAAAATCACTTTAAACATGCTAATTTTAGCTCTAACACTGATGATCCACCTACAAATGTGAACTGACGATCAAAAATAAAACATTTGAAAACGGACCATTTTCCACATTTCTGAAGCATGACGTAATGGGGGGGTGTTATCTCTTTTGTCGAAAATCAGCCGTTTTTGCTCGAACATTAAATGCCTCCAAATGGTATTTATTTCACTTCCCGAGCCCCTGGAAGCATGAAAATCACTTTAAACATGCTAATTTTAGCTCTAACACTGATGATCCACCTACAAATGTGAACTGACGTTCAAAAATAAAACATTTGAAAACGGACCATTTTCCACATTTCTGAAGCATGACGTAATGGGGGGGTGTTATCTCTTTTGTCGAAAATCAGCCGTTTTTGCTCGAACATTAAATGCCTCCAAATGGTATTTAATTAACTTCCCAGGGTGAAGAAACCCTTTTTGAGAACTCAGAGTGAGTAAATTGGCCATTTTCATGCACTTTTAACCATTCCATAAATCTTGTGTTTTGGGCCCCTGGAAGCATGAAAATCACTTTAAACATGCTAATTTTAGCTCTAACACTGATGATCCACCTACAAATGTGAACTGACGTTCAAAAATAAAACATTTGAAAACGGACCATTTTCCACATTTCTGAAGCATGACGTAATGGGGGGGTGTTATCTCTTTTGTCGAAAATCAGCCGTTTTTGCTCGAACATTAAATGCCTCTCAATGGTATTTAATTAACTTCCCGAGCCCCTGGAAGCATGAAAATCACTTTAAACATGCTAATTTTAGCTCTAACACTGATGATCCACCTACAAATGTGAACTGACGTTCAAAAATAAAACATTTGAAAACGGACCATTTTCCACATTTCTGAAGCATGACGTAATGGGGGGGTGTTATCTCTTTTGTTGAAAATCAGCCGTTTTTGCTCGAACATTAAATGCCTCCAAATGGTATTTATTTCACTTCCCGAGCCCCTGGAAGCATGAAAATCACTTTAAACATGCTAATTTTAGCTCTAACACTGATGATCCACCTACAAATGTGAACTGACGTTCAAAAATAAAACATTTGAAAACGGACCATTTTCCACATTTCTGAAGCATGACGTAATGGGGGGGTGTTATCTCTTTTGTCGAAAATCAGCCGTTTTTGCTCGAACATTAAATGCCTCCTAAATGGTATTTAATTAACTTCCCGGGGTGAAGAAACCCTTTTTGAGAACTCAGAGTGAGTAAATTGGCCATTTTCATGCACTTTTAACCATTCCATAAATCTTGTGTTTTGGGCCCCTGGAAGCATGAAAATCACTTTAAACATGCTAATTTTAGCTCTAACACTGATGATCCACCTACAAATGTGAACTGACGTTCAAAAATAAAACATTTGAAAACTGACCATTTTCCACATTTCTGAAGCATGAGGTAATGGGGGGGTGTTATCTCTTTTGTCGAAAATCAGCCGTTTTTGCTCGAACATTAAATGCCTCCAAATGGTATTTAATTAACTTCCCGAGCCCCTGGAAGCATGAAAATCACTTTAAACATGCTAATTTTAGCTCTAACACTGATGATCCACCTACAAATGTGAACTGACGATCAAAAATAAAACATTTGAAAACGGACCATTTTCCACATTTCTGAAGCATGACGTAATGGGGGGGTGTTATCTCTTTTGTCGAAAATCAGCCGTTTTTGCTCGAACATTAAATGCCTCCAAATGGTATTTATTTCACTTCCCGAGCCCCTGGAAGCATGAAAATCACTTTAAACATGCTAATTTTAGCTCTAACACTGATGATCCACCTACAAATGTGAACTGACGTTCAAAAATAAAACATTTGAAAACGGACCATTTTCCACATTTCTGAAGCATGACGTAATGGGGGGGTGTTATCTCTTTTGTCGAAAATCAGCCGTTTTTGCTCGAACATTAAATGCCTCCAAATGGTATTTAATTAACTTCCCAGGGTGAAGAAACCCTTTTTGAGAACTCAGAGTGAGTAAATTGGCCATTTTCATGCACTTTTAACCATTCCATAAATCTTGTGTTTTGGGCCCCTGGAAGCATGAAAATCACTTTAAACATGCTAATTTTAGCTCTAACACTGATGATCCACCTACAAATGTGAACTGACGTTCAAAAATAAAACATTTGAAAACGGACCATTTTCCACATTTCTGAAGCATGACGTAATGGGGGGGTGTTATCTCTTTTGTCGAAAATCAGCTGTTTTTGCTCGAACATTAAATGCCTCCAAATGGTATTTAATTAACTTCCCGAGCCCCTGGAAGCATGAAAATCACTTTAAACATGCTAATTTTAGCTCTAACACTGATGATCCACCTACAAATGTGAACTGACGTTCAAAAATAAAACATTTGAAAACGGACCATTTTCCACATTTCTGAAGCATGACGTAATGGGGGGGTGTTATCTCTTTTGTTGAAAATCAGCCGTTTTTGCTCGAACATTAAATGCCTCCAAATGGTATTTATTTCACTTCCCGAGCCCCTGGAAGCATGAAAATCACTTTAAACATGCTAATTTTAGCTCTAACACTGATGATCCACCTACAAATGTGAACTGACGTTCAAAAATAAAACATTTGAAAACGGACCATTTTCCACATTTCTGAAGCATGACGTAATGGGGGGGTGTTATCTCTTTTGTCGAAAATCAGCCGTTTTTGCTCGAACATTAAATGCCTCCAAATGGTATTTAATTAACTTCCCGGGGTGAAGAAACCCTTTTTGAGAACTCAGAGTGAGTAAATTGGCCATTTTCATGCACTTTTAACCATTCCATAAATCTTGTGTTTTGGGCCCCTGGAAGCATGAAAATCACTTTAAACATGCTAATTTTAGCTCTAACACTGATGATCCACCTACAAATGTGAACTGACGTTCAAAAATAAAACATTTGAAAACGGACCATTTTCCACATTTCTGAAGCATGAGGTAATGGGGGGGTGTTATCTCTTTTGTCGAAAATCAGCCGTTTTTGCTCGAACATTAAATGCCTCCAAATGGTATTTAATTAACTTCCCGAGCCCCTGGAAGCATGAAAATCACTTTAAACATGCTAATTTTAGCTCTAACACTGATGATCCACCTACAAATGTGAACTGACGTTCAAAAATAAAACATTTGAAAACGGACCATTTTTCACATTTCTGAAGCATGACGTAATGGGGGGGTGTTATCTCTTTTGTCGAAAATCAGCCGTTTTTGCTCGAACATTAAATGCCTCCAAATGGTATTTATTTCACTTCCCGAGCCCCTGGAAGCATGAAAATCACTTTAAACATGCTAATTTTAGCTCTAACACTGATGATCCACCTACAAATGTGAACTGACGTTCAAAAATAAAACATTTGAAAACGGAGCATTTTCCACATTTCTGAAGCATGACGTAATGGGGGGGTGTTATCTCTTTTGTCGAAAATCAGCCGTTTTTGCTCGAACATTAAATGCCTCCAAATGGTATTTAATTATCTTCCCGGGGTGAAGAAACCCTTTTTGAGAACTCAGAGTGAGTAAATTGGCCATTTTCATGCACTTTTAACCATTCCATAAATCTTGTGTTTTGGGCCCCTGGAAGCATGAAAATCACTTTAAACATGCTAATTTTAGCTCTAACACTGATGATCCACCTACAAATGTGAACTGACGTTCAAAAATAAAACATTTGAAAACGGACCATTTTCCACATTTCTGAAGCATGAGGTAATGGGGGGGTGTTATCTCTTTTGTCGAAAATCAGCCGTTTTTGCTCGAACATTAAATGCCTCCAAATGGTATTTAATTAACTTCCCGAGCCCCTGGAAGCATGAAAATCACTTTAAACATGCTAATTTTAGCTCTAACACTGATGATCCACCTACAAATGTGAACTGACGATCAAAAATAAAACATTTGAAAACGGACCATTTTCCACATTTCTGAAGCATGACGTAATGGGGGGGTGTTATCTCTTTTGTCGAAAATCAGCCGTTTTTGCTCGAACATTAAATGCCTCCAAATGGTATTTATTTCACTTCCCGAGCCCCTGGAAGCATGAAAATCACTTTAAACATGCTAATTTTAGCTCTAACACTGATGATCCACCTACAAATGTGAACTGACGTTCAAAAATAAAACATTTGAAAACGGACCATTTTCCACATTTCTGAAGCATGACGTAATGGGGGGGGTGTTATCTCTTTTGTCGAAAATCAGCCGTTTTTGCTCGAACATTAAATGCCTCCAAATGGTATTTAATTAACTTCCCAGGGTGAAGAAACCCTTTTTGAGAACTCAGAGTGAGTAAATTGGCCATTTTCATGCACTTTTAACCATTCCATAAATCTTGTGTTTTGGGCCCCTGGAAGCATGAAAATCACTTTAAACATGCTAATTTTAGCTCTAACACTGATGATCCACCTACAAATATGAACTGACGTTCAAAAATAAAACATTTGAAAACGGACCATTTTCCACATTTCTGAAGCATGACGTAATGGGGGGGTGTTATCTCTTTTGTCGAAAATCAGCCGTTTTTGCTCGAACATTAAATGCCTCCAAATGGTATTTAATTAACTTCCCGAGCCCCTGGAAGCATGAAAATCACTTTAAACATGCTAATTTTAGCTCTAACACTGATGATCCACCTACAAATGTGAACTGACGTTCAAAAATAAAACATTTGAAAACGGACCATTTTCCACATTTCTGAAGCATGACGTAATGGGGGGGTGTTATCTCTTTTGTTGAAAATCAGCCGTTTTTGCTCGAACATTAAATGCCTCCAAATGGTATTTATTTCACTTCCCGAGCCCCTGGAAGCATGAAAATCACTTTAAACATGCTAATTTTAGCTCTAACACTGATGATCCACCTACAAATGTGAACTGACGTTCAAAAATAAAACATTTGAAAACGGACCATTTTCCACATTTCTGAAGCATGACGTAATGGGGGGGGTGTTATCTCTTTTGTCGAAAATCAGCCGTTTTTGCTCGAACATTAAATGCCTCCAAATGGCATTTAATTAACTTCCCGGGGTGAAGAAACCCTTTTTGAGAACTCAGAGTGAGTAAATTGGCCATTTTCATGCACTTTTAACCATTCCATAAATCTTGTGTTTTGGGCCCCTGGAAGCATGAAAATCACTTTAAACATGCTAATTTTAGCTCTAACACTGATGATCCACCTACAAATGTGAACTGACGTTCAAAAATAAAACATTTGAAAACGGACCATTTTCCACATTTCTGAAGCATGAGGTAATGGGGGGGTGTTATCTCTTTTGTCGAAAATCAGCCGTTTTTGCTCGAACATTAAATGCCTCCAAATGGTATTTAATTAACTTCCCGAGCCCCTGGAAGCATGAAAATCACTTTAAACATGCTAATTTTAGCTCTAACACTGATGATCCACCTACAAATGTGAACTGACGATCAAAAATAAAACATTTGAAAACGGACCATTTTCCACATTTCTGAAGCATGACGTAATGGGGGGGTGTTATCTCTTTTGTCGAAAATCAGCCGTTTTTGCTCGAACATTAAATGCCTCCAAATGGTATTTATTTCACTTCCCGAGCCCCTGGAAGCATGAAAATCAATTTAAACATGCTAATTTTAGCTCTAACACTGATGATCCACCTACAAATGTGAACTGACGTTCAAAAATAAAACATTTGAAAACGGACCATTTTCCACATTTCAGAAGCATGACGTAATGGGGGGGTGTTATCTCTTTTGTCGAAAATCAGCCGTTTTTGCTCGAACATTAAATGCCTCCAAATGGTATTTAATGAACTTCCCAGGGTGAAGAAACCCTTTTTGAGAACTCAGAGTGAGTAAATTGGCCATTTTCATGCACTTTTAACCATTCCATAAATCTTGTGTTTTGGGTTCCTGGAAGCATGAAAATCACTTTAAACATGCTAATTTTAGCTCTAACACTGATGATCCACCTACAAATGTGAACTGACGTTCAAAAATAAAACATTTGAAAACGGACCATTTTCCACATTTCTGAAGCATGACGTAATGGGGGGGTGTTATCTCTTTTGTCGAAAATCAGCCGTTTTTGCTCGAACATTAAATGCCTCCAAATGGTATTTAATTAACTTCCCGAGCCCCTGGAAGCATGAAAATCACTTTAAACATGCAAATTTTAGCTCTAACACTGATGATCCACCTACAAATGTGAACTGACGTTCAAAAATAAAACATTTGAAAACGGACCATTTTCCACATTTCTGAAGCATGACGTAATGGGGGGGTGTTATCTCTTTTGTTGAAAATCAGCCGTTTTTGCTCGAACATTAAATGCCTCCAAATGGTATTTATTTCACTTCCCGAGCCCCTGGAAGCATGAAAATCACTTTAAACATGCTAATTTTAGCTCTAACACTGATGATCTACCTACAAATGTGAACTGACGTTCAAAAATAAAACATTTGAAAACGGACCATTTTCCACATTTCTGAAGCATGACGTAATGGGGGGGTGTTATCTCTTTTGTCGAAAATCAGCCGTTTTTGCTCGAACATTAAATGCCTCCAAATGGTATTTAATTAACTTCCCGGGGTGAAGAAACCCTTTTTGAGAACTCAGAGTGAGTAAATTGGCCATTTTCATGCACTTTTAACCATTCCATAAATCTTGTGTTTTGGGCCCCTGGAAGCATGAAAATCACTTTAAACATGCTAATTTTAGCTCTAACACTGATGATCCACCTACAAATGTGAACTGACGTTCAAAAATAAAACATTTGAAAACGGACCATTTTCCACATTTCTGAAGCATGACGTAATGGGGGGGTGTTATCTCTTTTGTCGAAAATCAGCCATTTTTGCTCGAACATTAAATGCCTCCAAATGGTATTTATTTCACTTCCCGAGCCCCTGGAAGCATGAAAATCACTTTAAACATGCTAATTTTAGCTCTAACACTGATGATCCACCTACAAATGTGAACTGACGTTCAAAAATAAAACATTTGAAAACGGACCATTTTCCACATTTCTGAAGCATGACGTAATGGGGGGGTGTTATCTCTTTTGTCAAAAATCAGCCGTTTTTGCTCGAACATTAAATGCCTCCAAATGGTATTTATTTAACTTCCCGAGCCCCTGGAAGCATGAAAATCACTTTAAACATGCTAATTTTAGCTCTAACACTGATGATCCACCTACAAATGTGAACTGACGTTCAAAAATAAAACATTTGAAAACGGACCATTTTCCACATTTCTGAAGCATGACGTAATGGGGGGGTGTTATCTCTTTTGTCGAAAATCAGCCGTTTTTGCTTGAACATTAAATGCCTCCAAATGGTATTTATTTCACTTCCCGAGCCCCTGGAAGCATGAAAATCACTTTAAACATGCTCATTTTAGCTCTAACACTGATGATCCACCTACAAATGTGAACTGACGTTCAAAAATAAAACATTTGAAAACGGACCATTTTCCACATTTCTGAAGCATGACGTAATGGGGGGGTGTTATCTCTTTTGTCGAAAATCAGCCGTTTTTGCTCGAACATTAAATGCCTCCAAATGGTATTTAATTAACTTCCCGGGTGAAGAAACCCTTTTTGAGAACTCAGAGTGAGTAAATTGGCCATTTTCATGCACTTTTAACCATTCCATAAATCTTGTGTTTTGGGCCCCTGGAAGCATGAAAATCACTTTAAACATGCTAATTTTAGCTCTAACACTGATGATCCACCTACAAATGTGAACTGACGTTCAAAAATAAAACATTTGAAAACGGACCATTTTCCACATTTCTGAAGCATGACGTAATGGAGGGGTGTTATCTCTTTTGTCGAAAATCAGCCGTTTTTGCTCGAACATTAAATGCCTCCAAATGGTATTTAATTAACTTCCCGAGCCCCTGGAAGCATGAAAATCACTTTAAACATGCTAATTTTAGCTCTAACACTGATGATCTACCTACAAATGTGAACTGACGTTCAAAAATAAAACATTTGAAAACGGACCATTTTCCACATTTCTGAAGCATGACGCAATGGGGGGTGTTATCTCTTTTGTCGAAAATCAGCCGTTTTTGCTCGAACATTAAATGCCTCCAAATGGTATTTATTTCACTTCCCGAGCCCCTGGAAGCATGAAAATCACTTTAAACATGCTAATTTTAGCTCTAACACTGATGATCCACCTACAAATGTGAACTGACGTTCAAAAATAAAACATTTGAAAACGGACCATTTTCCACATTTCTGAAGCATGACGTAATGGGGGGGTGTTATCTCTTTTGTCGAAAATCAGCCGTTTTTGCTCGAACATTAAATGCCTCCAAATGGTATTTAAATAACTTCCCGAGCCCCTGGAAGCATGAAAATCACTTTAAACATGCTAATTTTAGCTCTAACACTGATGATCCACCTACAAATGTGAACTGACGTTCAAAAATAAAACATTTGAAAACGGACCATTTTCCACATTTCTGAAGCATGACGTAATGGGGGGTGTTATCTCTTTTGTCGAAAATCAGCCGTTTTTGCTCGAACATTAAATGCCTCCAAATGGTATTTAATTAACTTCCCGAGCCCCTGGAAGCATGAAAATCACTTTAAACATGCTAATTTTAGCTCTAACACTGATGATCCACCTACAAATGTGAACTGACGTTCAAAAATAAAACATTTGAAAACGGACCATTTTCCACATTTCTGAAGCATGACGTAATGGGGGGGTGTTATCTCTTTTGTCGAAAATCAGCCGTTTTTGCTCGAACATTAAATGCCTCCAAATGGTATTTAATTAACTTCCCGGGGTGAAGAAACCCTTTTTGAGAACTCAGAGTGAGTAAATTGGCCATTTTCATGCACTTTTAACCATTCCATAAATCTTGTGTTTTGGGCCCCTGGAAGCATGAAAATCACTGTAAACATGCTAATTTTAGCTCTAACACTGATGATCCACCTACAAATGTGAACTGACGTTCAAAAATAAAACATTTGAAAACGGACCATTTTCCACATTTCTGAAGCATGACGTAATGGGGGGGTGTTATCTCTTTTGTCGAAAATCAGCCGTTTTTGCTCGAACATTAAATGCCTCCAAATGGTATTTAATTAACTTCCCGAGCCCCTGGAAGCATGAAAATCACTTTAAACATGCTAATTTTAGCTCTAACACTGATGATCCACCTACAAATGTGAACTGACGTTCAAAAATAAAACATTTGAAAACGGACCATTTTCCACATTTCTGAAGCATGACGTAATGGGGGGGTGTTATCTCTTTTGTCGAAAATCAGCCGTTTTTGCTCGAACATTAAATGCCTCCAAATGGTATTTATTTCACTTCCCGAGCCCCTGGAAGCATGAAAATCACTTTAAACATGCTAATTTTAGCTCTAACACTGATGATCCACCTACAAATGTGAACTGACGTTCAAAAATAAAACATTTGAAAAAGGACCATTTTCCACATTTCTGAAGCATGACGTAATGGGGGGGTGTTATCTCTTTTGTCGAAAATCAGCCGTTTTTGCTCGAACATTAAATGCCTCCAAATGGTATTTAATTAACTTCCCGGGGTGAAGAAACCCTTTTTGAGAACTCAGAGTGAGTAAATTGGCCATTTTCATGCACTTTTAACCATTCCATAAATCTTGTGTTTAGGGCCCCTGGAAGCATGAAAATCACTTTAAACATGCTAATTTTAGCTCTAACACTGATGATCCACCTACAAATGTGAACTGACGTTCAAAAATAAAACATTTGAAAACGGACCATTTTCCACATTTCTGAAGCATGACGTAATGGGGGGGTGTTATCTCTTTTGTCGAAAATCAGCCGTTTTTGCTGGAACATTAAATGCCTCCAAATGGTATTTATTTCACTTCCCGAGCCCCTGGAAGCATGAAAATCACTTTAAACATGCTAATTTTAGCTCTAACACTGATGATCCACCTACAAATGTGAACTGACGTTCAAAAATAAAACATTTGAAAACGGACCATTTTCCACATTTCTGAAGCATGACGTAATGGGGGGGTGTTATCTCTTTTGTCGAAAATCAGCCGTTTTTGCTCGAACATTAAATGCCTCCAAATGGTATTTAATTAACTTCCCGGGGTGAAGAAACCCTTTTTGAGAACTCAGAGTGAGTAAATTGGCCATTTTCATGCACTTTTAACCATTCCATAAATCTTGTGTTTAGGGCCCCTGGAAGCATGAAAATCACTTTAAACATGCTAATTTTAGCTCTAACACTGATGATCCACCTACAAATGTGAACTGACGTTCAAAAATAAAACATTTGAAAACGGACCATTTTCCACATTTCTGAAGCATGACGTAATGGGGGGGTGTTATCTCTTTTGTCGAAAATCAGCCGTTTTTGCTCGAACATTAAATGCCTCCAAATGGTATTTAATTAACTTCCCGGGGTGAAGAAACCCTTTTTGAGAACTCAGAGTGAGTAAATTGGCCATTTTCATGCACTTTTAACCATTCCATAAATCTTGTGTTTTGGGCCCCTGGAAGCATGAAAATCACTTTAAACATGCTAATTTTAGCTCTAACACTGATGATCCACCTACAAATGTGAACTGACGTTCAAAAATAAAACATTTGAAAACGGACCATTTTCCACATTTCTGAAGCATGACGTAATGGGGGGGTGTTATCTCTTTTTTCGAAAATCAGCCGTTTTTGCTCGAACATTAAATGCCTCCAAATGGTATTTAATTAACTTCCCGGGGTGAAGAAACCCTTTTTGAGAACTCAGAGTGAGTAAATTGGCCATTTTCATGCACTTTTAACCATTCCATAAATCTTGTGTTTTGGGCCCCTGGAAGCATGAAAATCACTTTAAACATGCTAATTTTAGCTCTAACACTGATGATCCACCTACAAATGTGAACTGACGTTCAAAAATAAAACATTTGAAAACGGACCATTTTCCACATTTCTGAAGCATGACGTAATGGGGGGGTGTTATCTCTTTTGTCGAAAATCAGCCATTTTTGCTCGAACATTAAATGCCTCCAAATGGTATTTATTTCACTTCCCGAGCCCCTGGAAGCATGAAAATCACTTTAAACATGCTAATTTTAGCTCTAACACTGATGATCCACCTACAAATGTGAACTGACGTTCAAAAATAAAACATTTGAAAACGGACCATTTTCCACATTTCTGAAGCATGACGTAATGGGGGGGTGTTATCTCTTTTGTCAAAAATCAGCCGTTTTTGCTCGAACATTAAATGCCTCCAAATGGTATTTATTTAACTTCCCGAGCCCCTGGAAGCATGAAAATCACTTTAAACATGCTAATTTTAGCTCTAACACTGATGATCCACCTACAAATGTGAACTGACGTTCAAAAATAAAACATTTGAAAACGGACCATTTTCCACATTTCTGAAGCATGACGTAATGGGGGGGTGTTATCTCTTTTGTCGAAAATCAGCCGTTTTTGCTTGAACATTAAATGCCTCCAAATGGTATTTATTTCACTTCCCGAGCCCCTGGAAGCATGAAAATCACTTTAAACATGCTAATTTTAGCTCTAACACTGATGATCCACCTACAAATGTGAACTGACGTTCAAAAATAAAACATTTGAAAACGGACCATTTTCCACATTTCTGAAGCATGACGTAATGGGGGGGTGTTATCTCTTTTGTCGAAAATCAGCCGTTTTTGCTCGAACATTAAATGCCTCCAAATGGTATTTAAATAACTTCCCGAGCCCCTGGAAGCATGAAAATCACTTTAAACATGCTAATTTTAGCTCTAACACTGATGATCCACCTACAAATGTGAACTGACGTTCAAAAATAAAACATTTGAAAACGGACCATTTTCCACATTTCTGAAGCATGACGTAATGGGGGGGTGTTATCTCTTTTGTCGAAAATCAGCCGTTTTTGCTCGAACATTAAATGCCTCCAAATGGTATTTAATTAACTTCCCGGGGTGAAGAAACACTTTTTGAGAACTCAGAGTGAGTAAATTGGCCATTTTCATGCACTTTTAACCATTCCATAAATCTTGTGTTTTGGGCCCCTGGAAGCATGAAAATCACTGTAAACATGCTAATTTTAGCTCTAACACTGATGATCCACCTACAAATGTGAACTGACGTTCAAAAATAAAACATTTGAAAACGGACCATTTTCCACATTTCTGAAGCATGACGTAATGGGGGGGTGTTATCTCTTTTGTCGAAAATCAGCCGTTTTTGCTCGAACATTAAATGCCTCCAAATGGTATTTAATTAACTTCCCGAGCCCCTGGAAGCATGAAAATCACTTTAAACATGCTAATTTTAGCTCTAACACTGATGATCCACCTACAAATGTGAACTGACGTTCAAAAATAAAACATTTGAAAACGGACCATTTTCCACATTTCTGAAGCATGACGTAATGGGGGGGTGTTATCTCTTTTGTCGAAAATCAGCCGTTTTTGCTCGAACATTAAATGCCTCCAAATGGTATTTATTTCACTTCCCGAGCCCCTGGAAGCATGAAAATCACTTTAAACATGCTAATTTTAGCTCTAACACTGATGATCCACCTACAAATGTGAACTGACGTTCAAAAATAAAACATTTGAAAAAGGACCATTTTCCACATTTCTGAAGCATGACGTAATGGGGGGGTGTTATCTCTTTTGTCGAAAATCAGCCGTTTTTGCTCGAACATTAAATGCCTCCAAATGGTATTTAATTAACTTCCCGGGGTGAAGAAACCCTTTTTGAGAACTCAGAGTGAGTAAATTGGCCATTTTCATGCACTTTTAACCATTCCATAAATCTTGTGTTTAGGGCCCCTGGAAGCATGAAAATCACTTTAAACATGCTAATTTTAGCTCTAACACTGATGATCCACCTACAAATGTGAACTGACGTTCAAAAATAAAACATTTGAAAACGGACCATTTTCCACATTTCTGAAGCATGACGTAATGGGGGGGTGTTATCTCTTTTGTCGAAAATCAGCCGTTTTTGCTGGAACATTAAATGCCTCCAAATGGTATTTATTTCACTTCCCGAGCCCCTGGAAGCATGAAAATCACTTTAAACATGCTAATTTTAGCTCTAACACTGATGATCCACCTACAAATGTGAACTGACGTTCAAAAATAAAACATTTGAAAACGGACCATTTTCCACATTTCTGAAGCATGACGTAATGGGGGGGTGTTATCTCTTTTGTCGAAAATCAGCCGTTTTTGCTCGAACATTAAATGCCTCCAAATGGTATTTAATTAACTTCCCGGGGTGAAGAAACCCTTTTTGAGAACTCAGAGTGAGTAAATTGGCCATTTTCATGCACTTTTAACCATTCCATAAATCTTGTGTTTAGGGCCCCTGGAAGCATGAAAATCACTTTAAACATGCTAATTTTAGCTCTAACACTGATGATCCACCTACAAATGTGAACTGACGTTCAAAAATAAAACATTTGAAAACGGACCATTTTCCACATTTCTGAAGCATGACGTAATGGGGGGGTGTTATCTCTTTTGTCGAAAATCAGCCGTTTTTGCTCGAACATTAAATGCCTCCAAATGGTATTTAATTAACTTCCCGGGGTGAAGAAACCCTTTTTGAGAACTCAGAGTGAGTAAATTGGCCATTTTCATGCACTTTTAACCATTCCATAAATCTTGTGTTTTGGGCCCCTGGAAGCATGAAAATCACTTTAAACATGCTAATTTTAGCTCTAACACTGATGATCCACCTACAAATGTGAACTGACGTTCAAAAATAAAACATTTGAAAACGGACCATTTTCCACATTTCTGAAGCATGACGTAATGGGGGGGTGTTATCTCTTTTTTCGAAAATCAGCCGTTTTTGCTCGAACATTAAATGCCTCCAAATGGTATTTAATTAACTTCCCGGGGTGAAGAAACCCTTTTTGAGAACTCAGAGTGAGTAAATTGGCCATTTTCATGCACTTTTAACCATTCCATAAATCTTGTGTTTTGGGCCCCTGGAAGCATGAAAATCACTTTAAACATGCTAATTTTAGCTCTAACACTGATGATCCACCTACAAATGTGAACTGACGTTCAAAAATAAAACATTTGAAAACGGACCATTTTCCACATTTCTGAAGCATGACGTAATGGGGGGGTGTTATCTCTTTTGTCGAAAATCAGCCATTTTTGCTCGAACATTAAATGCCTCCAAATGGTATTTATTTCACTTCCCGAGCCCCTGGAAGCATGAAAATCACTTTAAACATGCTAATTTTAGCTCTAACACTGATGATCCACCTACAAATGTGAACTGACGTTCAAAAATAAAACATTTGAAAACGGACCATTTTCCACATTTCTGAAGCATGACGTAATGGGGGGGTGTTATCTCTTTTGTCAAAAATCAGCCGTTTTTGCTCGAACATTAAATGCCTCCAAATGGTATTTATTTAACTTCCCGAGCCCCTGGAAGCATGAAAATCACTTTAAACATGCTAATTTTAGCTCTAACACTGATGATCCACCTACAAATGTGAACTGACGTTCAAAAATAAAACATTTGAAAACGGACCATTTTCCACATTTCTGAAGCATGACGTAATGGGGGGGTGTTATCTCTTTTGTCGAAAATCAGCCGTTTTTGCTTGAACATTAAATGCCTCCAAATGGTATTTATTTCACTTCCCGAGCCCCTGGAAGCATGAAAATCACTTTAAACATGCTCATTTTAGCTCTAACACTGATGATCCACCTACAAATGTGAACTGACGTTCAAAAATAAAACATTTGAAAACGGACCATTTTCCACATTTCTGAAGCATGACGTAATGGGGGGGTGTTATCTCTTTTGTCGAAAATCAGCCGTTTTTGCTCGAACATTAAATGCCTCCAAATGGTATTTATTTCACTTCCCGAGCCCCTGGAAGCATGAAAATCACTTTAAACATGCTAATTTTAGCTCTAACACTGATGATCCACCTACAAATGTGAACTGACGTTCAAAAATAAAACATTTGAAAATGGACCATTTTCCACATTTCTGAAGCATGACGTAATGGGGGGGTGTTATCTCTTTTGTCGAAAATCAGCCGTTTTTGCTCGAACATTAAATGCCTCCAAATGGTATTTATTTCACTTCCCGAGCCCCTGGAAGCATGAAAATCACTTTAAACATGCTAATTTTAGCTCTAACACTGATGATCCACCTACAAATGTGAACTGACGTTCAAAAATAAAACATTTGAAAACGGACCATTTTCCACATTTCTGAAGCATGACGTAATGGGGGGGTGTTATCTCTTTTGTCGAAAATCAGCCGTTTTTGCTCGAACATTAAATGCCTCCAAATGGTATTTATTTCACTTCCCGAGCCCCTGGAAGCATGAAAATCACTTTAAACATGCTAATTTTAGCTCTAACACTGATGATCCACCTACAAATGTGAACTGACGTTCAAAAATAAAACATTTGAAAACGGACCATTTTCCACATTTCTGAAGCATGACGTAATGGGGGGGTGTTATCTCTTTTGTCGAAAATCAGCCGTTTTTGCTCGAACATTAAATGCCTCCAAATGGTATTTATTTCACTTCCCGAGCCCCTGGAAGCATGAAAATCACTTTAAACATGCTAATTTTAGCTCTAACACTGATGATCCACCTACAAATGTGAACTGACGTTCAAAAATAAAACATTTGAAAACGGACCATTTTCCACATTTCTGAAGCATGACGTAATGGGGGGTGTTATCTCTTTTGTCGAAAATCAGCCGTTTTTGCTCGAACATTAAATGCCTCCAAATGGTATTTAATTAACTTCCCGGGGTGAAGAAACCCTTTTTGAGAACTCAGAGTGAGTAAATTGGCCATTTTCATGCACTTTTAACCATTCCATAAATCTTGTGTTTTGGGCCCCTGGAAGCATGAAAATCACTTTAAACATGCTAATTTTAGCTCTAACACTGATGATCCACCTACAAATGTGAACTGACGTTCAAAAATAAAACATTTGAAAACGGACCATTTTCCACATTTCTGAAGCATGACGTAATGGGGGGGTGTTATCTCTTTTGTCGAAAATCAGCCGTTTTTGCTCGAACATTAAATGCCTCCAAATGGTATTTATTTCACTTCCCGAGCCCCTGGAAGCATGAAAATCACTTTAAACATGCTAATTTTAGCTCTAACACTGATGATCCACCTACAAATGTGAACTGACGTTCAAAAATAAAACATTTGAAAATGGACCATTTTCCACATTTCTGAAGCATGACGTAATGGGGGGGTGTTATCTCTTTTGTCGAAAATCAGCCGTTTTTGCTCGAACATTAAATGCCTCCAAATGGAAAGGGGCGACCACTCGGTCCCCCCGAACGTATGGATGAGTGCCTCGATCCCCCCGGGAAGCCATTTTTGGGCGGGAGGCGCGTCTCGGCTGGTATGCCCGAAGCGGCGTAGCCGGGGCGCGCCTTTTCCCGCCCTAGAGTGGGCTGGCCTAGACACCGACGCAGCCAGCCACGCCCCCGGGGCGGGCAGGGGCGGGTTTTCGCCCGCCCTGAAGACGGATAAAAGAAGGCGCAAGACCAGAAGACGTCCTCTTGTTCTTGTGCTCCGAAGCTGCACCTCCTCGCTACACGTGAGCTCGGGACGGAACGAAGAGCCAATTTTGAGCGTTTTGATCTTTTTCTTTGTCTTCTAGATACTTCCTCGGAGAGATGCCCAAGAAAGGCGCAAAAAGAATGACGACCGATCAGATGGTGCGGGCCCTTTGCAAAGAAGTGTCCGACATAAAGAAACGGTTGGCGGAGCGAGATGGGGAGGAGGGTTCGGGCACCCCGCCGGCTGGAGGGAGACCTAAGAGGCCGAGAAAGGTTCCAGCCGGTGGGGCCGTCCCGGTTCCCTCTGCCCCGCTCGAGGCGCCGACCCCAGTACCGATGGAGGGGAATCCAATCCCCGTTGTCGTCACCCCGACATCCAAGGAAGACATGCCCCCCGAGCTGGCAGCACAGCTAGCAGCATGGTTGGGGGATAGTAGTGATGGCGCCACGGCTGCCGAAGCACAGGCGCTGATAAAAGGGCTTCGTGAGAAGAAAGAGGCAGCTAGAGTGGCTACGCCGTTGGCGGGGATAGACAAGCCGCAAGCGGCAGAAGCTGCGTCCGGTGCAGGTAAGCGGCCATTGCCGATTGCAAGGGACGAGTCAGCACCCTCTCGTAGAGAGAGATTAGGACAACATGTGCCTTTAGCTATAAAGGAAAAGATCTGGGCGGGGGAGTACGTGAATATTTTTTCCCTGCTTGTTGATCATTATGATGTGGAACATGTAAAAAGTCAGAAGGACTTAATGCATCCGAGTGTTTGGCGCGCAAAGATGGCCGCCTTTAAGGTAAATGAGAACATTGGCAACTGGGGCAATGCATGGGGTATTTTCACATCAATTTTGGGGGAACGTAGGCCCGAGTTGCTTCCTGAGTTTCCCGTTTATCAATCACGAATTATGGGTTACTCGACAGCGTATCAAGGTAACCATTGGTTTTGTTATGACAATTTGTTCAGGAAAGAAAAGGAACATAACAAGGGTTTGACTTGGGATTGTTACGATTCTTTAACATGGGATAAGATGAAAGAATCGGGAATGTTAAGAATGCCATTGGTCGGGAGCACTGTTGTTGATTACTCCCGCCAAAATGTGGGGACGCCCTTTCGACCAAGTACGAGCACCGACGACCAGTCGAGGCCCGCAGGCAATACAGGGAGAAAGGGTTTCTGTTTTAATTTTAACAAGGGGAAGTGTACCAGGCCTCCGGGATCGTGTAAATTCAAACATGAGTGTAGTACGTGTGGGTCGTCCCATCCTGAGTCATCGTGCAGAGCCAGAACGAGTGAGAATGGGGGTAAGGGAGGCGCCAAACAGGTCTAAGCTAGGCCGAGGGGCGCCTTTACCAACCCCGATTGATACCTTGGCAATGATTCCCTGGCTCAGCGAATACCCGGATCGCACTTCTGCCGGGGTGCTGCGGAACGGTTTTACACATGGTTTCCGCATCCCGGTAGGGGACTTTCAGGGTGTAGGGATGTGCAAAAATCAACTTTCCGTTTTACAACATGCATCTGTAGTGCAAGAAAAAATTCAGAAAGAGGTTAGCCGGGGACGGGTCGCCGGCCCGTTTAGTGAGCCCCCGGTACCGGATTTCGTTTGTTCTCCGTTAGGGGTGGTCCCCAAGAAGGACCCGGGTGAGTTTCGTTTGATTCATAATCTATCTTCTCCATATGGTCTTTCGGTGAACGACGCAATTGAGCCAGAAGTTTGTTCGGTGCGATACGCATCTTTTGATGAGGCGGTAGCCATCTTGAATCGCCTGGGGCACGGGACGTTGATGGCGAAATCTGATATCGAGTCAGCGTTCCGGTTGCTTCCGGTACACCCAGACGATCAGCGTCTTCTGGGATTCGGGTTTCAGGGGTCATTTTACATGGATAGGTGTATGCCAATGGGATGCTCTATATCATGTGCTTACTTTGAGCAATTCAGTACTTTCCTGCAATGGGTGTTCACTAAGAAAACGGGTTTCCGAAATGTAATGCACTACCTTGACGATTTTCTGTTCCTTGGCCCCGCCGGTACTTCCGAATGTGCCCGGGCCTTAGCTGAATTCTGTGTGTTAATGGATCATCTTGGCGTGCCATTGGCACCAGGTAAAACTATGGGTCCCACGACTTGCCTCGAGTTTTTGGGGATCGAGTTGGACTCAAGGGAGGGGTGCTTCCGTTTACCAGCTAGCAAAGTGTCGAAATTCAGGGCAGCCCTCCAAGTATGTTTAAAGGCATCCAAAGTTACACTGCATCAGTTGCAACAGTTAGTGGGAAAGTTGAACTTTGCCTTGAGGGTGATACCAATGGCTCGCCCCTTTTCCCGCTCAATTGCCCAAGCGATGGTTGGCTTAAAGGAGGGTCATCATCGCACAAGGTTATCGGCCGAGGTCCGCCAGGACATGCGGATTTGGTTAGCATTCTTGGCGGACTTCAATGGCCGGGTCGTCTGGAACAAGCCAGCCGTCTCCTCTGAAGAGCTTGGGCTATGGACAGACTCAGCAGGAAGCGTAGGTTTTGGCGCCATCTTCGGCACAAAATGGTCGGCACAAAAGTGGCCCCTATGGTGGCACGAGAAGGGGCTGACAAGTAACATCGCTTTCCTCGAACTATTTCCCATTCTGGTGGCCCTGAGAACCTGGCCAGAAGGGTTCAGAGATCATTCTGTTGTGTTCTGGTCCGACAATATGACCGTGGTAGAATGCATCAATAGTCAGGCAGCCCGTTGTAAGTTGATTTTGAGGCTCCTCAAAGAAATTGTCTTACTGTGTATGCAACTGAACGTAGTATTCAGAGCAAAACATGTCCCAGGGGTGATGAATCAGGCTGCTGATGCACTGTCTCGTTTTCACATGCAGGCTTTCTCGGGTTTCCTTCCTTCAGCGGACCCGGAGCCGGCACCCTTCCCCGAAGCTCTCTGGTCTCTCGGTGCCCCGAACTTCGTCACCTCGTGGGAGAGAGTCTAGCACCCAGGACAAGGAAGGCATATGAAGGGGCGTTCCAGGCCTATTTAGCCTTTTTGGGGGCAGAGAGAGGAGGACTTTGGGGTCAGGAGGAGTTGGTAGTACTTTTTCTGATGTCCTTACGTAGGGCTGGGAAATCGGTGGCTACGGCCCAAAGGCATCGTGCCGCCATTTCCTTTGTTGCCAGGGCCCATGGCATCCTGGACCCAACAGCGTCTTTCACGGTACAAAAAGCGCTACGTGGGTGGCAACGTCTAGAGGGTCGCAGAGTAGATGTACGACGACCGATAGGTCTAGACAGGTTGTCCCAGTTACTGGTCACGCTCCCGAACACATGCTCGTCCCCGTTCGAGACCTGTTTGTTCCGGACTGCATTTACGCTGGCATTTCACGGGGCTATGAGAGTTAGTGAGCTGGTTGCAAGGAACAAACGGGACGTGACGGGGGGCTTGTGCAGGGAGCATGTCCAGATCAGGGGTGATGCGATGATTGTCTCCTTTCTCAGGTCCAAGACTGACCAAGATGGGAGAGGGGACTGCACGATCATCCGCAGGAACCTCGACTCATCCATGTGTCCGGTACAGTGCTTAGAAGATTACCTAGCACGAAGGGTGGCATCATGGGGAGGGACATTGTTGAGGCATGCAGACGCCACCCCGCTGACGAGGTTTCAGTTTCAACGGGTGCTTGCAATGGCCATTGCTGCAGCGGGCTTGGACCCGGGCGAATTTGGGACCCACTCCTTTCGTATAGGGGCTGCCACTGAAGCTACAGCCAGAGGTCTTAATGTAGAACAAGTGAAACGTGTGGGGCGCTGGTCCTCCAATTGTTATAAGAGGTACGTGCGATTGCACATGTTGTGAAACTGTAATCATGTACTCACGCCTCTTGTTTTTGTTTGTTTTCAGTTGCGCAAGCCTACGCGGCAGGGCAGACTGAGCAGTCGACCCAACACCAGGTCAGCGGTCGCACGTCACCGGCTGTGAGGAAGGAGGTTTGGGTCGTGGGCCACTCATACGTGAGACGGGCTGCAGACGTATTCAAAGCAGGTGACATGGTTCACGTACCTGAGGAATACGGGTACAGAGTGTCCTTCTACGGAAGGGGCGGTCTCTGTATTGACCAGTTTCAGGAATTTTTTGAGGGCTTGTTAGAGCGGATGAGGTCACCGCCGTCCATAGTCATAGTGCATTTGGGGGGCAATGATTTGGTCACCACCGGTAGACGACTTCTCCTGGAGGCTATGCTTTCCACGGTAAGTTGGTTAGCGAGGAGAGTTCCGGGGTGCCTAATCGCATGGTCTCATATGATCCCACGAAAAGTGTGGCGGGGGGCTATCTCGATCCCTGCTTTGAATCATTCGGTTAGAAAATTGAATAACAAAGTGAGTAGGTTGTTCCGTTCCAAGGCATTGCATTCGATCTCGCATAATTGTATTAATGATGACAGTATGTATCTGGGGGATGGTGTGCATTTGTCGAGGGCGGGGAATGAGTTACTCATAGGAGACTTCCTAGCCTGGTTAAAATCTTTGGAACATGACCTTTAGGTAGGAGTTTTGTGGGGGGTCCGGATAGCCGGTCAACTATCCGGACCTGTGGCGGTAAGGTCATGATCGGTGAGCACTAATTGGTAGATCCCTATGAGTGGGCGTCACCCAACACGGATGGGAGCGCTCGGGAGAGGTGGCCATTGGCCCCTCAGTGGGGAGGCGGTCCCGTCTAAGGGCGGGTCGCCGGAAGTAAAGGAAAGGCGGTCAAGGCCCCTTCCTTTGTAGGAGGGGTTACAGCCCCCTCCTGGGGAATTTCCCGGGGCTAGTGTCATCTGCGACGGCAGATGCGGTAAGTTGTGTGGGGTGGGGAGAGGTCAACGATACCTTCTAGATACCACACACAAGTGTTCGAACGACCTTTAAATGGCGTCGAGTCTTAAGTGCCCCCGTCAAGTCAAGGGAAATTGTTAGTAGTTGCACTTGTGGTAAGCCCCTGTGCCATCGCCCCTCCTAAGTGGGAGGGGTAAGTCTGGTTAGGGATCTTGACACCGGTTATGACCTTGCCGTTGGCCCTTAAACGTTAGGATGTACAATTTCAGTATTCTTAGAGAATGTTTTGTAGGATGCTAGTTCGGCTAGGAGAACCTCTCTATTAGAGATTATGTTAAGGTTAGCCAAACATCGTAATGTGATAATGAAATTGTACATAACATGAAAACGTTTAATGTTTTAATCTTTTGTTTTAATAAATACGGCCGGGATGGTCACTCCATCCCACATCCAAAAACTTTAAGAACAGTTTCCGGTTTCCCTTCCTTTTGGGGATTGTGTTGAGAGGGGGTGGCGGGTATCTCAGCCATATGGAAAGGGGCGACCACTCGGTCCCCCCGAACGTATGGATGAGTGCCTCGATCCCCCCGGGAAGCCATTTTTGGGCGGGAGGCGCGTCTCGGCTGGTATGCCCGAAGCGGCGTAGCCGGGGCGCGCCTTTTCCCGCCCTAGAGTGGGCTGGCCTAGACACCGACGCAGCCAGCCACGCCCCCGGGGCGGGCAGGGGCGGGTTTTCGCCCGCCCTGAAGACGGATAAAAGAAGGCGCAAGACCAGAAGACGTCCTCTTGTTCTTGTGCTCCGAAGCTGCACCTCCTCGCTACACGTGAGCTCGGGACGGAACGAAGAGCCAATTTTGACCCACCCACCAGCCCCTGAGGACAGCAAAGTTGTTGTGCAATAAAGTGAATTGATAAGTTTGTTTTTCCGTTTCGTTTACAGGCTATAACAGTAGCAGTTTGTAGTTAATAAAGATGGTGAATATCGTTTAGGTTGTTATGATTAAAGTGATTTGATGTGATGTTGCATTTTTAGCATGTTCCTTCGGTCGTAGCGACCAATGTTTTCATAGGTTGAAGAACTGTCGTATTTATTTTTTGGTAGGCGGTAAGGTCATGATCGGTGAGCACTAATTGGTAGATCCCTATGAGTGGGCGTCACCCAACACGGATGGGAGCGCTCGGGAGAGGTGGCCATTGGCCCCTCAGTGGGGAGGCGGTCCCGTCTAAGGGCGGGTCGCCGGAAGTAAAGGAAAGGCGGTCAAGGCCCCTTCCTTTGTAGGAGGGGTTACAGCCCCCTCCTGGGGAATTTCCCGGGGCTAGTGTCATCTGCGACGGCAGATGCGGTAAGTTGTGTGGGGTGGGGAGAGGTCAACGATACCTTCTAGATACCACACACAAGTGTTCGAACGACCTTTAAATGGCGTCGAGTCTTAAGTGCCCCCGTCAAGTCAAGGGAAATTGTTAGTAGTTGCACTTGTGGTAAGCCCCTGTGCCATCGCCCCTCCTAAGTGGGAGGGGTAAGTCTGGTTAGGGATCTTGACACCGGTTATGACCTTGCCGTTGGCCCTTAAACGTTAGGATGTACAATTTCAGTATTCTTAGAGAATGTTTTGTAGGATGCTAGTTCGGCTAGGAGAACCTCTCTATTAGAGATTATGTTAAGGTTAGCCAAACATCGTAATGTGATAATGAAATTGTACATAACATGAAAACGTTTAATGTTTTAATCTTTTGTTTTAATAAATACGGCCGGGATGGTCACTCCATCCCACATCCAAAAACTTTAAGAACAGTTTCCGGTTTCCCTTCCTTTTGGGGATTGTGTTGAGAGGGGGTGGCGGGTATCTCAGCCATATGGTATTTATTTCACTTCCCGAGCCCCTGGAAGCATGAAAATCACTTTAAACATGCTAATTTTAGCTCTAACACTGATGATCCACCTACAAATGTGAACTGACGTTCAAAAATAAAACATTTGAAAACGGACCATTTTCCACATTTCTGAAGCATGACGTAATGGGGGGGTGTTATCTCTTTTGTCGAAAATCAGCCGTTTTTGCTCGAACATTAAATGCCTCCAAATGGTATTTATTTCACTTCCCGAGCCCCTGGAAGCATGAAAATCACTTTAAACATGCTAATTTTAGCTCTAACACTGATGATCCACCTACAAATGTGAACTGACGTTCAAAAATAAAACATTTGAAAACGGACCATTTTCCACATTTCTGAAGCATGACGTAATGGGGGGGATGTTATCTCTTTTGTCCAAAATCAGCCGTTTTTGCTCGAACATTAAATGCCTCCAAATGGTATTTATTTCACTTCCCGAGCCCCTGGAAGCATGAAAATCACTTTAAACATGCTAATTTTAGCTCTAACACTGATGATCCACCTACAAATGTGAACTGACGTTCAAAAATAAAACATTTGAAAACGGACCATTTTCCACATTTCTGAAGCATGACGTAATGGGGGGGTGTTATCTCTTTTGTCGACAATCAGCCGTTTTTGCTCGAACATTAAATGCCTCCAAATGGTATTTAATTAACTTCCCGGGGTGAAGAAACCCTTTTTGAGAACTCAGAGTGAGTAAATTGGCCATTTTCATGCACTTTTAACCATTCCATAAATCTTGTGTTTAGGGCCCCTGGAAGCATGAAAATCACTTTAAACATGCTAATTTTAGCTCTAACACTGATGATCCACCTACAAATGTGAACTGACGTTCACAAATAAAACATTTGAAAACGGACCATTTTCCACATTTCTGAAGCATGACGTAATGGGGGGGTGTTATCTCTTTTGTCGAAAATCAGCCGTTTTTGCTCGAACATTAAATGCCTCCAAATGGTATTTATTTCACTTCCCGAGCCCCTGGAAGCATGAAAATCACTTTAAACATGCTAATTTTAGCTCTAACACTGATGATCCACCTACAAATGTGAACTGACGTTCAAAAATAAAACATTTGAAAAAGGACCATTTTCCACATTTCTGAAGCATGACGTAATGGGGGGGGTGTTATCTCTTTTGTCGAAAATCAGCCGTTTTTGCTCGAACATTAAATGCCTCCAAATGGTATTTAATTAACTTCCCGGGGTGAAGAAACCCTTTTTGAGAACTCAGAGTGAGTAAATTGGCCATTTTCATGCACTTTTAACCATTCCATAAATCTTGTGTTTTGGGCCCCTGGAAGCATGAAAATCATTTTAAACATGCTAATTTTAGCTCTAACACTGATGATCCACCTACAAATGTGAACTGACGTTCAAAAATAAAACATTTGAAAACGGACCATTTTCCACATTTCTGAAGCATGACGTAATGGGGGGTGTTATCTCTTTTGTCGAAATTCAGCCGTTTTTGCTCGAACATTAAATGCCTCCAAATGGTATTTATTTCACTTCCCGAGCCCCTGGAAGCATGAAAATCACTTTAAACATGCTAATTTTAGCTCTAACACTGATGATCCATCTACAAATGTGAACTGACGTTCAAAAATAAAACATTTGAAAACGGACCATTTTCCACATTTCTGAAGCATGACGTAATGGGGGGGTGTTATCTCTTTTGTCGAAAATCAGCCGTTTTTGCTCGAACATTAAATGCCTCCAAATGGTATTTATTTCACTTCCCGAGCCCCTGGAAGCATGAAAATCACTTTAAACATGCTAATTTTAGCTCTAACACTGATGATCCACCTACAAATGTGAACTGACGTTCAAAAATAAAACATTTGAAAACGGACCATTTTCCACATTTCTGAAGCATGACGTAATGGGGGGGTGTTATCTCTTTTGTCGAAAATCAGCCGTTTTTGCTCGAACATTAAATGCCTCCAAATGGTATTTATTTCACTTCCCGAGCCCCTGGAAGCATGAAAATCACTTTAAACATGCTAATTTTAGCTCTAACACTGATGATCCACCTACAAATGTGAACTGACGTTCAAAAATAAAACATTTGAAAACGGACCATTTTCCACATTCCTGAAGCATGAGGTAATGGGGGGATGTTATCTCTTTTGTCGAAAATCAGCCGTTTTTGCTCGAACATTAAATGCCTCCAAATGGTATTTAATTAACTTCCCGAGCCCCTGGAAGCATGAAAATCACTTTAAACATGCTAATTTTAGCTCTAACACTGATGATCCACCTACAAATGTGAACTGACGATCAAAAATAAAACATTTGAAAACGGACCATTTTCCACATTTCTGAAGCATGACGTAATGGGGGGGTGTTATCTCTTTTGTCGAAAATCAGCCGTTTTTGCTCGAACATTAAATGCCTCCAAATGGTATTTATTTCACTTCCCGAGCCCCTGGAAGCATGAAAATCACTTTAAACATGCTAATTTTAGCTCTAACACTGATGATCCACCTACAAATGTGAACTGACGTTCAAAAATAAAACATTTGAAAAAGGACCATTTTCCACATTTCTGAAGCATGACGTAATGGGGGGGGTGTTATCGCTTTTGTCGAAAATCAGCCGTTTTTGCTCGAACATTAAATGCCTCCAAATGGTATTTAATTAACTTCCCGGGGTGAAGAAACCCTTTTTGAGAACTCAGAGTGAGTAAATTGGCCATTTTCATGCACTTTTAACCATTCCATAAATCTTGTGTTTTGGGCCCCTGAAAGCATGAAAATCACTTTAAACATGCTAATTTTAGCTCTAACACTGATGATCCACCTACAAATGTGAACTGACGTTCAAAAATAAAACATTTGAAAACGGACCATTTTCCACATTTCTGAAGCATGACGTAATGGGGGGGTGTTATCTCTTTTGTCGAAAATCAGCCGTTTTTGCTCGAACATTAAATGCCTCCAAATGGTATTTATTTCACTTCCCGAGCCCCTGGAAGCATGAAAATCACTTTAAACATGCTAATTTTAGCTCTAACACTGATGATCCACCTACAAATGTGAACTGACGTTCAAAAATAAAACATTTGAAAAAGGACCATTTTCCACATTTCTGAAGCATGACGTAATGGGGGGTGTTATCTCTTTTGTCGAAAATCAGCCGTTTTTGCTCGAACATTAAATGCCTCCAAATGGTATTTAATTAACTTCCCGGGGTGAAGAAACCCTTTTTGAGAACTCAGAGTGAGTAAATTGGCCATTTTCATGCACTTTTAACCATTCCATAAATCTTGTGTTTTGGGCCCCTGGAAGCATGAAAATCACTTTAAACATGCTAATTTTAGCTCTAACACTGATGATCCACCTACAAATGTGAACTGACGTTCAAAAATAAAACATTTGAAAACGGACCATTTTCCACATTTCTGAAGCATGACGTAATGGGGGGGTGTTATCTCTTTTGTCGAAAATCAGCCGTTTTTGCTCGAACATTAAATGCCTCCAAATGGTATTTATTTCACTTCCCGAGCCCCTGGAAGCATGAAAATCACTTTAAACATGCTAATTTTAGCTCTAACACTGATGATCCACCTACAAATGTGAACTGACGTTCAAAAATAAAACATTTGAAAATGGACCATTTTCCACATTTCTGAAGCATGACGTAATGGGGGGGTGTTATCTCTTTTGTCGAAAATCAGCCGTTTTTGCTCGAACATTAAATGCCTCCAAATGGTATTTATTTCACTTCCCGAGCCCCTGGAAGCATGAAAATCACTTTAAACATGCTAATTTTAGCTCTAACACTGATGATCCACCTACAAATGTGAACTGACGTTCAAAAATAAAACATTTGAAAACGGACCATTTTCCACATTTCTGAAGCATGACGTAATGGGGGGGTGTTATCTCTTTTGTCGAAAATCAGCCGTTTTTGCTCGAACATTAAATGCCTCCAAATGGTATTTATTTCACTTCCCGAGCCCCTGGAAGCATGAAAATCACTTTAAACATGCTAATTTTAGCTCTAACACTGATGATCCACCTACAAATGTGAACTGACGTTCAAAAATAAAACATTTGAAAACGGACCATTTTCCACATTTCTGAAGCATGACGTAATGGGGGGGATGTTATCTCTTTTGTCCAAAATCAGCCGTTTTTGCTCGAACATTAAATGCCTCCAAATGGTATTTATTTCACTTCCCGAGCCCCTGGAAGCATGAAAATCACTTTAAACATGCTAATTTTAGCTCTAACACTGATGATCCACCTACAAATGTGAACTGACGTTCAAAAATAAAACATTTGAAAACGGACCATTTTCCACATTTCTGAAGCATGACGTAATGGGGGGGTGTTATCTCTTTTGTCGACAATCAGCCGTTTTTGCTCGAACATTAAATGCCTCCAAATGGTATTTAATTAACTTCCCGGGGTGAAGAAACCCTTTTTGAGAACTCAGAGTGAGTAAATTGGCCATTTTCATGCACTTTTAACCATTCCATAAATCTTGTGTTTAGGGCCCCTGGAAGCATGAAAATCACTTTAAACATGCTAATTTTAGCTCTAACACTGATGATCCACCTACAAATGTGAACTGACGTTCAAAAATAAAACATTTGAAAACGGACCATTTTCCACATTTCTGAAGCATGACGTAATGGGGGGGTGTTATCTCTTTTGTCGAAAATCAGCCGTTTTTGCTCGAACATTAAATGCCTCCAAATGGTATTTATTTCACTTCCCGAGCCCCTGGAAGCATGAAAATCACTTTAAACATGCTAATTTTAGCTCTAACACTGATGATCCACCTACAAATGTGAACTGACGTTCAAAAATAAAACATTTGAAAAAGGACCATTTTCCACATTTCTGAAGCATGACGTAATGGGGGGGGTGTTATCTCTTTTGTCGAAAATCAGCCGTTTTTGCTCGAACATTAAATGCCTCCAAATGGTATTTAATTAACTTCCCGGGGTGAAGAAACCCTTTTTGAGAACTCAGAGTGAGTAAATTGGCCATTTTCATGCACTTTTAACCATTCCATAAATCTTGTGTTTTGGGCCCCTGGAAGCATGAAAATCATTTTAAACATGCTAATTTTAGCTCTAACACTGATGATCCACCTACAAATGTGAACTGACGTTCAAAAATAAAACATTTGAAAACGGACCATTTTCCACATTTCTGAAGCATGACGTAATGGGGGGTGTTATCTCTTTTGTCGAAATTCAGCCGTTTTTGCTCGAACATTAAATGCCTCCAAATGGTATTTATTTCACTTCCCGAGCCCCTGGAAGCATGAAAATCACTTTAAACATGCTAATTTTAGCTCTAACACTGATGATCCATCTACAAATGTGAACTGACGTTCAAAAATAAAACATTTGAAAACGGACCATTTTCCACATTTCTGAAGCATGACGTAATGGGGGGGTGTTATCTCTTTTGTCGAAAATCAGCCGTTTTTGCTCGAACATTAAATGCCTCCAAATGGTATTTATTTCACTTCCCGAGCCCCTGGAAGCATGAAAATCACTTTAAACATGCTAATTTTAGCTCTAACACTGATGATCCACCTACAAATGTGAACTGACGTTCAAAAATAAAACATTTGAAAACGGACCATTTTCCACATTTCTGAAGCATGACGTAATGGGGGGGTGTTATCTCTTTTGTCGAAAATCAGCCGTTTTTGCTCGAACATTAAATGCCTCCAAATGGTATTTATTTCACTTCCCGAGCCCCTGGAAGCATGAAAATCACTTTAAACATGCTAATTTTAGCTCTAACACTGATGATCCACCTACAAATGTGAACTGACGTTCAAAAATAAAACATTTGAAAACGGACCATTTTCCACATTCCTGAAGCATGAGGTAATGGGGGGATGTTATCTCTTTTGTCGAAAATCAGCCGTTTTTGCTCGAACATTAAATGCCTCCAAATGGTATTTAATTAACTTCCCGAGCCCCTGGAAGCATGAAAATCACTTTAAACATGCTAATTTTAGCTCTAACACTGATGATCCACCTACAAATGTGAACTGACGATCAAAAATAAAACATTTGAAAACGGACCATTTTCCACATTTCTGAAGCATGACGTAATGGGGGGGTGTTATCTCTTTTGTCGAAAATCAGCCGTTTTTGCTCGAACATTAAATGCCTCCAAATGGTATTTATTTCACTTCCCGAGCCCCTGGAAGCATGAAAATCACTTTAAACATGCTAATTTTAGCTCTAACACTGATGATCCACCTACAAATGTGAACTGACGTTCAAAAATAAAACATTTGAAAAAGGACCATTTTCCACATTTCTGAAGCATGACGTAATGGGGGGGGTGTTATCGCTTTTGTCGAAAATCAGCCGTTTTTGCTCGAACATTAAATGCCTCCAAATGGTATTTAATTAACTTCCCGGGGTGAAGAAACCCTTTTTGAGAACTCAGAGTGAGTAAATTGGCCATTTTCATGCACTTTTAACCATTCCATAAATCTTGTGTTTTGGGCCCCTGGAAGCATGAAAATCACTTTAAACATGCTAATTTTAGCTCTAACACTGATGATCCACCTACAAATGTGAACTGACGTTCAAAAATAAAACATTTGAAAACGGACCATTTTCCACATTTCTGAAGCATGACGTAATGGGGGGGTGTTATCTCTTTTGTCGAAAATCAGCCGTTTTTGCTGGAACATTAAATGCCTCCAAATGGTATTTAATTAACTTCCCGGGGTGAAGAAACCCTTTTTGAGAACTCAGAGTGAGTAAATTGGCCATTTTCATGCACTTTTAACCATTCCATAAATCTTGTGTTTTGGGCCCCTGGAAGCATGAAAATCACTTTAAACATGCTAATTTTAGCTCTAACACTGATGATCCACCTACAAATGTGAACTGACGTTCAAAAATAAAACATTTGAAAACGGATCATTTTCCACATTTCTGAAGCATGACGTAATGGGGGGGTGTTATCTCTTTTGTCGAAAATCAGCCGTTTTTGCTCGAACATTAAATGCCTCCAAATGGTATTTATTTCACTTCCCGAGCCCCTGGCAGCATGAAAATCACTTTAAACATGATAATTTTAGCTCTAACACTGATGATCCACCTACAAATGTGAACTGACGTTCAAAAATAAAACATTTGAAAACGGACCATTTTCCACATTTCTGAAGCATGACGTAATGGGAGGGTGTTATCTCTTTTGTCGAAAATCAGCCGTTTTTGCTCGAACATTAAATGCCTCCAAATGGTATTTATTTCACTTCCCGAGCCCCTGGAAGCATGACAATCACTTTAAACATGCTAATTTTAGCTCTAACACTGATGATCCACCTACAAATGTGAACTGACGTTCAAAAATAAAACATTTGAAAACGGACCATTTTCCACATTTCTGAAGCATGACGTAATGGGGGGGTGTTATCTCTTTTGTCGAAAATCAGCCGTTTTTGCTGGAACATTAAATGCCTCCAAATGGTATTTATTTCACTTCCCGAGCCCTTGGAAGCATGAAAATCACTTTAAACATGCTAATTTTAGCTCTAACACTGATGATCCACCTACAAATGTGAACTGACGTTCAAAAATAAAACATATGTAAACACGCACCATTTTCCACATTTCTGAAGCATGACGTAATGGGGGGTGTTATCTCTTTTGTCGAAAATCAGCCGTTTTTGCTGGAACATTAAATGCCTCCAAATGGTATTTATTTCACTTCCCGAGCCCCTGGAAGCATGAAAATCACTTTAAACATGCTAATTTTAGCTCTAACACTGATGATCCACCTACAAATGTGAACTGACGTTCAAAAATAAAACATTTGAAAACGGACCATTTTCCACATTTCTGAAGCATGACGTAATGGGAGGGTGTTATCTCTTTTGTCGAAAATCAGCCGTTTTTGCTCGAACATTAAATGCCTCCAAATGGTATTTATTTCACTTCCCGAGCCCCTGGAAGCATGACAATCACTTTAAACATGCTAATTTTAGCTCTAACACTGATGATCCACCTACAAATGTGAACTGACGTTCAAAAATAAAACATTTGAAAACGGACCATTTTCCACATTTCTGAAGCATGACGTAATGGGGGGGTGTTATCTCTTTTGTCGAAAATCAGCCGTTTTTGCTGGAACATTAAATGCCTCCAAATGGTATTTATTTCACTTCCCGAGCCCTTGGAAGCATGAAAATCACTTTAAACATGCTAATTTTAGCTCTAACACTGATGATCCACCTACAAATGTGAACTGACGTTCAAAAATAAAACATATGTAAACACGCACCATTTTCCACATTTCTGAAGCATGACGTAATGGGGGGTGTTATCTCTTTTGTCGAAAATCAGCCGTTTTTGCTGGAACATTAAATGCCTCCAAATGGTATTTATTTCACTTCCCGAGCCCCTGGAAGCATGAAAATCACTTTAAACATGCTAATTTTAGCTCTAACACTGATGATCCACCTACAAATGTGAACTGACGTTCAAAAATAAAACATTTGAAAACGGACCATTTTCCACATTTCTGAAGCATGACGTAATGGGGGGGTGTTATCTCTTTTGTCGAAAATCAGCCGTTTTTGCTCGAACATTAAATGCCTCCAAATGGTATTTAATTAACTTCCCGGGGTGAAGAAACCCTTTTTGAGAACTCAGAGTGAGTAAATTGGCCATTTTCATGCACTTTTAACCATTCCATAAATCTTGTGTTTAGGGCCCCTGGAAGCATGAAAATCACTTTAAACATGCTAATTTTAGCTCTAACACTGATGATCCACCTACAAATGTGAACTGACGTTCAAAAATAAAACATTTGAAAACGGACCATTTTCCACATTTCTGAAGCATGACGTAATGGGGGGGTGTTATCTCTTTTGTCGAAAATCAGCCGTTTTTGCTCGAACATTAAATGCCTCCAAATGGTATTTATTTCACTTCCCGAGCCCCTGGAAGCATGAAAATCACTTTAAACATGCTAATTTTAGCTCTAACACTGATGATCCACCTACAAATGTGAACTGACGTTCAAAAATAAAACATTTGAAAACGGACCATTTTCCACATTTCTGAAGCATGACGTAATGGGGGGGTGTTATCTCTTTTGTCGAAAATCAGCCGTTTTTGCTCGAACATTAAATGCCTCCAAATGGTATTTATTTCACTTCCCGAGCCCCTGGAAGCATGAAAATCACTTTAAACATGCTAATTTTAGCTCTAACACTGATGATCCACCTACAAATGTGAACTGACGTTCAAAAATAAAACATTTGAAAAAGGACCATTTTCCACATTTCTGAAGCATGACGTAATGGGGGGTGTTATCTCTTTTGTCGAAAATCAGCCGTTTTTGCTCGAACATTAAATGCCTCCAAATGGTATTTAATTAACTTCCCGGGGTGAAGAAACCCTTTTTGAGAACTCAGAGTGAGTAAATTGGCCATTTTCATGCACTTTTAACCATTCCATAAATCTTGTGTTTTGGGCCCCTGGAAGCATGAAAATCACTTTAAACATGCTAATTTTAGCTCTAACACTGATGATCCACCTACAAATGTGAACTGACGTTCAAAAATAAAACATTTGAAAACGGACCATTTTCCACATTTCTGAAGCATGACGTAATGGGGGGGTGTTATCTCTTTTGTCGAAAATCAGCCGTTTTTGCTCGAACATTAAATGCCTCCAAATGGTATTTATTTCACTTCCCGAGCCCCTGGAAGCATGAAAATCACTTTAAACATGCTAATTTTAGCTCTAACACTGATGATCCACCTACAAATGTGAACTGACGTTCAAAAATAAAACATTTGAAAATGGACCATTTTCCACATTTCTGAAGCATGACGTAATGGGGGGGTGTTATCTCTTTTGTCGAAAATCAGCCGTTTTTGCTCGAACATTAAATGCCTCCAAATGGTATTTATTTCACTTCCCGAGCCCCTGGAAGCATGAAAATCACTTTAAACATGCTAATTTTAGCTCTAACACTGATGATCCACCTACAAATGTGAACTGACGTTCAAAAATAAAACATTTGAAAACGGACCATTTTCCACATTTCTGAAGCATGACGTAATGGGGGGGTGTTATCTCTTTTGTCGAAAATCAGCCGTTTTTGCTCGAACATTAAATGCCTCCAAATGGTATTTATTTCACTTCCCGAGCCCCTGGAAGCATGAAAATCACTTTAAACATGCTAATTTTAGCTCTAACACTGATGATCCACCTACAAATGTGAACTGACGTTCAAAAATAAAACATTTGAAAACGGACCATTTTCCACATTTCTGAAGCATGACGTAATGGGGGGGTGTTATCTCTTTTGTCCAAAATCAGCCGTTTTTGCTCGAACATTAAATGCCTCCAAATGGTATTTATTTCACTTCCCGAGCCCCTGGAAGCATGAAAATCACTTTAAACATGCTAATTTTAGCTCTAACACTGATGATCCACCTACAAATGTGAACTGACGTTCAAAAATAAAACATTTGAAAACAGACCATTTTCCACATTTCTGAAGCATGAAGTAATGGGGGGGTGTTATCTCTTTTGTTGAAAATCAGCCGTTTTTGCTCGAACATTAAATGCCTCCAAATGGTATTTAATTAACTTCCCGGGGTGAAGAAACCCTTTTTGAGAACTCAGAGTGAGTAAATTGGCCATTTTCATGCACTTTTAACCATTCCATAAATCTTGTGTTTAGGGCCCCTGGAAGCATGAAAATCACTTTAAACATGCTAATTTTAGCTCTAACACTGATGATCCACCTACAAATGTGAACTGACGTTCAAAAATAAAACATTTGAAAACGGACCATTTTCCACATTTCTGAAGCATGACGTAATGGGGGGGTGTTATCTCTTTTGTCGAAAATCAGCCGTTTTTGCTCGAACATTAAATGCCTCCAAATGGTATTTATTTCACTTCCCGAGCCCCTGGAAGCATGAAAATCACTTTAAACATGCTAATTTTAGCTCTAACACTGATGATCCACCTACAAATGTGAACTGACGTTCAAAAATAAAACATTTGAAAAAGGACCATTTTCCACATTTCTGAAGCATGACGTAATGGGGGGGGGTGTTATCTCTTTTGTCGAAAATCAGCCGTTTTTGCTCGAACATTAAATGCCTCCAAATGGTATTTAATTAACTTCCCGGGGTGAAGAAACCCTTTTTGAGAACTCAGAGTGAGTAAATTGGCCATTTTCATGCACTTTTAACCATTCCATAAATCTTGTGTTTTGGGCCCCTGGAAGCATGAAAATCACTTTAAACATGCTAATTTTAGCTCTAACACTGATGATCCACCTACAAATGTGAACTGACGTTCAAAAATAAAACATTTGAAAACGGACCATTTTCCACATTTCTGAAGCATGACGTAATGGGGGGTGTTATCTCTTTTGTCGAAATTCAGCCGTTTTTGCTCGAACATTAAATGCCTCCAAATGGTATTTATTTCACTTCCCGAGCCCCTGGAAGCATGAAAATCACTTTAAACATGCTAATTTTAGCTCTAACACTGATGATCCATCTACAAATGTGAACTGACGTTCAAAAATAAAACATTTGAAAACGGACCATTTTCCACATTTCTGAAGCATGACGTAATGGGGGGGTGTTATCTCTTTTGTCGAAAATCAGCCGTTTTTGCTCGAACATTAAATGCCTCCAAATGGTATTTATTTCACTTCCCGAGCCCCTGGAAGCATGAAAATCACTTTAAACATGCTAATTTTAGCTCTAACACTGATGATCCACCTACAAATGTGAACTGACGTTCAAAAATAAAACATTTGAAAACGGACCATTTTCCACATTTCTGAAGCATGACGTAATGGGGGGGTGTTATCTCTTTTGTCGAAAATCAGCCGTTTTTGCTCGAACATTAAATGCCTCCAAATGGTATTTATTTCACTTCCCGAGCCCCTGGAAGCATGAAAATCACTTTAAACATGCTAATTTTAGCTCTAACACTGATGATCCACCTACAAATGTGAACTGACGTTCAAAAATAAAACATTTGAAAACGGACCATTTTCCACATTTCTGAAGCATGAGGTAATGGGGGGGTGTTATCTCTTTTGTCGAAAATCAGCCGTTTTTGCTCGAACATTAAATGCCTCCAAATGGTATTTAATTAACTTCCCGAGCCCCTGGAAGCATGAAAATCACTTTAAACATGCTAATTTTAGCTCTAACACTGATGATCCACCTACAAATGTGAACTGACGATCAAAAATAAAACATTTGAAAATGGACCATTTTCCACATTTCTGAAGCATGACGTAATGGGGGGGTGTTATCTCTTTTGTCGAAAATCAGCCGTTTTTGCTCGAACATTAAATGCCTCCAAATGGTATTTATTTCACTTCCCGAGCCCCTGGAAGCATGAAAATCACTTTAAACATGCTAATTTTAGCTCTAACACTGATGATCCACCTACAAATGTGAACTGACGTTCAAAAATAAAACATTTGAAAAAGGACCATTTTCCACATTTCTGAAGCATGACGTAATGGGGGGGGGTGTTATCTCTTTTGTCGAAAATCAGCCGTTTTTGCTCGAACATTAAATGCCTCCAAATGGTATTTAATTAACTTCCCGGGGTGAAGAAACCCTCTTTGAGAACTCAGAGTGAGTAAATTGGCCATTTTCATGCACTTTTAACCATTCCATAAATCTTGTGTTTTGGGCCCCTGGAAGCATGAAAATCACTTTAAACATGCTAATTTTAGCTCTAACACTGATGATCCACCTACAAATGTGAACTGACGTTCAAAAATAAAACATTTGAAAACGGACCATTTTCCACATTTCTGAAGCATGACGTAATGGGGGGGTGTTATCTCTTTTGTCGAAAATCAGCCGTTTTTGCTCGAACATTAAATGCCTCCAAATGGTATTTATTTCACTTCCCGAGCCCCTGGAAGCATGAAAATCACTTTAAACATGCTAATTTTAGCTCTAACACTGATGATCCACCTACAAATGTGAACTGACGTTCAAAAATAAAACATTTGAAAACGGACCATTTTCCACATTTCTGAAGCATGAGGTAATGGGGGGGTGTTATCTCTTTTGTCGAAAATCAGCCGTTTTTGCTCGAACATTAAATGCCTCCAAATGGTATTTAATTAACTTCCCGAGCCCCTGGAAGCATGAAAATCACTTTAAACATGCTAATTTTAGCTCTAACACTGATGATCCACCTACAAATGTGAACTGACGATCAAAAATAAAACATTTGAAAACGGACCATTTTCCACATTTCTGAAGCATGACGTAATGGGGGGGTGTTATCTCTTTTGTCGAAAATCAGCCGTTTTTGCTCGAACATTAAATGCCTCCAAATGGTATTTATTTCACTTCCCGAGCCCCTGGAAGCATGAAAATCACTTTAAACATGCTACTTTTAGCTCTAACACTGATGATCCACCTACAAATGTGAACTGACGTTCAAAAATAAAACATTTGAAAACGGACCATTTTCCACATTTCTGAAGCATGACGTAATGGGGGGGGTGTTATCTCTTTTGTCGAAAATCAGCCGTTTTTGCTCGAACATTAAATGCCTCCAAATGGTATTTAATTAACTTCCCAGGGTGAAGAAACCCTTTTTGAGAACTCAGAGTGAGTAAATTGGCCATTTTCATGCACTTTTAACCATTCCATAAATCTTGTGTTTTGGGCCCCTGGAAGCATGAAAATCACTTTAAACATGCTAATTTTAGCTCTAACACTGATGATCCACCTACAAATGTGAACTGACGTTCAAAAATAAAACATTTGAAAACGGACCATTTTCCACATTTCTGAAGCATGAGGTAATGGGGGGGTGTTATCTCTTTTGTCGAAAATCAGCCGTTTTTGCTCGAACATTAAATGCCTCCAAATGGTATTTAATTAACTTCCCGAGCCCCTGGAAGCATGAAAATCACTTTAAACATGCTAATTTTAGCTCTAACACTGATGATCCACCTACAAATGTGAACTGACGTTCAAAAATAAAACATTTGAAAACGGACCATTTTCCACATTTCTGAAGCATGACGTAATGGGGGGGTGTTATCTCTTTTGTTGAAAATCAGCCGTTTTTGCTCGAACATTAAATGCCTCCAAATGGTATTTATTTCACTTCCCGAGCCCCTGGAAGCATGAAAATCACTTTAAACATGCTAATTTTAGCTCTAACACTGATGATCCACCTACAAATGTGAACTGACGTTCAAAAATAAAACATTTGAAAACGGACCATTTTCCACATTTCTGAAGCATGACGTAATGGGGGGGTGTTATCTCTTTTGTCGAAAATCAGCCGTTTTTGCTCGAACATTAAATGCCTCCAAATGGTATTTATTTCACTTCCCGAGCCCCTGGAAGCATGAAAATCACTTTAAACATGCTAATTTTAGCTCTAACACTGATGATCCACCTACAAATGTGAACTGACGTTCAAAAATAAAACATTTGAAAAAGGACCATTTTCCACATTTCTGAAGCATGACGTAATGGGGGGTGTTATCTCTTTTGTCGAAAATCAGCCGTTTTTGCTCGAACATTAAATGCCTCCAAATGGTATTTAATTAACTTCCCGGGGTGAAGAAACCCTTTTTGAGAACTCAGAGTGAGTAAATTGGCCATTTTCATGCACTTTTAACCATTCCATAAATCTTGTGTTTTGGGCCCCTGGAAGCATGAAAATCACTTTAAACATGCTAATTTTAGCTCTAACACTGATGATCCACCTACAAATGTGAACTGACGTTCAAAAATAAAACATTTGAAAACGGACCATTTTCCACATTTCTGAAGCATGACGTAATGGGGGGGTGTTATCTCTTTTGTCGAAAATCAGCCATTTTTGCTCGAACATTAAATGCCTCCAAATGGTATTTATTTCACTTCCCGAGCCCCTGGAAGCATGAAAATCACTTTAAACATGCTAATTTTAGCTCTAACACTGATGATCCACCTACAAATGTGAACTGACGTTCAAAAATAAAACATTTGAAAATGGACCATTTTCCACATTTCTGAAGCATGACGTAATGGGGGGGGGGTGTTATCTCTTTTGTCGAAAATCAGCCGTTTTTGCTCGAACATTAAATGCCTCCAAATGGTATTTATTTCACTTCCCGAGCCCCTGGAAGCATGAAAATCACTTTAAACATGCTAATTTTAGCTCTAACACTGATGATCCACCTACAAATGTGAACTGACGTTCAAAAATAAAACATTTGAAAACGGACCATTTTCCACATTTCTGAAGCATGACGTAATGGGGGGGTGTTATCTCTTTTGTCGAAAATCAGCCGTTTTTGCTCGAACATTAAATGCCTCCAAATGGTATTTATTTCACTTCCCGAGCCCCTGGAAGCATGAAAATCACTTTAAACATGCTAATTTTAGCTCTAACACTGATGATCCACCTACAAATGTGAACTGACGTTCAAAAATAAAACATTTGAAAACGGACCATTTTCCACATTTCTGAAGCATGACGTAATGGGGGGGTGTTATCTCTTTTGTCCAAAATCAGCCGTTTTTGCTCGAACATTAAATGCCTCCAAATGGTATTTATTTCACTTCCCGAGCCCCTGGAAGCATGAAAATCACTTTAAACATGCTAATTTTAGCTCTAACACTGATGATCCACCTACAAATGTGAACTGACGTTCAAAAATAAAACATTTGAAAACGGACCATTTTCCACATTTCTGAAGCATGACGTAATGGGGGGGTGTTATCTCTTTTGTCAAAAATCAGCCGTTTTTGCTCGAACATTAAATGCCTCCAAATGGTATTTAATTAACTTCCCGGGGTGAAGAAACCCTTTTTGAGAACTCAGAGTGAGTAAATTGGCCATTTTCATGCACTTTTAACCATTCCATAAATCTTGTGTTTAGGGCCCCTGGAAGCATGAAAATCACTTTAAACATGCTAATTTTAGCTCTAACACTGATGATCCACCTACAAATGTGAACTGACGTTCAAAAATAAAACATTTGAAAACGGACCATTTTCCACATTTCTGAAGCATGACGTAATGGGGGGGTGTTATCTCTTTTGTCGAAAATCAGCCGTTTTTGCTCGAACATTAAATGCCTCCAAATGGTATTTATTTCACTTCCCGAGCCCCTGGAAGCATGAAAATCACTTTAAACATGCTAATTTTAGCTCTAACACTGATGATCCACCTACAAATGTGAACTGACGTTCAAAAATAAAACATTTGAAAAAGGACCATTTTCCACATTTCTGAAGCATGACGTAATGGGGGGGGTGTTATCTCTTTTGTCGAAAATCAGCCGTTTTTGCTCGAACATTAAATGCCTCCAAATGGTATTTAATTAACTTCCCGGGGTGAAGAAACCCTTTTTGAGAACTCAGAGTGAGTAAATTGGCCATTTTCATGCACTTTTAACCATTCCATAAATCTTGTGTTTTGGGCCCCTGGAAGCATGAAAATCACTTTAAACATGCTAATTTTAGCTCTAACACTGATGATCCACCTACAAATGTGAACTGACGTTCAAAAATAAAACATTTGAAAACGGACCATTTTCCACATTTCTGAAGCATGACGTAATGGGGGGTGTTATCTCTTTTGTCGAAATTCAGCCGTTTTTGCTCGAACATTAAATGCCTCCAAATGGTATTTATTTCACTTCCCGAGCCCCTGGAAGCATGAAAATCACTTTAAACATGCTAATTTTAGCTCTAACACTGATGATCCATCTACAAATGTGAACTGACGTTCAAAAATAAAACATTTGAAAACGGACCATTTTCCACATTTCTGAAGCATGACGTAATGGGGGGGTGTTATCTCTTTTGTCGAAAATCAGCCGTTTTTGCTCGAACATTAAATGCCTCCAAATGGTATTTATTTCACTTCCCGAGCCCCTGGAAGCATGAAAATCACTTTAAACATGCTAATTTTAGCTCTAACACTGATGATCCACCTACAAATGTGAACTGACGTTCAAAAATAAAACATTTGAAAACGGACCATTTTCCACATTTCTGAAGCATGACGTAATGGGGGGGTGTTATCTCTTTTGTCGAAAATCAGCCGTTTTTGCTCGAACATTAAATGCCTCCAAATGGTATTTATTTCACTTCCCGAGCCCCTGGAAGCATGAAAATCACTTTAAACATGCTAATTTTAGCTCTAACACTGATGATCCACCTACAAATGTGAACTGACGTTCAAAAATAAAACATTTGAAAAAGGACCATTTTCCACATTTCTGAAGCATGACGTAATGGGGGGGGGTGTTATCTCTTTTGTCGAAAATCAGCCGTTTTTGCTCGAACATTAAATGCCTCCAAATGGTATTTAATTAACTTCCCGGGGTGAAGAAACCCTTTTTGAGAACTCAGAGTGAGTAAATTGGCCATTTTCATGCACTTTTAACCATTCCATAAATCTTGTGTTTTGGGCCCCTGGAAGCATGAAAATCACTTTAAACATGCTAATTTTAGCTCTAACACTGATGATCCACCTACAAATGTGAACTGACGTTCAAAAATAAAACATTTGAAAACGGACCATTTTCCACATTTCTGAAGCATGACGTAATGGGGGGGTGTTATCTCTTTTGTCGAAAATCAGCCGTTTTTGCTCGAACATTAAATGCCTCCAAATGGTATTTATTTCACTTCCCGAGCCCCTGGAAGCATGAAAATCACTTTAAACATGCTAATTTTAGCTCTAACACTGATGATCCACCTACAAATGTGAACTGACGTTCAAAAATAAAACATTTGAAAACGGACCATTTTCCACATTTCTGAAGCATGAGGTAATGGGGGGGTGTTATCTCTTTTGTCGAAAATCAGCCGTTTTTGCTCGAACATTAAATGCCTCCAAATGGTATTTAATTAACTTCCCGAGCCCCTGGAAGCATGAAAATCACTTTAAACATGCTAATTTTAGCTCTAACACTGATGATCCACCTACAAATGTGAACTGACGATCAAAAATAAAACATTTGAAAACGGACCATTTTCCACATTTCTGAAGCATGACGTAATGGGGGGGTGTTATCTCTTTTGTCGAAAATCAGCCGTTTTTGCTCGAACATTAAATGCCTCCAAATGGTATTTATTTCACTTCCCGAGCCCCTGGAAGCATGAAAATCACTTTAAACATGCTACTTTTAGCTCTAACACTGATGATCCACCTACAAATGTGAACTGACGTTCAAAAATAAAACATTTGAAAACGGACCATTTTCCACATTTCTGAAGCATGACGTAATGGGGGGGTGTTATCTCTTTTGTCGAAAATCAGCCGTTTTTGCTCGAACATTAAATGCCTCCAAATGGTATTTAATTAACTTCCCAGGGTGAAGAAACCCTTTTTGAGAACTCAGAGTGAGTAAATTGGCCATTTTCATGCACTTTTAACCATTCCATAAATCTTGTGTTTTGGGCCCCTGGAAGCATGAAAATCACTTTAAACATGCTAATTTTAGCTCTAACACTGATGATCCACCTACAAATGTGAACTGACGTTCAAAAATAAAACATTTGAAAACGGACCATTTTCCACATTTCTGAAGCATGAGGTAATGGGGGGGTGTTATCTCTTTTGTCGAAAATCAGCCGTTTTTGCTCGAACATTAAATGCCTCCAAATGGTATTTAATTAACTTCCCGAGCCCCTGGAAGCATGAAAATCACTTTAAACATGCTAATTTTAGCTCTAACACTGATGATCCACCTACAAATGTGAACTGACGTTCAAAAATAAAACATTTGAAAACGGACCATTTTCCACATTTCTGAAGCATGACGTAATGGGGGGGTGTTATCTCTTTTGTTGAAAATCAGCCGTTTTTGCTCGAACATTAAATGCCTCCAAATGGTATTTATTTCACTTCCCGAGCCCCTGGAAGCATGAAAATCACTTTAAACATGCTAATTTTAGCTCTAACACTGATGATCCACCTACAAATGTGAACTGACGTTCAAAAATAAAACATTTGAAAACGGACCATTTTCCACATTTCTGAAGCATGACGTAATGGGGGGGTGTTATCTCTTTTGTCGAAAATCAGCCGTTTTTGCTCGAACATTAAATGCCTCCAAATGGTATTTATTTCACTTCCCGAGCCCCTGGAAGCATGAAAATCACTTTAAACATGCTAATTTTAGCTCTAACACTGATGATCCACCTACAAATGTGAACTGACGTTCAAAAATAAAACATTTGAAAAAGGACCATTTTCCACATTTCTGAAGCATGACGTAATGGGGGGTGTTATCTCTTTTGTCGAAAATCAGCCGTTTTTGCTCGAACATTAAATGCCTCCAAATGGTATTTAATTAACTTCCCGGGGTGAAGAAACCCTTTTTGAGAACTCAGAGTGAGTAAATTGGCCATTTTCATGCACTTTTAACCATTCCATAAATCTTGTGTTTTGGGCCCCTGGAAGCATGAAAATCACTTTAAACATGCTAATTTTAGCTCTAACACTGATGATCCACCTACAAATGTGAACTGACGTTCAAAAATAAAACATTTGAAAACGGACCATTTTCCACATTTCTGAAGCATGACGTAATGGGGGGGTGTTATCTCTTTTGTCGAAAATCAGCCGTTTTTGCTCGAACATTAAATGCCTCCAAATGGTATTTATTTCACTTCCCGAGCCCCTGGAAGCATGAAAATCACTTTAAACATGCTAATTTTAGCTCTAACACTGATAATCCACCTACAAATGTGAACTGACGTTCAAAAATAAAACATTTGAAAATGGACCATTTTCCACATTTCTGAAGCATGACGTAATGGGGGGGGGGTGTTATCTCTTTTGTCGAAAATCAGCTGTTTTTGCTCGAACATTAAATGCCTCCAAATGGTATTTATTTCACTTCCCGAGCCCCTGGAAGCATGAAAATCACTTTAAACATGCTAATTTTAGCTCTAACACTGATGATCCACCTACAAATGTGAACTGACGTTCAAAAATAAAACATTTGAAAACGGACCATTTTCCACATTTCTGAAGCATGACGTAATGGGGGGGTGTTATCTCTTTTGTCGAAAATCAGCCGTTTTTGCTCGAACATTAAATGCCTCCAAATGGTATTTATTTCACTTCCCGAGCCCCTGGAAGCATGAAAATCACTTTAAACATGCTAATTTTAGCTCTAACACTGATGATCCACCTACAAATGTGAACTGACGTTCAAAAATAAAACATTTGAAAACGGACCATTTTCCACATTTCTGAAGCATGACGTAATGGGGGGGTGTTATCTCTTTTGTCCAAAATCAGCCGTTTTTGCTCGAACATTAAATGCCTCCAAATGGTATTTATTTCACTTCCCGAGCCCCTGGAAGCATGAAAATCACTTTAAACATGCTAATTTTAGCTCTAACACTGATGATCCACCTACAAATGTGAACTGACGTTCAAAAATAAAACATTTGAAAACGGACCATTTTCCACATTTCTGAAGCATGACGTAATGGGGGGGGTGTTATCTCTTTTGTCGAAAATCAGCCGTTTTTGCTCGAACATTAAATGCCTCCAAATGGTATTTAATTAACTTCCCGGGGTGAAGAAACCCTTTTTGAGAACTCAGAGTGAGTAAATTGGCCATTTTCATGCACTTTTAACCATTCCATAAATCTTGTGTTTAGGGCCCCTGGAAGCATGAAAATCACTTTAAACATGCTAATTTTAGCTCTAACACTGATGATCCACCTACAAATGTGAACTGACGTTCAAAAATAAAACATTTGAAAACGGACCATTTTCCACATTTCTGAAGCATGACGTAATGGGGGGGTGTTATCTCTTTTGTCGAAAATCAGCCGTTTTTGCTCGAACATTAAATGCCTCCAAATGGTATTTATTTCACTTCCCGAGCCCCTGGAAGCATGAAAATCACTTTAAACATGCTAATTTTAGCTCTAACACTGATGATCCACCTACAAATGTGAACTGACGTTCAAAAATAAAACATTTGAAAAAGGACCATTTTCCACATTTCTGAAGCATGACGTAATGGGGGGGGTGTTATCTCTTTTGTCGAAAATCAGCCGTTTTTGCTCGAACATTAAATGCCTCCAAATGGTATTTAATTAACTTCCCGGGGTGAAGAAACCCTTTTTGAGAACTCAGAGTGAGTAAATTGGCCATTTTCATGCACTTTTAACCATTCCATAAATCTTGTGTTTTGGGCCCCTGGAAGCATGAAAATCACTTTAAACATGCTAATTTTAGCTCTAACACTGATGATCCACCTACAAATGTGAACTGACGTTCAAAAATAAAACATTTGAAAACGGACCATTTTCCACATTTCTGAAGCATGACGTAATGGGGGGTGTTATCTCTTTTGTCGAAATTCAGCCGTTTTTGCTCGAACATTAAATGCCTCCAAATGGTATTTATTTCACTTCCCGAGCCCCTGGAAGCATGAAAATCACTTTAAACATGCTAATTTTAGCTCTAACACTGATGATCCATCTACAAATGTGAACTGACGTTCAAAATAAAACATTTGAAAACGGACCATTTTCCACATTTCTGAAGCATGACGTAATGGGGGGGTGTTATCTCTTTTGTCGAAAATCAGCCGTTTTTGCTCGAACATTAAATGCCTCCAAATGGTATTTATTTCACTTCCCGAGCCCCTGGAAGCATGAAAATCACTTTAAACATGCTAATTTTAGCTCTAACACTGATGATCCACCTACAAATGTGAACTGACGTTCAAAAATAAAACATTTGAAAAAGGACCATTTTCCACATTTCTGAAGCATGACGTAATGGGGGGGGGTGTTATCTCTTTTGTCGAAAATCAGCCGTTTTTGCTCGAACATTAAATGCCTCCAAATGGTATTTAATTAACTTCCCGGGGTGAAGAAACCCTCTTTGAGAACTCAGAGTGAGTAAATTGGCCATTTTCATGCACTTTTAACCATTCCATAAATCTTGTGTTTTGGGCCCCTGGAAGCATGAAAATCACTTTAAACATGCTAATTTTAGCTCTAACACTGATGATCCACCTACAAATGTGAACTGACGTTCAAAAATAAAACATTTGAAAACGGACCATTTTCCACATTTCTGAAGCATGACGTAATGGGGGGGTGTTATCTCTTTTGTCGAAAATCAGCCGTTTTTGCTCGAACATTAAATGCCTCCAAATGGTATTTATTTCACTTCCCGAGCCCCTGGAAGCATGAAAATCACTTTAAACATGCTAATTTTAGCTCTAACACTGATGATCCACCTACAAATGTGAACTGACGTTCAAAAATAAAACATTTGAAAACGGACCATTTTCCACATTTCTGAAGCATGAGGTAATGGGGGGGTGTTATCTCTTTTGTCGAAAATCAGCCGTTTTTGCTCGAACATTAAATGCCTCCAAATGGTATTTAATTAACTTCCCGAGCCCCTGGAAGCATGAAAATCACTTTAAACATGCTAATTTTAGCTCTAACACTGATGATCCACCTACAAATGTGAACTGACGATCAAAAATAAAACATTTGAAAACGGACCATTTTCCACATTTCTGAAGCATGACGTAATGGGGGGGTGTTATCTCTTTTGTCGAAAATCAGCCGTTTTTGCTCGAACATTAAATGCCTCCAAATGGTATTTATTTCACTTCCCGAGCCCCTGGAAGCATGAAAATCACTTTAAACATGCTACTTTTAGCTCTAACACTGATGATCCACCTACAAATGTGAACTGACGTTCAAAAATAAAACATTTGAAAACGGACCATTTTCCACATTTCTGAAGCATGACGTAATGGGGGGGGTGTTATCTCTTTTGTCGAAAATCAGCCGTTTTTGCTCGAACATTAAATGCCTCCAAATGGTATTTAATTAACTTCCCAGGGTGAAGAAACCCTTTTTGAGAACTCAGAGTGAGTAAATTGGCCATTTTCATGCACTTTTAACCATTCCATAAATCTTGTGTTTTGGGCCCCTGGAAGCATGAAAATCACTTTAAACATGCTAATTTTAGCTCTAACACTGATGATCCACCTACAAATGTGAACTGACGTTCAAAAATAAAACATTTGAAAACGGACCATTTTCCACATTTCTGAAGCATGAGGTAATGGGGGGGTGTTATCTCTTTTGTCGAAAATCAGCCGTTTTTGCTCGAACATTAAATGCCTCCAAATGGTATTTAATTAACTTCCCGAGCCCCTGGAAGCATGAAAATCACTTTAAACATGCTAATTTTAGCTCTAACACTGATGATCCACCTACAAATGTGAACTGACGTTCAAAAATAAAACATTTGAAAACGGACCATTTTCCACATTTCTGAAGCATGACGTAATGGGGGGGTGTTATCTCTTTTGTTGAAAATCAGCCGTTTTTGCTCGAACATTAAATGCCTCCAAATGGTATTTATTTCACTTCCCGAGCCCCTGGAAGCATGAAAATCACTTTAAACATGCTAATTTTAGCTCTAACACTGATGATCCACCTACAAATGTGAACTGACGTTCAAAAATAAAACATTTGAAAACGGACCATTTTCCACATTTCTGAAGCATGACGTAATGGGGGGGTGTTATCTCTTTTGTCGAAAATCAGCCGTTTTTGCTCGAACATTAAATGCCTCCAAATGGTATTTATTTCACTTCCCGAGCCCCTGGAAGCATGAAAATCACTTTAAACATGCTAATTTTAGCTCTAACACTGATGATCCACCTACAAATGTGAACTGACGTTCAAAAATAAAACATTTGAAAAAGGACCATTTTCCACATTTCTGAAGCATGACGTAATGGGGGGTGTTATCTCTTTTGTCGAAAATCAGCCGTTTTTGCTCGAACATTAAATGCCTCCAAATGGTATTTAATTAACTTCCGGGGTGAAGAAACCCTTTTTGAGAACTCAGAGTGAGTAAATTGGCCATTTTCATGCACTTTTAACCATTCATAAATCTTGTGTTTTGGGCCCCTGGAAGCATGAAAATCACTTAAACATGCTAATTTTAGCTCTAACACTGATGATCCACCTACAAATGTGAACTGACGTTCAAAATAAAACATTTGAAAACGGACCATTTTCCACATTTCTGAAGCATGACGTAATGGGGGGGTGTTATCTCTTTTGTCGAAAATCAGCGTTTTTGCTCGAACATTAAATGCCTCCAAATGGTATTTATTTCACTTCCCGAGCCCTGGAAGCATGAAAATCACTTTAAACATGCTAATTTTAGCTCTACACTGATGATCCACCTACAAATGTGAACTGACGTTCAAAAATTAAAACATTTGAAAATGGACCATTTTCCACATTTCTGAAGCATGACGTAATGGGGGGGGGTGTTATCTCTTTTGTCGAAAATCAGCCGTTTTTGCTCGAACATTAAATGCCTCCAAATGGTATTTATTTCACTTCCCGAGCCCCTGGAAGCATGAAAATCACTTTAAACATGCTAATTTTAGCTCTAACACTGATGATCCACCTACAAATGTGAACTGACGTTCAAAAATAAAACATTGAAAACGGACCATTTTCCACATTTCTGAAGCATGACGTAATGGGGGGGTGTTATCTCTTTTGTCGAAAATCAGCCGTTTTTGCTCGAAC